>NC_136664.1:0-692500 GCF_903797595.1 Erithacus rubecula
CTTGACCCCTGACCTTTGACCCTTGACCTTGACCTTTGACCTTTGACCTTTGACCCCCATGACTTTGACCTTTGACCATGACCTTTGACCTTTGACCCCCCTGACCTTTGACCTTTGACCCCTGACCTTTGACCCCAGACTTTTGACCTTTGACCTTTGACCCTCGTGACCTTTGACCTTTGACCTTTGACCACATGACCTTTGCCCCATGACCCTTGACCTTTGACCCATGACCCATGACCTTTTAACCCCATGACCCTTGACCCTTGACCCCTTAACCTTTGACCTTGACCTTTGACCTTTGACCCCATGACCTTTGACCTTTGACCTTTGACCCCTGACCTTTGACCCCATGACCCCTGTCCTTTGACCTTTGTCGTTTGACCCCATGACCTCTGACCTTTGACTTTTGATCTTTGACCCCATGACCTTTGACCTTTGACCCCTGACCTTTGACCTTTGACCTTTGATTTTTGACCCCATGACCCTTGACCTTTGACCCTTGACCTTTGACCCCTGACCTTTGACCCCATGACCCTTGACCCCATGACCGTTGACCTTTGACCTTTGACCTTTGACCCCATGACCTGTGACATTTGACCTTTGACCCATGACCCTTGACCCATAAGCCTTGACCTTTGACTCATGACCCTTGACCTTTGACCCCATGACCCTTGACCTTTGACCTTTGACCCCATGACCTTTGACCTTTGACCCCATGACCCTTGACCTTTGACCCCTGACCTTTGACCTTTGACCTTTGACCCTTGACCTTTGACCTTTGACCTTTGACCCTTGACCCCTGACCTTTGGCCTTTTAACCTTTGACCCTTGACCTCTGACCTTTGATTTTTGACCCTTGACCTTTGACCCTGACCCTTGACCCCTGACCCCTAACCCTGACTCTAACACTGTCACCCCTAACACCATCACCCTAAGTGTAGGGTTAGGGTTTGGTGTGAAGTAGGGGTGGGTGCTAGGGTTAGGGAGGGGTGTTAATTAGGGGTGGGTGTTAGGGTTAGGGAGGGGTGATAATTAGGGGTGGGTGTTAGGGTTAGGGAGGGGTGTTAATTAGGGGTGGGTGTTTGGGGATGGGGTGCTAATTAGGGGTGGGTGTTTGGGGATGGGGTGCTAATTAGGGGTGGGTGTTAGGGTTAGGGAGGGGTGCTAATTAGGGGGGGGGTGTTTAGGGATGGGGTGCGAATTAGGGGGTGGGTGTTTAGGATGGGGTGTTAATTAGGGTTGGCATGGTGCCAACTCTGTGGCTGAGTGACTGCAGGGACCCCTACATGGTGGGTGGGCGTGGTGTAGCCCTGCCTCGGGCGGGGGGGGGGGCGGCGGCGGCGCAGGGGGGGGTCCTCCTCCCTGTCATGTGGGTGTGGGCCTGGGACTAGTGTATACAGCCCTCAGGTGTGTGGTGGCACCTGCAGGGATGGGGTAGGGTGGGGGCTGATCCATCCCAGGTATGTGGTACCTGTAGGGGGTGGGGCTAGGGGGGCCTGGACCCCCTGGGTGGGGGCTAATTAGGGGCCCTATATAGTATATATAAAAAGAATAAAAACTATAAGTCTGTGCAGCAGTAGAAAGTTTCAGGCTCCCGGGGAGTAAATTGTTTTTATTTGTTTTTAATGGTTTTTTTTAATTTACTCCCCGGGAGCCTGAAAGTTTCTACTGCTGCTTTTTTAAAGCTATAAAGGAAAAGAAAGTCAGAGAAGAAAAGAGAGAGAGAGAGAGAGAAGAAGAGAGAGAAAGAGGAAGAAGAAGGAAGCAAAGAGAAGAAAGAGAGAAAGAAGAAGAAGAGAGAGAAGCAAAGAGAAGAAGAGAGAGAAGCAAAGAGAAGAAGAGAGAGAGAAGCAAAGAGAAGAAGAGAGAGAAGCAAAGAGAAGCAAAGAGAGAGAAGCAAAGAGAAGAAGAGAGAGAAGCAAAGAGAGAGAAGCAAAGAGAGAGAAGCAAAGAGAGAGAAGCAAAGAGAGAAGCAAAGAGAAGAAGAGAGAAGCAAAGAGAAGCAAAGAGAAGAAGAGAGAGAAGCAAAGAGAGAGAAGCAGAGAGAAGCAAGGAAGCAAGAGAGAGAGATAGTAAACGAGAGAAGCAAGAGAAGAGAGAGAGAACGAGAGAGGGAGAGAGAGAAAAGAACAGAGAAGCAGAGAGAAACAGAGAAACAAAGGTGGAGAAGGAAATAAATAGGAAAAATAGAGGAAAGTAGAGTTAGAGAGGACTTAGAAAAGCAAAGTCAGAAATAGACTGAAAGGTAAAGAGAGAAAGAGTGAGGAAAATAAATAAAGACAGGAGCCGGGGAGGGGTACGTGGGGAGAAGCGGGGGGGATATCTTTATTAGGGTCAGGGTGGAACTTTATTGAATGATTTTTTTTTTTAATTACACTTCATCAAAACACAGCCAAACAATGTATACAAAGGCAAGTACAGATACAAATTGAATTACAATTACAATCCATATACATGATGTTACATGCAAACTTACATACAGAGCAATACAGGGAAATGCAGCAGCAAATGCACAACAATACCATCGACTGCGAGCCAAATACATATTAACGCAATATATCCATCCTCCTATTCCAGGACCGCTCGCCTCGGTTTGCTAGAATGACAAAAACTGTGTAAGTCTTACAGGGAACTCTACTTAGTGCTATGGTACAAAAAGAAAGGGAAAAATAATAAATTCTCTATAAGAAAAACTCATTTACACCCCCCCCCCCCCCCCAGTTCCATGATATTAGTCTGAGAAAGCTGTTTCCACACTACAAAGGCACCAGGGTTCTAAGCAGTAGCAGCTTGGGTCTGGGAGAAATCTTGATACGTTCAGAACTTTAGTGTGGGAGGCTTGTACGTGGCCACAGACCCCATAACATAAACTTGGGCCGGTTTTCCCCGGTGAAACAAAACTCCACTCTCCTGGTTTCCAGATACCAGTTTGGAGGAAGAGTTTGTCACTCCAAAGGAAGTCAGGGTTCTAAATGGTGGCAGGCAGGACCTGGGAGAAATCCTAATCCGTGTGGAATTTTGGAAGGCAGAAGTCCGCTCCTGGATGCAGACTGTGACCTATTTCGCTGTGAAATAAACTCACAACCCCGGTAGCAAGAGTTTCCCTGGGCAAGAACATTGGCACTTTTCGCTTTGAAAAAGGACTCACCCTCCCAGTTTTCCCATACCGGTCTGAAGGAGGTCTTTGTCACTCTAAAGGTAGCAAGTCTTCTAAGTGGTGGCAGCTGGGGTTGGGGTAAAAACCAGATTCGTTAATACTTGCAGAACACAGAGCCCACTCTCGAGCACAGGGACCTGGACACAAACAGGGGCTGATTTCACTGAGAAATAAAGCTCACATCGACACTTTGGTAAGGTCAATTTAGAGCAGGTGTCTGGCACTCAAAAAACAGCCAGGCTTCTAAGTGGTGCCAGATTGTTCTTGTGAGAGACCCTGAACTGTTTGGAATTTTAGCAGGCAGAAGCCATGTTTAATTCACGGGGCACTGGAGATAAAGAGAGGCCTATTTCTCTGTGAAATACAGCTCACTTCAACACTTTTGTAATATCTACTTAGAGGAGTATTTTGGCACTCAATGAACAGCCAGGCTTCTATGGGTTGGCATCTTTAGTCTGGGAGAAATCCTGATCTGTGCGGAATTTCAGCATGCAGAAGCTCAGTCAGGCACAGGATCACAGACATGAACATTGGCCTTTTTACTTTGAAAAAATATTCACCCCCCAGTTTCTCAATACCAGTTTCGTGAAGGCCTTTGTCGCTCCAAAAGCAGACATAGTTCCAAGTGATGACAACTTGCGTCTGGGAGAAAGATTGATTTGTTTGTTGTTTGAGCAGGCGGAGTAAATCCTCAGGCCTTGGGCACTGGACACGAATACTGGCCCTTTAACCTGTGAAGCAAAAACCCCGCCCCCACATTTGTAATGTCAGTTTAGATAAGGTGATGTCACTCAAAGAACAGCCAGGCGTCTAACTGGTGCCAGTTAGTATATGGGAGATTTTTCAACTCTTTGGAATTTCAGAAGACAGAAGCCCTGTCTCAAGCACAGGGCCCTGGACACAAACAGGGGCCTATTTCTCTGTGAAATGAAGCTCTCTTCACCAGTTTGGTAATGTCTATTTAGAAGAGGTGGTTGGCACTCAAAAAACAGCCAGGGTTCAAAGTGGTGCTAGTTTGCATCTGCAAAATATGCTGATTGTTTGGAATTTTAGCAAGCAGAAGCCCTGACTCAGGCACAGGAACCTAGTCACAAACAGGGGTCTATTTCACTGTGAAATAATGCTCACTTCACCACTTTTGTAACGTCTATTTAGAGCAGGCTTTTGGCACTGGAAAAACCTCCAGGGGTCTAAGTGATGGCAGTTTTAGTCGGGGAGAAATACTATTTGATTTACAATTCTAGCATGCAGAAGCCCAGTCCCAGGCAAAAGGACATGAATAAGATCATTGGGCCTTTTAGCTGTGGAAAAAAAACTCACCCACCTAGTTTTCTGATACCAGTTTGTAGGGGGCCTTTGTTACTACAAAGGTAGCAAGCCTTCTAAGTGGTTGCAGCTGGGGTTTGGACTAAATCGGGATTAGTTCATCCTTTTAGCAAACAGAGCCCAGTCTCATGAACAGGGACCTGGACAAAAACAGGGGATTATTTCACTGTGAAATAAAGCTAACTTCACCACTTTTGAAATGTCACTTTAGAGGAGTATTTTGGCACTCAAAGAACTACCAGGGTTCTAAGTAGCTCCCATTTCTATCTGGGAGAAATCCTGCTCCGTTTGGAATTTTAGCAGGCCGAAGCACAGTCTCAGGCACAGGGCCCTGGGAAAAAACATTGGCACTTTTCACTTTGAAAAAGTACTCACCCTCCCAGTTTTCCCATACCGGTCTGAAGGAGGTCTTTATCACTCTAAAAGTAGCAATTCTTCTGAGGGGTGGCAGCTGGGGTTTGGGTAAATACAGTTTTGCCAATATTTTCAGCAGACAGTGCTCAGGTCGCAAGCACAGAGACCTGGACACAAACAGGGGCCTACATCACTGTAAAATAAAGCTCACTTCAATACTCTGTTAATGTCAGTTTAGAGCAGGTGTTTGGCACTCAAAAAACAGCCAGGCTTCTAAGTGGTGCCAGATTGTGCCTGTGAGAGACCCTGAACTGTTTGGAATTTTAGCAGGCAGAAGCCATGCTTAATTCACAGGGCACGGGAGGCAAAGAGAGGCCTATTTCTCTGTGAAATACAGCTCACTTCAACAGTTCTGAAATGTCTAGGTTCTAAGGTTCTAGGAGGAGGATTTTGGTACTGGGCTCGATGTATAGGTACAGGATTCTAAGAGATTTGTCTGTGAGAGTCCCCGAACTGTTTGGAATATTAGCAGGCAGAAGCCATGTTTAATTCACTGGGCACTGGAGGCAAAGAGGGACCTATTTCTGTGAAATACAGCTCACTTCACCACTTTTATAAGATGTACTCAGAGGAGGTGTTTGGCAATGAATGAACAGCCAAGTACTAAGTGGTGCCAGATGGTGTCTGTGAGATCCTGGACTGTTTGGGATATGAGAAGGCAGAAGCCCAGTCTCAGGCTGACACAAACACGGGCTTATTTCACTGTGAAATAAAGCTCACATCATCACTTTTGTAATGTATATTTAGAGGAGCATTTTGGTACTGAATGAACTGTCAGGGTTCTATGTGGTGTGTCTGTGGGAGATCCTGGACTGTTTGGAATTTTAGCAGGCACAAGCCGTGTTTAATTCACTGGGCGCTGGAGACAAACATGGGCCCATTTCTCTGCGAAATATGGCTGAATTCACCACTTCTCTAATGTCTATTTAGAGGAGGCTTTTGGCACTCAGAGAACTATCAGGGTTCTAAGTAGTGACAGGCTGCGCCTGGGAAAAATTCTGATCCGTTCGGAAATTTAGCAGGCTGAGGCCCAGTCTCAGGCGCAGGGCCCTTGGCAAGAACATTGGCACTTTTTGCTTTGAAAAAGTACTCACCCTCCCAGTTTTCCCATACCGGTCTGAAGGAGGTCTTTGTCACTCTAAAGGTAGCAAGTCTTCTAAGTGGTGGCAGCTGGGGTTGGGGTAAAAACCAGATTCGTTAATACTTGCAGAACACAGAGCCCACTCTCGAGCACAGGGACCTGGACACAAACAGGGGCTGATTTCATTGTGAAATAAAGCTCACATCGATACTTTGGTAATGGCAGTTTAGAGCAGGTGTTTGGCACTCAAAGAACAGCCAAGCTTCTAAGTGGTGCCAGATTATTGCTTGTAAGAGACCCTGAACTGTTTGGAATTTTAGCAGGCAGAAGCCATGTTTAATTCACTGGGCACTGGAGGCATATAATGGCCTATTTCTCTGTGAAATGCAGCTCACTTCACCACTTTTGTAAGATTTATTTAGAGGAGGTGTTTGGCAATGAATGAACAGCCAGGTTCTAAGTGGTGCCAGATGGTGTCTGTGAGATCCTAAACTGTTTGGCATATTAGCAGGCCGAAGCCCAGTCTCGAGCACAGACACAAACAGGGGCTTTTTTCACTGTGAAATAAAGCTCACATCATCACTTTTGTAATGTATATTTAGAGGAGCATTTTGGTACTGAATGAACTGTCAGGGTTCTATGTGGTGTGTCTGTGGGAGATCCTGGACTGTTTGGAATTTTAGCAGGCAGAAGCCGTGTTTAATTCACTGGGCGCTGGAGACAAACATGGGCCCATTTCTCTGCAAAATATGGCTGAATTCACCACTTCTCTAATGTCTATTTAGAGGAGGCTTTTGGCACTCAGAGAACTATCAGGGTTCTAAGTAGTGACAGGCTGCGCCTGGGAAAAATTCTGATCCGTTCGGAAATTTAGCAGGCTGAGGCCCAGTCTCAGGCGCAGGGCCCTGGGCAAGAACATTGGCACTTTTCGCTTTGAAAAAGTACTCACCCTCCCAGTTTTCCCATACCGGTCTGAAGGAGGTCTTTGTCACTCTAAAGGTAGCAAGTCTTCTAAGTGGTGGCAGCTGGGGTTGGGGTAAAAACCAGATTTGTTAATACTTTCAGGAGACAGTACCCAGTCTCGAGCACAGGGACCTGGACACAAATAGGGGCCTACATCACTGTAAAATAAAGCTCACTTCAACACTCTGTTAATGTCAGTTTAGAGCAGGTGTTTGGCACTCAAAAAACAGCCAGGCTTCTAAGTGGTGCCAGATTGTGCTTGTGAGAGACCCTGAACTGTTTGGAATTTTAGCAGGCAGAAGCCATGCTTAATTCACAGGGCACGGGAGGCAAAGAGAGGCCTATTTCTCTGTGAAATAGAGCTCACTTCAACAGTTCTGAAATGTCTAGGTTCTAAGGTTCTAGGTTCTAGGAGGAGGATTTTGGTACTGGGCTCGATGTATAGGTACAGGATTCTAAGAGATTTGTCTGTGAGAGCCCCCGAACTGTTTGGAATATTAGCAGGCAGAAGCCATGTTTAATTCACTGGGCACTGGAGGCAAAGAGGGGCCTATTTCTGTGAAATACAGCTCACTTCACCACTTTTATAAGATGTACTTAGAGGAGGTGTTTGGCAATGAATGAACAGCCAAGTACTAAGTGGTGCCAGATGGTGTCTGTGAGATCCTGGACTGTTTGGGATATGAGCAGGCAGAAGCCGTGTTTAATTCACTGGGCACTGGAGACAAACATGGGCCCATTTCTCTGTGAAATATGGCTGAATTCACCACTTCTCTAATGTCTATTTAGAGGAGGCTTTTGGCACTCAGAGAACTATCAGGGTTCTATGTAGTGACAGGCTGCGCCTGGGAAAAATTCTGATCCGTTCGGAAATTTAGCAGGCTGAGGCCCAGTCTCAGGCGCAGGGCCCTGGGCAAGAACATTGGCACTTTTCGCTTTGAAAAAGTACTCACCCTCCCAGTTTTCCCATACCGGTCTGAAGGAGGTCTTTGTTACTCTAAAGGTAGCAAGTCTTCTAAGTGGTGGCAGCTGGGGTTTGGGTAAAAACCAGATTTGTTAATACTTGCAGAAGACAGTGCCCAGTCTCAAGAACAGGGACCTGGACATAAACAGGGGCCTATTTGACTGTAAATTACAGCTCACTTCGACACTTTGGGTCGTGTTAGTTTATAGCAGGCGTTTGGCACTCAAAGAACAGCCAGGCTTCTAAGTGGTACCAGATTGTGCTTGTGAGAGACCCTGAACTGTTTGGAATTTTAGCAGGCAGAAGCCATGTTTAATTCACTGGGCACTGGAGACAAATAATGGCCTATTTCTCTGTGAAATGCAGCTCACTTCACCACTTTTGTAAGATTTATTTAGAGGAGGTGTTTGGCAATGAATGAACAGCCAGGCTTCTAAGTGGTACCAGATTGTGCTTGTGAGAGACCCTGAACTGTGTGGAATTTTAGCAGGCAGAAGCCCAGTCTTACAGACACAAGCAGGGGCTTATTTCACTGTGAAATAAAGCTCACATCATCACTTTTGTAATGTATATTTAGAGGAGCATTTTGGTACTGAATGAACTGTCAGGGTTCTATGTGGTGTGTCTGTGGGAGATCCTGGACTGTTTGGAATTTTAGCAGGCACAAGCCGTGTTTAATTCACTGGGCGCTGGAGACAAACATGGGCCCATTTCTCTGTGAAATATGGCTGAATTCACCACTTCTCTAATGTCTATTTAGAGGAGGCTTTTGGCACTCAGAGAACTATCAGGGTTCTAAGTAGTGACAGGCTGCGCCTGGGAAAAATTCTGATCCGTTCGGAAATTTAGCAGGCTGAGGCCCAGTCTCAGGCGCAGGGCCCTGGGCAAGAACATTGGCACTTTTCGCTTTGAAAAAGTACTCACCCTCCCAGTTTTCCCATACCGGTCTGAAGGAGGTCTTTGTCACTCTAAAGGTAGCAAGTCTTCTAAGTGGTGGCAGCTGGGGTTGGGGTAAAAACCAGATTTGTTAATACTTTCAGGAGACAGTACCCAGTCTCGAGCACAGGGACCTGGACACAAATAGGGGCCTACATCACTGTAAAATAAAGCTCACTTCAACACTCTGTTAATGTCAGTTTAGAGCAGGTGTTTGGCACTCAAAAAACAGCCAGGCTTCTAAGTGGTGCCAGATTGTGCCTGTGAGAGACCCTGAACTGTTTGGAATTTTAGCAGGCAGAAGCCATGCTTAATTCACAGGGCACGGGAGGCAAAGAGAGGCCTATTTCTCTGTGAAATAGAGCTCACTTCAACAGTTCTGAAATGTCTAGGTTCTAAGGTTCTAGGAGGAGGATTTTGGTACTGGGCTCGATGTATAGGTACAGGATTCTAAGAGATTTGTCTGTGAGAGCCCCCGAACTGTTTGGAATATTAGCAGGCAGAAGCCATGTTTAATTCACTGGGCACTGGAGGCAAAGAGGGGCCTATTTCTGTGAAATACAGCTCACTTCACCACTTTTATAAGATGTACTTAGAGGAGGTGTTTGGCAATGAATGAACAGCCAAGTACTAAGTGGTGCCAGATGGTGTCTGTGAGATCCTGGACAGTTTGGGATATGAGAAGGCAGAAGTCGTGTTTAATTCACTGGGCACTGGAGACAAACATGGGCCCATTTCTCTGCGAAATATGGCTGAATTGACCACTTCTCTAATGTCTATTTAGAAGAGGCTTTTGGCACTCAGAGAACTATCAGGGTTTTAAGTAGTGACAGGCTGCGCCTGGGAAAAATTCTGATCTGTTCGGAAATTTAGCAGGCTGAGGCCCAGTCTCAGGCGCAGGGCCTTGGGCAAGAACACTGGCACTTTTCGCTTTGAAAAAGTACTCACCCTCCCAGTTTTCCCATACCGGTCTGAAGGAGGTCTTTGTTACTCTAAAGGTAGCAAGTCTTCTAAGTGGTGGCAGCTGGGGTTTGGGTAAAAACCAGATTTGTTAATACTTGCAGAAGACAGAGCCCAGTCTCAAGAACAGGGACCTGGACACAAACAGGGGCTGATTTCCCTGAGAAATGAAGCTCACATCGATACTTTGGTAATGTCAGTTTAGAGCAGGTGTTTGGCACTGAAAAAACAGCCAGGCTTCTAAGTGGTGCCAGATTGTGCTTGTGAGAGACCCTGAACTGTTTGGAATTTTAGCAGGCAGAAGCCATGTTTAATTCACTGGGCACTGGAGACAAAGAGAGGCCTATTCTCTGTGAAATGCAGCTCACTTCACCACTTTTGTAAGATTTGTTTAGAGCAGGTGTTTGGCAATGAATGAATAGCCAGGTTCTAAGTGGTGCCAGATGGTGTCTGTGAGATCCTAAATTGTTTGGCATATGAGCAGGCTGAAGCCCAGTCTCGGGCACAGACAAAAACGGGCTTATTTCACTGTGAAATAAAGCTCACATCATCACTTTTGTAATGTATGTTTAGAGGAGCATTTTGGTACTGAATGAACTGTCAGGGTTCTATGTGGTGTGTCTGTGGGTGATCCTGGACTGTTTGGAATTTTAGAAGGCAGAAGCCGTGTTTAATTCACTGGGCACTGGAGACAAACATGGGCCCATTTCTCTGCGAAATATTGCTGAATTCAACACTTTTCTAATGTCTATTTAGAGGAGGCTTTTGGCACTCAGAGAACTACCAGGGTTCTAAGTAGTGACAGGTTGCGCCTGGGAAAAATTCTGATCCGTTCGAAAATTTAGCAGGCAGAAGCCCAGTCTCAGGCTCAGGGCCCTTGGCAAGAACATTGGCACTTTTCGCTTTGAAAAACTACTCACCCTCCCAGTTTTCCCATACCGGTCTGAAGGAGGTCTTTGTCACTCTAAAGGTAGCAAGTCTTCTAAGTGGTGGCAGCTGGGGTTTGGAGAAAAACCAGACTTCTTAATACTTGCAGAAGACAGAGCACAGTCTCAAGAACAGGGACCTGGACATAAACAGGGGCCTATTTGACTGTAAATTACAGCTCACTTCGACATTTTGAGTCATGTTAGTTTATAGCAGGTGTTTGGCACTCAAAAAACAGCCAGGCTTCTAAGTGGTGCCAGATTGTGCTTGTGAGAGACCCTGAACTGTTTGGAATTTTAGCAGGCAGAAGCCCAGTCTCAGGCACAGACAAAAACAGGGGCTTATTTCACTGTGAAATAAAGCTCACATCATCACTTTTGTAATGTATATTTAGAGGAGTATTTTGCTACTGAATGAACTGTCAGGGTTCTATGTGGTGTGTCTGTGAGAGATCCTGGACTGTTTGGAATTTTAGCAGGCAGAAGCCGTATTTAATTCACTGGGCACTGGAGACAAAAACCGGCCCATTTCTCTGCGAAATATGGCTGAATTCAACACTTTTCTAATGTCTATTTAGAGGAGGCTTTTGGCACTCAAAGACCTACCAGGGTTCTAAATAGTGACAGGTTCTGCCTGGGAAAAATTCTGATCCGTTCGGAAATTTAGCAGGCAGAAGCCCAGTCTCAGGCACAGGGCCCTGGGAAAAAACAATGGCACTTTTCGCTTTGAAAAAATACTCACCCTCCCAGTTTTCCCATACCGGTCTGAAGGAGGTCTTTGTTACTCTAAAGGTAGCAAGTCTTCTAAGTGGTGGCAGCTGGGGTTTGGGTAAACACCAGATTTGTTAATACTTGCAGAAGACAGAGCCCACTCTCGAGCACAGGGACCTGGACACAAACAGGGGCTGATTTCCCTGAGAAATAAAGCTCACATCGATACTTTGGTAATGTCAGTTTAGAGCAGGTGTTTGGCACTGAAAAAACAGCCAGGCTTCTAAGTGGTGCCAGATTGTGCTTGTGAGAGACCCTGAACTGTTTGGAATTTTAGCAGGCAGAAGCCATGTTTAATTCACTGGGCACTGGAGACAAAGAGAGGCCTATTTCTCTGTGAAATGCAGCTCACTTCACCACTTTTGTAAGATTTGTTTAGAGCAGGTGTTTGGCAATGAATGAACAGCCAGGTTCTAAGTGGTGCCAGATGGTGTCTGTGAGATCCTAAATTGTTTGGCATATGAGCAGGCTGAAGCCCAGTCTCGGGCACAGACAAAAACAGGGGCTTATTTCACTGTGAAATAAAGCTCACATCATCACTTTTGTAATGTATGTTTAGAGGAGCATTTTGGTACTGAATGAACTGTCAGGGTTCTATGTGGTGTGTCTGTGGGAGATCCTGGACTGTTTGGAATTTTAGCAGGCAGAAGCCGTGTTTAATTCACTGGGCACTGGAGACAAACATGGGCCCATTTCTCTGCGAAATATGGCTGAATTCACCACTTCTCTAATGTCTATTTAGCGGAGGCTTTTGGCACTCAGAGAACTACCAGGGTTCTAAGTAGTGACAGGTTGTGCCTGGGAAAAATTCTGATCCGTTCGGGATTATGGCAGGCAGAAGCCCAGTATCGGGCACAGGGACCTGGACACAAATAATGGCCTATTTCTCTGTGAAATACAGCTCACTTCACCAGTTTTGTAATGTTAGTTTATAGCAGGTGTTTGGCACTCAAAAAACAGCCAGGCTTCTAAGTGGTACCAGATTGTGCTTGTGAGAGACTCTGCACTGTTTGGAATTTTAGCAGGCAGCAGCCACGTTTAATTAACTGGGCAGTGGACACAAACAGGGGCCTATTTCTCTGTGAAATGCAGCCTTAGACTGGGCTTCTGCCTGCTAAATTTCCGAACTGTTCCGGATTTCTCTCAGACTAAAGATGCCTCTGCTTAGAACCCTGGCTGGACTTGGGCTGCCAAAACCCACCTCTAAATGGACATTACAAAAGAGTTGAAGTGTTTCACAGAGAAAGTTCTAATCCTTAACCTAAATTTCTGACCGCTTTTGTTCAAAAGATACTGTACAGTATGTTGTCCAATAATTAAAAATTGCACAAAGAATAAGATTCCCAGACCAAACCCAACCACCCCCTTCACTGCTCCATCTTAATTTTGGGAGAAAGAGCTATAGAGTTTCTAAATGCTCTCCTTCCATGCTATTCAGTCCTTTGCTGCACATCTCCAGAGAGGATTTACTCCTGCTTTTGTTCCCAACACCACCTCTCTCTCCAGCACAAATCCCACTGGTCAGACAGAGATGGAGCAGACCTAAGGCAATGGTTCCGGCAGCACCTGCAATTCCCAGCTCCCTGTTCCCTGGAATGCTCATCCAAGCGCTCGTGGCAATCTCGCTTCAGCCCAGACTCCCTCCTCCCCAGAGGGAAACGCAGCCTGATGGGACACGGCTCTGGCACCCCATTTCCTCTTGCTGGAAAGCCCTAGGTAAACGTAGTCCCTCAGACCTTGCATCCCTGAACACCAGGAGAGCTGGCATTTCACCCAGATCCAGGATTCCCTAGGCAGCCAATCCCAGCAGGGAGGAAAAGAGGAACGCAGCATCCCTGTGACTTACCCCACAGCACAGACAGGACCAGGAGCCCTCAAGCACAGACCCCTGATGCTGAAGTCTCTTGGCTTTGGCTGTTCAACCACCACAGCTTTTGGCAAAGATGCGAGCAGCGTAATGATTTTTCCTGTCCTGAAAGAGAGGAGGAAAAGAAAAGAAAATTAAGTCCCCTGCAGAAGTCAAAGAATCCTGGCTTTCATATTTCTGCTCTCATTGCTCACTAAGGGGTTTTATCCAGGTGACACCAATTCAAATGCAAAAGTGCCTTTTCCCAGCATTTTTATTCCAAACTATTTCAGAAATTAAAAGGATGCTCATCTTTCTTATTGCATTCTTTGCTTGATTTTAACAGAACCATTTTCATCCCAGACCCTGCTTGTCAGTCATTCAATCCTTTACCACTGGACTTTGCACAAAGGGACACCCCAGGTGCTGCATCACAAGAAATCCCAAAGAGAAACCCCCCCAAAACCTGACAGAGAAAGGTTTCGAGGCACTCCAGAACACAGCTGTTCATTCCTTGTCAGGCCACACCAATTCTGTCACATCCACCTGAGCTGTGCAGGTGAGACAAAGGCTCCCCTTCCTCCTAGGGAATCACTGTCTGAGACCACACATGTCACTCCAGGGCAGGACCTGAAAACAACGTGGGAAAGGCAAAATGAAAATGTTTTCTGTCAAAAAAAAGTGTAATAATAATCATCATCATCAGAATCTATGGACAAATTTAGTAACATCACTTTCATATGATAAATACAGGCCATGCCCATCCTTCCAGCCCAGGTGAAAGCAGGAAGGAGAACTACAAAAAGAGTCCCTTTTATGGATGCATTTCCTAAACAATCTTCCACATTGTAAGCTCTTTGTGTTCTTTTAAAAAATGGATTGCTGCTAAAAACATCTGAGGGGCCAGAGGCATCAGACAACCCAAAACTATCAGCATTCACACCGATTGCTACTGCAGATATATTCACAGTCCATCTTTGGCCAAACAAATCCCAGGATGGTTTTGCTTTCCTGACAGACTTGGCCAATTTAATTCCCACTTAGCAAGGCAACAGACCCTGTGTGGCTTGGGGGTCAGAGCCCCCCTCTGGCACAAGAACTCCAAAAAAGATGGGAAAGAAGAATCCAAGAGCAAATTGAAATCCCACCTATGCAATGAAGGCCTGCTTCTGGCAGGTTCCTTGCGGCTTTTGGGGCACAAGAAAAGCCTTTAGACCAGAAAAACTGACATGAAAACCCCAACCCGAGCACGTGTCAGAAAGATGTAGCGCTTAAGGTGACAGATGTGGCACTGCTTTCACCGGGACCCGGGCGAGGGGAAGCGGCGCGGAGCAGATGCCGGCGCGGGGAGGGAGGAGATGCCGAGCGGGAGGCGGCGCAGAGCGGCGGAACGGGACGCTGGCGCGGAGCCGAACCGAGCGGAGCCGAGCCGCGCGGCGCCGAGCGGCACCGAGCCGAGCGGAGCCGAGCCGACCCGCGCGGAGCCGAGCGGCGCCGCGCGGCGCCGAGCCGAGCGGAGCCGAGCCGACCCGAGCGGCACCGAGCGACCGAGCGCCGGAGGCCGAGCGAGCCGGAGCCGAGCCCGAAGCGGCACCGAGCCGAGCGGAGCCGAGCCGACCCGAGCGGCACCGAGCCGAGCGGAGCCGAGCGGCGCCGAGCGGAGCCGAGCGGCGCCGAGCGGAGCCGAGCCGACCCGCGCGGAGCCGAGCCGACCCGCGCGGCGCCGAGCGGCGCCAGGCGAGAGAAGCCGTTGCCGAGCCGCAGCGGCTCGGCCCCCGGGGCTAAGGCTGCTCCTCTGGCGAGGGCTGCGCCGGGAGAACCGCGCCTGCCCCTGCCCACCCAGCGGGGCCGGCACCGGGCCCGGGCGGCCCCCGAGCCCCCTCCGGAGTGGACGAAACGAGCTCGGTTCCTGCCGCCGCTCCCGCCTGCCGCTCTGGCACAGCTCGGTTCGGCTCTGCGGCTCGGCTCTGCACGGTTCACACTCGCCCGCGTCTGTCAGTCCCCTTAAAATCACAGCTGGAGGACTATTTCCCGCAGTTTAAACACATACAAAAATGGAAGAAGTGCCTCTCCCCTCAATTTAAATTTCTTTTGTCCCCATAGCCCCCCTTTTTTTCCTGGGGGCACCAGGGAGGGATAGCCAAGAGAAAGCTGACTAGGGAAAAGAGACAAGTTCCCACTACAAAGCCACACTGGCTCACCTGTTCAGCAGTTGCTTTGTCGCACAGAAGTGTCCCTCAGCACCTCGCTGAAGCAGTGCTCCACATCCCAGCATTTCCCCAGATCCTGTGAGGTGCTCTCACCTCCGTTCCACGAGGTACCCCCGGGAACCCACCATAAACTGCTCTCCCCCAGCAGCTCCATACCGAAGAGAGCAGTAAAACCCTCCCCCTAAAACAGCCCCCAGCAGGACCTGCTCATCCTCACTCTCATTGTGAACACCTGGGACTGCTCACCCTAAGTGCTCACACCTGGGGCTGCCCTGTTCTCTCATCACCTTAAGTGCTCACACTGGAGGAGAGGCCACACTCACCGGGGAGGGGGCCACGCCCCCAGGAGAGGAGATCCCTTCCACCCCCAAGGAAGGTGGCCCCGCCCACCAGGGAATAGCCCCTTGCCTCAGGAAATGAGACCACGCCTACAAAGAGGCCATGCCTACGGAAGAACAGCCCTTGCCTTCCAGGAAAGTAGGCTGCACCCACCAGGGAGGGGACATGTCCCATAGTCTGGGGGGCGGGGCTTCACCCCCAGGGGCAGGGCCTCCTCTGCTGGAGGTGGGGCCTCTGGCTCTTGGGGCGGGGCCTCTTTTCCTGGGAGCGGGGGGGTGGGGTCACTGAGAGACATAGAGAATTAGAAAAAGAAACACAGAGACAGAAAGAGTTAGGGTGAGAGAGAGAAAGCAAAATACTTAGGGGTTAAAGGAAAATAGTAATACACAGTTAGAGAAACAGAGAAGAAACAGACTTACAGGGAAAGAGTGGTAGAGGGAAATAAGGATATAGTGATAGACTTAGAGAACCAGAGAGACGCAGAGAGCTCAAAATAGAAAAGCAAAGCCAGAAATAGACTGAAAAGTAAAGTGAGAAGCAAAGCAAGAAAGACAGTGAAGAAAATGAATAAATCATACCAAATAAAGACAGGAGCCAGGGGAAGAGGGGGGAGAAGGACTGGGGTATCTTTATTATATTCAATTTTATTGAATGAATTTTTTTTTTAATTTACACTTCATCAAACACAGCCAAACAATGTATACAAAGGCAAGTACAGATACAAATTGAATTGTGACTGTGTGCCAGGGCAGGGCAGCTCTGGGTGTAAGCACATACAAGGCACATACAAGGCATGGCAAAGCAATCACCTTACAAGGCTTGGCAAAGTAAGCCCATATAATGAACCAGGGTTCATTCCCTCCTCTGGCTGATGGAACCTAAACCCAGGTGTTGTGGGATTCAAGGAGCAAAGCCCAGCTTTGCCACCTGCTGTTCCACTCTGTCCCATGTTTGCAAAGCAGGAATATTCCTGGCTTCCATATTACATCTCAAAGCAGCAGCCCTGGGAGTACTGCTCAGACTCCAACCTGACTAGTCAGCCTCACATTCCTCCAAGGGCAGAAAAACCACAGACTGGTAGAAAATGGGTATTTTAGACCAAACAGGACTCATTTCAGAGGTCAAATATTCCATGCTGTGTTCCTGAGCATTCCCAAAGCTTTTTGACAGGGAAGTAAAACTCCACACGGGAAGGACCACTTCCCATGTAACAACTTCTTCAGTAAAACTTCCCACATAAAAGCCCAGGTGTCTGTAGCATCCTCGGTAACACATTCCACATACAGTATCAGGTCCCTTGGTACATGGGCCACAGCAGAACCTTCAGCATTAAGAGCCATTTCCCTTGGAACAACATCCTCAGTAAAACGTCCCAGATGAAGGACCAGGTCCTGTGTGGCACCAACCTCTGTGCAGCAGTAAGCTTTATCTGGAACTCACAGAATCAACGCCCGCAGCAGCCCCGGAATTTTAACACAGGATTTTGTGGAACCAAGGAATGGAGGAGCTGTCCTGTCCCAGTTCTGCCTCCTCTGCCAGCAGCAGGGGTGATGCAGCTCTCAGCCATGAGATCACTTCAGTTCAACCTCCCAAAGGGAGGGAACACTTACTATGAATCCCAAAGTTCCAGTGCATCATCTGTCTGCTATCTCAGAACTTCAGTTGGTCTTTGTGGGAAAAAAAATCTGTGTTGGGTCCAAGAACTGACTCTAATCCCTGTTACCTGAACTGTCCATCTGCAGGATCAATGTTCAAAATAAACATTGGGTCCTTAAGGGCAGAGTCTGTCACCCTCTGTAAAACCCAAGGGAAGAACAAGGCTCAAAAGGCAGCCCCTGATGCCTCTAGCCCCTGCTGCTGGAAACACTGCCCAGGATTTTGTACAGACAGGACAGAGCCTTTGCACAGCTCTGTCCCGTGGGACCGAGGGTGGCAAACCTGAGAGACTGACAGAAATAGAACAAATGATTGATTCAAATGGACACTGGTGAGCCCCTCCCCAGAACTGTACCCTGCCCAGCTCAGGAGCTGGAACTGCTGTTGCAGGGCACAGCATCTGAAGGAACACTGCAGCCGTGGCATTAAAGCCAGCAAAAACAAGGACTAAAGAGAAAAAGATCCTTACCTGGTCCAATGTCCCAATCTCTGGCTCATCCTCACAGGGGGACATTGCTCCAGGAAGGAATCTCCACACAGCCCGTGAGACCGAGGCTAGGACGCTGCCCTGCCAGCAGAAGACAAGGGTTAGTGAAGCTTTTGGGACATACTCTGTCCTCAGAGTGGTTTGACAAAACACCCATCAATAATAAGGACAGCTTGCACCCAGGCTTGCAATAGACTTTCGTACGTTATTTCTTCAAAGTCTGTGCTTTAAAATATTTTGATATTGAAAGTGTTTAATCAAGATTTACCATGAGCTCTGCACCCTGCCATGCACCAAGCCCAAAGGAATAATTGGATATCCTCACACTCATCCAGCCTGAGGCAGCTCCCATGTAGGGAGAGTAGTTACAAAAGTATCCCAATTAAAATTTCATTTACTTCTAAATATCCTCACTGAAATTATTTTTATTATTGTTTACTGTATAATGTGTGCTTTATTAATGTATTAGTTATCATCAATAAAGTATAAAAATATATTATGCTAAAATATAGTTTGCACAGATACCTTTGCAAATTCTGAAAGAAGCTGGCCATTAGGTAATGCTGAACAATCAGCATTCATCTGGATAAAAACCCCAGGAGCAGAGCTGAAACTGGTTTTCATTGGCAGCTGTACCTTCCTGCAAGTTGTGTTATCGTACCTACGTAGCACACACAGAGATTTCACCCTGCTTATAAACCTTCATGTACTCCCCCCTGCCCCCCACTTGTGCTGCTGCAAAGATGGAAACTGCTAATGGAAGGTTTCAGAAATACAAACCAGCACCATCTGTATTTTTCACCAGGTATGAATGCAGGATGAGCATAACTTCATCACATATGACAGGTGCTAAAATTCCAGATGCTCCTTCAGCTTTCTGACTAATCTAAGATGCTCCTTGAGCTAGAAACCAACAATTTATGCTAGAAAAGGAAACCAGGTTCAGAAGAAATTCTTTTCTTCTATTTTGCCCTAATGATAAACAGGAAGGTTACTGAAACACAGTAATGCACATCATGCTAAAACACTTTGCTCCTATTTTCCATCTCGTACTAGCTTAGCAAAAAGGGTGTCCACAAATAGAGCAAGATTGCTTAAAATGAAAAGGACAAAGAACTCAGATATTTTAAATGAAGAGGCTAAAACAAAAATGTACATGGTTCATGCAGAATGTTTTAGGTGGAATAATTCTGTTCCATTACTTCAACTTCTTTGCACTTTGAGAGGACAAGGACTAACAGAGTTTGGAATGTGGGAATCACCATGTAATTATTCAATTTTATTGAAATAAAACTGATTTTTTTCTCCAGTACTAGAGAATCTCAGCTGCTTATCAATGACAATCAATTCATACCAATAGTAAATATTTTTTTTACCTCTGAGAAGGTTACAAACCTTCACAATAGCTTCCCCACAGCTGGATCTCTGCAAACACTTTTGGAAAACATTTGTGTAGATTCAAAGTCCCAGAACACTGCCTGGATTCCTTCTCTACCATGCAGGAGAGGCCCCAGGCTGGGGCACCCCTGAGGTCCTGGGGCAAAAAGGAAAGTCCCAATCCTAGAAAAAATTCCCCTAAATGAATGCCCCAAGAAAAGCCCAACCACAACTAAAAAACTTCCTGCCCCTAACCAAATAAAACAAAAAAAGAAACCTTTAAATACAGAAAACTTATACCTATTTCAATATTTAATTTCTGGTCCTATCCATATTTGACATTATATATACTACATATATTACTCAATAAATTTTATGGAATTTACATTATAACATATACTACACTTTTATTATTTATTATGTACATGTTTACATTACTAGATCTTTTTTCTATTTTATGCATATATATCTTTACATATATTTGTATGTTTATATTTTTAATATTATTTATTGAAAAGCTCTGCCTCTAACCTAATAGAAACAGAAAAACCCATTATTTTTAACTATATTTAAATGTATTTTTCTATTTATATATATCATACTCTTTGGTATATATAAAGATTTGATTAAGTTGATACTTAATATACATATATTAAGTATATTATACACTATAACATATATTATTTATATTATATCCTACATATATACTTCTATTTGTTTATATTTTAATTTATATATATTTACACGTACATATATTCATAAATGCAGATATATTTTTAGTTTTATGTTTGTATATATTGCATATTTGTGCATTTATATTTTTGTTTATATAAACTACATTTATATTATTGATTAAAAATCCTGCCTCTAACCAAATAAGACCAATAATAAATTTATTTAAGGTTTAGTTAGGTATTTTTTATATTTACATTTTTTCTGTCTTCTACACCCAGCCCACCCCGTCCCCCCCCTCAGCTTTTTTACCTCCCAAAGAAGGCACAGAACGGCTGCAGCTGCCCCGGGCAGGAGCACGGGGTTTTATTCGAACCCTTCCCACGGTCCATCCCCCCAAAAAGGGACTGTGCTCACACTGGGAAGGGGGGGCAGCCCACAGTTCCCCAGCCCCGCAGACACAGGCGGCGAGAGGCAGAGCGAGGGAGTGACAGCAGAGAGGACAAAGGAAGAAATCCCTCCCGCAGCTCTCACCTTGCTGGCTGAGAAAGCAGCTGCCTCCTCCTGCCGGCTGATCCCGGCTGCGGGCAGGGCGATGGCTTGGCAGCTCTGCAGAGTGTTCGTTCTTCCTCGATGTATTTGTGTTTCTCTCCATGTCCCCGGGGCCGGAGGGGAGCGGGCAGGGAGCGCGGAGCGGAGCCGGGACGGTTCGGGAAGGGCCCTTCCTGCGGAGGAGCCCCGCAGAGACAGCCGCTCCCGCAGCTGCCTGCCGGTGCCCGCGGGGCTCCGGCGTGCCCGCGGTGCCGCTGAGCGCACGGCCCGTGTCCGCACGCCTGGCACTGCCGCGGAAAGCGGCGCCGGGTGGGGGGGAACGGCACCGGGGCGCAGGCAGGCAGCCAAATAACCAAGCAGGGACCTTCATTTCCCGCCCTTTCTGCCGCCATCATTGGAAGGTCAGCCGAAGCATGACCGAGGTGCCATCATGGGAGTGGCATGAAGCGACTTCCGCCCTTCCTCGCCGCCATGTTTGTGGTGGCCGATGCCACTTCCTGTCGGTCGCCATCTTTGTTGTGGCCGAAATGATTTCCGGTCGGCCGCCGTCTTTTTTGTGGCTCCCTTCAGGGCCCTCGCCCCTCACAAATGCATCATTCTTGTCACCTGCCTGATCCCGACACGACTCTGACACCGGCCGACCGACCCTGCGCTCTCGGCGCGGTGTTCCGGCGCCATTCCGACGCTAGAAAGCGTTAGGGTCGTGATTCCGGTTGAATATGGCGGCATTCGTGCCCCGTACGTATTTTCCGTACAATATGGCGGCGCTCCTGCTCTTTACGTATTTCCGGTTCAAAATGGCGGCGCCCACGATCGGCACGTGCTTCCGGTTTAAAATGGCGGCGCCCATGATTGTCACGTGTTTCCGGTTCAAAATGGCTGCGCCCATGCCCGCCACGTGTTTCCGGTTCAAAATGGCTGCGCCCATGATCGCCACGTGTTTCCGGTTGAAAATGGCTGCGCCCATGATGGCCACGTGTTTCCGGTTCAAAATGGCTGCCCCCATGCTCGCCACGTGCTTTCGGCTTAAAAAGACGGCGTTCATGCTCGCAACGTGCTTTCGGTTTAAAATGGCGGTACCCGTGCCGCCACGTGCTTTTGGTCAAATATGGCGGCTCCAACGCGGCCACTTGGTGCAGGACAAGTATGGCTGCGACTAAATAATCACGTGTTGCCGGAGATTATGGCGCCGGCCATTCGGCCTTGTGATTGGGGACATTTCGTGCGGCGCCAATGAACGTGGTCGGGCCGACGGGGTGATGCGGGACGCCGGCCTCACCCGATGACATGGAGGGCAGGCCGACCCCGTGACGCGCGGGAACGGTGACGGTGCCGGGCGGGCCGACCCTATAACCCGGGGGGCGGCGGGCCGTGACGCGGGGGGCGGGCAGTCGCTGTGAGGCGAGGGGCGGGGCCGTTGCTGTGGCGCGAGGGGCGGGCAGTCGCTGTGAGCGAGGGGCGGGGCCGTTGCTGTGGCGCGGGGGCGGGGCCGTTGCTGTGGCGCGAGGGGCGGGCAGTCGCTGTGAGGCGGGGGCGGGTCCGTCCCTGTGGCGCGGGGGGGCAGTCTCTCGCCGTGTCGCCGTGACCCCGTGACCCGATGCCGTAGTGCCGTGGGCGGAGCCCGGGCCGCTGAGGTGGGCTCCCCAGTGGGACCGGGGTTCCGTTCGGGTGCTGTCGGTGCCGGCCGGGGATCCCGTGCCGAGCGGTGCCGCCGCTCCATCGGCGGGCGGAGCGCGGGGCTCGGGGACCGGGCGGCGTCGGGACGCGCGCCGGGGCCGAGCGCGGCGGTGCCGCTGCCGCTCCGGGGTCCCGCCGGGGCTCTGGACTCGCTCCCGCCGCGGCGCGGGGACCCGGGGCCGTGTGCCCGCCGTGCGCGGGAGGGCGGCGGCCGCGATTGCCCCGCGCTGAGCGGAACCGGCTGGGGCGCGGGGACCGCCCGTGCCGGCCCCGGCACCTCCAAACCCGCCGCTCCCGGCGCTGCCGGGGAATTTTGTTTCAGCGTAGACAGAGAATTCTGTACTCCTGTAAGTAATTTCTGATGTGATTGTGCCACTTTTAACAGTATTTGAAATGCCTCTCCATGCCCTGGCAGCAGCATTTTTGAACTAAAATGGAAATACAGCCCTTCTGCCGGGGTCTCTGCACAGAATCATGGAATCCCAGAATGGTTTGGGTGAGAGGGCTCCTTAAAGCTCCTCCACTTCCACTCCCTGCCGTGAACAGGGACACCTTTCAGTAGCTCGGGGTGCTCCAAGCCCCAGTGTCCAACCTGGATTTGGACACTTCCAGGGATTCAGGAGCAGCCGCAGCCTCTCCTTGCTGGACAGCAGCATTGAAAGGCAGAGGGAAGGTTCAGCTGTGATGCTTGTGTTGCACTTAACATTGTACTGTGTGACAAAGGTGTCTTTAATCTTTTTTTTCTTTTTTTTTTCTTTTTTTTTTTTCACCCTGGGTTCAGCCCACAGCTCATCTCAAAACATGGGTAGCTGAGGAGATTTTTGTTTCATATTCATCACTGTTTTTCTCTTATGCTTTTTTCACTTTAAACAGTTTAAAAGTCACAAGGAGGTAAGCGAAGAAGCTGCTGTGCCCCTGGATTCTGTATTTACCACTTTGCTAAAGAGAGCCTATGAGAGAGGTAGCAATACCCTACTGGAAGGTGGTGTTCAGACAATATTGGCTTCCTGGGTCCCACCTGGCCAGCTTTTGTTGGGAGTAAAGCACGTGCTGTTATACCTGAAATCCACAGTGGAGAACTTCAGCAGTGTAAGAGCAATATTGTAATAATATTGTGGTTATGCTTGGTTTATTTTCATGCAGAAGGTACAAATGATTTAGCTGTTAAAATTTAGGTTCCAGTTCTGTAGCTCTTTTTTCTGTACTTGTCTCTGAGGCTGCACAGCACTGTACAAAAATGCATGTAATTTGTAAACAAATGCCAGTTTTTATTATTGAGGAGCTTTGGATTTTCTTTGCATGGGTCACCTTGCTGATCGGTGTGAGTGCAAATAAACTCGAGATTTTAATCCAGCTCCTGGGTCTCCCTAAGAAGCCTTTGCAGAGAGTAAAATTCACTGGCCTGTGTACCGCCAAATGTCACAATATAATTGAAATTCTATCACAATTTATTTGACAGCCTGAGACTTCTCTTAGAATCAGGTTTTACATAGGGAAGCGGTTCCCTCTCCCAGAAGAGGCTGTAATCTAAGTAATTCTTAGTTAAACTCCTATTCCTGTTGTATAATTACCCTTCTGCTCCCATCCTCCTCTTTTCTACACTTCCAAGATGTCTTTATTTTCATAGCTTGGTAAAACCTTGGGTCCTCAGCTTGCTGACCTCTGTGTGGACCTGCTGAGCATCCTGTTGTGCCGGGGCAATCAAACAAAGCTGGAGCAGCAGCAGGAACAGGAAGAGCGTCAGGCTGATGGGATCTCTTTGTGGATGAGGAGCCTCTGATGACAGAAGTGTCTTCAAATGACAAGGTACCACATCCCTGCACACAGAGCTACCTGTTAGCAAACTTGGGTTTGGCTGATTCTCTAGGGAATAGTTTGGCTGATCAGAGAGCTGTTGTTAAGCTCTTGGAGGAGAACTTAGGAATGTAGAGCGTGTGGTTGCTAAACTACTGTGTGGAGATGTAACCCAGCTGCATCACCCACAGTCCCACCCCGAGCTGGAACATGTCAGGAGAAGTCCCAAATGAGATCACCTTTGCAGAAAAAAATGTATTCCCTCAGCTCTGTGTAAAGCCTTATTGAAAATTATGAACCTGAGGAGGGAATTTTTCCTCCTTTCATCTGTTCTGTGAATTTGTGGAGATTGCAGTGTGTTGATCAACCCCAGAATACTCAGCTTTCCTCTGCAGATGAGCTCAGACATGTCCAGAGTGTTCAGTATAACAGCATAAATCCCACAGCATAAATGTTGGGAGAATTATATTTATGTGCTTGTAATTCATTAATATTTTTTATCCTCTGGCCAGCTAGTAGACCATTTCATGTTCAGTGAGTGTAACTGATAAACTGTGGAAAATAGGCAGATGACTGAGTTTATTGTGTTACAGACCCTGGAGGATACACTCACCTTGATTTTCAGGCATCCTACACGGGAGAGCTGGTTCCTGGCGTTGGAGCTGCGCTCTGTTCCTCAGCCTGGTCTGAACCCTGTCCCTGTGAAGCTCCTGTCAGCTCACCTCAATTCTGGGGTGCTGCAGTTGCTGAAATCAGGCATCCCCGTCCTGCAGAGCATCACGAGGGATCACAGACACGTCTTGTCCAAGTATTTCAAAGCCATCACCAAAAGTGTCCTGGAAGAGCTGCAGACTGTGGGGCAGAACAGAAGCCTGGAACTCTCACCAGCTGCAGGCTCTTTAACCATGCTGCAACTTCCTGAGATGAGCTTGACTTGTCAGAAATCTGAAAAATCCCCTAAAATAGGGAAACAGTTAAGTTTCTATGGACAAATCTTGGTGCAGCTCCTCATAGACAGCTACCAAGGACATCCCCAGCAAGGAGAACTTCTGCTGTCCGCAGAGCACGTTCAGGCTTTGCGGAAATTGATGTCAGCATCGGCCAGCAAAGATTTGGAGCGAGGTTTCCTTCAGGCTCTCCAGAGTGAGCCAGTCCTGGCTCTCGCAGGTGGTGTCGAGGTGCAGGCTCACTGTCTTGCCCAGTGCTCACACACCTCCCTGGCCATTGTGGCCATGCTGATCCAGCACTCCAGGACTCACCTGCTGCAGTTGGAGCTCTGGTGTCTGAGCAGTGCCACTGGGAAGTACCTGAGGAAGCACATGGAGAGCTTTCTTCTGCTCGTTCACGTGTATTTGCAGTGCAGAGACCTGGATGGTTTCAGCCGACCTTCCACAGGTAAAGGCACCTCTGAGCCCTGCCAGTGATGCAGGAGCCACATTCCCTGTGCAGGATCTGCTGGCCTTTAGGGCTGGCAATCTTCACAGCACAGATAAAGGTGATAAGACTTGGATGTCTGACCTCTAGTGACTGTCTTGGAAGTACCTCTGCAGCACTAAAGGTGAAGAGCTGTTCTGAGGCTTGCCTGTTAGACTGAAGCCAAGTGCTCTTACAGTTACTGCTGCCCAGATTTCTCTTTTGAAGCCCTTATTTAATGCTTAGTGTATGTGGAAATCTGGCATTGTGCTTCTCCTGGTTTTGTACAGCAGGTAGAACCTTTTGCTCAGGCACAGATAGAAGAGTGTCATATGTACAATATTATTTTTATGATTTATCATATACATAATCTTTATATTGCTAATATTTTTTTCTATTTTATGTATATCTATATCTTGATATATTATATATTTGTATGTTTCTAATTTTAGTATTATTTATTTAAAATCTCCACCTCTAACTAAATACAAACAAAAAAACCTTTATTTTAAGCAATACTTAAATATATGTTTCTATTTATATTTTTCTTATTTATATCTTTAATATATCTCACCAAGATGGGGACAGTCAGGGAGGAGCACTGGCCAGCAGTCGCACTAGGCAGGACTCCTTTAGGACAAGAATATTTACAGGTAGAAGCAATTCCCTCCTTTGCATCTCATTTTTATTTAACCCCCCCCATAACTCAATTCCTATCACAAGGAATGTGCAGTCCTGCCTTTTCCCTGCACAGTGTTTGTACAGAGGACCTGGGCCCAGCAGGCACCCGTGAGTCATTGAATAAATCCAGGTTTATATATCAAAGGTTCTCCTTCTGGCACTGCATGTTTGCAGATCTGGGCTGGCATATTCGACTCCCCTCACGGCCACAGCCAAGAACAATTGATCAGATTTTGCAGAGAATTCCCACTAAAACTCAGGTACAATCAGTGAGCAGAAAATCCTTTGGGGTTTAGCTCCATCTCTCACCTCTTCCAAGTGGAGGAGGATGGCCTTTTGTCACACATCACAGCAGCAGTGACGGATCAGGGTTGTTTTTTTTTTTAATTTAATAAAAGGGGAATAAAACCAAACCAGATCTGATATAAATGTCTCCAAAACCCATTAAAGCTTTTTAAACCCAAGATGACCATCATGATTCCTGAGTTCAGTCTTCTGTTCATATCGGTTTTGCTATCATGAAATCAATCGGGTTCTTTTAAGAAATAGCAAATCATCATGACTAAACCTCTGGCTCCTCGTTATTTGCACTTACAGCCCCTTGTAGGAAGCTCTGCAGCCTTTTTTCCATTCTACACTGGAGAGAAGATGGACATTAATGACACACATATGCACAAACAGTCTTTCTGGTTCTTCAAAAACTTTAAAAAAGCCTGTAATAAAAATGATATAAAGTAATATTGTGTCTCAGACTGTTCAAGAAAAGGGAAAGTGGAGCTTTAATGTCCCACTGGGAGATGTTGAATAAATCTTCCCCATGACTTTGCACACAGTAATAAAATCTTTTTGTCCAAACAAAAATGAGATTTTTTTTGACCAAACAAGTTAGATCTGTATGAGAACAGCTCAGGAGACTTTCAGGGCTTACAGTAAGGATGGCAGAGCACAGAATGTTAAAGATGAAGTGTTAGTGCCCTGAATTAATGCTCTGACATAGCCAAATCTTTTTACAAAGAGATGTAATAGTTTCTCCTCCTTGTTTCCGAGTTCCCAAGCCATCCTGCAATTCATCACCTGCACTAGTGCAGAACAACCTGACGTGGGTCAGTAACATATCCAGCTGCTGAACTCCGAGCCACATGTCCCTGACCTAAAGAGATGTCAGGAACAGAGAAACGGCTGTGGGAAAAAGATCAGAGAAAAATCAGAAGAGCTATTCTTCTATTTCCACACAGAAATATCAAGCCCAGCTGTTTGCCTCCAGGACTATGTTTTAAAATAGTTCCCTCTTTTCCTAGGTGGAAAATGTGCAGTGCCTTCGCCCATGCAAAGCCAATGATCCTGCCCACAAGAAGGAAAAAACCAGTTTCCTGTTATATAAAACAGCTTGAAATCTGACCTGTCAGATGCTGTCATGGACCAGCAATAGGGATCAGCATCCAGGCCCACGGGGACTTGTCTTTTGCAGATTATTTTCCCTCTTGGAATTACATTTCTTTTATACCTTTTGTTCCGTTTCACTCCTTGAAAGGGAATTTCTGTGTGAATATCATGCAGAGGTCCAGAATGGCAGTGCTGTTTTATTTTTCCCAACAGTCCCTTGCTTTGTGTGCTCACAGACTATTCTGGAATTCAGAGGTCAAGTGGGGTTGGCTTTGGACTGACCTTCAACTCTGGCCCCACTTTGTGCAAACACAACTTGTGCCAGGGTGAGTGAACCATTCGCCTCAGCTTTTCCCTCTAAAACATCCCCTCCTTCTTTCCCTGTAGGTGAACTCAGACCCACTCCTCACTTCCACTGGTCACCCAAGGGTCCATTCTGCTGCCCACAGTGACCCCAGGCAGGTTCCTTTGCCTTTCTCCTGCCCCTTTCCAGCCCGAGGCCGCTCCTTTGCTTGGTCTCCCCGGCCTTCTTTTGTTAGAAAGATACTGGACAGTGAATTGTACAACAGACTTTAGAAACTGCACAAAGAATAAGAGACCCAAACAAAACCCAACCACCCCCACCATTGCTCCACCCCAGTTTTGGGAGAAATAGTGCCGGGCGGTGCTGGGCGGGGCGAGGGGCGGTGCCAGGCGGTGCGGGGCGGAGTGAGGGGCGGTGCTAGGGGGGCCGGGCGGGGCGAGGGGCGGTGCCAGACTGTGAGGGACGGTTCTGGGCGGGGCCGGGCAGCCCCCGGGGCTAAAGCCGCTCCTCTGGCGGGGGCTGCGCCGGGAGAAGCGTGCCCGCCCCTGCCCGCCCAGCGGGGCCGGCACCGGGCCCAGGCGGCCCCCGAGCCCCCTCCGGAGCGGCCGAAACGGGCTCGGTTCCTGCCGCCGCTCCCGCCTGCCGCTCCGGCACCGCTCGGCTCGGCTCTGCACTGTTCGCACCCCCCCCACCTCTGTCAGTCCCCTTTAAATCACAGCTGGAGGGCTATTTCCCGCAGTTTAAACACACACAATAACGGAAGAGGTGTCACTCCCCTCAATTTAATTTTTTTGTCCTCATAGCCCCCATTTTTTTCTGGGGGCACCAGGGAGGGAGCGGCAAGGTAAAATTGACAAGGGAAAAGCGACAAGTTCCCACTACAAAGCCACACTGTTCAGCAGTTGCTTCCTCGCACAAAGGTTCGTCACTGTCTCGGTGCCCTCCAGCATCTCCTTGTAGCGATGCTGGAAAAAACAGACCTGGGGAGAGAAATTTGGGGGGGTGGGGAAAGGGGAAAAAAATCCCGGCCAAAACAAAAAAGGCCAAAAACAAAGAAAAAAAAAAAAAAAAGAAAAAAAACCAAAAAACAAACCACACAACCGCAAAAACCCCAAACCACCCCAAAAACAAAAACCTCCCAAAAACTCAACCCACTCAAACGCCCCAAAAATACCCAAAAAATCTCCCAAAAAAAACTCCCCCCCAAAAACCCTCATAAAAAACCCCAAAAACCTCTCAAAATAAAACTTTAAAAAGCTTTTTAAAATCCCTAAATTTACCCCAAAACAACTTTAAAAACTCCCCAAAACACCCCAAAACCCTTTAAAAACCGCAAAACACCCAAACTAAAAAAAACACGCAAAAGCCCCAAAATTTCACTGTATAACCTCCCCAAAACCCATCAAAATCCCAAAAAAACCCCTAAAACTCCCAAAAATAAAAGAATTAAAAATCCCTCAAAGCCCGCCTCAAAAATAAAAAAAATCCTCTAAAAGTCCCAGACAGGTTAGGTTCAGGGTCCATTCCTAATGGCTGAGCAGGCATTAGCGATCGTTCAGACAGGCATTAGCAGTCAAGCTCAGAGCAGTCGATCAGCAGGCAGGAGCAGTTGAACTCGGAGCAATCGATCGGCAGGCAGGAGCAGGCAGTTTTGGGGTCCCCGCCCCTCCCTCCCACACAGTAGAAACCCCCTGGACTGGGGGGGGAGGTCCTAATTTTGGGGTCCCTTTCCCAATTTCGGGGATTTTTATTCCCATTTTTGGGGTCCCATTTTTTTAATTTCTGTATTAATTTTTTGGAGGTTTGCCATTATTTGTGAATCCTGTTCTCAGTTCTGGGATTTTTTTGCCATTTTGGGATCCTCTCTTCCCATTTTTGCAGGTTTTTACTCCAATTTCTGGTACTTTTCCCCAGTTTTTGGATTCTTTATCCCATTTTTTGAGGTCCCCTTTCCCATTTTTGGGGTTTTTCTCCCAAGTTTTTGTTCCCATTTCCCAATTTTCGGGTCCCTTTTCCCAATTTTTTTGTACTGGCAGCACACAATTCCTTCCTGCTCTTGCAAGTAATTTGCAGCACAACAGCCATTAATGCTACTAATCTGTCTCACCACAGAATTTTATTTGCATTCCCATCAGACAGGCATGCCAGGAAATGTAGGCCCCTACCTCACCATTTAATCCACAGCCTCCCCAGGATAGCATCTCCTGGCCCCTGGGCTGGAACCACTTGGGGAAAAAGTACAAAGGAGAGCAGTTGCCTACTTCATGTAAAATGCCTCCTGCCAGGCCCCAGTTGTCTCTTTCTTTCTACCTTGCTGACAGCTTCTCTGTACAGCTGCACAAACTCCTGCACTGCTGGCAGCGTGTAGATTTGTGACCTTTGTCAGGTTTCTTCATACAAACAGTGCTCAGTGTTCCTCAAGGCACTTCTCAGCACCATGGATACCAGTGACAGGATGCTGTGTTTCACCACTGTGCTGGGCAACTAAAAGAGGAAGTGCATTAATGACATTTCAGTGATTCCTGTTATGCTTTGCCGAGAATCTGTACTCCCAATGTGCGTTAAAATTGGTCAACGAATTAATTATTTTCTAAATCTTGGCTAGCAGCAAAGAATACATAGGTTTTCAGATTCTGAGCCTAAACCACTACCAGACAGTGACAGAGCTGGTTCCTGTGAAAGGCACCTGGAATCCATACCCATATTCATTTTCCAGTGCTTCCACAAGCCAGATTCATGCTGGGGCAGACAATAAAAACCACAAGTAATTCACCGACTTAAGAAATTTCTTGAATGATCACACACTAAAATCAAACACTACCAACTGGGACAGAAAAGTCACTGAAATATTATAGACTGCTCTTACATATAACCCTTTGCAGAGCATTATTTTATTGCACACTGCAATAAAATTGTTGTTACCATCACCACAGACAGCAATCTGGGAAGAGGAATAAATTCTGAAGTCCTGATATGTTTTTCCTTTCTTCAAAACTGATGACAATAAGAAAAGTCAACTATTTAATTTAGTAGGTGAGCAGAGTCCACAGTGGTAAAGAAGACCGGAGAAACTGAGGAGCTGGAAAAAGTCTAATCGGTGATGATAAGGGTTTCCCGGCAGCCGAGCGACAGAAAACCACAACACCCAGCAAGCCCCAGGAACCAACACGAATAACAGCAAGTTCCGTCCCCTATACCGCAGCTGCCGGCGTGAGGTGAAACGCCGCCTTGCCCTCCTGTGTCTCCCCCGAGACAGCGGCTGCACCGCGCCACGGGCCCAACGTAGCTCCGGACAGACTGTGTCCGCACAGACCGGCTCCCGCACGGCGCTGCCGCTTGCGCGGCTTCACCCGAGGCAGTCCCCGCCACTCGGTGCTTCTGCCGCAGACCCCGCCAGCCCAGCCACCCCCTACAGGGACCGCCGCCCTCCTCGGGGCTTTCCCTGGGCCCGCCCCGCGGTTCCCCGCTCACGCTCAAGGAGCGGTACGAGCGCGAGGCAGCGCCGCTGCGGGTTTCCCCCTCGGCCACCGGCACCGGCCACGTCTCGCAGCCGCCAAGGGACGGCGCATGCGCGACACTCTCTGCGGCGGCGCCCTGCAGCCGGTACCAGCCGCGCGCTGCACGTGCGCGTCCGCCCCCCCGGCCCCGGCATGGCGCGGGTTTCTCGGGCGCGGCGCCGGGTGTTCCCCGACCGCGAGCATCTGTCTCTGCTGTGAAAGTTGGTTGAACCGATCACTTCCATGCAGCAATATAATCCATACGCACATTTTCAAGGCACCCTAAACTTCTGAGTGATCTTCATAAATAACTTGTAGTTCTTCAGAGAGAGGGTAACGATATGGATTGCGTGCAGGAGCAAGTGCACATTTGTTCTGTGTCACAGTATTACAGCACAATAGGGAGAGAATTAAAACGCTATTTTCACTGTGATTCCTCTGAAAGTTTCTTCATATGCTTTGGTTTTTGCACTGCCAGCAAACATCACATTGAAGTATCTGATTGAAAACATTGCCATTCCAAGGAAACCACTATGAAATCTATCAATAAATGAAGTCCCCGTTTAAGCCTTTTATAACACAGCTTCTGCAGTTGCCCCACCTTTTGGAAAATTTATATGCTAAAATCTAAAACATCAAAAGAAAATAAAAAAAATATACAATTGCACAACAGCTTTAAAGAAGAAAGTCACATGACGAAATTTAATATCTACTTTGTTCCATATATACAAATAAAGAACTATGATTCTTAAATAATTAAAGCATGAAAAAAATAAGTGAACTATTATCAATAAACAAAGACATCTTTGAGAATCCATCTCTTAATAGAAAGTGCTAAATTATATTCCTAAAACAATGCTGTGAGCAGCAGGGTAATAGGCAGACAGGTATCATGTTGTCTTTATTTTAATGTAAAAAACTCAAGGAAAACACCTTGCATTAACAGAAAAGGAGTAGACAAAAAGATAAAGCCATCAGCCACAGGTATTCCAACTACTATATTGCTGCACAGTACAGAAATATCCAAACAACTACCCTGCTCCACCTCTCCAGATCTCTCAAAAACATTTCAGTGCTTTGGATTAAATGATGACCAACTGAATTGATTTTGTTGTCTTGGCAACACCAAATCCAATGTCAGATCTCTTTGTTCTTTTTCTGAATCCACCAGCTGATAACCAAGAATGTTTATAGCACCTTTGCAAACTTCCTGTATTTTCTTAACTTTCTGAAAGGAAAGAACATTTCTCCAGGCCTGTGAAACACTGACTGCATCTCGAGATGTTATTTTGAAGGCTTCTTTTTTTTTTCCTGGTCCCTGTCCATGTGTGATATTATAGATCCAGCTTTTGAGCCTGGGAGTCAAACTAAGGTCTGCAAATTTATACATTTCTGAAATTTCTGATAATGGATCTCTTACCAGATCTTCAAAACGGACCATTAAATAGCGATCTTTCAGGAAATTAGGTGGTTTTAGAGAAGCTGTTTCGTAAATCTGAACATGACTTCTACATACCTCTTGGATTACTTTGTATTTGCTATCTTCCACTTTAGTGCCATTGGTACTCAAGACAATTCCGTTGTCACGGGCCAACGCTTTGACCGATTGTTCCCGTGACTTAACGACTGCTCTGGGGTCACGGACCAGGTGAATTATTTTGAGATTCAGGGAGGGATCAGTGAGAAGGGGGTATAGGACTTTCAAGTCAAAGAACCGAACTTCCTTGATGACAACATGGCTGTAAGTTTTACAGGCTTCCTCCACCTTGCTGAATGGATACCGTCCACAAAGGGTTTTGCATGCCAACTCACTGGTTATGTCAGTACGTTGAAAAGAGTCACAAGCAGGAGCTGAACACAGAGCCCGACTTGCCGCCCACTGGAAAAGATCGGATAAGTTTCTTTTCCAAGGCATGTAAGCATCAAACACAGACATGTCACACAGAAAGACCGACCTGACTAAGTCCCGCACTGCCATGTGTAAGACTTTGGCACTGTTCTGGTACATTGTAACCCACACATGCCAGGCAGGTTCCATCAGGTAGAAAACGCTGGGGTGCTGGCTGAAAAGCTGACCGACAAAAGAAGATCCCGACCGCCAGGAGGAGAGAATAAGTATGTGGACTTGTGATGGTTTCTCCTCAGACTGAGGCATGAAGCTACTGTACCGGGCATACATGAAGAGTAAGAATCCAGTCTGAACTGTAACAAAAATGATAACTACTGTGCTAGGAATCCGAATCCTTGCCATTCTCACCGAGGAAGGGCAACAAGAAAAGCTGAAAAAGAGAAGGGAAATACTGGTGAACCATTGTTCTGTGGCACAATAACAATACAACTTAGACAATAGAAACTCTTGCATTAGTAAAATCTTTCTTCAAATGTGCATGTATGTATACGGCATTAACTGCTTCCTTAATCAGTTGCACTGGGGGATGATCACAGCAGGTGACAGCTGTTGGAAACTCAAAGGAAGTAATGTGTGACAGTAAGATCACTGCAGAAGTAAGCAAATAAGGAAATGCTTGATGTTGAAGAAAACATTGGGTTAATGCAGCTCAACCTTTGGATTAAAAAAAAAAAATAAAAAACACAAAACAAAAAACAAAAACAAAAAACCCACCCCAAACCCCCAAAACTACAAAATACACAAGGCCCCCAACTTGAATAATGGTAAATGTTGCCCAAAAACAAAGAAGAAAAACAAAAATCCTGAATTGCTCAACTGTATTTCTGTTTGAATTTAAGATTACAAGGATTTCTATCCCCTGAAAGGAGTGGATGTGAACATCGGTAACTGTGGGTGCTGAAATAAAAATAATCTTATTTAATGTGAGTGCAGTACCCTACAGTGGTCATAGGGTGCTATACCAAAAGGTGCTTGTCTACATTCCCCTATTTTCCAAACTGCAGAAGATAGATGAAAACTCACAACCTGAAGCCACACCTAGTTGCAGATGATAAAATTAAAAAGCTGCTGACACATATCTTTGGTCTGGAGTGCATACACCCCGAGACTGAATACCCTGAGTTTGCATTCAAGGAATTACAAGTTTGGGAGTTAGATTAGTGGGCATATAACTCCCTAGAAAATCTTAGGCATGTCAATGCCAGGTGGATTTCTGCTTTACTTTGCAGTCAAAGTTCAAGACACATGCACTCCTCACAGCTTTTTACTAGAAGTTTTTGGAACCTACCCTTTTGTGCTCTCACTCATGCAGATTCCACTTGTAAGCAGTCAGTAAGGGTTAGCAGGCAAGGTTTTAGGAAAGTAAGACTCCTCATGTATGCAGATCATCTCAAAACTTCTACATATATATATTTGCTATCTAGCTGCATTTGCAATTTGCAATTACAATTTTTTCTTGTTACAGTGAAAGATACATTTTTTCAACACACTCTGAACTCTTGAAAGAAAATCATGCAGACTAGTAAACATAGATACACACTCATTTGATATAATATATTTAATTGAATTAAATGATCACTCATTAAAAAACCTTTATGTATACTGCATATTAAAATGTGAAACTCTGCTTCAAAATTCTGAGGCAGCAAAAGTGTACAAGAGTTCAACAATTCAAGAGTTCAAATAATTACATTGATTTAAAGTAAGTAATGGAAGAAAAGCCTTCTAAGGACTGTTAAACGCAAAAATGAGGCTACAGCCCATGGCTTAGCAATTCCCTAAACTGAGGATAGCCTGTGGTATATGCCTGTATTGTGGTGACAAACTAGGAGAAATAAGGCTTACTGTATTATTTAACTTCCTTAGCAGTCCACTGCTTGCTATCTCAGGCAAAAGAGCATAGAGAAATCCTTAGTTTAATTCAGCCTGGCCATTCTTCATAGATAAATTTGCCTTGTTCAAATACTGAATTTTTGCATATCACATCTCCGGAAGCATCTGTAAGTTTCTCTGGGCTGTGCAAAACGTGAGTCATTATCTACATTAACACTGCATTCTGCAGATCCTTGCAGTTTCACCCGTTATGTAGCTTTTAGAGACTCTTTTAAAGACTCTTTTAGAGACGCTTTTTAAAGAATTAATGTGTTTCTACTCTAGCTAGATAGAACTGCTGCTTCATTCTAATTATGCTGCAGAACCACAACACTAGCTGCTCTTTGCATCTTATTAGCAGGTGGAGGACTGAGGAATAAAAGCCAAAAGCTGTTTTTCTTAAATTCACTTCTGCCTTGACTGTCTCTCAGACCTCTCTTCGCTCCAGTTCCCACCCAAGTACTGCTGCAGAAAGCACTGTGCCAATGAAAAAACAGATTACATGAATACTAGTCCACATGTGTCTGAACTAATCAGATTCAAGTGCAACAAATAACATCGAATGACTACAGCTGAAGTATTTCCCTATACTTCAATATGATAGGAACTGCAAGAAAAAGTGTGACATCAAAGTAAAACACTAAGTAGATACCCATGTTCTATATTTAAGATTAATTTTCTATCCTTTTGGAAAAGTCGGAGTGCTTCTAAGGAATATACACACATGTAGACACCACCAAGAAAAAGCATAATTACAGAATATATCATCTAGAAAAGTATTCTCTTATGTGGTTTTCAGTGCATAAGGCCAAGTACACCGCTTTCTCTGTAAACAGTGCCTTCTATTTCTGCACTTACTGTGTTGGGCAGGTGTAATTCTATTTTCATGTAAAAACAACCATTTACCATTTGCAATTGCATCTTTTTTAACCCAATGAGCTCCTTCGTGATTTTTGATAAACTTTAGCTGAGGCAGAAAGCAGCTGTCGAACAGCCCATAGAACAACCTCCGCATAGACTTGTTGAAGATCTATATATGCATGCACATATACACATATTTATAAATCTACTGAATAGATTATATTATTTCATTGCCTTAGTTGTGGACTTGGCATTGTTGATTTAACAGTTGGAGTTCCTGATCTTAAAAGTCTTTTCTAACCTAAATGTTTAACCCAAATGTGAGGAACAGGACCTTGCAATACAGGCTACTTCTGATCCTCTAGCTATTCCACTGCAGGACTCAACAGATGGTGCTGTTAGGCATGCTTGCTCTTTCAGCACAGAAAGGCAACATGCCAAAACTGCACACTGAAGCTGCACACTGAAACACTAGTCAGTGACTCGCTTTGTGTTGCCCCCTTCCTCCACCAACAGCTCAGTGGGACCACTTGCCCACCCCCAAGCTCCCCTCAGGAAAGCAAAACCTCCTTTTTTCCTGCTTTGCTCCACAGAATTGCTTCCTCATAGCTGCGCCTGCCTGACTACAGCATGCCTGCCAACCACAAATATGGGGAGGGGAAAAGGAGAAGCAGCAGAGGGGCCAGATGTTCTAGCATTACTGCCACTTCAGCTGCCATCTCAGTGACAAAGCTCTAGAAAACACCTCCTCGTTGACTCATACAATCAGACTGACATCAAGTGGCAAGGGAGCTACAACAAGAGGCAAGGGAGCTACAACAAGCAGAAAAACAGGTGTAACAGGTGTCAAGTTGTGCAGCAGACAGCACTCTGACACTTGTCACTTCTCTCAGCTGAGATGTACCAAGTACAGCAACACTCGGTGACATCACAATATGTGCTTTTGTAAATAATGAATACTCCTCTGTATAAATTATTTTACAAACAGGTACACTGTTATTCCTTTTCTGTGATAGTAGTAGTACTTCTTTGATGATACCATCTCTTCAAGGAGAGCTCTGGTAAAGAGAATAATCAGAAGTCTCTCAAATTCTTGAGGCACAATCATCTCTTCACAGGGCATGCAAATGTTCAAAATGTGAACTGAAAAGGATCAGAAACAAGATCTTAGACTCCATGAACCCTGGGACAGTTCTACAATAACTATTCCTACATATCATCCAAAGGAAATTCATTATACAAACTGGTCAACAGAGCAATCATTTTCTTCCTGACTTAAACTGTCTTTGAGAGACTGCTGAGCTGCAGAGCCACTAGTATATGCCATTGCTTGCCAAGAAACTAAATACATTACAGAAAAGTATCCAGTTTAAGCAAGCAGGGTAAAAGTACAGTCAGCGGTAGTATTGATCCCAAAAAGATCTCATTTCTAAGGAAAGCAGACTCAGAAAGGCAGAAAAGAAAGAAAGAAATTGTCCACTGGATGATCATTTAGCTCTTGCTTCCAGGGACTTTTATTCATTTGTCACATTAGACATATAATGCTGGAATTGAGTAATCAGATCTTTTCAGGTCAGCTGTGAAAGGAGCACAGTTTCTTAGTAACTTCCTTTCAGCACAGAATTCAACCTGAAGAGACTTAATAAAGTAGCAAAAATTAACTTTGTAGCTAAAAAAAACCACACTTCTATTAAACTGCTAATTTTTTTTTTTTTTTTCTGGGATACTAAAAAAAGTTGTGAGATGTTACACTGTAGAAAGACAGAAAGAGTGCCTCATATTAGAGCTGTTGAGAAACCTGCGCTCTGTGAGCTTTGGACAAAAAGCTGGGATGCAAGACTCCCTTAGAACAATCAAGTCTCGGTCTGTTGTGAGAAGACTGAAAAAACAGGCTGGATTAAAGCAAAAACATTTGAGTTAAGAATTACAAATACCTGCTCCACTACAATGACTTCTGACAGACTGAATCTTAGCTGTCTCTTTCAAAGTCTTCCTTGGTCATTTTCTGTCTGAGAAAATTTCCAGCATACTTTAATTTTAAACAGCCTGTGCAACATTTCAAAGTCAAAGAATTTACAGATCACACAGAAATTACATCAAATAATGTACTCAGTTGTAGGTCCCGTCCAACTCAGAATATTCTGTGATTCTGTTGATTTCCGAGATCGATCTTTTCCACTGAAAAATTAACACCTAATGCTGGATTATGTGCACAACCTTTTGTTACCCAAAAACGGTCGTCCTGTATGCTGACCTTTCAGAGCAATCATACAAGATGAATGTATCACCTATGTAGTTAAAATTCACCAAATGCAGCAGTACCGCATTTACTGACTGCAAAAAGAATGATAATGGTAAATGTCATCATGCATTTTATAGAATTAATAGGAAAACATTTGTTCATGGCATGATAAATAGAGCAAAGATCACCTGAAGGTCTACTTTTCCTCATCAAATTTACTCACTGCATACTTCAGCTATAAGACATTGCACCAATGCAATCACCACCAAAATGGCTTCTACAAGCTAACATTAGAAACACAGTTTGCTATGCAAAAAAGTGAAATGCTGGAACAAAGCTGGTCAAAGAATAATATGCAACAATATTACTAGCAATTCTTGCAGTAAATCACCCTACTGACAAAACTTTCCGGTATTCTTCTGCAGCTAGAAATCACACATCTCCATAAGGCAAAAGCTTACTGTATCAACAACAATATGCAGATTGATATTTGAATGGGGAAACAAAAAGTTAGTTTAGAGAACCACTGGTAGTCCTAAAAGCTAAAAGTCTTTCCAATACTAAATAGTTGAAACTCATAAGCCTGTCTAATATTTTAAAATAGAATAGTGAAACTGCAATTAAAATAATAAAATACAGTAAATGTACTGTAGTAATTCTGAATTAGAACATTATGTTAGCATTTCAGGTGATACTGCTAATTTAGCTTTTGGAGATATACTTCTTTTTACAATCTAGTGGTAAAAGAGATGTGAAGGATTGTTTGCAGGAAATCACACACACTTTGTAATGCAATGAAATATACCATACATTTAATTACATGATCATTTAAGTGCTTTTTCTAAAAAAAGTACTGTTTTCTTTGGGAGATTTTAAAATATTTTTTAGAATTAGATAAAGCTGTCCAGCCTAAGCAAATAGCAGTGCCAAAGCATAGCCCTACAACACCTGTTTCTCGATGCACTGAAGCTGAAGATCACAAAGTGTTTTCAGCTTCTAGAATTACTGGTGTTCAAGAAATGAGGTCTGCTTAGTTACAGTTTTTGTTAGGAATTTTTTACTATGGCAAAACTGGGGTGACAAAGAGACATCAGCAGTGACTGAATACTATTCACTTACTTGAGACTCTGTCTGCACCGGTACAAACAGCGTCCTCAAATTCAAGTAGTCCGAGGACGACTGGGCTGGGGTAAGCCCTGTGTGCCTCAGTTGAAGCAACTGTTGCAACTAAGAAATACCGACAAATGCTTCCGATCAGCATGTCACCTTGAACTTAGAAACCTTCAACCTTCGCCCTGTGTCCTAGGCAGGACATAACAGAAAAATGGGAGGGGATTTCCTGAAATGATGGTTCTCTAAAGACCTTATTTCACCATCTAACTCCAACAAACGAAACCACCTTAACCTGAACCAGCCATGTTCCCTAAGGAAAAGGAAGAAAAAAAAAATAGGCAAAAAAAACCCCAACCAAACAAACAACCAACCACCCCAACGCACAAAACACCAAAGCTGAAAAAAAACCCCCCAAAAAACCCAGCCTCATTTTCAACAGCTTTACCTCCGTCAGTGGGACATCGGTTCCGCCGCAACTGGTATTGCCGCTACTCTGCCGCCACAAGCAGGGGCGTGTGTGACCCGTTCAAAACATCTCCCTTAGAGCACCGTTGTCTGAGACAGGGAAAAAAAAAGTCTGACCGGGACTTCCAGTCCTGTGTAATAACCGCACCCCCACCCGCATCAGCCTGCCCGTACCTTGTCGCCGCCTCCCGCCACCGCCGCGGCCCCGAGCGGCCGACGGAGACAATGAGCCGCTTTCAGACGTGGCCGAGGCGCCGGGGCAGCGGGAGGAGCGCGAGAAGCAGACGATCCGCCCCGCCCCCGGAGCATCCCCGGGCGAGGGCGCGGCCGCTCGCCCGCCCCAGCCAGGCACGTGCATCCCGGCAAGCAGGGTCCCGGCTGGCCCGCCGGACCCGGCTCGGAGCAGCACGGCCTGGCCGCCGCAGCAGCCGGCGTCCCACGGCTTCGGCCCTTGCTGTCGCAGCAGCCCCCTCCGCCTCCTCCCTCCATCCTGGCCCAGCACTCCGAGGCCAACAGAACTCGGCGCGGCCGCGTCCCGCTCGTCTCGAGCGAGTAGAACGAGAGGATAATGGTGAGTTTACAAGTAACGAGGTGGTTTCTTTTCTCCTAGTTCCATCTCTTAGAAGACTCCTGAAACATGACTCTTATATGGCCACGTTCCTACATCAGTTTATGCATAGGACTTCCAATTCAAAGCTGCTTTTTCCTTCTTGCGGAACCTTGATTAATCCTGGCAAGCCACTATGTCCTTCCTCATTGAAGAGCATTTAGATTGCTCTGTCATATGTATACACAAAGATCTGTGTAAGTAGCACTATGGTGCATGGCAGTGGTTTTTGTGCTGCTTAGCAAGCTAAAGGAAAAGTTCTTGCAGATAGCTTTCTTAGAAAGGCTCCTCCTTCCTAAATCTCTTCTAATGCTGGTTGCAGTGGATCCTCAGCTATATATTTTCCCGTGTTTGTTGCTTAAGCTATAAAATCTTGCATTTTTTTCTATTACTTGGTTATTTACAAAACTAGAATGTCTCTTCAAGCTTGAGAAAGGAGTCAGAACTATGGTCAGTATAAAAAGTGATCCAGGACCACAGCAGAGGTATCACATCACAGTTTTTTTTTTCCCTGTTGTGGTAACATCTGCCTTTACAGCTCCTTTTACCCTGCATTCAGTTATTAGTCCCAGTCCTCTTTGAAAAGAAATAAAGGGATGGCTTCAGGTCATGCTAAACAATCACATGCCACCTGCAAGTAAAAAACTTTTGATTGCTTCCTTTTAATGTATATAGTCCTTTGCTTACATTACTGTAGAGGATTTTTTCCAGTTTTCTCCATCTAAAGGAAAAGGGAACATTAAATAGATTTTTCTCTGTATTTCCAGAATTAGATCTAATCTCCATTTCTTATTTCACATGTATTCACTGTACTGTTGCTCTGAGCAGCATCATTTGTTCTAACTTAATGTGAAAGGCTACAAAAAGAGAAAAGTGAGAGATGAATTAAGGGACTAATAGAGTCTCCTAGTACTGTGGCTTTTGAGCATTAGTCTCTTCCATCTTTCTGTTCCTACCTTAAAGAGACTTCTATTCAGCTTGGAGGGAGACTCTTACACATTCCATTTTTGTGGGAGTAAAACATTCAAACCCCTAAACTGCGGCCCTGTAGTTTCTCCAGAGATTTCTACCCTTTGCTCATGTCCACCTTAATGCTTCTGCAGACATACACCAAGTTCAGCCAAGTGTAGCGGTGTGGAACTGGATGGTGAATGCTGCTACCTTGCCTAGTGTCTTCTGAGAAAGCCGCTTGGATAGATACAGACAGTCACTGAATTCACAGTTACACATACCACAGATAAGTCAGCAAAGAGAGACAGAAAGGGTCTCCTGTATAGAGCTCCAGCAAGGTTTATTGCCAAGCCATGCTGAAGGAATCCAGGGACAAAAGAAAAAAATCACTGCAGTGTCTTGGTTAAAGTACAGGGTCAAGTCAAAGGGCAGTGACCTATAGGGAACAGGGATAGATTAACACAGCGCTGCAGGGGAAGCCTTTTGGTCTCATTTCAGATAGTGAGGCATTCTTGAAGCCTGTGCCAGACTTTTTCAGGGCATTCCCCTAGAGGTTGCTTTGATAGGCTCAAGGGTCTCCTCAGTCAAGGAACTGACTTGTCTGAAAAAGTGATTATATATTGGATAAAGAGCATCTTCTGTAGTAATTATGTTGAGAAGGACATGACTGGCACTATCACCAGTCTTTTATTAAAACCTTTTCATGCCTTCTCTCAGGTAACTCTGACTCCTTTTCTCACAGGGAGCTCCACACAGCACTGACTACTCTCCTCTCTGCAAGTTTCTTTCTTCTGCACGAATGGCTAAAGCCAAACCTGTTCTTTACCCAGCCACCTGACCCTCTCTGTCCCTCATACATCTTACCCTGTCTGTCGCTTGAACGACTGTATGTCCCTTACTTCTTCACAGCACAGCCAGCAGATTCCAGCTACAACTGTAACTCTTGACTAGCTGGCTCACTCTTTTATAACACCCATCCTCATTGGGCAGGCAAGGCTGTTTCCACTCCTCAGTAATCAGTACAGCTGTACTTCATTAGGAAAGACTGCCTTCTGCACTACCCTTACAAACTATTCTCCTACAATCTTCACCATAATGAACTCCCTGAATTAACTCATGCAGTCATGCAAGCACCATTACTGCTACAAGGGAGAGCACACCACATGTACATCAGCTTGAGATATGGGAGAAACAAGCTCACAGCCCCTTCATTCATGCTGTGCAGTGGCTAGAAGCCCTAAAAAGCTGTAGACAGTTGCTTTGACTCTGGAGATGCTGATACAAAGCCAGTTACCAGTAATCCTACACTGCTGCATAGAGACTTTAAAGATCCAAGAGTAAATTGGAGACTTCTGGAAAAGGTAGTTCTCCCAACTGCCAGGACATTGAATTCTAGAGGATGATGGCCAAAAGGTGGCATCCTGCTAAGCTGCTCTGTCATATTTCATAGCTGCACTGTGTCTTAAGAATTCAAGAGAACCAAAGGCACTTGGAATATTCTGCAGAATTCTAGCATCTAGAATTCTTTAAAATTCTGTCCTGCCATAACACTGCTTTGCTAGAATTAATTCTTTAATGCAAAATTGAAAACATAATGGAAACTTTGTTGTTTTCTCTTGAAAGCTTGTCTGGCATAAAAAGTAAGCCCACAAAAAGAAGACAAAGTTTTCTTCCCTACGACCACCACCATCAAGAATGAGTTACACAGTCTTTCAGTCTTTCTTTACCAAGTGATTATAATTTTTATCTGTTCTAAACTATGTAAGTTCTGAAGGTAATTACTCACTTACTTTGAAAATAAGGCTTCCCTGCTACAATTTTTTGCTAGTTCTCTTTCAATGGATACAAGGATTCTCTGTTTTACTATTCACAATTAATGGTCTGCAGCTACAGTAATAATGCCAATAGTAAATGGTTGTGCAAATTTTGCAAACACTATCACCGAAAACTTGGTTTCTCACATCAACCTTGAATTTATTAATCATTCAATTTAATAATTAAATTGTCGAGTATTTATAGCCACAGATAAAGAAGCACATCTCTGACCTTGACTCAATTTTGCGCTTCATAGTGCACACAAATGCATGTACAAATAACTCTTGACAACTCTAAGACTACAGTCTTGATTGATTTACAAGAAGTAAAACCAGTTATTGCTGTTACTTTTAGCATATTATTTTCAGTTTTCAAGATGGTTTATTGTGGACACCATTGAAACCCCAGGCTGAAAATTGCAAGGCTCGGAGCTCTTTTTCTCTTTCTCATGCTAGGGAAACTTTTCCCAGGCTGAGACAGTTTTCTCAGCTCCAGCCTGAGCCTTTCCTAAGATGATAACATTTGGGAAAAACAGAAAGGAATTAATAACAAGATTAACACCTGGAGTTCACTGAAAAACAGTTCTCACAGTCTGTGAGAAAGTTTTGTTTTCTTCTATTGTCCAATAGACAGCTGTCCTGTTTGTAGTTTGTGAACCACACTATAAATGTGGTTCAGTCATTCAGTAAATCACTTCTTTAGCCATCTAGCTGGATAAGTCTTTGTTGTTATTATACGCAACTCCTAGTGCATAAAGCGACAGTTCTTCAGGTATGTTCCGTTGCAAAAAAATAACTAGGCTCTTCTTTAACTGTCAAAAAATAAAATTTTCCAGCTCCAAAGTAATGTTCCTAAAGAAATAAGATGAATGAACATGTATTTTTAAAAGAAAGCACAAACAGAGCATACTTGGAACATACTTACAAAATTCTGATCTTCTGAAGTAAGAAGTGCATAGAGAATAATATCAGGTAACTATTTTTGAATGGCATTTCTATAAAGTGTTCTCAGGCATTTCTTCAGGACTGGTGCTGTTTGTAGGACAGTACTGGAGATACAGGCAGAACTGGTGATACTGGAATTGTAGTCAACACCTGATTCTGAAACAAAAAGGTCTTAATCCTACCGAATATCCAAAGAAAGATAAGGAGGATGCTGACATACTGGATCCAGGCAAATTTAATAATTTCCCAAAATCCTGGCTGATATTTAAAGGAAGTCAAGGAGTGTTAATAGAAAAGCTTCTGATGCTACCACTGCAATATTTAAACAAACTCATAGGCAGAAAGGCACAAGCCTTGTTAAGACATCAGTTTGAGTCACAAATGCTAAGCCTCTGAACCACAGAAACACCTAAAAACCTTCTACCATGGTAGGTAACAAAACCAGAAGAGACTGTTTTTCCTAGAAGATATTTAAACCAATTCTGGGTAAAGTACCTACTTTGTGCCTGAGTCACCAGGAAGTACTTATTGTTAATATCCAGGCAGGTAAACAAATCTTGTAGGAATTGTGCTCCATACAGATTCTTCTAAACAAAGACCTGTTCTTGTCTAAGAAAAAGAGTGAAGAACATAATGAAGAATTATTTTTTCAAAACAACCAAAAAAATTCCGGTCTGTCTGCACATGAACAGATGTAGCAAGCTCCCACTGCAGGAGTTATTATTTGGTGAGATGATCTTGCTTACAGATTTGTAATTATTTGCTTTAGGTCACAGACTACAGTATCATGCTTTGCAAGTGGCATCTGTGACACATTGGGACAGCAGGTACTGCAGAAGCAAAGCAAGACGTACAACAAATATTCCCTGAGAATAGATAACAAACTGTTTTAAAGGCCTTTTCAGAAAAGCTGAAAAGCAACACAGGTTCCCAATAAAGAAAAGCAAAAAGTGATTATGCAAGCACAACCATCTGAAGGAATGGACAAATAGGTATTTCATTAACTCCAGAACTATAGCATTTGCTTAGCTAACAAACAAGCAAAACAAAAAAAAGCGTAGCAACACATCTAATGTGGTGAAGGCTCAAATAATATAACCCTATTATATAACAGTTTTTGCAGTTTTTGAAGGATATAAGATAACTTCCACTGGATAATGAATGGTGGCATTAATGATAAATGGTGTATCTGTTGCTCTTCCAGTCATCCAAACAGGGCTGGGATCTGAAAAGACTGTTGTCACTAAAATTGAGAAAGGAAACATCAAGGTTAAGGGGCTTTTAGGTATTAAGACAGAAGTAATACACTTCACAAAACAGCTGCCAATATGCTAATCACTACTGTTCTGTAGCTACACATTCAGGCTTACCATTTCTATCCCAATATGCTGCAATGATGTTTGCTAGATCATAGTCACTTGCAAAAGGACTTGTGCTATTGACCACAGACACCTGTTATAACAAGGAGACACTTTAATTATTTGTCCAGTCTTCAAGACAGTAATTCTACTTAGTTTCTTACACAAAATAACCATGCCCTTCAAGGAATAAACATCACACATAAATAAATACATAAATATCAGAGTGAACATCTTGGCAGAATAACCTTTTCCCTCTTGTAGTCTAACAAGAAAACATCAGTTCCAAAGTCTTACAGTTCTTTCTGTGCAGTAGTACAAATAATTAGGGTGTCACCTACGACACTAGGAGGATTATGAAGTCAGGGGTGTGAATTGAAGGGGGAGGGAAAAACATTTCCTCACATTGTATCTGGTATCCAATCCACAATGGTTAAGTAATTGCCTCTGGTTTAATTTCAAGTCTCCATTCACATAGAGTTGAGACCCTGGCACAGGAGAAAAAAACTGAAGAAAAGCCATGCTCTGCATCACAAATGTTGACATTCTCTGAAATAGTGAACACAGAAAAGGAAAATTTAGGGGGAGGAGGAGGGACACATAACACAGTTTTCCACTTCTTGCTATCAAGAAGATTTTTCTACAACTTGGTTTTCTACTATTTGATTTTTCTACAAATCCCAAGTTTCAGGTCATCACCTTAGTCTAAACAAGGGAACACCAAATAAAAATTTTTTTTTTTTTAAAGTGAACTATCTTAGTTAATAGTTAACTGACTTTATTACCTCAACAAAGTTCCACAGGAAATTCAGTGAAATCCAATGTCTGTGGTTAATGACAGAAAGATTTGACTAGCCATAACATGTAAAAAGCAGCAAGGTGACTAAACACATTCACTGGAGATACACTTTAAAAACTTAACAGTCAAAATCAAGGACTTGTACTCTGCAACAAGAACCAAATAAAGAAGGTAGGTCCTTAGCTCTTATCAACCACTCAGTCAAAAGGAAAATTTCCACATTTACAGTGGAATAAAATGTATTGTGAATATCATAACTCTCTGTGGTACTAATACCTGACCAAATACTTCAGTCCAAATTTAGAACTGTTGGGCCTGTATTCTGGACCTCAGGCTTAAGAATGTTTTCTACACCACATTGCTATGCTTGCTAAGCTTGCCCATCTGCAATCAGCAAGACTCTAAAGAAACAGCCTAATGCCCCTAGGAAACAACTTATTGTCTGTGCAGCTGCACCCAGCGCAGCTCTATATTATTGCTCCCTTCAGATTCTGGATTCTCTGTGCGCTGGTGTCTTACTCTTGGCTTTAGGTATTAATTGTACTGCCACTTGAGGTACAATGTCTTCCTGTAACGCTTTCTTCCATGTCCGAGTTACAAGCTACAGAAGATCCTGGCAGATGATTACCAATGCTTCAAGAGATATTAAGCAAAATCCAAGGCATTTTAGGCTGCTGCAACAGCCTGACTCCCCATCTCAGAAAATGAGCTGGTTACATCAAGACACAGCAGCGTGTAGGAATGCATATCCTTCTGCCTATTGCAAGACTCAGTTATTTCCAGGTGCTACCCACACCAATACTCACTGTTTTGCATTTCTTTCCTGTATGGTACACTACAGTCCAAGAAAATATAGAGCTTAAAAATAAAAATTAAAAAAAAAAAAAAAACCCAAACAAAACCAAAACTTAACAAAGTGAAAGTATCAAAATGCACAAGAGAGCTAGACTAGAAATGACACAGCACAGGAGGAGAAAATGAAATATTTTCAGTAAAAAACATATTTTAGATAGGAATTTCAAATGTGGAAACTTTGTTTTTCATGTTTTGTATAACCACTACTTGAATATTACAATGGGTCTATATATCACAACAAACAAAACTAGCAATGCTCACATAAAGTTGGTAGGAAAAGAGTAGAATCAGCTGAATTCCAACTACATGCTCTGTTGGTCGTAGTGGAAGTTCCAATTTAAAATGCAACTGATCCATTTTGCCATCTTGATTTTTGTCTTCTTCTCTAGTCTAAAAAAATTTTTTTTAAAGATAGAAATTTTCGTTAGAAAGAAAAACAAAAAAAAGTAAAGCCCCAGGGTACCTCCATAACTGCAGCATGCACATACCAAGGAAGCAAATTAGCTGCATAGTTAGGAATGCAATAAAAAGCTACTTGACTATTTATAGACAGAGGTCTAGATACAAACAAGAAACCTACATTGTTGTCTGTTATACAGTGTTTCATACACCCCTCCAGGGAGGGCAGGTTTACTTCAAGGTCTTTTGTGCCCTACACCATTCCAATCCTCTCCCCTACATGCTACAAAGCATGCCTTAGTGCTGGATATTGTGTAAGACATAGTGCAAATACATGACTGATGGTCAGGTTTGTGCCTCCTACCGCTACAGCATGCCTCTTAAATGGCCTCCGTATGCTGATTCTTGGCTGTGAGTCAAGGCTTGCTATGCTCGTGTGCCAGAGTGTCCAGTACTTCAGCCACTTGCAAATACCGCAGGGCTCGTAACAGAGGCAGACAGAAAAATACCTGCCACTGTGAAATCTCAGAAAGAAAAGTGACTGCAAGGTAGAAAACGTGCTTCTGAAGGCACTTATCTGTTTCCAAATCTAGGGGCTACCCTGCAAACATCACATCATGATAAGCCATGTGGCCAGGGGAGAGGGGCACAACTAATTCGATGAAAGTAAACCGAGGTGTTATGCAAACCTCCAGCGGTGCTTATGAAGATGGTTTGGTGGCAACATTAGTACGGTTTGGTTAACGACTGGACTTTTTCCAATCTAATTTATGCTATGATTCAGTAACACTGAGAGGGAGTGAAACGGGACTCATTAAAAATCCAGCAAATCCCGATGTGAGGCAAAAGGTTTTACATAAAGCTGCTGCTACCTGAAAGCAGCAGTGCCTGACGGGCCACCCGCTCACAAACGCCATCAGCACTCGTGCCCTGAGCCGGCTGCCGGTCCGCTGGGCCCACTCTAAAGCCTCGCGGCCGCCCCTGCCGCCGGGCCGCGCCGGACAGGCCTACCGACAGGAGCGGGACTCGAAGCCGGTCCTCCTGCAGCCTGTTGAACGCTGGGAATGTGCTCCACGCCAAGAAGTTGTCCGGGCCGGACCCCATGGTGGCGATGAATAGAACCTCGTACCGGAAACGAACAGTGGGCTGCTCCAGGTACGTGCTCTGCTTCAGCCAGAAACCTGAGGGCAGAAACAGCACTAAGTTTCAGGACTGCGCCAGGCCCCGCCAGAGCGCGTGGGGTCCAGTGGCGCTCACCGTGGCTCCGGTAGGCCACCAGCAGCGGCGGCACATAGGTGAGCGCCGTGATGAGCAACAGCGCCAGTGCAGCGGCGGAGCAGAGCCCAGCACGGTAGCGCGTGTATAGCGTGGGATGCGAGAACAGATCCACGCCAACCATGGCGAGCACGTCCGGCGCCTCAGCACCAGCGCTCCCCGCACTCTCACCGGCAGCCCCCGCCCGCGCCTTCAGCGCGGCACTGGCGGAGGGTCGGACTGACGAGGCGCCGCGCCAATCAGCGCCGCGGGGACGGGCGCATCAGCCAATAAACGCGCACCGCTGCCTCCCGGGCCCGCCGGCGAGATCGCGCCCGGCAGCGGGGTGGGGACACACGGATAGGGACAGGCGGATAGGGACACCTGCCGGGATGGCGAGGTCTGCGGAGCGGCTTCGAGTGGTCCAGGAGCGCTGCGATCAGCTTCGCACCGGGCTGGTGATTTCGTGCCCGGATGCCACAGCCCCGCCCGCGATCTCTGGCCGGAAGCGCGGCTGCTCAAGCGGTTGCCGGGGAACAGGCGAGCCGGAAGTCCCGCCTGCCGAGCCGCGGCTGTTGTTGTGACAGGGACCGTGAGAGCGACAGGCCCGGCACGAGCCCCCGCCCCCCGCACACGGGCCTCGCCGCCTCTGGCTTCGCTCCCCGCCCGCCGGCACCATGAAGTGGATGTTCAAGGAGGACCACGCGCTGGGTAAGGGTGGGTCTGGGCCAGGCGCTGCCTGGCAGCGGCCCCGCTGCCCTCAGTCTCCCGTGTCGCCATCTGTCGCGGTCGGCTTCCCCAGGCGGTCGCCTTGTCTGTGGGCGGACAGCCGCTGGCGGTCCTCACCGAAGAGTGCTGCGATGCCCGGGGACCGTTTCCCCGAAAAGCTGGAGACTCACTGGGAGGCGGCAAGATGATCGCGATCCCCGCAGCCTTACGGCCCTGCCGGCGCTGCCCTCTCGGCCTACGACACCGGCAATATTATTACTCTGCAATGACTAATTACGAGTTTTGTTCACAGAGCACAGATGTGTCGAGTCCGCAAAAATCCGAGCCAAATACCCCGATCGTGTCCCGGTGAGTAGCCAAGCCAGCTTCAACACAGTACTTAGAAGCAAAGGTGGATAAATTGTTTCCATCCTTCCCACTCTGATGAGTTTCTACTGAGTAAATTAATTTTCCTTTTTGTGTCCTTAAATGTTTTAAAGAAACCCCAAACCCATTTAACTACTCCAACATTTCCTCCTCTGCCCCAATGCCCATTGACAAATAAGCTTTCTAAACACTTTCAGGGATTTTTATGATATATCATGGTCCTGCTTTCTTCTAATGGCAGTAATATCACAGCAAACACCTTCATCGTCTTGAAGATTATGCCTGATCCTTAAAAAGATTATGAAGACTCTTGAAACTTTGACTAAATTAGTTAGATGATATCCCTCCTGTATTCCACGCCTATAACCAGTCACCATGGTGAATCTCCCCATGCAAACTCTGTTGTTTGAAGAACCAATGCAAGTGATGACTACTCCTTTCTGCATTAATACCTACCAATCTGCTAAAGAGTGAATGACTTCTCTTCTTCCCTCCACAATCCCTTTTACCCTGTTTCAGTCTCTGAAGAGACCACAGTTCACATTGTTATTTAACAGCTAGCAACATGTCCACATTCTCAACTTGCTTGAGTGTAAAATTTCCCACATCCTATCTGACCACATGGCAGTTAATGCCACTCCTGCCCTTCACCTTTTGGTATGTAACTTCTCCTTCAGCACAGCCCAGAGAAGACTGTTCATTCCCATTGACTTTTTCTACTGCTCAGTTGCACCTAGTCACAAGATTTTCTCCAGCTACAGTCTGGCAAGCTGATATGATCCTTGCTGTTCTGTCTTGACTAACTATCCCCTTGCACATAGACTGCAGCATCCTTAATGAACATACATCCATACATATTCCACAGCATATCCCTTTATGCATTTCAAAAATATCCTTGATAACTTTAGGGGAAAAAGAAACACTGAAACCCATATTGTGAGTCAGAATGACATGCTTCTGTATCAGGAATGGACAGCAAGGTATAGACAGATACAGGAATTAAATTTAAAAATTGCAGCAATCCTTTGTCTGGACTGGTATGTGTTTTCTGCAATGATTCAAATTGAGCTGCGTACCATTGATACCGAACAGTTGGTATCAATTTAATAGTCAGAAGTGTTTTTCAAACTTAGTATTTCAAGTGGAATGCAGAGCTAAGGAATGGAGACCCTGGAACCTCTGGTAAACCCCGTTTCCTGAAATGCCATATTTTTCCTTCCAGAATCGGGTCTTTTTCACAAGAAATACTTAATTATCCTTTCCCCGCTCCCCATACCAGGTGCTTTTTGTTTGGTTTGTTTATTTTTGTTTGGTTTGGTTTGTGGCCATCTTGCTATCTTTCCTTTCTGTAGTCAATTTCTGATTTCCGAAGCAACGATGAAGTACTCTTTGTGTCAGTTCAGCAGAATACAAAGGTAGCCTCACCAGTACCAGTACAGGGGAAGGATCACTTCCCAGTCCTTTGCCTGATGCAGTCTGGGACACAGCCTTCCTTGTGTCCATGATACATTGCTGGTTCATTTTTAACTTTGGGTCTGCATTGCAATAATTTCATATCATCAGTGTACAAAAGGTTAAGTGATGTGTGTACTTTCCTGTCACAGTTGCCTTTTTTAATGCACCTATTTTACCCTATGGCTGTGCCAAACATAGGCACAAGCCATTGTGTATATGAATGTAGGTTTCAGTGCAGCTGTAAGGTTTTACAGTGCTGAGCCAGTTCTATTTCTTATTTGGCTGTGGTCAGGAAATGTTTTTGTCCATCCCCTCTGCTCACCATTGTAAGTCTGTATGAGCAAGCGATCTAACAAAGCTGTCTGTTCATACCAATCCTGAACAGTCTGACGTTAACACCTGCACTTTACAGGTCATAGTGGAGAAGGTCTCAGGATCTCAGATTGTTGATATTGACAAGAGGAAGTACTTAGTTCCGTCTGACATCACCGTGGCCCAGTTCATGTGGATCATCAGGAAGAGGATTCAACTGCCATCTGAGAAGGCAATATTTCTCTTTGTAGACAAGACTGTCCCACAATCGAGGTGAGAAGCTATTCACTTGGTGTTCAGAATCATATCAGCAAGCCTGTGCATATTACAGGGTCAGTAACACCACTCTTCAAGGCTCATTTGGTGATTTTAGGAGATGTTTGTCACATCTTAATCTCACTAAAAGTGTTTTTTTTCTCATGAGGTTGATAAATGTCTTGTTTCTTGAGCTAGGCTGTAAGGAAAGGCAACTGAAAAATATACGATTTACTTCCATGGCAAAAGGGTGAGCTGTGCAGTTACAATTTTGCACTTGGTTGAGTGCAAAACCACGTACATCATCAATGTCAAAAAAACGATTCTCAGTGTAACAAAAAAAGTTGTGCATTAAATACTCAATAGCAAATGCCATAAATTATTCTGAAAAAAAACCCAATAATCTATCGGTTTATAAAGAAATTATAGCATTACAGACTGGTTGCTGGTTCCTTTTTTAAAATTATTACCTTCAATTAAAAAAAATTGCAATAGAAAGCTTTTTCACAATACTTTCATACAGGAATAAGTTGCATTGTTTTCTGCTGCATAGAGCATAGCAGAAGCAGCTACTACAATTTTCTACCCAATATACTTTTGTAACATTTAAGGAAATAGTATGTGGTTACATGCCTTAGATGTGATTTTATTCTTAATACTTAATTGTAACAGAAAGAGTCCCTCCAGGTAAGCTGATACATAATAGGGACCCATGAAAACCACCCTTTTCCCCGTGTTTTTTTCTAACAGTATGAGACTGCCTATATATCGTCTTTATAACAGTGCTATAGAATTGCTAAGAGCAGGAGAGAGAGATCCATTATCTCTTCTCATATGTTCATAATGAGATGTCACATCTCAGCTAGAAAGAAGAGGGCTGTGCTCATTTAATATTAATGTAAAAATGGTAACTTCTTAACCAATAAACAAAACTACAATCTGTTCATGGCTCTGCTTATCTCACAGGCTTGAGTTTATGTAATAAACTTTTGTATGAGGAGAGAAGGGTGTCATGGTTGGTGATCTATCTATTACTCACCAATTCTCTTCCATTTCAAGTACTGCATACAGATCTTCCCACCTCCTCTCTCGGGCAGAATGACGTTGTTGTTTTCCCTGTCACTCATATCCAGTCTCCATCTTTCAGTTCATTAGCCTTTTCTCAGTTTTGGGAAGTTGGTGAAAAGTGAGCTGAGGTGGCTTCATCTGTGCACCTGACTGATGTCTACTGCTCCAGCCATCCACAGATAGATGGCTGGAGCAGTTGACCAGCAAAATAATTGCTAGGGTTCCTTTTTGTTTTCAAAAGAGAGACTAATTTCTAACAAAGTAAGGAAGGCATTCTGACAAAGGCATTTGTCAAGAAATATAAAAATTTGCTCTGGAGAGAATGCAGGATCATTTCTCTAACTTAGGAGTCAACTGCTTTTAATTTATCCTCATTTTTTGTATTTTAACCTATACACAAACTTCTAAGTTTTAGCCTTTATTACTCCTTGTTTTTATGAGGTTCTAACTGTTAACATTGGCAACTTGCATGAGCCAAGCAAACCATTTCTCTTTTTTTCCCTTTCAAGCTTAACTATGGGACAACTTTATGAGAAGGAAAAGGATGAGGATGGATTCTTGTATGTTGCCTACAGTGGAGAGAACACATTTGGTTTCTGAATGGTGGGGCTTGGCTACTGTACCATCCTGCTGTGTATCTTGTAAATAGCTGATCACTTTCTGTTCTGACATCCTCAGAAGTTCCTTCTATATACATGCATTTGTAACTGGATTTATTTCTTGATATATTGCTAGGTCTTGTTTTATTAGACTGTTAAATTATAAAAAGAAAGTTTTGTTGGTTTTGTGCATTTTTTTCTCATGGCTATGAATTCCCAGAGCCTCAGTTCTTTGGGAGGGATACATTTTATTACATTGATTAAATAATAAAGCAAAGTAGTTGGGCAACTAAAACTGGAAGAGAAGAACACACTTTTATTCTGTTTTGAGATGTCAGTTTAAGAAAAATAAAAACAGTAAGTTAGTATTGGGAACACTGGATTTGCTAGCTTATCCAAAGCCAGGAGCAAGATGCTGATTGTGTTGAATTGAGCTAGTAGGTTCCTCTTTCTCAATTAACAAGTACAATAAAAATTCCTGTCACAAACAGGCAGTGCTGTCATTTCTTTACCTCCATTTTCACCAGAAAGTTACTCATCACATTTACTAGATGCTACACAGCTGCTTCTGTTACTTACTAGACATTGTACAACTTCTCAGACTTTAACGTGTGGCTGATGAGACCCGAAGAAAGAGTTCTTTTTAGGTTTCAAATCCAATAACTTCAGAGCTACAGTATCTCACAGCTACTTCTTTTTTACAGACAAAGAGGCAATCCCTTGGATTGTGTGGGAGAGGGTGGAAAAACCAGCTAATTGACCTAATTGCGCAGTGCTGGATATCACAATCTGATATTACACGATAATGCTAGGTTGAAGAAGTAGCATCACTTTGATCTTCCACGGCCTAAAGAAAACACTAAATACAGTTTAGATTCCTATTAAAAGTTTTAATTCATTTTCACACTACATGGTGCCTAAGAATCTAATTTTTAAAATTATTCTAGTTACAGTGGAAATTTACCACATTCCAAGCTTAAATCAAATTAACTCAAATCCCCATGAAGATACATTATGCCTAGAATTGTTTAGCTCTGCAGTCAATCACAAGTATTGGCAAAAGGACTCCAAAATATAAATGTAGGAGCCTGTGAAATGTTTACACTACCCTATTACTGAGGCTTGTCACAGTAACTGTGATGCATGTGCTTACTGCATCTGAAAATGTGCCATTGATCTCAGTAAGCCTTTCATTATTCAGAATAGCACTGCATTGTAAACCACTGCTTTAGGAAGCATTCTGTCAGCGCTTCCATCCTGAATTACTTCTGGCTCCCTTTTCACACATTAATGTTTACTCTTAACTGAATTTTTGATTCAGAATGAAGAAGGCTGTAATTTTTTAAGTTACCTTTTATTACTGGAAAATAGTCTGCTTCTTTTATGCTGAAATGTTACAGTTTTTCTACAGTTATCAAGTAATATTTTTTCTTAGCTGCTCACAGAGGAGTAAGAAACACTTTAAAATGCTAGAAAAAGTTAATTACATGCTAACAGATGTATCTAAAAGCAAAGAAAGATGTTAAGATTGAGGTAACTTATGGATTATCCTTCATAAGCCCCTAAAACCCCCACATAACTGCTCTCTTTAACATCTCTGTATTTACTAGTTTAGATTTAGGAGCCCAGACATGCAAGTAGTTCCGGAGAACATAAGGATAAATATTCTACAGCAGTAACTTCACTTTTCATCCGCAGGTACACTTAAAATGGCAATAAAACATCAAGAAGTTTCCTTTTGATATGCATCGGTGAAATGCATCCCTTTGGATAGTTCATTCCTCTAAAATTAGATAAAGCCTTTGATCCCATATCATCTTCATTTTCTGTTAACCCTTCAATTTATGCACTGAACAAGAAATGAAGAAATATCTCACTGTTCCTACAGCAACATCTCTATGTCACGTATCTTCAAGCTAAATTGAAATGTCATCTCCAATATAACTAAACCAGTACTGGACAAATTTAGTATTCAGTAAACATTTAGTATTCAGGCCAAATTTAGACCAATTAGATGATCTTTCCTCAAAAATTATCTTGCTTCTACATATATATATATGTATATGTTAATTGTATATATAGTGTACCTATCATTGCTACAGCCCTCTTATGACATTATCAGATAGTCTGAGAGAGAACTCAAATACCTTTCTTTTCCTCCTTGCCAACAGAATTCTCCTGCCCTTAGCAGCACAACCCTAGCTCTTCCTTTCCTCTAGTGCTTAATGGATTTATTGCAGAGGCCTTTTAACTCCTAGTGAAAGGCTACATCTTGTTTTGGGCTCATGGTTTGTTTTTCTATAAATACAGTAAATAGTCTTTGATTTATTCAGAATGTACTGAGATCAGTAAGCCTTCCAGCTTGTGTTAACATGAGCAGTGGAAGCACACTGTGAAGATCAAAACCTTGCATTTCCAAAGACGGGGATGCTAGCATCTGGTCTCATGGAACTGCAGCCTCAGATTGATTACTCCTACCCTTGGACAAAACCACTTGTTTCTATGCCCTAGTCTTGACTTCCTTAAAAGATAAGCAGGCAGTCTGTCCTGCCTTCTTACTATGATTGAAAACAGAATGAGGTCTGTGACACTGCTAAAGACACCCCACTCAATGATTACAGTTTCGTTGACCTGGCAATTAGGAGCCATGGGTCCCCAAAGAAGTTTGGGATAGGCAAGGACCTATCTGGGTAATATAGATGTGCACATTTTACACATACGGTGGGAATCTTGATGCCCTCTTATGCTCTGCTGCTCCCACTGCCAATTGTTTGCTTGTCCTCATTAAACATGCACTGTGGGCACTTCATTCCTACTTCCGTCCCTGCTAACTCCGCTGTCCTGTGGCAATCTCTGCATTGTACTGTCCTCACCATGCCTTGCCTCTTTGTTTCTCGGGGTGTCGGCGCAAAGGACTGATACAGGCTTGGACCATGTCAACTATTACTTTCCAGGAGCAATTCCAAAGGCCTGCTGACAATGATCCAAGTTTAGTTTGCTACCTTTTACAAAAGCAGAGACTGTTCTTTCCTATCTCTGCATTCTTCCCATCTGATTTTTAGAGCAGTTGTATGGTATTGCCAGCAGCATTTCCTGACATTTTGGAATGAAACAAGATGCAGCCTTTAGATACTGATTTTCCATCACAGAAATGCCATCAGTTGAGGATGAGATCCCACAGGCTTAGCCCCTCAGCCTTTTAAATGCTGTTCTGTTTCAGCTCCTTCCCTCTCTTCGCATATTTACTGACTTGCTCTAGGCTTAAATATGTCCTCAATTCCATCCAAAAAGTGAGGTTAGCACCAGTGTTCAGCACCTCAAAAACTACTTTTAAACCTGACAAGTAACAGAAAAGCCTAGGAGTCTAGTGTTCACAAGTATTTTAGAAATGCACAAAAAAAGCTTACAAGAAACAATCCAAACAGCCAGGCTCAAACTTTAGAAAATAGTTAAAAGAATTTAAACCATATTAACTGCTTATCTGAAAACTGATGCAAGACTATAGAACTAGTCTTGCGTAATCCGTTTTAATATCACAGCTGGATAGGAAATGGGAACATTCCAGTCTGGTCAGCAGGTTCGCTGCAGGCATTGTTGATTAACTATGGGAAACTAGGTATGGTACGTTAATAGTTTCTGCAAGATTTCAGTGAAGAACAAAGGTAAATTTCAGGAACCTGGAAATCTACTGATAGCTCTTTAGATACACTATAGAACTCTGCCCTTGGAATGTTACTTCCTCAATTACAGGAACAGCTACCCTTTAACTTCAGCAGTTTACCTTGTAGCCCATGTGCAATGGCATCTGGTAATTTTTTTTCCTCTGATGACTACTGCAAGTCCCTAATCTCCATAATCCCTTGCCCTCTACAAACACAAACTTACTTCCCTTCAACCAGTACAACTGGTCTTTCTTCATGTTAGTGCTGGATTTGAGCAAACGGGCATATATGCACACAATTCAAGTTGTTGTTTCTTCAACAAGAGAACTATTCTTACTTGACAAGTCAACCTAAGTGTAAAGTAAACAGGATTTGGTGCTATCAATTCTCAGATTGTAATGTTATGTATGCTGTTTGGTCCCGTACGTAGCTCAGTAGGTTGACAGCAAAGGCTGTTTGGAGTGCTGCTGTGTCCATTTTTCAGATCCAAAACTATAGGATACCAAAGAACAAAAAACAAAAAAAAATTCAAATCACTAAAGAATTTTCAAGTTGTAAATTATCCACTTCTTTCATCCTGCCATTGCTTTGTCCAAATATTTTATGAATTGTGGTTTACAATAGAAAAATACAAAAGGAGAATGTGCTCAGTAGCAGTTGAAATTGCTCACAAAAGGCAGTAACTGGGACAGAAGATTTAAGGAAGGTTACACACTGCTTCCCCCCCAACTGCTCACAGTGTTGACTGTCTTACCATGCAGATGTTAGCTGGTAATAAAGCATAATGACAAGACACTAGAAGAGACAAGCCAGAGACTACTTTCAATACTCCCCAAAACATCTCCCCTTTTGCCAGGCTATTAATGAACACAAGGAACAGTGACATAAATGGCTGAGGCATTTCTTCTTTTAATTGACCATTTTCCACAGGGGGATGCGGAGATGGACACAGAGCTCGAAACATTGAGAAACAGGTAAACATTTGCCTGTAATTACACAGGATTGGCCAATTTGAACCAAATTGTTCAGTTCAGAGTTTTCTTTCCTGCCTACAGAAGCAAAGCAGTTTAAAGGTTATCTGGCAACATCCTGAAATTGAGATGCACAGGATATCATAAGTGGTATTATTTGACACACACTCCCTCCAGTGCTTTTGCTTCTGCTGTGGCGATATCTGTGGCTATGTTTAGTAAATAGCAGCATATATGAAGAATTCCCAGGAAAAAAACACTATGGAACTAGTTTTTCCAGTTAGAAGCAAAGGGGCTGGGGAACACAGAAAATTCTACCAGACAAGAAGAGCTCAGAGTTACGAAAGTATTACTTACTATACATGAGGGTTGTCCCAGCAACAGAAAAACAACCACAAAATTACGAGAAGTGGAAGAAAAAAGCAGCACTAAAACTTTCCATAGTACTGTTTCAATTTCAGTTGACATTATTTTCGCTGCAATGACTATGGCTGGTAGACCATATCCTCAGATACTAGGATAGCACATCACTGCTTCCTTTCTTTTGGAGGCATATTGTTTCACGCAGTTCAAAATTTTAAGCCAGCAATGATCCTTTTCTACATTTCAATAAAATGGGGGCTTCAACTCAGTAAAAATAAAAGTATTCTCTAAATTGTTTTCCTTTTCAGTCGTCTCTTTACAGCACATAAACTAGAGGGTGTTTTTTTCTGGCCCTTGAACTGCAGAGGTATCTGCTGTGGACCACAGCTTATTCCTGGATTCACAGAGTCCCATGGATTGTCATGTGAAGTGCAAGTATTCCTTGGCATTCTTGACCCAACCCAGCAGAGCTTGGCTACGTAGCACTCTCCAGGCTTCTTGATAATTTAATGCTGCTTGCTTGTAGTCCCAGTAGGTTTTTAGTGTCTTCATCCTGACAGAAAATGCACAAAAATGAAAACAAGTCTATGATCCTATTGAATATGAAGTCACAAAAAATGAAAAAAATAAATCAAACACCTAAGAACCTGACGATCTCCTATGAACCCTTCCATGCTATTTACTGAAATTCTCTTCTAAGGAAGACTTGGAGATGCCCAGGCTCTAAAGCTAGACACCATCATCAATCTTACAAAAGGAAGAAAAACAACTCTTCTAGCACTATAAATGGCTGTGTTTGACTGTGTGACCATAGGTTACAGAAAACTTCCATGACAGCAAAAAACGCTGAAGCAAAGCTGAAAAGGTGGCTAGGGTACTTTGAATTGAGTCAAAGTAGCCTTAGCATGCTAGAAAACTGGCTAGAAATGAAAAGGACAATGAACTGGACAGTTTTTCTTTTCCAACAAAAAAACTAACAGGGAAGAATGAGACAAAGGAGAAAATAATCTTTTTTTTCTTTCCCTAAAGCAAAAGAGACTTATCAGTTTTGGTGTTATTCCCCTTCCTCAAGTAGAAACTATGCCCCACAAGCTCAGCAGAACAACTGGTCACTCTGCTGAGTACATTATAACAATGATTTTCAAAATAGGAAAATTCAGATCTAGAGTATCTGAACACAAGTGCCTTTCCTTGCATTCTGTTCCCAACCTCTTCCTTTGCCAAAACATCTGTCAGCCACATGTGATATTCAATGTTAAACCCAGTAAAATGCATTAAACCCAGTTTGAAGGGAACATCATTGGTCATGGCAAAATTACCTTCACCAAGAAAGAGGAAGAGCCAAACTACTACAGGAGCCCTAATCTATGAGGTCTGAGAACCACTGCACTAACTTCTAAAACAGGCTTTCATGCTCAAAGGCTATTACGATCATCCCAAAAAAAACCCCAGAGCTCTACCATAACAGCAGATCATCAGAAGCTGAGTTTGAGGCACTCAGCATGCTGCTCTAAATTTATTTCTAAACACTGTCACATGCAAAGCAATCTGTATTATCTTGAAACCTTGTGTTCAGAAAGGTACAGGAGTGGAGAACCTGTCTACGCCATTGCTGAATATGGGAGACATACTCTCTCTTAAAAATCCTGCCTTGCACTCTTATCACAGCCAATCCCTTTTGTTTCTCCACCTCTTTCACATTTATCATACCCTGTGAAACTAACCTCTCAAAAGTCCCGTGTAAGGGTCCCTATAGAACTCTCCCCCACCTGGCCAGTGGAATGGTCACAGAACCCCATGACCAGTACTGGATCTGGAATCCTCCATGCTGTGAACTGGGCAGGAAGGAAGAATAATAGTACAATCTAAATTGTGACGGCTCCTGACTACAATTTAAGAGAAAAGAGGATTAGTCATTCACTTCATAAGCCCAGCAAGAAAATCAAGGCAGGTTTATTTTACAAAGTCTCCCTTAGATTCAGACAAAATGCCATACAGCCAGCCACACCTTGTACAAACAGCAATGCCTGGAGACTCTCTACGGTGGATGCCACTGTATGACAAAAGAAGGTTTTCACTTCCCCAGGTAGTTACTAAGGCACACTTTTCTCCTAACAGCAGGGAAAAAAACCCTAGTAATGCAAAAAAATCTAATTTTCCACATTACCATCAAGTGATTTGCAAACAATACTGCAGAGGATTTTATGTAACAATTCAAATTAGCAATAGCACAACACTGTCCAATGGTGTGTCACCATCCCCTTGGCAGTCAGCATGGAAAACATGAAAAAAAAAAAAAAAAAAAAGACAGATTTATGCACCAGTAATTTCAAAATGATGTGAGAGGGAATCAACAGAAGAAAATTAGGTATGATAGGTGGCAGTAACAGGTAATAAATAAACAACATTAGAGTTAGTCTACCTAGAGAGATAAGTGAGAGTTTAAGTAAGGTAAAGAAGACAGATCATGAGAATTATTGCAAAGGAAGAAAGAAGGTGCGACAGCATAATATAGAACTATCTGGTTCCTGGTGAAGTAGCTTATGCCAGCCAAACACCACCTCCTTCTCAGTCTCATCCTAAAGCAAATAAACTAAATCCTGAAAAAACCCAAATCAACAAATGTCATGCTTAACATCTTAGATAAGCTATACTACTATAAATACCTAAATTCGCCTTTTATTAGAAGAGCCTGCAAAGTTCTGGCCCCAGCAGGCTGCCTGCTCCAATTTAACAGCACCCACATAGATCCTCTGTGTGAAGAATGAATAAGAAAGTCACAAAAGGCAGGAGAAGCAGCTTTCGATACACACACAGAAACACAAAAAAACCCCAAACCCAAAAACCAAAAAAACCCCCACCAAATCAAAGAACGCAAAAAACCCTCAAAACCAACAAACGAACATCAGAGTCAGTGCCATGTAAAGCTTTAAATTCCCCAGTTCATAAGTCTGACAGTGGACAACAGTAAATGAAGGCAGTGTTACATGAAAAATAACCCTTGTCCTAATATATCCTACAACTACAAAACAAGCTGTTCAGCAAATTTGAAACTACTACAGAATGAGCCTTCCTTGATGTTTCTCTGCAAAGAGACACAGAAGTAGATTAAAAGAGTCAGGGAAGGAATTTGGGGTCAAAGTGGAAAAAAGGTAACTGGATGAGAGCCAACCATTTGTGGGAAGAGATAAAAAGATACATTTGAATGGGAAAAAAATACAAAACTGGGTAACAGTTAAATACACTGAAGTTTAAAGAAACAATTTGAGTGTAGGATTTCTTCTCTGAAGTTCACTCAGACTCCAAGGGGAAAAGAAAAATCAAAACATCAGAATGCTGTGTAGAAAGGAAAAGGGAAGAGAAGGAAACAGCAACATGAAGACACTTTTTAATTTCTCTTTTTAAGTGAAGAAAAGGAAAAACAAAAGACTTCAAAGGCATTCAGCTGCACAAGCTGATTAGTGAGCTATCACCTTCTCTGTATGCAGCATAAAAACAATGTCACATCTGTGAATCAGCTGGACTTTGTCAGAAGCCTAGACAGAAAAACAGTAGAGGACAAAAAAGTCAAAGGAAATGGTCTAGAAAAGCCCTGAGGTGAAGTGACTTTATGTAAGCAGCACGTGATCAGCATGAGTCACCTACCCAACAATGCACGAGTTCACAATCTGTTCTGAAGAAATCATGAGGCCTAAACAAGTGAGGACAGACTCCTACTCAAAAAGCCTCCAAAAGAGGCTAAAAATTTTGTATTTCAATCTGATTTAAGGACAAAGTATCTCTACTTATAGAATCAGTTGAAAGCATCTCAGCAATAGCATGATCCACGTTGACATCAAAATTTTGGAACAGTTATGACACTTTTATAGACACAGAAGGTAACTGCAGTCTTTAATTCAACAAAACTCAAAAGCAAGCAAGATCCATCAATTAAAGATCCAGGGTGCACTTACTTGGCTAAGTTCAATGTATCTACTGTCTTAGTACTCTGAAAGGCTGAAATGGCCATCTTCCCTACTTCAGTCACATAGGCCTCCTACTTCCTTGACACAGATTTTATCTGTTTCAGATTTCCATTGGCCAATTCAGTTCATTAGTCCAAGAGAAAACAAGAAGACAAGGAAATATTTTCAGACACATGACCTAGTTGAACTGGCTCATCACAAGATTGGAGACGTGCTAATGATACAAGGGAGAAAACAGGAATCAACAGCCAGTAGCAGCAGTGATCTGCTGTGGGACCATCCCCATCAGCAGCTACAATTAAACTGGCTCAATAGTTGGGATAACTGCATCCTAAAGCTGGTGAAATGGTATCTGGAAGTAAGTCTAGAAAAAAAATAAACCTTCCATGGCAGTGGATTCGGAACCTTCTACATCTTCCATAGCCTCTAAGCCAAAGATAACTAAGTTTCTGCACATGTGAAACTATGCTTTACTGGCATACCACCAAATACATAATGCACCTAGTGCTATGCCATAGTGGATGATTACTGCAAGTAATTAACTCCAGTCTGATAAACCAAATTTGTTTTTAATAATGTAAAGGAAAATTCCAGTTATGGCTTCCTCACACAAAAGCTGCTTTATTTTCTTCCCAGAAGGTCTCTGTTTATGCAACATACACATTGCAGAAAAAGCCCTATCTATCCTTACCAACCATGTGAGAGAAAAATGCAAAAAGAGCACTTTATGCTAAGATGAAAACTGATTTTAACCTAGACTTAAAAAAAAAAAAAAAAAAGGATTTTTATTCAAACTCTTCATTCTTGTAAATCAAAGAAGGGGAATTTGATAGAATTACTGAACACCAACTAGATATCAATAACTCCATGGCAATTTTGGGATACTGGGTTTGGATACCACCAAGGCTAGAGAGCTGCAGGCAGTGGATCTAATAGCTTATATTTTCAAAGAAAATACTACTTCCTCATCTTGTATCTCTTTCCACATTTTTCAAGTATCAATGTTTAACAATGGACTTATCTAAATTGAGATTCATGAGCAGATACCATATCATCACAATATTCTTCAGTTTCCTTAAGATAAATTCACTCTTCTAAAGGCAATTATAATGTCTTTACCGTAGAGTGTCTGGTAGATCCTCTTGTGAAACACTTGTCACCAGCTTTTGGAATTTATGGAAGAGTTCCACTTTACAGATTTTGGATCTGATATTAAAAAAAAAATTAAAATTAGAAATTCTGATGCAAAAATAAATCATAAATTCACTCCACCTTACAGCTCGCAGCAGTACATCCCAGCTAAACATTTTAGATAGAAAGCATTATGTTCACTTCTCAAGGAATGTAAAGACTTGTCTATCATTTAAGTTTTCCTACCCCATTCAAGCTGCCTGCCTGCTTTTTCCTGTAGTTTTAAATGTTATATTGACAAAGAGCTGTATCGCACCCATTCTCCCAGCTGGCACTCACCAGTTTGCAGAATGAACATTTCAATATGACACTGTTATCTGCATGAAACTGCACTGTCATCAGTTCACAACTGCAGTAAGGTGTAGCCAGAAGGACTAGTCCCAGAACAGATCAAACAAGCACAGGACTCCAAAGGCTTTTCCACACTGTTAAATTTCGTATTATTCTAAGCAAATAAAAGAAGGAACAGAAATATCTGGAACAATGTTGATGTTTTCACAATGGTGACAAGGATACATTCAGCAACAGCTGCAGGGCAGTTAAATACAAAGAGGCTCATCAGAAAATAAAGTGAGTCAAAGTTTGAAAGATCTTTAGAAGATACTATAGACATCCAGCTCTCCTATATATGTTAGCTTTGAGCCTTCTATTTCCCCAAAGAGATGGCAATCAGAATCACTGTTTGTAAGGTGTAGTTTGGTTTTGAATGGCTCAGCTGTTTCCTCTATTTAATAATCTTTGCATACTTGTCTTAACAATGACTGATTAAGTTCTCCAGCAAATGCAAGCTGATTCTCCAGAAGCACTGAAAACAAAATCAATAAAAAAAAACTTCCCTGGCATGCATTTTAACATCAAAAATGGCAGAGTATCATAGAATCTCCACAAGGATCATCGAGCCAAACTCCTGGCTCAGGAAAACCCCCATAATCCCAGCATATACCTGAGAGCATTGTCCAAGTGTTCCTTGAACTCAGGCTACTGTGACCACTGTCCCGGGGAGCCTGTTCCAGCACCCGACCACCCTTTGGGTGAAGAACCTTTCCTGATATTCTTCCTAAACTTCTCCTGACACAGCTCCAGCCATTTCTTGGGCCCTGTCAGTGGTCATGAGAGAGCAGAGAGAGCAGGTGCAGGCACTGCACCTGAGTGTCACCTCACAAGCAACTTTTAGCATGCTGTGAAGTCTCCCTTCAGTCTCCTCTTCTCCAGGCTAAACAAACCAAGTGACCTCAGCTGCTCCTTGTAGGGCTTCCCCTTCAGACCCTTCATCATCCTGATGATCTCCCTTTGGACACTTAGAGCTTCATCTTCTTATATTCCCATGCCCAGAACTGCTCCCAGGAGGTGAGGCTACAACAGAGCAGAGGAGAGCAGAACAATTCCCTCCTTCACCTGGCCAGCAATGCTGGGCCTGAGGCCCCCCACGATATCAGTGGCCCTCCTGGTTGCCAGGGTACTGCTGACTCATATACAGCTTGCCATTACCCAGGACCCATAGGTCCCTTTCCATAGCCCTGCTTTCCAGCCTCTCATTCCCCATCCTGTCCAGACATGCAGAGTCACCCTGTGCCATGTGCAGAAATCAGCATTTGTCTTTGTTAAACTTCATATAGCTGGTGATTGCTCAACCCTGTTATTTGTTGAGGTCTTTCTCTGGGGCTTGTCTTCTTTCAAGGGAGTCAGCAGCTTCTCCCAATTTAGTATCACTGGCAAACTTACTTAGTGTACCTTTGAGTCCTGCATCCAAGTAATTTATGAGGATGCTGAGAAGCACTGGCCGTAAAACAGAGCCCTGCTGAACCCCACTGATGATAATAGCATGCAAATTTAATATTCAAGTTAATCTGTCCAAGCTTCATCTTGTAGTTTTGGTGGTTTAATTAACTAAGCATTAACAAAAGCACATACCAGACATTTACCTAAAAATTCCTTTCAGTCAGTCAGCTTTACCTTCCTTGGTATTTAATGTTATCTAGCATATTGAAAGGCGATAAAACCCTCAAACAACACATCCTTGAGAGGAAAAAGAATGTAGAAATACAAGTCTTGTTTATTATTAAGCACCACTAGCCCCATTAAGGCTGTAAATTCCTTATTTCCATTATAAAAGTTTCTTTTTTGACTCTTTGCTTCAAAAGCATATATACTTTATTTGTTCGTTGACACTGTTTTTAATCCTGATTTCCTAAGGAAATGAGATGTTTGTAATCACACAGTCTTGTAGGGTGTAATGACTTGAAAGTTTTAGTGAATTTCAAGAAGAAGTGAATTTCACAAGAAGAGGCTCTTTCAACAATAATTGAGTTCTTAACACTTTTGTGCTGTCAGCTAGCAGATGACTCTCAAGTTTTAGAGCAGATACACAAATGCTATGCAACCAATTTAAGCCTACTGAGAAAAAGGGCTTAGCTGGTTTGATTTTTCACATATCTTCTGGAATATTTACATACCACATATCAAAAATAAATATTCGACAGTGCACAGGGAACCTGTCTTAAACGATGCACTGTTACCTAGGCCACCTGTGTTAGCAGTACCCCAGACACCAACACTGGTCACAAACCACAAAGTTCCTGGTCCTTTTCACCGAAAATTAGGAAATACTGGGATATACAGGATAAACTTCAGTCAAATCAGGCCTAACTTCAAGAAGCTCAGAATGTGCAACTTGCAGGCATAGGAATAAATTCTCCACAAGAATTGTCTAAGCTGTACTTATTATGCTATTCACCTCTTGTCAGGATTGTCATCATCCTCCCAAAAAGTCTGGGAAACATGAACAATATGAACATTGATGAACTGGTAGTATAATCAGGCAACAGTTACAACACAAACCCCAATCCTCAGTGTGGATTTCCACAGAATAATGATAATTTTGGCCATCTCATTTAAAATGAAGATAACATAGAGATGGAGAAATTTGTTTGCAGATGCTTATGAGTAATTCCTCTCAACCTCAAGAAAAATATGTAACTATTTCTTTAAACTGTGATTGTTGATAGAAGATTTCTTAAAGAGCACAGTGCCAAGATGACCGTTGGAAAGGTGACATGTTCATGCTAAGAGTGCGCTGCCATATTGTCAACACATTTTCAAACTTTAGGGCAGAAAGTAATGTTTCAAAGCTACACTTTTAATGATCATACATCCAGGACAGCTGGTTTAACTATTAAAGAAAAAGAAATCTCTAGAAAGAGAACATGCAATGCACACATTTCCTTCAGTCATCAACCAAAAAAATGCAAAGCAAAAATTCCATTTCTTTCAACAGTAAACATCCTTTCAATAAAAACTAATCACAGTCTCACACCACCATTGCCTATGATGTTTTCAACAGTGACAAAGAAATAGGATAAACTTGTTAATTCTCATTTAACTTTCATTATTCCAACTGCCCTCTCTCCCTTATACCGTGATTCTTCCCCTGATCTCTACCTTTCTCCTTCTTCACCCTCTAGATTTCCTCCTGCTCTGACAACGTCACATGAGCTGACAAAGGCATGTAAGCTAACAAATAAAACATAGATATTACAACACTCTCCCACCTGCTCTGATGGCTCCCAATCCCCTTCTTGGTTGTTCCCTGGCGGAAGCCGTCTGATGTGACATCCAGAGGTTGCTCAGGGACTGCACTCCAACTGATAGCTGTAGAAGAAATTGTTATGAACAAGGGAGATGCTCTTATCACAAAAGCAGAACCTAGCAGTTCCTTTCCTTCTATTTGTTCATGTGTTGCTTCCCAAAACAATTCAAATCAGAAAGAGGACCATGGTTTTCTAGGGCCAGAATTCCAGTATCTAAAACAATGTTTAATTTTAAAAAATAAAAACACACCCCCACACATAGCTTTCATCTCAACTAGATCATTTAATAATCCATGCCTCTAAATATCTGGCCTTCAGCTTTGCAATTCTCTGTTTCTTAGGGGGAGTCTACTTTCTTTTATGCATCCTGTCTGAACAAGACACAAAGAAATTTCCAAGTCAGATGGCTTATTTTCACATCAGGCTGTGAAATACTGCCCTAAACTACTTGCACCAGTCATTCTATGTTTTCCTTCTCATTTTATTGTCTGTTATTATTTTACTGTGTACTCTAAGTAATTTCATGTTTGATAACTGACATACACCAAATATTTGTAGACTTTACTTGAAAAACATTATTAGTTAGTAATCAAATAAAAATCATTTGTTGAAAGAGATAGCAAGAGTCAACAGCCTTAAGTTCTACCCCAAGTCTGAGAACTTTATAATCATCTCAGACTGTACACTTCTTAATGCTGAAACTCTGCTTACAATACCTTATGATTTCTAAGTAATGAGCAAAGCACTAGCAGTGTGTCAATAGAAGCAGACATGCCCAAACTGCCTCTCCGTAGCATAAGAGCAGGTTCTTCAACTTCTACTACCATGAGACAGCTTCTGTTTCGTAAATTCTCCCTCTTCTCTGTGTTCCTAACAGGCAAATTAGTTGCACATGCATTCACTCTAAATACTATCTTTTTATTCAAGATCCTCAAAGACTGCTTATTGTACTCGTACTACAATTCAACCATGTGCTGCAATTGTTGTATTGTACTTACACAGTGTTTCAAGTACAATGCTGTAGCACTCTACTAAATTACAATCCTGTGTAACATGAAAGAACATTAAATACATATTACTGGTATTAAATCCTCCACATGTGAAATATCTAAAAATCACCTGGTTAGAGGACATCAGTTTCTGACAAGCAGATATAAAGTTACTTTAAAATTATAACATTTTCAATTCCTTCACTTTTTCATAATTATCTCAAACTTCAAAGCACTAAGCGGAACATATATTTTCTTAAAATAACAGCTGAAATGTTCCTTTCAAGCATCTTATAATACTCTGTAACAGCCCTAAATCTAGAGTTTACTCTGATTTTTATTTCTTCAAGAAAAGAGACTACCTGGCTAAAAAAAAACCAACATGGTAAGGCATCCTTAAACTTTATTTAACAGAATGACCTGAGAAGTGTACAGCAAGAAAGACATACACTGAATTTAGTCACAGCTGCTTTCAGGCCTTTTTTGCTAATTTAACTGGAACTATTTTTCAATTACTAAATTTGTTAATTTGCTTCCTATCTCACAAAATTAAAGTGTTTTCTTCCTGGCAGTTGTAAATAACTCCAATTCAATGAACATGCATTCCATTAATGAACCTTTTGTCTCCATTCTATTTTATCATTAGCTGTATTGTAATAGAAAAACTTCCAGTTCTGGTTCAGACAGAAAAGCATACAACAGCAGAAGTCTGGCATGTCCAAGTTAAAGAAACTGCTTATCCATACACATAGAGTGGCAGTTCCTTTTTTTTTTCCCAAATGAGACCATGTTGCTAAATCACATTGAAATTTAAGCATGCATTCATTCATCATCATGACAAAAAAGGCCATGTCCAAAGTATTTATCAATAAAAAACTTTTACACTATACTACTTTGCATGCTTTCTTCATTCACAGCTTTTTGGAGCAATTACAAACATAACTCAGCATGGAAAGTCTTTTTTCATTACCAAGGAGAAGATAAAACTAGCTGAAATAAGAAATCTTTTGTTTTCTTCTTGTACTCAACTTCTGTTTTCCCTGGTTATTTTCTGTCTATGTTTATATTATAAATTCTTAATGACATCCACCAAGTGTTTATTCAGTCTGAAAACTCCCTACTGGAAACTAGAAGCTGAGATAAATATTATTAATTATTAACAATTAAGTCATGGCCTGAAATTAATTTCTTGCTTTTCATACTTTGCTGCTAGTATACTGGCAAGGAATCGTGTTCCATTCCAAACAACCAAACCTATCTAATTTCTTTTGCACACAGGTATGTAACTAGCCCAAATTAACTCACCTGCACTACAAGGAACAAGTTTTGTTTTGCTGTTAGTTTGAACTCGCTGAACTGCCTGACGGCTATGTTCAAATTGAAGTTCTGATTGTAACAGCTTAACCTCCTGAGTGAGAAAACCATCTGGTAAAGATGAGATGTGCTGACACCTAAAGTAAACACAGGAAAAATGCAAGTGATTTTCAGTATGTTCCTCCTAAACAAGATAATTTTGCACTATTTCCCTTCATTATCTAAAATACATTTATTTTACGTTAGGATTGAACTGAACATGAGTTATATAGGTGAGACAAGAAGGTTTAGAGGCATTTTTCCCTTCAGAAAAATATTTATTAAATAAAACCCCAAAGTCACACTAGTTTATTAGGACCTTGTCCACCCTAAAAAAAACAAAAACCTATGATGAATTAGTTTTTTAAAAAGTCTAGTTAAAAGCTATTATAATAAATTAAGTATGCAGGACAAAAACTGCAATATACTTCTGCAATCACAAAAAAAATAAAAATCATAAAGTATTTATATAGTCAACTGCATTACATCAGAATTGTTTTATGAGCCTAAAGGTTTATCATCAAAGCCTAAAAGCATACAAAATATACTTATGGTTCCATCTATAATCTTATCATCTTTGTTACCTTAAATTACCGTTGCATACTGAATGACATTAGGGACATATGAGGAAAAAAACAGCATGTGTTTAATCACTACAATATTTACACAGAGCAGGAATTATAGAGCCAGAGATTCATGCTGTCAGATCCAACAGTTTGAAAAAGTGCCTGACTGCACTAGGACTAACAAGGTAAGGAAATTCTTGTTACATGTCCCAGAATGAGAAAAGGATTATACAGAAAGCTCCTTCAGGTACATCACTAGAGTTTCTCCATTAACAGACTTAAGACCTCTTTTATAATCATCCTAGAAGGATGCAGGAGTATGAAGAAAAGGAGTTATTAAACAAAGTCAAATCTTTAATATGAACTGGTCTAGCAGCTGCCACTTAAAAAGAATGGCTCAACTCCCTATTTTTTTGTTGTCCTCCTTTCCCTTCACTCTGTCCAAATCCACTTATTCTTCTTTACTGCTCTACTCCAGTGATTTAGCCTCCCAAGTAAGAAAAATATCCATTTCCTACCCTTGTTGCTGGGATAGTTTCCATCAGCTGAAGAATCTGAGCAGAAAGAAGGCCAGTGCAGAACACATAACTTGCCTCATTTTGCAGCAGTGCACTTCATCTCTCACCTAGATCTCCCTGAGGTGACAGGCTGTGTTATCAAAGCTCTACTACACACAGCAGCAAGAAAGATAAGATCTTGGATGTAACCGAGATTAAAGAAGCAGATAAATTTTTACCACCAAGAAGATGCATATAAGCTTTGCCTCTCCAGTGTAACACAACTGTCTTCTTCCAGCTGACCAGTACAAGCTGTCACATACTATGTGTCCCAAACTACCTCAGTAACGCAGAGAACAACTGAGGTGGGAGGGGACCTCCTGGAGGTCATCTAATTCAACCACTCCTCCTCCAAGCCAGGAAACCTACAGCCACCTGCTCAGGACAGCGTCTAGATTGCTTCTGAGTAACTAAAAGATGGGAGACTCCACAATCTCTCAGGGCAACCTCTGCCGGTGCTCCATCACCTCACAGTAAACAAGTGTTTCCTGATGTTCCAAGGGAACCTCGTGTGCTTCAGTTTGTGCCCACTGCCTCTTGATCTATCACCAACAGCAATGCAAACAGTCTGGCTCCATTTTCTCTGCCACCTCCCTTCAGGTATGTATACAAATTGATGATACCCACATGCCTTCTCTTCTCCAGGCTGAGCAGTCCCAGTACTCCTCATATGAGATGCTAAAAATCCATTATGCATCTTCAAGGCCCTGTGCTGGCCTCTCTCCAGTATGTCCATGTCCCTCTTGTACTGACAGGCCCAGAACTAGACACAGCCCTTCAGATGTGGCCTCACCAGTACCAATCTGGGGGAAGGATCATCTCCCTGGTCCCACTGTGATACTTTGCCTAAAGTAGCCCATGACATCATTAGCTTTCTTTTTTGCTAGAGCACAGTACTGGCTCATTTTCAACTTTATGTCTAGCAAGAACCCCTAGTCCTTTTCTCTGAAGCTGCTTTCTAACCAGGCAGTCCCCAGCATATATTGGTGTATGGGACTGTTCTTGCCCAGGTGCAGGTTTTCACTTTCCCTTGCTGAATTTCATGAAGTCCCTACTTTTGTCCAGCCTGCTGGTGTCACTCTGGATGGCAGCACAATGCCCTGGCCAATCAGCCAGTTCTCAGTCATGAGTCTTCAGCAAACTGTCTGGGCACACAGTCTGCACCATCATCCAAATGACTGATTAATGAAGATATTAAATAAGTTTGGACTTAGTATTGATCCCTTGGGGTACATGGCTACTTACACCTTTAACTACACTTAGCCCGGTGATCACTACCGTCTGGCCCCAGTCACTCAGATAGTTTTCAATCCACGTGTCTGCCCATCCAGCTCACACTTGAACAGATTCTCTATCAAGATCTTAGGAGGCACATTAGCAAAGGCTTACTAAAGTTATAATATTTGTATGACGTGTTGTCCTCTGTAGTTCACTGTCTCCACACGCACCATCTGAGGAGAGCACTTACCTTTCAATAACTGCTCTCCGCATAGCTTCTTGGCTATATGGACACTTCCCCACTACAACTGCTGACAGATACACGGGATACTGCAGAAAATGCATTAGAAGAGCTCCTTGACACCCTAACACATTCCAGCGAGCCAGTTTATCACTGCAGGACATAGAGCATGTTCTGTCTCCTCGACCTGGCTTCACCCGTAATAATCCCACACAGTGGTACCCCAGCCCAGGTATTCGGGCATCATCCAGCTCTCCAGGAACACATTTTGCTCCAGTTCTGTGAACATCTACCACCTTTGGTCTCACTAAGCCAGTATCCTTATTAGCGGTTTGCATCTCTGCAGAACATTCACAGCTCTTTTGATTTGTGTTGTCTTCTCCTTTCACAGATTCATGCTGAACAACCAGGTCTTCAGTGATTATGGAAAAATTACTACCATCATCAGTTTTCATTCTCTTGGTTATATGATTACTTGCCATCTTCTCTGATTTCCTTTTATCTTCTGTACACAAGTGATTATGGTTACTGCTACATTCTGCTGATTGTGCAGCTGCATGACCTCCAATCACTGGCTTAGAAAGCTGGTTCTCTGGTTCACTGATTGGAAAAATAGAAGCATCTCCACCTGGAAAAAAAAAAAGAAAAAACATAAAATTGGCCAAAAGAACATCTTGTGACTGCAACACATCATACCAATAATACTACAACTACTAGTAGCTTTCACAGATCTGCACTCAGGAAAACTTAACTATGAGAACACATTTTTGAAACAATGTTGTCCTATGCAATGTTGGATCAAATCTCACTGAAACGTGAGCCAGTATATGCTTCATTTCAAGTTCTGCACTCTATGTAAGAAATAATCAAGACAGCAAAATTTATGATCTATAAAGCGAAAGGTAACAAAGGCATTTGACAGACTACAAGCTATGCTGAAGACACAGGAAAACCAGCCTGATCTAACCAAACAATATGAACCTCAAAAGAATAATGAAAGAATAATCTGTCAATTGAGGGTGAAAACTTCAATCTTAAGGGTGAAAACTTGAATCTGTAGCACTGAAACAAGCTCAGAATCAAAATTCTGAAGCTCAGATCAAAGTAAAGCAAGCCTGACAGGCCTACTAAGTACTAATGAGGCATATTTTGATAGTTCTTAAAACTCCTTTGCTCTGTAATAGACTAGCAGTTGAAGAACACACCAGTGAGAGAGATGGTAACATCAAGATGCCTGATACAGTGGTAGACCATGAGGCCACATTCCTTCTTTCTGCCAAGAGATCTTCACCTTTGTGGTGCTGGATTTTTTAAACACACCAAGAATGTTTTCCATGACAGAAGTTTCATTATATTCCCTAAGATGTTTTGTGTTGGGGAGCTACTGATGTTTCATGAATGGGGCTTTTTTCCTGTTTTTCAGGAGTGTGGTTTTGGTTTGTTGAGGGGTTTTGTGTGTGTCTGTGTTGGCTTTTCTCCCTCGTTTTTCTCTTTTGCTTGGTTTTGGGGTTTTTGTTTGCTTGTTGGTTTGGGAGTTTTTTGGTGTTCATTTGGGTTTGTTTTTTTTTTGCTTTGTTTGTTTGCTTCACAGGGTTTGGGGTATCTTTCATTTGGTTGTTTTTAGAAATGGTGGTGAACATCAGTATTTTTTATTAAAATTTTAATCCAAGGAGATAATGGTTGAAGCAAAGTAACTAAGCAATATGGTAGACCTCCAACAAGTATGTTATTTTCAGGAAAATAAAATAATAGCTATTATTGTTTAAAGTGAACAGTACATCAGACTTACTGAGTTCTCATGAATCACATCCAGTGAAATAAAATGCCAAATCTATCTGTGAAAAACCAGTCAAGTATGTCTTCGGGCATGTATCAGTAACATCAGAATGACTGCCTCACTCTCAATCCAAAGAGAGACTGAAGAAAGGCAAGGGGCAGAAAAGATTATACAAGTTGGAGCAATGTACTTGGTTCACTCCAGCTTACTCACATGGGGTATGACTGGAGAAGAAAATAAACATGATATTTGGTTTGAGTTTCCATTTCCCAGTTTCAGTTCCTGGGCTAAAGATACATTGCTGATGGGAAGCCGCAAGCCACAACTGATGGAGAAGATACCTGTTAGGCAGAAAGTTTTCATGAAACATTGACTTCATTTTTGATGCATGAGAAAACAACAAAACTTACATGCCCTCTAGTGCCTGTTCTTTCATGATGGGAGTCTATCAAGAGCCAATCAGTTATGCTTTTACAGAGAGATGGCATCTAGCATAATAAATATGAACACATCACTGGAACTTTAATAACAGACCTCAAAGAGCTGGATTCAGTGGAGTTAATGCTAGCCATTTCAAATTGTATAGATAAGGTCCATCTCCTCCCACTGTGTTTTTATCAACTCATCTGATTCTACAACACTCAGTTTAGTGGCATCACATGGCAAGAAACATACTAATTTCTGCAGAATTACTGTTCTCCTGGCCTAGTTCCCTGAACCAGTTTATCCCATGTAAACAAGAGGACTGACATATGGGAAAGAGCAAAAATTCTATCCTTGAATAATAGTCATCAGATCTGCATTGATGTCACATGAAATCAGATCCTAATTCTTCATACAAAGGCTCCACATGAACAAGGAAGAAACAGGCTTTTGTGAAAAGGCCATAACACTACCTAGAAGTATAAAAATCAGGCTGACAACAGGAGAGAGTGTTGCCCACACAGAAGTAATGCGATCTTTCACTACATTCTCATATCTGAAGCTACAAAATTTGGCTATTTTCAGCAATAGGTCAAAATTATTTGTATCACAACAACCTCAAGTGGCACTGAGTAACAGCACCGTTACAGCATTGAGTAAAACTTCATTCATGCCTCACCTCTGGAAGCTCCTCTTGGCCACAACTTCAGCATGGCTGTCATTCAAAATGTCTCCTAAAGCAAAACCCACATGCAAATACTAAATCATTACAAAAAAAAAAAAAAAAAAAAAGACAAAACTAATAGAATTTGACATAGGACAATTCTCCATATTTGTTAGTATCTGAAGGTTTACCATTGGTTTTAGAGTATTGCAAGATATGTAAACTTCCAGTCACCACAAAAGCAGGTCAACAGCCTACACAAATGAGAAGTACTCAGTCTGCAGCAAGTTAGACACTTGTTTGAATACCAAATTTTAACTCATCTGATACTAGAAACCCTTTGAGTTGAATAAACACTACCATCCTTCAGAATCTTCCTGGCTTTTGTTTTCAAGGGTAAATCTTGATATTCTCAAAAAACATTCTGCCAAAAAATTTCAAGTGTTTGTTAAACTTTTGGTTGAAGTTTTGGCTTTTTTTAAACTATGTCCTACAATTTAAACCATTTTTCCTGCAAATAATTCTCATGTTTACTAAGTTTGCACATCGCATCTTCAGCTTTCCTGCAGTATCTGCCTGTTATGTTATGTAAAGGATCAGAAGCTGTAGATCATCTTTTATTTCAGAGGTAAAAGGCCAAGTGATAGAAATCCTCTTTAACAGTTCTAAAAGTTTGCAAGTGTCTAACAGATAACCATTAACATGACCTACCATCAAGTTAAAAATATCATCATAAGAGGAGAATACTTTCTAAATTTGAGATCACTGAAGACAACGGCAAAACAAACTTGCGTTTACTTTTCCCTAGTCAATTTTCTACTTAGATCCTTAAGATCTAGACTGCAAATGGTAGAACAGTGTAATCAATTCTCCTAAATCAGTCAGAAAAATGTCTGTATTAAAACTCTGCTGAGATGGCCAAAGAAACAAAAAAATCTAAGATATAGAATCTAGCTTCTTCTCTTTTGCTACACTAATTCATTTCAAAATGAAGGACATTATAGAGAACATGAAGTAGCCAAAACCAGACTTAGGCAAAACCCTTTCTCATATCTCAGTCTAGTCCTCCCCTGAAGTCTAAAGAGGGTAGAAAGCCCTGCACCTACGTACGCACAGACACTCTTCCCCCTTAGCCACTTTACAGCATTCATCACTATGGCTTCTTCCCTGTCCTAGCAGGGGAGACAGATACATCATGAATTTAAAAATTGACACACAGAGCAAGGAAAGTCTCCTACAATACATAGTAGGAAATGGTAATTTCCTACATGAGAAACCATGTATCTATCCCATACATTTACTGTACAACACTTAAAACTATCTAGCAGTAATATGCAGTAAGGAAGAAAATCCCTGTCAGTACCTTCCTGTTGATTAGTACCAGCAGTGGTTCCTCTTGCATCAGACCCCAACAAAATGAGACTGCAACAGGTAACCAAAGCACAATTACTTTGCTTATGTTTTGTTTTTCTTTTAGTTATGAAGTCTTTGAGTATGCAGACTAAGAACCTAAACTAGACATTTCCAGATATAAAAATTTAATTCACCTTTGAGGCAGCAAATGCAGCAAACCTTCCTGGCAACCATTGTGGCTCCCTAAGCCCCTCTCGCGTTGCCTTACAGTTCTGGCTTCAATCCAGAACAGTCTCAGCAGAATGCCTTGGACATTTTCATTGATTTTATGATACTAGCAAGAAAGAAGATAGCGTATAGGTAGTCTGTTCTTGAATTTCACACCATACTTACCAGTTTTTCGCATTTTGTTTTGGCCAATACATTTTGTTCCAGTTCCCATAGCAACAACTTCCTTAGTTACTGAAAAAGAAACAAAATTAACAGAATGGACTGAGAGACAGCCCATGCAATTGCAGAAAGGAAGCAGTATCAGATCAAGAACTGAATACAGCAGGCAGAAGCACCAGTGCTAGGAAAAGTCCATGACAGCATAGGAAGAGTGCTAATACAGCCTTGATATGCTAGACAGCACGCAGCAGTCAGCACGCAGCAGACACTGCCATAACATTCCTCAGGCACACGAGAAATAATAACGATGGGATACAATCTGCCTGACAGCACTGAGTCCCACTAAGGGAAAAGAGGATAATGATGAACTTACAGAAACGCAAGATGTAGTAACACAACCTGTTATAGGAGAGCAAACCTTTCTAGGATTCTATCTAATGAAACACTTTTTTTTTAAGAGTTTATATTAGGAATTCGAGTCCTGAGTAGACTTTCACCACATATTTAACAGCCAAATGAAGGCTTTCACTGTCTTGTTTACAGTCTGGGCAGAACAGCATTTCACTAAAAGCACCTCCTTTCAGACAGAAGTTGTGAATCACAACAATCACAAAGTTTACAATCACAAAGAGTTAAGAACTTGGGTGGAGACTGAAACGGAATAGGAAGGGGTGCATGTTTTTTTAAAGGCATCTTTAAAAAAGGAAATAAAAAGAAAGCATCAAGAACCTTCTCTGCCCCTCCCTTCTCTCCCTCCCGTATCCCCAAAATTCATTCTTACCCTGCGAGTTTCCTGGACTATCAAGAGCCTCTCCTTGGGCTCCAGATGCCACTTTGACAACAGCTGCCAGGGAAGTCCATTCCCTGCTTGGGTCTGGTTTCCCCTGCTTAGGAAGTTTGGTCCTATAATGCAGGTAGCATAACCCAGCGATTTCATCAGCTGACCACATGGCTCTCGATTCAAGTGCAGGTTCTACACAGAATTGGATTCCATCACAACACTTGAATAGCAAATCTCCATTTATTCAAACCCTGCCATCTTGCTCTGCATGACACTTTCTGCACCATCTTTCAATAACAAGGACCTAACTGCATCATCCCTTTCAGAGCTACTTATAGGAAATAATTTTTTCCAAACAGCAAGAAATAAAAAAATCAATGCTAGAATCGTTAAGTACAGCACCAGGTGGAGCTGTTGAGTTCCCAAGGTTCCTACCGTGCAGCAATCACCCGCACGCACCACGCCGCCGTGCCGGCGGGCTCTCTGCAGCACACCTGAGGCGACCGGCACAACCCGCCTCCCCTCGAGGCCTCCGCCTTGCCGAGAGCCGAGGCAGCCCACGCTCCGAGGGCGCTGCCGCGGCGCTCGGACGGGCCTCCCGCCACCCCGGCTGCAACCCCTGCCTGCAGGCCCCTCCCTACCCGCCGGGACACCGGGGCCGCTGCTCCTCGCCAGCGCGGGCGGCGGCAGCCGAGCCTCCGGGCCCACAGCGCCCCGCCACAGCCCGCGCACGCGCAGCTGCCTCAGCCGCGCGGCAGCCGCCAACAGCGGCAGCTCCTGCGCAAGCGCACAAAGACTCAGAGACGGGTGCGGAGAAAGCTGCCTTTATTAAAGGTTTGCGCCGCTCCGAAGCTCAAGCAGAGGTGCCCTCGCCGCGCTCGGACTTCCCGCGGAGGTACCCGCGGCGGTCTGGAGCCTCACACAGAGGTGCCCTCGGCGGGCTGCGCCTCCTTCTTGCTGTCCTCCGGCTTCATGGCGGGGAAGAGCAGCACCTCCTGCAAACAGAGCGCGCGTCAGCGGCCACGCCGCCCGGCAGCGCCACGTCCCGCGCGCACGCCTCGCGAGAGCCGCCCCAGCCGCGGCTGCGCTGCGGGCTCAGCGCTGAGCAAGGGCACCGAGCAGCTTCTCCCGGGTGGATTCTGCTCTTAGAAAACCTCACACAGCTGCATTGCCAGGCACCGATTTCGTCGAAGAGATGGCCAGCCTTGCTGAATCCCATTCCCACTGCTTATGCTTACCTTGATGTTACTGGAATCTGTAAGGAACATGGTCAAGCGATCAATTCCCATGCCCCAGCCAGCTGTAGGAGGAAGACCGTATTCCAGTGCGGTGCAGAAGTTTTCATCTATAAACATGGCTTCATCATCACCTGCAGCTTTTGCCTAAATGAGTAAATTAATAGTAAAATGTGAGTTGTACAGAGCTAGATGCTACCACTCCTGCTAACCCCTACCAAAACGGAGGGGTACTGCTGTTTGTAGCAGCAGTGTAACTGATGAAACCAAAGCCTGATAAAGCTGTGCAAATGAGTAATAGAATAGAAGAAACCTCAGCACACGGAAAATTCTGGAGCTCCTCTGTACAGGTGCTCCCAAAATAGCTCTAGACACAAATAACACCTGTTCTTTCCCTCTCAAGTAGAAAGACTAAAAAACCCTGCACAGAGATGGTAATTAATGCACCTGACCCTAACAGCCTCCAAGTGACAAAAGTCGTAGTAATAAAAAGACAGATTAGCCAACCATCTTAAATTTTAAAAAAGCCAAAAATAAATGTCAGAACAACAGCAAACATTTTTGCTCACACATTCAAGGAAGACTTTGCAAAGACTGTTACTGAAAATTTTTCTCATTGAAATCCTAAAATGCAAAATGTAATCCTTCACCTCAGTCTCCACCTTAACTCTAAATTTTGAGGCTAATTTTCATTCAATTGCTATAATCATATGTCTGCAAAATCTGCCTATAATAATGAGAAAAACTACAGCAAGCATATATATCACAGTACAAAAATTAAAGACATCTGTAAAATTATTAATTCTGACTGAACATTTTGAAATTTACTATCAAGTTAGTTAGTTAACATAAATTTATTTCCCTGATTTTGACGATTGTTGAAACCTCTCAGGCACTGTGAAACCATTAGAAACAATATGAAGATCAGGAACTCTGTTTCTGCAGACCACATCATTTGACCTCAGTCATGTAGCCAAGCATGCATTCATGGATGTGTATACCAAATTAATAACAAAATGAGTTTCAGTCACTCCTTTTGGAAGCTTAGAGAAATCCAGTATTATAAATATGCAAGCCTAATAGTTCCCAATGTGCATCTCTATCCTGTGAGTCAACTTAAAATATTAGTAGTCTATTCAAGAAATTAAGATATTTCTTACATAGCATTCAAACTTACTGGACATGAAAATTTGTTTAAGAACCTAGAAGTATAATGTCATATGACTATATAAATTCTTAACAAGGGGAAAAAAAAAAACCACCTTTCAACCTTGGAAAACTTTTTGCACATTTGTGTTTTCCCAGATTAGTACTTTGGATGGAATAGAAGGGAACATATTCCAAAACAAAGTTGTACTAACATATCTAATCAACAGCAGTGTTTGACTTTGTTTACCTTAAAGAGCAAGGTTCCTATAAAAGGAATTGCATTTTAATGACAGGCTTTCACTTGAGTGAGAAACACTTGCTCAAAGTAGCAACAACTCTTTTCAGCAGTAGGTACTAACAACACATTTGGGACAAACATAGAAAGTACTCTTTGCTTACATGCCTGCATTACATTCACTATCAGCAAGACACCATACCTTGGCCTGATCCTCAAAAAGCTGACGCTGTCGGAAAGGATCATTAAGTTCTGTGTATGCATTACACACTTCCTTCTTCATTACAAAGAGTTCAAAGCGTTCTGTTAGGCCCGGGAGAGAGCGATGCCTATGCGAAGTAGACAAAATAGACATACCTTAAAATAATCATACTTAGAGAAGCAAACAGCACATGCATTACTTAGGGGCATTGCTCAAACTTAGCACTAACAGCTGTCAAAATTTCAAAGTACTAAACATCGACACACCTCTTCCCTGGATGATAGGTTTCACAGCTCAGGAATCTTGGTTTGTGTTAACATTCCCAAACTAGTACACAGCATCAAAATCTCTATTTTCACATATATAACTTTTTTTTTTAATGAAGTAGATTTGAGTTACACAATGACCATGTGTCATACTCTTACCATTTGGCAAGCGGACTCATGACCTGTGGGTGATCACAGATGAATGTAGGGTTGATACAAGTGACTTCCAGGAATTCACCAACTAACTGGGAAAACAAAAGCAAAACAATGTAGGGTTGATACAAGTGATTCCAGGAATTCACCAACTAACTGGGAAAACAAAAGTGAAACAATTACGCAGTGTACAATTATGCACTTTCCTAGCACTGCCTTCACCAAGCACCCTAATTTCCTCACTACTGAAGAAGGTACCAAAAACCTGAAGAGCTTCTGAAATATTTCTGGTTATAGTAATGCCTTCATCAACAGAGAGTGCATCCTAATAAGGAGAAATGACACAGCAAAAGCTGTATAATAATTCAATTTGCACATTACACTAAGGGCCAATAGGAAAAGCATCTAAAGAGTGGCTATCAGACAATATTTGGGTGCAAAGGAATATACAGCTGATAGAACTATATGATACTCCTATCCTTTTGGTCAGCTACATACAGATGCATGTCACAGACAAAACTGACCTAAGACAAAGCAAATCTGCTTTAACCGCAGGAAACCGGTTATCAGACTAAAATCCCCTAGTGCTCAAGTTAAGCACACATAAGTAAACTACATTTTGCTGCAGACAACACAGAAGAAGGTTTTGACACAGCGCATTTTCTCACTGTAATACAACAAAAGCTGAAGTGCGTTGCAGTATGTTTTTCCTGGTGCAGCTGAACCTTTTCTTCTAAGGGACTTCTGTTGATAGACAGAGATCCTAAAAGACATTAGTATTAAAAAAAGAGCACCTTTACTTACTTTGTCAAGAAGTCTGGCTGTTGTCCTGGGAGGTGGACATTCAACATTTCTCTCCACACAAAGGTTATCAAAGAACTTGCGAGTTTCTGAAATTACAGACAAAAATTAGAACAGCCATCCTAACAACCATTTTTTGCTCTTACTAGATCCTTCAATGTTTCTTAGAATGACTTGTAAGATCTCAATGGTTGACATTATGGAAAACATGAGCTTAAATGTCAATCTACAGAAACAGTGTTTGATTGTTTACAGTAAAAGAGCAGGCATTTTATACTTCAGAAATTTGACAACAGTTAAGCACACACCACATAACTGCTGGACATTATTATTTGGAGCTGGGGAGAGGGGGAGAGATGAGGGAACTGGAGGAAACAAACAATCACTATAAATTATAAGAAGTTATTACTTTATGTCTCAATTCCAGGAAGAAAACAGCACATAATCACATTTCACATAATCACAAAGCCCCAAATAATAATACACCCAAGCTACAATTACAGGCATGGAAACTCAACTGCACAAGAGAGAAGAAGCAAAAAGCTGGATCCCTTCAGAAGATCAAGAATTCCCTACATCAAGCCTCTTCGAGTATGTTCTTTCACATATACTTAACAAAGAAAGATGCAAGAGTCAGATCCTGCCAAACATGGCAAGGAATGAAGGCTTCCTTCCGGACTCAGGTAAACCAACAAAACCAGAGGAAAGGAATCCCATGTCTTAGTACTACTTAAAAAAAAACCGCTGACAAACTGCAGCCTGAGAGCTTGCAACCTTCTGGCCACTTTCTGTTAAGGAAGTATTAAAGGACATTCATACTCAGCATCTAACCTTCAGTTTCAAAACACTCAGTTGATGGAAACTTCACGCCTAGGACCTTTTCCAGATCATACACCATGCTAATTCGCCGGAAGGGAGGAGTAAAATCTATCTCATAAGCCTGTCCATCTTGACCATCTGGATGGTAAGTGATCTTGTAACTCCCAGTAATATGTTTCACCATCCCTACAAAAGGAATGTGATATTTAGAAGAAGAGTATTCTACATAATCACCAATTCTCCCAGAGATTTACTCATTTTTTAATAATATTGCATACTTCACCTGAAAGCAACTTCTCTGTAATTTCCATTAAGTCATGGTAGTCTGCATAAGCCATATAAAATTCACAAGTTGTGAACTCAGGGTTGTGAGTTAAATCTATTCCTTCATTCCGGAACTGACGCCCAATTTCATATACTCTGTCCAGACCGCCAACCACCAACATCTAAGCAAAATGAAATTCTAGTAAATACACTCTCTCAAAAGAACGTAAGAGAGCTCAAACACATGCAACTGCAACACAACCTTACAAATCTCATTCATGAGACAAGTGTACCTTTCTTCAAACAATCATCATTTTAGCTACATTTGCTTTGTTTAATACAGTTTGAAGAATATAGCCTTAGCCATGAGAGGCTTGAATTTTACCTTATGGTAAAGTTCTGGAGCAATTCTCATATATAAATTCATATCCAGCTCATTGTGGTATGTGATAAATGGTTTTGCCACAGCTCCACCTGGAATTACATTCATCATAGGAGTTTCAACCTGTAACAACAAAAAAAATTTCCCTGTTTTCATGAAATCTGTTTCCAAACCAGAAATGCATAAATTAAACAAACAAACCAACCAAAACACCTAGTTTTGATGGAAAATCTGTATTAACTAATTGTTCAGCATTGCAGTACATGAAAACAATTCTGAACTAAAGTGCACTGTACAAAACTGCACTTTTTTCATGCAGTCAATAATAACAAATTACTTAATTCTTCTGTTGCTCTGGAGTCATTCATATTTACTACAAATGTGAACCTCCTGGGTTCATGTTATCAAAACCAGGAATAGTGCCGTGGCATTATCACTAAATCCTCTCTCTACACTGCAGACAATTAAATTCAACAAGGCCAAGTGCATTTTCCTACATCTAGGTCAACACAATCCAATTTTGCCTACAGAACACAGAACTGGCTTTTATCTCCAGATGCAAAACAGCATTTCAAAGATGTTGTTTTAACCGTAATTTACTGAAATATGGGAAGGACAGCAGTAGTTTGGAGTATTACCTTGATAAAAGATTCCCAAGAAATAAACTCAACAACTGATGAATAATCTTGACTTTACAGAGAGAGGAAAGATATGGCTCCCATTACATTAAGCTGATAAAACACACTACGCCAAGGTAATTATTGTCAATGCTGTAAGAACTTTTACATGAGCCTGGAGAATAAACATCCTTGAAGCTAAGAAGTTGTAAACACATTCAGTATTCAGTGAGAAGCAAACACGCCTTACCTCAAGGAAGCCCAACTCATCTAGGAAGCTACGAAGGTAAGTTATGATCTTTGCACGGGTTATAAATTTCTGCCTCACGTAATCATTAAGAATTAAATCCAAGTATCTCTGACGATATCTGGTTTCCTGAAAAGAACATGTATCTTTAGAACAAGCTAGATAAAATGTCATGCCAAAAGAAAAAATACCAAAACAAAATTAATATTCCTTTGTTGACTGATGGTAACAAACACCATCTATTCAGACCTATCCATGGCATTCTTGCTCATGATATGGATGTTAGAACTAAATGAATCTTGAAGGTCCCTTCCAACCCAAACCTTTCTACAATCTGTCAAATTGTCTCCAAGACTGACAGGTATGATAAATACCTTATCTTTGAGACCAAAATGAAGATGAGGCAACATGTGCAGGCATGGAGACAAGAGAGTGATTTCATAAGGAATAATACTCAGTTCCCCTTTCCTTGTTTTCCCAGGATTCCCCTCTACACCAATAATGTCTCCACGACGCAGCTTGTTGTTAACACGGAAATATTCTTCCTCGGATTTGTAGAGGCTGTAATTGAAAAACAAATGTAAACACGTTTGTTTAAAATGCAGTATTTCAAACTGTCCTCAAGTGTCTCAGATGACAAAATCCATTAAAAAAATATATATAAAAGTTATTTAACAGGAAGTCAACCACAACATCTGAAACCAAACATTACTTGGCTGCCTAAGCCAAACTACAGATGAAATAGAATACAAAATACAAATATCTAGACCCCAGAATGCAGTGCAGTTTAGAATGCTACTGGGAATACCTCTACTTACCTGGAATTTGCCATGACTTGCAACTTGACTCCTTCACCACGAAGATCATAGAAAATCAGTTTCCCTCCAGCAGCACGCTTTGCGTGAATTCGACCTAAATAACAAAGTATACTAGACATGAGGAAAAGAGTCCCTTTCAGAAAGGCTACGGGCCAAAAGCCACAGTACTATCACTTAGAATCATCAGTTCTGAACTATTCACTAACCATGAAAGAAAAGCAGTTAAGTCTCAAAATGAAAACTAGTGCAAAGACGACCGTAAAAATTTTGGGTCCTGGAACCCATGTTACAACCCGATCTTACAGTCACAAGGGATGTTGCACAGGCCCACTCAGTCTGAAGGGTATGTTCTGAATAGTTTAACACTGCTACAAGGCTCCATGACTGACTAAGGGATCAACAAAACTCAAAAAAGACCAACCCATCAATAAAAGCAGCTAAGACTTTGCATTTTCTGTATCCCAGATAAACCTTTACCTGCCACTCTCACTGTAATGTCTGTCAGGTGATCTCCTGGCTGCAGGTGACTGTACTTGTCTATAAAATCTGAGAGAGACAAGTCAACATGGAACTTGTGGGGATAGGGATCTTCACTGGAGCCCTTAAGCTGTTGGACTGCATGGCTACGGATCTTGTAGTATTGCTGTCACCAAAAATAAACAAAATCAAACGATTTTATTAGAATCTGAAAATATTAGATACATGAATTAAAATGTAGCTACCCAAATGTAGCAATACACATATGTCCCCTTTCAACAATTTAACTACCCATATAGAAAAAAAAATCTAATGCAAGTCAGTAAGATTTATTCACAGAACATCTAATAAACATGGGACCAGATGCTCACATTTGGATCCAAGCTCTCCTCATCAGTACCAATATTATCCTCAGAAGTCAAGGAAGGCTTATTTGAATTCTTTTCACTTTGCTCTTTCTGCTTTGCTTCTTTTTCAGCTGTTTTTCTCTCAGCTTTTAAACGTCTCTTCAGCTCACTGCAAAAGAGAAGGAAACCAGATGCAGCAAGTACTCGAATACTTCCACAGGGAAACGACTGGCAGGATTCTGCCAAAATCTAACTGTACAAATAACCCAGTCACCTCTCTTACTTATTCCAATAGTCAAAATCATTCTTAAACACGTTTAAATATTCTCTACTTTGAACTCCTTCAGTTCATCTCCTATGATACAGAGAGAAAGTGAAAGCGAAATTAAAGAGTTTAGCCAGACCTTGAGGGCGCGCGCCTACGTGCTCAAGGACTTGACGCATTTCATTTTATCCGTAAGAGACTATTAGCCCTAGGCAGCATAACTCAAAGAAGGGCAACTCCCTCCGAAGTAACGCAGGTCTCTCGAAGACAACTTCGCGGTCCAGTCTATTCCCCCACGACCCGCCGCACTCCTGACCCCGCCTTCCACGACTCCATAAAGAAAGAAGCGGGCCAAGGCAGACGCAAAGCACCGACCTGCTTTGGTCATGAAGCGCCTGCTGCCATCGGAGCGCGGGCGCGGCCCTCCAGACCCAGCTGCGGAGCCGCGCAGCGCCAGGGCTCAGCATGGCGCTCCGACGGGTGCCTTGACGGAGACACGCACCGGGGCAGCCGGACACACTTCACCTTCACCTTCACCTCCCCGGCCCGGCCCACCTGACCACCCGCCCACCCTCACTTTTTGCTGAGGTGCGACTCAATCTCCGCTGCGTTGCACTCGCGCGCCGCTGCCGCCGCCATCTCCCCGCTGCTGCCGCCGCCCTTCCGCCCTTGCACGCCTGCGCACGCGGCGATGGTGGGCGGAGCTGGGGCGGAGCTGAGGCGGCGATGGTGGGCGGAGCTGGTGGGCGGAGCTGGGGCGGAGCTGAGGCGACGATGGTGGGCGGACCTGAGGCGGAGCTGTGCCGGCGATGGCGGGCGGCCAGGCCGGGGCAGCGCGATCTCGATCGCTGTTCCTGTGGGATGATGGCCGTCCTATGCGGTTCTACCTGCGGCCCGGCCTGGCCAAGCTGCGCCTGGCGCCCCTAGTGCTGGCGGGCGGCGGGCGGCTGTGCCGGGTGCTGGAGCCGGGGGCCGTGCTCCTGGTGCAGCCCGGCGAAGCGGCTCCCGACGGGGCCGTCTCAACCGAGTACGTGACGGAGTGCGTGGAGCGCAACCAGCGGTTGCCGCTGGAGCCCTTCCTGCTGGCCGCCCGCGGCCACCTGTCCTTCACAGAGGCGGAGGATGCGGCGCTGCTCCGGGCGGTGCGTGGCCAGGGCGCGGTGCGGGTGAGCGGCTGTGCGCTGTGGATAGAGCTGGAGCGGAGCGGCCTGACGCGGCACAGCTGGCAGGCCATGCGCGATCGCTACCTGCGGCACCTGCGGCCGCGGCTCTGGGGTGAGCGGGGCCTCAGCGGCGGGGCTGCCTTGCGAGAGGCGGTGGCGGTGGCGAGCGCGGGTCCGGGCCCCGCCGAGGCCCGACAGACGATGCCCACGTGTTTCCGCAGAGCCCCCGCGGACGGAGGATCCCACGCAGATCAAGGGTCTGTTCGCGGCTGCTAATCGGGAGTTCGAAAGCACGGAGGTGAGCGACCGGGGCCAGCCTGGGGAGCCGCAGCTGCCCCTGCGCGCAGTGCTCTGGGGCAGGCCTTCCCCGGTGGCACAATAGAAACTCGCCATTAACATGATGGCATGAATTTGCACCGCGATATCCCTTCTGCTGTAGCTAAACTGGAGCTTCCTGTGAGCTGTCACCTACGTGGTTTGCGATAAATGGTGTCTCACTGATTCAATCTTTCTTGATTCCCTGCCCAAGTTAACACGAGGAGGTTTATGTGATGGGGGTTGTCACGTTAAAAGCTGTATTGGTAAATGGAAGTCATCCTTTCACTTCAGGTAAAAAAAGTTCCTGCCGTTGCATCAACACTTTTGCCTTCTATGCTTAGTTTTTTCAAATTTTTCCTTACAGTTTATGCCTTTCTGTGATCATGTGCAGCCTCATTAACAGATAAGGCTTTGCTTCGGTCACTAGCTTTTACTATGCCTAGTAATTTCTGATATATATTATATATTTTAATATACTGTGGGGTCAAAGGTGGTTGGTTGCAGTGGTAAAAGATATCCCAGAAAATACTATGTCTAATTGCTGATTCCATTGCTCTTATTGTTAGTCAGAAAGTGACTCTTCGGATGTTGCAGAACTTTCTACAAAAGATGGAGTGGGACAGTCCCCAGGAGAAATAGCGTCTGATCTGAAAACCAGGCCAGAGGACTCTGCTTTCCCTGACATTCACTTACAAAGGCAAGAAAGACCAAAGACCAATTGTTCTTCTTCCAGCGTGGTGGGACAGGTAGTAAAAACTATGGAGCACTTCATGGAGAAGTTTGCTGTGGACCTGTTCACTGTTACACAGGCTTTTCTGAAAAACAGTGGTGATGTGGAAGCTACTTCGTACTTTCTGCAGACAGGGCGGCGCTCAGATGGGTACCCTGTATGGAGCAGGGAGGATGATTTAGAATTGCAAAAGGATGATGAACATGTCAGAAATAAATTGATAGCCAAATTTGGAGCTGAAAATGTAGCAAAGCGGATAGCTTTTAGAGAGAGTTAACAAGAGGACATTACTGATCTAGTACAGTTGCATGAATTTAATAGCCATTTCAGAAACACAATGGAAAATTTGATCAAAGTTCTGAAGTTTCAGAAATGCTTTAAAGTAATTTTTTCATATTAAAAGGCCTATTTTGCATCTCTGCAGATCTAAGAGATGCAGCTGCTTTAATTCAAACAAAGTAACACTTATACCACGCCATATATTCTAGCTGGGAGAAGAACACCAGTTTTCAAGGATATAAGTAATAGTTGAAGTAGGAAATAAAAGTTAAGAGACAATGATCAGAGGTTATGTATCTATCACCTAAGTTGTGTTTGACAAAGAACACCATTGCTGGGATACAGACATAATCTGAAAAACTCGGTACTTTTAAAATTGAGCTCTGGTCCCTTACTTTAGTATTATTTGAAGTGAGTCCTAAAAATCTGGAATTCATTCTTTTGGTGAAATAAAATAGGCTGGTAAAGGCGAAAGTTTTTTTGTTCTTCTTTTTAAACCTCTCTAAAGAGTTAGCAATTTTGGGTTTTAGCATATTGCACTGTGGCACTCAGAAAATGAAGATGAATTGGGAAATGGCTGATGTTAAGCCAAATTGAAATTATACTGAAAATAAAAACTATAAATAAATAAAATAAAAAATATAATGAGACTGCTGTTTCAGGAAGTCACTGCAACACCTACTGATTATTTGAGGCGTTAATCAATGTAACCAAATAGATGCTAAAACAGCACTATGCAGTGTTTCACTGGACTGAAAAAGTGAGAATTATTTGACATAGTCATGCTATTCAGACTTTGAACAGTTATTTGAGATTCGTGTGGAAGCCAGACAAGCACTTAATAAGAGAGTGCAAGACAACATAGCAAATAAAGTAATAGTTTATTTTTTAAAAAATTAGAAATGCTACCAGCTTGGTTTGCTATCCAAGATTGCTGATGACCAGGTTAATGAACAGCACACCTCTCCCAGCTGAAAACGTCTGTTCTAGCTTGGGCTGTGTACACATCTCAGCGGCACCATAGTGTTGCAATGGTCTTGTTTAGCAAAACTGCTCTAGAATTCAAAGTAAGAGGTAGAACACATTAAATAGCTGCAATATGAAATTGTAAGATTTACTCTATCTTTCTATAATTCTAAGTGACAATTACTTTAAGAGTGAGTTTGTCTTATTGGGGCAGTTAGTCTGAGGTGCAGTGCAAACTTCTGAGTTCAAATACCATGTTTTTGTCTTTGTAGAGCCATAAGGACACACTAACTCTGAGAATCATTCCATGTGTGCTTGGTGCACTCCATAGGTGTAGGAACTAAGACACAAAGACCACAGCTTACTCAAGGTTGCTCTCTTTCATCTGTTATGAACTCCTGAAAGGTACTGCTTGTCCACAGATTCACTTGCTTGTGCTTGCACGTTTCCTTGCAGGTCTAGGTCTCCTTTACCAGGTTAAAACCTGGAGGATCCAGAGATGACACCATATCATATGGTTCTACTTCTGGTTCTATCTTTTTCCATGATAAAAATCCTCATTTTCTATGCTTTGTCTTGCCTACAACAGTTATGCTCCTTTCAACATGCTGAAGTCAGTTTGGTTTTCTGTATTCGTATCAGGTTTCTGTACTGTCACAAAAGGTCAGGAAGATTGTTTTTGTAGCTCAAAGAAGTTTCTTTGTAGTATTGCCTGGAACAGCAATATTTGTATACCTGGAAAAGTGAGCAAAGTGGCAATGCACATACAATAATTTTGAGTTAAAGACAATTCTATAGCCAGAAATTCTGGGTCTGCAAACTATCATCTAGAATTTGGGTATTTTGTATTTGCTTTCCTTAGTGTGAATTCTTCTGCCACCCATGTGGACTGTGGGAATTCCCAGGAAAACAACTGTTCTTGGGTTTGAAAGGTAGAAGTCAGAATTATTTCAGCTAAAAAATAAATGGATTCACATAATCCCAGAAATGGTTTCCTACATAAAAGCCCAGGAATTTTTATTTTCAGTAATAGCTGGTTTATTCCATTTTCCCACTATACAGTAAGTGAACACAAACATTTCCCCAACTTTTGCCACCAAGGCTGGATACTCAGGCACACAAGTAGAGCAAAACGAAAACTCGACATGCAAACCTTTAAAAAAAAAAGCCCCAAACCCAACATCTTTCCAGAAACCAAATGTCCGGTCATCCTTGCATCTTTTCTGGTACTACATATCCTGCATGGCAGCATGTCAAGTAATGTTTTCCTCATTCAACTTCCTTTTATATTTCATCTTCTTTGAAGTGCAATTGCTCTGTGTGGTTTCCCTGGTCCAACCTAAACAATTAATTTGGAAAACAAACTTGCATTACTTTAGCCTCCATTGTGGCTGAATCTCCAGGGTCGTGGAGAGTGACCCTGTGCTGCTGAGAGCTCTCCTGAACGTAGTCAGGGTTCTTGTGCCACTTGTCCTTGCATCCATGCGCATCCATGCACACAGTCCTACACTTCTATGCCTGCACTTCTCTCCTCTTTTGCTCTAGTGAATAGTTCAGCATTCTTCAGCCTTCAGAGAGTAAGTGTAGAGACCAGCTTTTCTGCCTTCAAAATTTGATGCTCAGAGGACTTCTGGGCAAACAAAAGATCCAGAGACATATTTTTCTGCTCTACTTCAGACTGAACAAGCCGATAGCCCAGCAAATCCATTGCGTCTTTGCACACATTTTGCACTTTCTCTATTTTCTGGAAGGGAAGTGTCTTTCTCCAGGCCTGGGATACTCTCAGTGCATCTCTTGACCCAATACCAAAGGCCTGTGCTCCATGACCCTTCCCATGGGTGATGTTGTGGACCCACTTCTGAAGCTCTGGTGTGAAATGGAGTTCTGCAAACCTGTACATCTGAGCAGCCCTTGCTAGTGGGTCTCTGACAATGTCTTCATAGCGAACCAGCAGATACCGATCTTTCAGGAAGCTTGGAGCGGCCTGACTTCCTGCCTTGTAGATCTCAACGTGGCTTTTGCAGATTACTTGCATTGTGTTGTAGGGCCCCATTTCTCCCTTTGTCTTCTGAGACCCCACAACGATGTTACTGTCACGTTTCAGGTCTGCCATTGTATTCTCTCGGGACCTGAACACAGCCCGAGGATCACGTACCAAGTGAATTATTTTGAGGTTCAGGGATGGATCAGTGAGAAGGGGATAGAGAACTTTCAGGTCAAAGAACCGAACTTCCTTGATGGCAACATGACTATAGGTTTTACAAGCTTCCTCCACCTTGCTGAATGGGTACTTGCCACAGATAGTTTTGCAGTTGCCTGCAGTGATTATGTCACTGCGACTGAACGAGTCACAGGCAGGTGGGGAGCACAGGGCTCGACTTGTCTCCCACTGAAATAAATCAGACTTTTTTTTCTGGCTAGACATGTAAGCATCAAACACAGACATGTCACACAGAAAGACCGACCTGACTAAGTCCCGCACTGCCATGTGTAAGACTTTGGCACTGTTCTGGTACATCTTAACCCAAACATGCCATGCAGGCTCCATCAGGTAAAAAACGCTGGGGTGCTGGCTGAAGATTTGTCCTGTGAAGGAGGATCCTGACCGCCAGGAGGAGAGAATGAGGATGTGGACAGGAGAAGGTTTTTCTTCCATGTGGGCGTTGTTGCTGCAGGGTAGGAAGTGGATCAGAAGGAAGGACAGAACTACCAGAATCAGGAGCACCTGTACTCTTCTAGACTTCACCATGATTGCAAGAAACCTGCAGAGACAAGTTCAGCATCACAAGATGATAAAAAAGGCAGGATGTGGTGCATCAGGCTCCTGTGCAGCTCTCTGCAGGCACAGGGTTTTGGAAAGCTGCCACACTACTAGTGTAGTACTGTGACAACGGGTGTAGTACTGTACACTGTGACCACCATTGCACAAGGTGTTTTTGCAAAGGACGTAAATATTGCAGGGCTGAGGGTTTTCTGCAGCAAAATCAGTTTGTGAGTAAGCTGTTCTAGTATAGTCTTAGAAGATACTGAAAAGCTTATCTGCACTTTTATCAGAGTTTAAGAGCTAGTTGAGTGCACTGAAGTAAATCAGTACAGACAAATGTGTACTTCATGTACATAATTCCTGCAAACAATCCTGGCGATTTTTATGAAGGAAAGATGCAAAGCCTTGCTTTTTGTGGATAATTCAACAGTTCCAGATTTTACTTTTGAACACCTACTCTGACCAATATTTAAAATTATTTTTATGCCAAAACGCTGTAAACATACAATGTAGGTTTCCTTTTGTTTTGATTATACTCCTTTTGAAATTTCAGGAAATATTTATTGTCACCACAGGCAAAACTTCACGCACCAAAGGAAGAGGCTTGGCACTGTAATAAATTCAAGAGCAGTATCTCCTCCACAGACAGAGCTTTGTAGGCAATTTTGCTAGAAGGACCCATCTTTGTGTAGGCAGACTTAACTGCTTGCCTGCCCTACTAAGCCCCTTCTTAGTCTAACTCCTGACTGTCACCTACTATCCCTACCTCCAATCCCACTTATCCTATAGGTCTTTTATGAGAAGGCGTGCAACAGAATGTGCTAGTTGAGCTCAAAGGTCTGCCCAAAGCTGGCTCCTTGTTCCATACACTAAACCTCTCTTCCCTTTTGGAGGATAACTGAATTATTGGAAAAGGTCTAATAATTTTCATGTCACTGGGGACATGGCATGAAAATGCCACAGGAAGAATTCATAGCCTCAATACCAGCTGGCAGAGGAATCTGCAGGAAGTACACCACTGAAGATGGGATCTGAGGCAGAAAGAATTCATTAAATTTTTTCGAAGTACATTAAAGCACTCTTTGTCAATTACTCCTGTGCACTCTCCTGACTGTGCCTCAAATGCAGGTTGGGTGTCTGCAGCATGGGCCACCCCTGGGGACAGGCTCCTTGGGCAGCACTGAAGCCTAGGCAGAATGAATGGAGTACTCCCCATCACCATCTGCCACGTTGGCAGTTCAGCTGTGCCACAGTGGAGGCAGGCCTCTCTTGCTAGTGCAGATGCTTTATATTTTCCAAGGTGAACTAAAATTGAAAACACTTTTCTGGTTCCTAGTTCTACTCAAGCAGCAGAAGTATAAAATGACTCAACCAGGTGCCATGTAGACACTGCTTCCCTGCTACATCTTATCATGTCATCTGGGTCCACAGTAATTGTGAATGTTCCCAAAGTTTCCCTGACGTCCTCCTTATGCCCTGCCTCAATTTTCCTCTGCAGCAAAGCTTTCAGACTCGTGTGCATGGGGGTGCCTCCTCCATGATTTCAGTTCCTCTAGTACTGATGTTTTAGATTTTCATGTACAGTCACTATGGCTAACCAATGAGGAACAGTAGTAGTCTGAGCCTCCAACATACATGCATAAATTAGTTTGTCTGTCTAAGTTACTTGCTGTGCATTTGCGTCGAGCTTAGGGTTTATAAGGCAGCAATTATAATTTCTCAGAGTAAAGAAAATACCAGCCCAATGGGTAAGTTTGATTGTTGCCAATAGGTGCTACCACAATATAAATTTTACTTGCAAGGATGGGGCTGTGCATTTAGTGAGGGACCACATAATTCTTGTCTCCTGGACAAGAAGCTCTCTGAATTTCTTTGGTTACACAAATGGCCTGTGGTGTTCATGTCTGACAAGGAGCTGAATCATGCTGCTGTGTGGACCAACCCTAGGAAGAGCTGCAAACAACGACTGTTGTAAAAATAAGTGATATATCATCTTCTTCCTTTCAAATGAATACAAGCAGTGTTTACCAAAAGTCCTGACTTCCAAATGAACTTTGATGCTATCACTTCCGTCTGGCACCATTAATATTGTTATTCTAACTCCTGACAGAGTTCCTGGAATAAAACCAGAAACTATTGATTGAGAAAAAACTCTGTTGAGCAGATATGAACAATGGCATGAAGGTAGACACCCAGGCAGATTTAAAACGACAGAAATAGTTGTTTTTTTGGAAACCTACATGTGAATCCCGAGTTTGAGAATGAAATCAGGGGGTTTTTTTTCAGGAAACAAGAGTATATTTTTATCTTTAATGAAATCAGGGTGGGATAGCTGGATGTTTTAGACATTTCAGAGAGTGACTAGTTTTGACAGAAATTACCTCATGTGAGACCACATTGCAACAGCTTCTTCACTCATAATAGAAATAGCGATAATTGTTGCTGTCACAAGTCTGTTCCACAGAGAGTGAAGGACTGAAATGAATTTGTGCCTGATGAAGGGGAATGAAAGAGCAACATCATACTATCATACATTCCCTAATATGAGAGAAATACTAATTATATAACCTTATTTCTCACCACTCTACTTCTCAATCATGGGAGACGGGATGTTTCTAAAGGTCTTAAGCTTAACCACATTTTCTCTACAGCAAACATCCACTGTCAGCAGTAACTGAGTTAATTTCATGTTGCAAAAATGAAAATATGAAACCCTCAAGTATCTGCCAACTAAAGATCAGCCTAGAATGATTGAGACAATCTCATCTGCAGAACAAGAAAAGCACACTATTACTGTGTGCCTACAGAGATGAGCCAAGATTTGGCTGAGAGCAGAAAGAACTGGAAGAATCTCAGGGCACAAAGGATACAATACAGAAACTATCAAAAAATACAATATGTATTTTTTGACAATCCACTGTCAATATGTTAGCTAGTGTCTCTCACAGCAAAGGTATGAAAATAATGCCTGAGCAGCTTGTTTCGAAAAAAAAAATAAGCAGTGTCTTAGGTATTTCCAGAAACACACAGGAGCCTTGGAAAAGCTTGATCCTGGCAGAGCAAACACTACAGAAAGCAGCAAGCAGCCCAAGGGAAATGTACCCATGAAACATTCAGCACTGGGCACCATATCCCTAGATTGCAAGTTTATTGGGCATGTACATGTCTCTGGCAGGCATGAGACAGTTACAGCCCAAAACCACCTTGTGCTATGAAAACTAAAGTTCAGTGCACTGCCAGTCTGGGGGAGTTCTCCAGACATTTACAGGTTCCCCATTGCTGTAATGGCAGCAGCATAGCAAAGAGGATTTGGCACCACAGAAGCTCCAGTCACAGGTCTTTGGTGGCACTGATGATTGCTCATAGATTTTTTCAAATGCTGCTTCCATTTGGCCTGGCCAGTTTCTGCAGAATTAGAAGTCACCTGCCCATTCATAGGTAAGCAGCTGGCATGACTGTCACTAGTGGCAAAAGCTGAGCAGGGGCACTGAGAAGACTATCTGGAGAAGCAGGAACTACCCTCTAAGCCAGACCCATAGCTCCTGTCTGCAGAAAATTTTCACAGTTTGCTGGCATGAAGAGCATCCATGCTAGATACCAAGAAATGATTGAAAATCTCACCTTAACAGGTCCTCTTGAAGCACCACCAGACCTGCTTCGAGCAGAGCTGCCCTCACACACGTTCAGTGTCTCCAGGCAGTCGTGCAAACGGCCGCGCGTTCACCTGCAGGCGCTCTGCCTTCATGCTGAGGTCTCATACACACGTGTATTTAGCTCCTACCTGCACCTGTGCCTGCCCTTTCTGTCCTCTTTGTGTACATCCCAGCTCTAAGAGTGACTGCTCTACACTGCCCGCCTACTTTGACCAGACTGGAACTAGAAAACTCCACCCTGCACTAAGCAAAAAGTACAGAAATGGCAGTTTCTTGCAGGGTTGTGAATGACCAGGTGCTGCTAGTAAAGGAAAAGGCCTGAAAGTTAATGAAAGAGACTGAGAGATACTTTTAACTGCTCTTTCAAGCCCCAAAAAAGACTGCTGCCTGTAAGAGCAGGAACAGGGTTGTCTGTAGAGTATCAGAGCAAAGGACAAACAAGTTGCAAAGAAGACCAGCTTGCCCACCATGAGTGCAGAGATAGGGCATACTTTCCTACTATTGCTCTCGCTGCTTGTCATGTTGTCATCAGATGCAGATTTGCATAAAATCTTTTTGACTCTTCTCTCTCTACACCTTGTTTGAATTAAACATTTGGGGGCTGAGAAAGAAAACTGTGTGAAAGGACAAGCTGTGAAAGGAGCAGCTGAACTTGCCTTGTTAATGATTCACAAGGGTGCTGGAGCTGCAATGGGACTGTGCCAGGTAAGGTAGTGAAACAGGGAAGCAGTGGGCTCAAGAGAAATACTTTCACACAGAGACAATTGTTTTGAGTCATTCCTGTTCCAGATCTCATAGATTCTGTCACACAGTCTGAAGCAATATAGACCTCTTAATTGTGCCCTCTTTGTCTTCCCAAGGACCTCACTGCTGCTGTCAGGGCAAGTGGAGTATAGGAGACGACAAAAGAAAAAATCTGGGCAAGGCTGGTGCTTCCAGCAGGAGGGACAATCTGAATGGGGCAGGTCACGTTCCCTTTCACTTGTTGCACTGCAAACACAGATGGTCAAGCCCTGGTAACCCTGGGCTGGGAAACAAGGTGAGAAGTTGGCAGTGGTCCAAGTAGGGCCCTGTGGAGGATCACACAATGTTCAGTGCAACCTGGATTTCTGCTATGTATTCCCATGCCCTGCACTCACACACAGGATTTGCTTGTATGTCACTAGGTGTCAGAAAACCTTTGTTTATGTCACCTGCAATGTGGGCAGCAGAATGAAGGAGGAGATTCTTCCCCTCTACTCTGCTCTGGCAAGACCCCACCAGGAATACCCATCCAGCTCTGAGGTCCTCAGCACAGGAAAGACACAGGCCTGTAGCAGTGTGTTCAGGGAATGACACATTTCTATTTTCTGCCTTCCCTCAGTGGACTCAGAGACTAGTGAGCTCTGTGAATTGCCCATGCAATCACACTTTGTATTTCTTACACCCCGAAGAAGTAAGCAATATGTACTGTGCTCCCAAGCATGCATAAACAGATCACGCCTAACCCAGTGCAGCAGCAACAGAAGTAAGCTGAGGAGTAATGCCAATGGTATAGACTAGAGTTTAACTCCACAGTGCCTACACTGGAGATGCCTCCTTACCTGAGAGCATGTTTTTGATAGTTGATGAGAGAACTAGGCATACCTATGGCAGTGAAACCTGATCAGCTGTAAGGTTTGACTAACCCCATGTCCTGTCTTCTGCCATCATCTAGAGGAGATACCTAGAGAGAGAACAAGAAAAACATTTCCTCCCTGAAGCCATGGATCTGGAGTACATGATCCACCTCTCTGAATGCAGATGTCCAAAATAAGCTACTGAGTGATGCCATGAAAACTCTCGTTTCTTTCCGTTGGCTGTGACAAGAGTGGAGAGTGTGTCTATGAGTAAACACAGAGCCAGTCCAAAATCAGTTCAGATCAAGCTTGTCTTTGCATTTTACAGCACCTAGGCATTTTTTATTCAGTTTTCCAGTCTTGTTTTGAACTTAAGATACTTTTGGCATCAACAGTATTTCCTGGCAATATGGGTACGTTAGCTGCCTATTGTGAGAACTACTTTGCTCTGCTGTGAATCTACATATAAAAACTGTACTTTGGTATAATCACATTTTTTAAAAATCAAGAGACACAATGAGTAATTTCCCCCTATTTGCAAGTCTTCAAGCTATACAAGTTTTTCATATCTGCTCTTATATGCCCTGAGGAACACCACTCATACGAGGCTGATATCTGAAGCAGCTCATGGTAATCATGCTGTCAAAGTCTCTATCACTTTCGGATATGTGATGGGATAATTCACATTTTCTGCATCTCAAAGGTGTGATGCTGGGGAGATATTGTAAGAGTCAATACTGTAACTATGCATTGGTGAATGTTTTCCTTTCAAAGCAGAGAGATTATCAAGTGGTGGGGGAACAGGAAAATGAAAAAACACAAGAGAAAGAAAGAGGTCACATAATACTTTACCAACACATTACAAAAATGGGGAAAATAGTAAGAAAAAAAAGTATTTATTCAACTTTTAAATTAATTTCACTGGTCACCTTCTGCCTTCTTTATGTACATAGGCAGTCTAAAACCTGAAATCAGCACAGGAACTGAAGTTGGAGCAGAATAGCTAGTTTAGAGTTAAGAGAAACAACAGCAACAAGCAGACCTGAAGCATGCGTAGCCCATGCACTGGAGTGTCGAAGACCCTACGCTAGCACCAAATACTTCTGTCAGGTATCCAGGAAATAAGCAATTCAGACTTATTGACAACACCTCTTTGCTTTGGCAAAGCTTCAGGGAACACTGACCCAAGACAAATAAGGAAAACAAAGACAATATATGACAAAGAAAAGGGCTGGTATAGATCTGGGCTCCCAGCACATGAAGCCCATGCCAGACAGCCAAACCATGAGGCAGTGCTTCTGCCTCTCAAGAGGCTCTCCCAGTACTGGGAACTGAGGCTGAAGGCTAGTGTATGTAGAACATACAACCTCAGCCTTGTTCTGACCACTTGTTAAGCTTAGCTACCTTGGTAGGTGCCTTCAAGCTACTGGAACCCTGCTGAGGATGTGTCTTGTGTGCCTGTCCTGTCTATAGCATGACTTTGACCATGCTAAGCCTTCCTTCTGCAGAGCTCCTCTACACTCGCACTCTGGTTGACAAAATCCAAATCCCAAATCCCAAAGAGCAGATTCAGACCTGTGTCTTGACTTCTTCCTTGATCTCAATGCTGAAGGGGTTTTCTCTGGCACAGAGTACCTCCAAACTCCAAGTTAGGCTAGTTTGTATGGCTGGCATGGTGCTCTAACCTACACCCACACTATGACGCAAAGCATCTGTGAATTTTATACCTGAAAAATGATACCAGCACATTTGTGGTTTAATGCTAGCTTGCTATTGCATCAGGGAAAACCTAGGTGTGGTCAAAAGGCAGTCATATGTTTACAAAAGATGACAATGGAGGATGTGGCCTTGAGAAATGTAAATATCCTGAGATTTATGAGGTGTATATATATGCCTATGTCTCTGGCTCTCCCAGCCTTCCCATTTAAATGCTGCTGGGTCAAAAAGAAACAGGACTGTGTTAATTATTGCAGAATATTTGCATGTTAACAGACATCTCTGAGGAGACTCTGAAAGAAAAGGGGTTCCTGAAGGAAGAGCAATCTCAAAGGATCAGCTTTCTCTAAAACCGGGATCTGTTTATTAGTGATGAGGATTAAAGCCACAGAACCTAATGTACATAGAGAAGAATTGAAAGAAGCAGGTAGTACCTGAAAGCTGTAGTAGGTTCAAGATGGTATAGCAATCAGCAACATCATGCTGTAAAGGCCTCCTGGTCGAACACACCTTTCACACACCACCCTACTTGTTACTAGTCAGTGTTTTTTCTTAAGCAGCTCTGGTTATTCAGCTCTATTTGAAGGTCTAGTGGCATGAAATCTCTGAAGGTGCATATGATTCACTCACAGCCCCAGCTTCCCTCTCTTTTTGCTCCAGGATTGCTTTCTTCAAAAGGGAAAGATGTAGCATGGATACTCAGCTGAGGTGTCAAAGACCTTTTCACACGCTGCTTTCTCCTTTAGCCCTCCCCTCTAATGGAGTACTGGCACCCATATTTTGTACTGGGCAAGGTAAGGGTAGACAATTAGACAGTTATAGAACCTGGCAGGACTTTCAGTGTGTAATCCAGAGCTCGCTCACTTTTCCTGTCATTTGGGAGGCAGGGTTGACCTGTGGATCCCAACTCTGTGGGAGGACAGGTGAACAGAGCTGAAGGTGGCACGTGAGGTACTCCACAAGTTGCCCCTCTGACAGACCCAGAAATGGCTCCTGTGCATCTCAGCAGAACACCTGTTGCATGGGCACTATCACCTCCTCCCTTTTCCACTGAATAAATAGACAACAGGCCACAAGTTCCTTATTACTTTATGGAGCTGACATATTCAGCTATCAGTAACCCTGGTAGCACTGGGGTCACAAACACCCCACTCAGTGCAAGCCATAGGGTGCCACCCCGTGATTCACACTACAGCAGGAAAGGCATGCCAGGCCTGGATTGCTTAGGCATGGCTGGCTCTAGCCCTGGGGACAGTTGCCTCCCTGCAGCAGCAAGCACAGCACCCACTGCCCTGCTGGAGGCCCCAGCAGGGGAGGCTGTGAGGGCCAAGGAGAAGGTGCAGACAGGATGGTTCTGTGGGGAGTGGCCAGGCTGCCTCGGCAAGCTGCCAACATCACCGGGGCAGGAGGGGCTGGCTCCAGTCTCTGTTGAGCTTGCAGGGCCCATCCTGCTCTCAGGGCTGGTGGGCTGCTTAGGGGGTCTGAATCACTCTCACTATATTCCTGCAGACAGACAGGATGGCCCTGGGCAGGCAGGGACACACCTGGGGCACTGCAATACCATGGGGGCGCAAAGGTGACTCACACAGTGACCAAGTCTAATCTAGCACAACAGGAGGACAGTGCAGGACTGCCATGTCAGAATTTTTATTAATAAAAAAAGTTACAATAACTTACTCCCTTTATCACACAAAGGGTTCAGTATAAAGAGCTCTGGCCTCCTAAGGTAACATAGGTGAGATGTGGGTACTTTTCTCTTATCCTCCAAGACAGCAGCCTTCTCCTGTCCCCAAGGGGAAGTGTGGCCAGCACAGGAGCCACAGACCAACAGGGCTTTTGCCACAGGGCCCAACTCAGGAACAACCTTCTGCCCCTGCCTGCAGCTGGTTCACAGGCAGCACAGACCAAGGCAGGGCACAGATGCTGAGTCTACAGAGACACGGGAAGCAAGAGGATGTGCAAGCTCTAGTGGAGGAGGAGAGAGAAGTGTTGTCTTCCTTCCATAATGCTGAGGAGTCTGTGGAGCACAAAAAGTGAAGCAGTAGGACAATGACTGCTTACAGGCAGGGTGGGGCTAGCTGGAAGCAGCCTTGCCTGCCCAGCTGCTGCCTCATACAAGGTCTAGCCTGACAGAGGCAGGGGGCCAGCTGTAGCTACTTGTCACACTCCAGATCCTGGGCCCCCTCAGCACCCTGGTAGTGCATCTCACAGAACTCCTGAATGCGACTGCAGGCCTCCAAGATCATCTCCTCAGGCACGGTGATCACTACGCGGAAGAAGTTTGGGTACTCAAAGCACTGAAATGAGAAAAGATGAAGCTGGCAGATTACCTGGGATAGTGCCAGGTTTAGAGCCCTGTCTTGGCACCATGAGCTGCATCATGCATATGGTCAATGTGGAACAGCAGGGCTTGGTTCTTGCTCCCTTAGACTGTTTTTCCTGTTCTAAGCAAATCTCCCATCTCCATCTGTGTAGACATGGTACTGTGAGTGGCACAAGCCAGATGACTTTGTGTGAACTGTGCAGACCAGACTGTGCAGGGAATGAGCTGAAAGGAGCTAGCAAAGGAGAGGGCTGGAAAGTATTTAAGGCCCTGTCCATATCCAGTGCTGGAACTGAATGCAAGGCAAAGAAATTGTCAGCCTTCCCTATGTCTGCAGGGGTGAAGACCTGGAAACAGACTGAGGAAAGGAACATAGCCACCTATGTTACCCATAGCACTCCTCTGAGGGAGCACCTTCAGCAAGGAAGTGTGGGAGTATATGGAGTTCAGGGATACAGCTCTGCCAGCTTTAGAAATATTGGGCAAGCCTGGAGCTGGGAATATCCCAGCAGCCTGACTGGGGGCTGTTAGTGAGCCAGAGACACACAGCACAGGGAGCTGACAGCCAGCTCCTATACACTGTTATATACATGGACACTTGCAGGCACAACTCCCAGCCTGTTGTCAGAGCTCAGGGGTGCAAACCCCTCCAGCTTCTCCCACCATGCTTTGGTCTTGCAGCTCCCAGTGTTAGACTCACCGTGGCTGGCAGGCAGAACACGGACTGCTCCGAGATGAGTCGCTCGGTGAACTCCACGTCATTTTCAAACTCCGGAAAATGCTCCATCTCAATCTCCACCTGCAGCACACAGATGTAACATGGCAATCAAGGGCACCAAAACTATCTACAGTGGCCTTCTTTACACACAAGGCTCAGTGACTTCCCAGTCAAGTGCAACTATCTGTCTTCAGTTTTCACTCATGATTTGGGCTGCCTGGGATGCAAGACAGAAACATATAAATGAAAAATGGGCTTCTGAAAAAGCCTTCATTAACTAGCTAAAGATGGAATTTCAGTTAAATGCTGCTTCAGTAAAAAAAAACACCTGATAGAAAAACCACAGTAACCAATTAGAAGTGAAAAAGAATAAATAAAACATTGAGACAGAGCTTGGTAGAGAACTCAATACACATTAATAGTCCTGTCATGCAAGAAAAAAATTAATGCTATGGTTTAAAGTAAAAATAAACATAGTAATGTCTAGAATGTCATGAACAAAATAAATCCTTGTAGAACAAAATAATTGGTCAAATGACACAAAAATGGTAGTCTTCAATAAATATTTATTTTTTGTATTTGGAAAGAAGGCAGCTGTTCATCTCTCACATAAAGACAGTGCTATTCTTGCCTTTTGTTTCTCGAATCCTAGAATGATTTTGATTAGAAGGAACCTTAAAGCTCATTTAGTTCCAATGCCTCCACTATGGGAAGGGCTACCATCCACAAGATCAGCTTGTTCAGGGTTCCATCCAGACTGACCTTTTTAAGATTTTAAACATCTCATGAAAATATTATTAAACAGATAATTTGAGAGATAGTTTGCTTACAGAAGTTCTGAAAGAGCTAGTAGAAAACAAAAATAAACACATTATTTAATTTGAAATTAATGGTCAGCTACTGCAGAAATACAATAAGCGTGAAAGAACCTTAAAGCTGTGCCTCTACATAAAAAGCATAAGCAAAATGACCTGTGTAGCTCAGGGTAAACTTGGAAACAGGGTCAAGTGACAAGGATTTTTCTATAGAAATGAGTAAGACAGACACTGCATATTGTCCAGTTCTGAGTCCACATTTTAAGAGTGAATGAAAAACTGGAGACATTATGAGATGGAACAAAATAAAAGGCAAAAAACCCTAAAAATATGTTCAAGTGTCATAAATGTCTCAATCAAGCTTGATGAGATGAAAAAGGAGATTTCAGCACATTATAACTTTAAAGCAAACAGGTATGGGAAAAGGCAGAAAAGGCAACACCAAAGGCAGAAGAAAGGCATGCTAGTATGAAGAAGGCTACACCTTTTACAGGAGGTATGATAATCTGCCTTGTTTTATAGGGGCGTCTGGTTGCCAGCTGGCTTCATAACCAGGTAAAACAGCCTTGTCTTGCAAAGTACAGGTCATGGAGTTCTGTGCAGGAGCAAGTGGGTTAAGTGTACTGGCCTCTGCTCTGTGAACAGTGAACAGCATACCCTGGCCTCTTAAAGTGACAAAGGGATGCATTTACCACACAGGGCAATATGAAAATGCACAGTAATGGAGATCTGGTGGTAAGTACTATTCTGAAACACTGACTAGCTCTGACAACCAGACCTAGTGTGAGTGTTGGTGACCCTCACTTACCATCAGGTACATGGCTCCAGCAGGCCTCACAGGCTGAAGGCCAGGGATAGCTGATAAGGCAGCATAACAAAGGTCAGCATTAGACTGAAAAGCAAAAAGGAGAAATTTCAAAACAGGAGAAATTCCAGGAAGCAGCTCAGTGATTGGAAGCTAGACTCTGGACTAGGACTATGGACAGGTTTGCCTACGGCAAATAAAGGGACAATAAATGCAAACACCATGGGAGATCATGGCCTTGAGTACAGCAGGTGTTACTGAACTGAGCTCAGCAAGTCAGTGCCAAACTCCATCCTCTGGGTCAGCAGCTCCAGCTGCAGAGCTACGCTGCCTGAAACTTATCACAGCTGGCTTTTTCTGCCTGTTACAATGGCTCCTGCTGGCATTTGATTTGTTGGGTCATTCTAATCACACACAAAACTGCACCTCTGAGTGGGGGGGAGGAGAGGAAGAATTGTGAACCAGAGAGAAAGGACTCCCTCCAAACAATCTGTGAACAGACTTTCTTGATGTGTAACAGGCTGTTTACCTTGAGGATGCTTAGGGTGTTGTGGTAGAACTCAGGTGGTGTTCGGTGTAAGATGCGCTCCAGTGCTCCTTGGACAATTGTACAGGGTCCTAGGATCCTCTGACTCAGTCGTACAAGGCCATCCCTGATCTGAGAAAACATCATATTTGCAGCTTAGATGATGCTTCCCTAAAGGAAGGGAACAGCTCCAAGGCTCATTTCCTGTCTTCCTACAGCTGTTCACACCCTTCTCTTCAGTGAGCATACAGAGCACTAAAGAATATTTGTTTGACTTTATGCCAGGCTTAACAGACTATTTACAGTGTCATTCTCTGTTCTTTTGTAGCAGATTGAAATGTCAACAGAGAAAACCTTTGGAGCTCCCCAATCTGACTTAAACCAGGCTGGAATATAGGTAACACAAATAAAGCCAGAGCTGTTACAAATACAACTTTGCATTTCCCTTTGGTTTGTGCCCACAATCCACAGTTTCAAAGCCAGGTAAGGACAATCAACATTAGCTTTTCTGCTCACTCATTTGGTCCTCTCTTCTCCCTCTTCCTCTGCAGAGAGCCTTCTAGGTGGAAAGGTCACTGCAGTAGATGGTTGTCCTTGTAACACAGCTGAAAAATAGCCAGATAAAGTACTGGCAGCACTGCAAGGTGCTTTGTTCTTACTTTTAAGAAAAACCATGTAAGAGCACATAGACACTACACATGGACTCCACGTGCGGGATAAGCCATGCAATACTTCAAGTGCACACTGCAGCTATTTGAGAAGTTGGAAGCACATAAAAATGACAAGGTATATATTAACGAGCAGCAGAGACACTGAGTGAGTTACAATGTAGATGTGGGTAGAAGGCCATGTCTGGGAGCAGATGGAGTAAGGAAGAGACATGAAAGAAAAGCCTGTAAGCACAACTGGGTGACACCCACCTGAAAGCAAAAGAGCAGTACCTGCCTGTATGAGTTAAAGACCTGGTGATCCACATACTGAAGACTGCAAGTCTGTTGCCATGACAGCAACACAGCGGTTCTCACCTCATTACCAAAGATGTCTCTCCTGTCATGAATTAGGATCCAGCCCATCCGCCAGCCAGGGACTAGCCATCGCTTTGCCAAGCCACCACAGGACAAGATTGGCACATTGGTGCTGAGAGTTGCAATGGGTTCATACTTGCAGTCAGCAAATACCTATGACCGGAGACTGTGTTAGAGACTGTGAGAACTGGGTGTAAGCATGACGCTTAACAAGAAGGGATGCAGGGAAGAGATGGGAAATCGATGGTGAAAACTCACAGCTTCAAAGTAGGAACATGCCAAGTGCACACATATAAAAGCAAGCAGCTCGGGAAAAGGAAGGGAGTTAGACATGAGAGGTTCCCTCAGGACTGTGCACCAAAGGACTGGGAGCTCCAGGCATGGATCCAGGCACAGGGGAGTGGAGCTGTCCCTCACCCCTAGAGGCCTGGTGGCCATGGCCAAGGATTAGGGGCAGCACTGGGAGTACAAAGGGCTGCAACTGACACTCACCATGTCTCCGTAGATCTCATCAGCCAGAATGGGCACACACTGTCTTGATGCCACTGTGGAAGAGAGAGCATTTAGCCTGGCCACCTGCATCCTCCACCTGCATGGGAACAAACTTGCCCTTTGCTGCAGGGTCTGTCAGAGCTCTGAGGGAAGGGTCGCTTTCTTCCTCCTACAGACTGTTCATTTGGAGAGCCTGACCACCCTGACTGAGCCTAGTTCTGCTCCAATAGGTGGGGACTGGCAGCACAGCCCTCTCTGTCTGGATAGGGCTCAGCAAGCACAGGGCCCTGTGAACACTCCCCATGCAGAGCCAGAGGGGAGAAATAGGTAGTCCAAGTCACACAAAGATTTGAGGAAGACACATACTCTGCATATTCTTGCCTAGATAAGACAGCACCTCCACCCTGAGCAAGCCCTCATTCCAGAAGTGGAGTCAGCCAGAAGCAAAGCCTTGGCCCATGGTGCTGCAGTGATTGAACACGAGCAATGGGGGCAGACACTAGACTGCAACCATGCCCTAGGCCCCAGAAACACACAGGCAGGCTCACCTGCCAGGATCTCCTGGAGGTGGCTCTTGCTGAACACAGAGCCACAGGGATTTGATGGGTTGTTCACAATGAGGCAAGCTGTTTTCTCATCCACCAAGGACTCCAAGTGCTCCAAATCAATTTCCCAGGCCTTCTCTGGCTAGTGAAGTGAAGAGAAGGGGAAGTAAAAGCTGAGGAACTGGACTTGCCACACAAGGTCAGGTATACCAGTGCACCCAGGGTTACTCATGCCACCTTCCAGGGTATTTCTCAGAGGAGAAATGTCAGGGCTGCCCCTTCCAGGCCTGCCACCACTTACCAAGAGATTATAGAGTTTGACCTCTATTCCCATAGACAATGCCAGAGTCTTGTAGAGGGAGAAGCCAGGCCGTGGCACCAGGATGTTCTGGCCTGGGTTGGCCAGCACTGCCAAGGCAAGCTCTATGGCCTGGCTGCAGCCACTTGTTAAGATGACATCCTGCAAAGAGCAGAGAGAGGTCCATGGGAAGCACAGCCAGTCTGAAGTTCTTCAAATATACAGGAGTGCCATAACATCCAGGCTCAGCTCTGCCAGGTAGAGCTTCTCAGTCAAAAAGACAGTGCCAGAGCCTGACTGAAAGCAGAGAAACTTCAGCGGGTGGAAAGTACAACCTCCTCCTGCAGAAGGTGGAGGTGAAGAGCTCAGGGAAGGGATGAGAGCAGCAGGAGGCCCCCTTGGGACAAGGTGATTTGTCTAGCTTTCAGCAGCCAAGGCAGGGAGGGTGAGCTGGGGTAGGGCCCCCACGGCCCGTGGTCTGCAGGAGCAGAACCCTGCCTGCAGCGCAGTGCGAGCGCCCTGGCTGGGCCCTACCTGGGCCGTCAGCGGCGCCTCCGGGCAGGTGTAGTACGCAGCCACGGCTTCCCGGCAGGACTGGTAGCCTGAGGAAAGAGGAGTCCACCATGGAAGGGAGGTTTTTACAGATTCTTTCCTTCTTGTTACCAGTACTCTTTCTCTCTTCTTACCGGTACAAGGCTCACAGCTCCTGCCCAGCTGGGGAAAACCCATCTGGTGATGTCCCAGGGTGGCAGAGGATGTCCTGCCCCAGGCCAAGCACCATGCAGCCCCAAGGCTGGGCCACAATGGCAAGGCCAGGGACAAACCTTGGGCAGGGAGGCAAACTGGCCCCAGCATGTCCCAGGGACAGAACTGACAGGAGCTTGTCTATAACCCATGGAAGGGACACAGAGTCCCAAGCCCTTCTGGGTTCTTGACACCCTGTCTGCCCCAATGGCTGGGGCAGCAAACAGCTTCAGCAGGAGCTCTGGGCCTCAAACAGCCCACGCAGGAAAGAGTATACAGGTGTATGTGGGGATACATACTTGTGTGTTCATGTGACTGGTGGTGAGGACAGCTGTAGGCTGCTAATAGAAAGGTATCTGTGGGCTCCATACACCTGCTGTGGGGTAGGAGCTGGCACATGACTTCATCCAACTCTCACAGGACGAGCTTTGTCAACTTACCAACAGATGGAGCATAACCATTGTACTGTCCTGAGTCCAAAGCCTCCTTCATAGCCCGTGTGACCTCATCATTTGTGGGAAGGTTTCCAAAGACCGTCGGGTCTCCTTTTCAAAGATTAAGAAAATAGTAAAGTTCTCACTAATCTGTGACAGGCACAGAGCTGTGTGGCTGTCTGACCTACCCCTTGGTGTTCGCACAAACTTTGTGCTTCAGAGCCCTGCAATCTGTCAGCCACACAGTTGATCCAAATACCTGGAGGCTTCAGCCACAGGACTATGCTCACCTAAGGACAAGGAGATCATGGTTTTCTTTGGGTTGGGCTCCACCTTCATGCTGTCTACAATGGCTCGAACAGGATTATAAGTCTTCTTTGACATTTCAGAAGCCCTGACAGCCCATCTTGGCTTCCGACTCTTCACTTTCCCTGGTGATATGGTGTTCCCAGTGTTCTTGAGATGAACATCTAGCATAGGGGCATGATCTCCATGGCCATTCACTTGGATCAGGTACGAGTCCATCCTGAGAGCTGTCAGTGCAAAGTGAATTTCCTGGGCTTAGTTAACAAATGTCAGACAAGGAATATGTCCATTGGGGGATGCAGCCCATAAGTAAAACTTCTGAAAGCTGTAGACACTACCTACTGCCTATGGATGAAGCAGCAACAGTAATTAGGGCTGCATTTGGTGCCAGGATGTAGTGAAACCCTATGCCTAAGTGAGAGAGCAATACAGTGAGAAAGATCAGGAAAGATCAAGGCACTTCTGTGTGTTAACTGTACCATTGCCTAGCATGGACCTCCACGCTGAGGAGGGGAAAGCCCTGCTAAAGCCAGCAGACAAGAATTAGCATAATGTTGTAGTCACTGCTTGACTGCAGATTCAATATTTCACTGACAGAAAGACCAGGTCACGCACTTTCTCCCCCCAGCTATCAACTTGCACACCTCAGCCTGGCTGGGCCACTATGAGTGTTCCTATCCAGAATGCTCCTCCAGTCTACATACAGATATGCAGTGCTATAAATCAAATATCAGATACCAAAAAGGTAGCTCTTCTTCAATGGTATCAGTATGCACTGGGCAGTGGCAGGATAGGGGTTAGACACTTGCTTCTGTCAGCAGAGAACAGCCCAGCCCAGAGACCTAGAGCAAAAGGCAACGCTTAGGAAATGGAGCAAGACTGGTACGGCCAAGAGGGAAATCCAGGAGGCAGCACTGCCCCAAGCAAAGGGCCTGTAGTTCAGCCTGAAAATGAGCAACAAGCAAGGCACAGCAGACAAACAGCTGCCTTCAAGACCCAAAAAATGAACACGAAAGTGACTTACACATCCCAGCATGTTATACCCAGAACATGAGCTAGACTAGGCAGGAAAAGCCTAACTTAAAAACTGCTGATGACTTAGGGATTTCCAGCAGCAGTTTAGGGATAGGGCAGAGAAGAGGCAGAACTCCTAAGACACAAAGTCCATTCTTGCTGACACTGGCACACTACCTTGTAATCCTGTCACAAACTGCTTATGTTTTCTATTCTGTCCTATTTCTCTGCTCCACTGAAAAGCAATTCAGTGAACAGTGGTGCTTTCCTGATGGTAGTTTCATAGCCCCACACTCACAGATACAACACAGCTTCCCCTTCCTTGCCACAGAGACTGAGCCAGAAGGGCTGTAGTGTTGCCTGGTTCAGGCAGGATTTGGTATCTGAGCAAATTTCTCACTGGTTCAGTGAAGTTTGCACCTAGAGATGCCCCATGCTGCTGCAGTTACTCTACTCTACCAGCAGTGCCTTATTAGGCCATTTATAGCAATCCATCCTGATTTATCAGGGTCACAAAGAAAGATTTCAGTTTTTCTGCTGAAACCTTCTGAGTTTCCACCAAAAGAAAGTCAGCTGAACAAGTATATGGCAGAACTGCACAGAAAACTGAGACTAGAAATGAGCTACGTATCTCAATTTAACAGCTGGGTTGTGCTCCAAATACAGCCTATCCTCGCAGAGCCCTTACACCACCCTGCAAAATGTTTCTTCTGAAAAGGGAGCTGTAGACACAGGCATAATAGATACCTTCCCTGTAGGCAGCCAGGGAAGAACTCCCCACTACCCACCTGAAAGAAGCAAGGCACCTGAGCACAGCACTTTACCTTCTACAGCACAGACAGGGAAACACCAACAAGTCGTGGGGTCCAGTCCCTAGTTTTCATCCAGGACAAATTCCCTTGAGAGGAAAGTCCTGTGAATTCTTGCCCATGAAATAATCCCCAAAACTGGGCGTTGAGACTGAATCATTTAGCCATTGGCTCACAGAGAGGGCTGCTCTCCCCACCCAAAAATGACCTCTCCTCCCCTTTGCAACTGCAGTCACTTCAAACACCTGGAACATGGCTGTGCATTAACTCTTTCTGGGGGCAGCCTAAGTACACATCTCGGCTTCTTGCAGCACCTGGGCTGCCATCCTTTGCCACCACTTTCCTCAGTCTGCAAACACTGCTGGGGGCAAATCTGCAGAGTCCAGGTATTTCAACACTAGCACCTTGTACTTCTCTGAGAGTGGACTGATGGACTGTAAAGCTTGAGGAAGCCATCAGTCTGTCCTGGCCTAAGAGTTTCTGGGATCCCAATGCACTAGCTGACAAACACCAGTTTGTGGCTCCATTACAACTGGGAGGCATCTTCCTCAATAAACTAAAGGGAGGAAAGCATTTCCCTAGCCAGTGTTTTAGAGGCACCAGAACCTGAAGGATTAAAATCACCTCAACGATTTGGAGGGGTTTTTTTGCCTTTCCTTTTTTTTTTTTTTTTGGTTGCTGCAAGACCCAAGTAAACTCGTAATTCTGGCAGCCAGCAGAAATTATGCAATTCTTCACTCTTTGATGGTAGGCAAACCATAGATCATACCATTCCCAGAAGGCCCTTTTTTTGCTAAGTGATATGAACCTCATGCTTCCTGCCTCTTAATTCCTGCATGGCTAAGATAAATGAGACACAACTGCACTCTTCCTGCCTTCTAAGGGCTGCTCCAAGTCTTCCCTTAGTGCCACGACAGCAAATGGCCAGAGACTGAAAAGCTGCTCAGGGATAAGAGGGACTTGTCAACCTTTGAGCAGACAGACTGCAGAGGCCAGTGGTCACAATGAATTTTAGCTGTTTATACCTGCACCTGAGTTGGAGGAGAAAGGACCTTGCATTCAACCCATGCTCACTACACAACCATCAGTAAGGCCACACCTCCCCAGATGCAAGGAGTGACCCCTTCCCTCAGTTCTGTGGCTGGGCTGGCACTGCTGGGGAGCCCTGACTCCAGTACTGCAATGGGCACTCCTGAGGCCACAATGGGGGCCAAGGATTCAGGGCTGGAAGCAGGATGGAAGGCAGGGGAGTGCAGACAGCAGGTCTAGCCAGGATCCTTAGCCCCAGATTGCAGGGCAGGCTTCTCACTGCAACCAGCCCCAAGGCCTTTGGACAAGGAATAGCACCTTTTAAAACCCTTTCACAGAGAAACATCTTGTATTGAAGCTGCTTGGACTGTCTTCTGCTGAGGGCTACACAGTTTCTCTCTTCTTTTGAGTGAAACCTGACATGAGTAACCTTCAGAAGTTTATGCAGGCCCTCTCCATGTAGCATGGGTTACTTTCTCACTTGCCCCAGCTGGCCCCATCTCTTGGCATGCCGCAGCCCTGCCGGGTTAAACACGGCATTGGAGCCTCAAGGACGATGCTCTGTGTTCTGCCTAGCAACAACCTGCAAACTGACGCAACTGCAGCTCTACCCAGCAGACTGCACGCAGCAGTGGGGTTCAGGGGAGGCCACAGTGGAAGCCTGCTGCCAAGGGGGAGGGGGGGAAATGTGGCTCTGGAGACTTAAGAGGCTCAGTTACAATAAGGCTGAGAACTTGGTGAGAAGCAGGATGAGGACAGAAGTGTACAACGGCATCACTGGGTTTCTCCTGCTATTACGATGCTCTCCTCCTCCTCCTCCTCTTGCTGCATGACTCCAGTCCTCCTCCAGATGCTTTCACATGGGGTATGCAGCCCCTATCATCCCACCCCTTGTTCTGCACAGCATGTACCAAACCATGAACACAAAACTCAGTACTTTGTATTCTAGAAATATGGCCAAGCCATCCTTCTATGGTGCAGCCATACTCTGCAGGATGCATTTCTGCCAGCAAGGCTGCTGTCTCTCTAGATTGTCATGCTCTATGCTCCCCAGTAGCACCCCATCCCATTGACTTGCCTCCACCCTCTGTAGTTTGCTCCTCTGTCCCAGTAGGTCAACCCCACAGGTATCTTATGCATACCTCTTCAGTTCCCTCTTTCTTGTGTAGCTTGAGCAATTGATTTTTATCTCTTCCCACTGGAAGGAGAAATTAGTGATAACATCAGCATTTTTCGTGGTACTGCCTTTCTCTGGTACCAGGGCCCCCAGAGTCCCACTTCTGTGTGCAGAGGTGAAGCCAGTAAGACCAAGCAGTTCAGCTTCCAGACTGAGCTGCAGTCACAAAGCAGGAAAAATTGCTGCTTGAGGGGAACATGGGCTCAAGCACTGCTGCACTGACAAACCTGTCTCTGTCAGGCTGCAGGTCTGTGTCATACTTAAGGATTATTTAGCCAATTCAGGGTGCACTGCTGCAGGGACAGACATACAACTAGTACTCTGCATAAAAATCCACCAGGGTCGGTAACAAATCACTTCACTTGTTTCCTTTTTATATTTTGCTTTTGTAGCCCCAGCCAGTTCAGGTTTTGTGTGTATCCTAATCTCTGTTTAGTCTCTGCATTCCCACTTGAATCAGTTTTTAATAACCAATTATATGATTTTTCCTTTATCCTTTTTTGGATATATCAATTTATTGTTAAAGTCTCAGATGAACAAACAGCAGTAAAGCCTCCATATCTCTCATTAATGTTGTATCTGCTTATTGATTCTGACTGTACCATTATAACACTGTAGCAGGTTTTCTGAACACAAGGCACAAACTTTGCCCCTGACAGGTCAGGTCACACAGGCACTATGAAAATGCATATATTCAGAGCTGAAGCTGTCTGATGGCATAGGCAGGGATGCTGTGCCAAGCCTGCATGTATCTGCACGAGCCTCTGATCAAGTGATGGCAGTGCTTGTGTCTCCAGCCATCCTATTTGCTGAAATAGAGTATAGCACCTGTTACCTCTTTGCATAATCAGAGCAGAAAAATAAGCTCCAAAAAAGCAAAGCTATGCTCTCCAAAGCTGTGCAAACACAGTGTTAAAGAGCCAGAAAGATGGCACAATTCACAAAGGGTGGCTCAAAACCAGTAATTAAAAAATTTACAGTAGCTACAGTTTATCTATCTGTCCTATATTCAGGATCAATTTTGATTTGATCTCAGAAATAAAATTTTGAAATACACTGAAATTGCACAGGCTAGCTAGAGATGCCTATTCTGGAAAAACATCCTGTGTACTGCAAGTGGTTTGAAGGATGCTCTTGCTGCCTGTGTGAGCTGGGCTTTGGAAAGCAGAGCACTGGCATCTAGGAGCTGTCTGGTGTCTGCATTCTTTTGGAAGGGGAACAAGGTGGCTCCTGGAGTGCACAAATGGAGGGTATTACAGCAGGGACAGTGACCCGCTGGGACAGTGACCCTGCCTAAGTTCCTGCTAGAACGGTCTGCAAGTGCTGAGCAGATTGGAAACAGCTGGGTTAACACAGCTTAATGAGCACCATCTGCTACTGTTCACCATTTCATTACTGTTCACCATCAAGAAAACCAGGGAATGTAAAAACCAAATGCTTTCATGACTACGGCACCTTGTGTGCCTCCCACAACACCAGCACCTGAAATGTGCTGCAGCAACCTGACAGCAGGTGGGCTGGGCACAACAGACTGCACTCCTCAGCCACTGACCCCTGCGGTGCTCAGAGGGGACAGGGTCCAGCAGGTATAGCAGCTTTTGCTTGTTCAGCCTGGCCATCGAGTCCATTGCCAGCAAGTTGAGAGACACAGAGTGCACTCCAGGTTTGTAGGGAATTGAAAAGCACCTGTGAGCTTCAGGCCCAACAACCACAATGAAAGAGTTTCAACTCCTGTTACAGATGCTGAGAGGAATGTTCCACAAAATGTGAGTGTTACTGGCTCCTGAGTACAGGCACAGTGAAAGAAAACATCTTGTCCAGACTTGTGTCTGTTTACATCCAGGTAAATATTATCCAGCCAAGTGCATATCCTGTGTTTGACTTATGACTTCAGAGACTTGAGCTGTTGCATGATATGTCATGGCAGCTGTCCTCCAATGGCCTTGGAGCCACTGGGACAGTGACCAGCCAATGGGGACGGGGTGGAAAGAGGCACCGTGGCTTTGCAGGGTGAGATGACACTGTGACCTTGAAGTGGGTAGCATGGGCAGCACAAGCACTTCCTTCCCACAAGAACACAGACAGGCCAGCCTTCTCATGACTGAATTAGAGCTCCAGTGATGGAAACTACCATCTGCTGACTAATCTACTCTTGCAACAAGAGTTGCTCATCTCCTTATAAAATGGTGGAGTTGGAGTGTATGTGAGAAACACTGAGGGTTCCTAAAATACATCCCTTTTGCTTCGAGCTAAGCTCTGTGTTTCCTGACCATGCCAACAGCAGAAAGAGTGAACAAAATATTCTCCTGCTCTTGACAGCAGTTTTTTACAAGTTTGCAAGTTGTCTGGACACTTCTCTATTAACAAACTTGTAAGCTGTTAACAGATGCTTGTTATTTCAAATGAGATGTCTGTGATCAATCTTTTTCTCCTAGGTTGTACTTCCAGAGACTTCTTTTGCTTTCTTCTGAATCCACTCCAGCTGACCTGCTCACCTCTGGAAACACAGTGTACAAGACCGAGGCCAAGCCAGCACTGAAGTGGGGGCAGAGGAATTTCTTCACACATCCTACATGTGACATTCCTGTTTATACACCCTAGAAATGTTAGTTTTTTCGCAACAGGATGACATTGTGGACTTGAGTTCAGTTTGTCATTTACAATAACCTCCAGTTCTTTTCTACAGTACTGGTCTATCGTCATCATGCTGCACTCATTGTCCCTGTGATTATTTATTTATGTGGGACAGTCAATAAATCTGGTTGTGGTGTTCAGCAGTGATTGTGCTGCAGCTCCCAGCTGCCTCAAACTGGAGACACACAAGGCAGTTAATTACTTCTCCTACCACTTTACCCTCCAAGTTCCCAGGGAGGGCACTGAACCAGGTCAGAGCTCTTGGTCCATGGCAACCCAAACCAGGCCCTTCCCTCCCTTAGCGCAGCAAGGATATCAGAAGTAGCCAGAAACAAAGAAGCCAAAAATAATAAACATAAATAATTACAAAGAGAAGCCAAAACAGCAGTGAAAAATAATTTTGATATCCTCGTCTTCCTACTGCTCTGTTCTGCTGACTGGTATTTGTTGCTGTGAGAATACAAGCCCAGAAGATGCTGCGAACCGAGTTCAGCTATGGTACTTTGAGCAGGAGTGAAGTGACACAAAGCATGTTTTTTAAGATTTCTCATTATAGCAACAGAAATGAAATAAGACTGACTCACTTCTACAGTATCTTGAAGCTTATACCTGACTTTTTAGCAGCAAATACTCTAGTAAAACACTGAACATATCTCCAACAGAGCAATGTTTCCTGGCTCTGTCTTTGACCAAGTAAATCACACACAAATCCAAAGACAGCTTTATCTCAGTTTGCTGGATGACCAGCTGCAACATCCTGCTAAGAAACACTTATTTCACCTCTTATTGGGACTCGTGATTATTCAGCTTACTTCTCCATGTCCTTTTCATGTCAGTGAAAAGCTCTACTAAGCAAAATGGTACTGTGCATGACCCTACAAGTTCACAAAGGGCTGCTAAAAGTTTTAAATCTATCCAGCAAGGAGGCCTGCTTTCTGGCACATCAACATGAGTGAGGCAAAATATGCAGATGAAAAAGTGTGTGCAACAGCCTCACTGCTGAGCACCTACACTATCTCCAGAGTCCTCGTCCTAAGCTCCCTATGAATTCTGCACTTGCTAACTTAGCACACAGCTTCCATCCCCTCTATCTGAAATGGGAATTGAAACAATGGTTGTTTTCCTTCTCTCTTACCTCAGCCTAAGTAAATTTTAAGATGCATTTTCAGATCTCCAGTCCTTTGTGGAATCAGGTGAAGTGTTGAGGAGAGTGTTTTCCCACAGTGCTGAGGTGCAGTTTATAGGCTTTTCCCATGTAAATCTATAGGATTGTTGCTGTTGCTCCTGTAGAGACAGAAGTGTGAAACAGTGTTGCCACCAGTCTTACAGATGGAGGAAATGTATTTTTGCATCTTAGAGAAAAATTTGGATCCCTCAGGGCATATATTCAGATACTGAATATGTCAGAGACCTTACAGTGTAACTGTTTTACAAAAAAGGTGTTATTTTAAATGTAATTAAAGTATTTCTTTGGAAATTTTTTTTATTTTAAAATAAAAGAGCGTTTACATGCAGTGTTTGGTCAAACTCTTGAATAAAAGCATTTATTCTGAATATGGAGTTTTCCGTATTTCCGAATTGCCCTGCTGTTTACTTTTCTCCCTTTCCTGAATCAGCTCTGCCCTTACCAGCCATGAGAAATGCTGAAACTTGTGCATGGGTGAGATCCTGGACACTTGCCTTCACTTCAGCCACCACCAATAACCACAGGAGGAATTTGTCACCTCCTCTGCTGGCAGGTGATGGCTGCTGTAGAAAGGGGTCTGCCAGGATGGGAGGACAGACTGGCAGCAGGACATCATCGCCAGTAAAAAGGTCCAATCACTTCCAATCTGAAATGGCCTCTAGCAAAAAGACACAAAAGGGGTCTATTTGGTTCTGTATGGCTAAATATAAGGTAACGTATCTAAAGAAAATTACCTGAATGTGGTCTGCCAAGGGCTGAACTGGAGCCCTTAACTGCAGGACAGATCCAAAGGTGCTGGTGACTGTACCTGGAGACACAGGCTCTGTGCTGGGGCAGACGGAGAAGCAACAAAATGCTGTGCATTGCCAGGACAAGACAGAGATGTTTTGCTGTGGTGTAAACTGCTGGTGCACTTGAATCTTGAGTGTTGCATGGAGGTGCAGTCACTGCATCACAGAATGGGTTTAGGGGAGTTAGGGCAGGCCCAGAGAGGCCGGGAATAGGGATGCGTAAGGGAACAGGGAGACACAGATGAAGTTTACAGAGGCACGAGATTGCAGAAAAACTGAATAAACACTCATCAAAACTCACAGCTCAGGAAAAAGTAGAACTTGTACAATTGTGAAAATCCAATTAGTTAAATTCAGTCAGTTTTCAATGGCTACTGACAAACATTTTCAGGTGGGAAACATCGAGAAGTTATCACCACAAGGGGCTGCGAGCACCGTCGGTGGAAGCAAAGGGAGCGGGCACAGCTGGGGAACCGTGCGCAGGGCCCGGGACACCGCGCACCTGCGCCGAGCGGCTGAGCACCTCCAGACGGGGCAGGGCCTGAGCGGGCCGCAGCTTCCACCGCTTCAGAGAAGCGCCGGCGGGGCTGAGGCGAGCGGACGAGACGGGGTTCACGGCACCGGCAGCACCCTGGGGCGGCCCGGCCCGGCCCGGCCCGGTCCCCAGTCCCCAGCGCCGGCGGAGCAGGGCCGCGCCAGGCCATGGCGGAACGGGGCTGCCCCCGTGCCGCGCGCGGGGGGCGCGCCGGGCCGGGCGGGCGGTGAGGGCAGCGGGCGGGCGGGCGCTGAGGGCAGCGGGCGGGCGGTGAAGGCAGCGAGCGGGCGGGCGCTGAGGGCAGCGGGCGGGCGGTGAAGGCAGCGAGCGGGCGGTGAAGGCAGCGAGCGGGCGGTGAAGGCAGCGAGCGGGCGGTGAAGGCAGCGAGCGGGCGGGCGCTGAGGGCAGCGGGCGGGCGGTGAAGGCAGCGAGCGGGCGGTGAAGGCAGCGAGCGGGCGGTGAAGGCAGCGGGCGGGCGGGCGCTGAGGGCAGCGGGCGGGCGATGAAGGCAGCGGGCGGGCGGGCGCTGAGGGCAGCGGGCGGGCGGTGAAGGCAGCGAGCGGGCGGGCGGTGAAGGCAGCGGGCGGGCGGGCGCTGAGGGCAGCGGGCGGGCGATGAAGGCAGCGGGCGGGCGCCGGGGGCCCGGCTCGGGGCCGGGGTTGAACAGACCGGACTGGCGGCGGCGAGGGGCCTGGAGGGGTCACTGCCATCATCTCTCCTTAGCGCCGTAGCCAGAGCAGAGGCAGAGGGGCCGCGGGAAAGCCGCGCCGTACCGGGGTCGCTGGAGCACCGGCGCTGCCGGTACCTGCGCACGGGCCGGGGTGAGCGCGGCCGCCGGGAGCCGCTCCCTCCGTCCTGCGGAGCGCAGTGTCTGGCCCGGCTCCGTCCGGGGCGCTCCTCTGTGGCCGCACACTCACCTCGGCCTCCCCTCCAGCCTGCTGCCAGATGGTGGAGGTGCTGCTGGCCGCCCTGATCCTGGTCTGCAGCTCCGTGTCCTGCGGCTCGGCGGGAGGATACACCGGCCTCCCCGCCCTGGGGGGCATCTACTACTACCAGTACGGCGGGGCCTACAGCGGCTTCAGCGGAGCGGAGGGGGAGCGAGCCCAGCAGCTTGACCAACGTTTCTACCTACTGAAGCTGCCCATTGCAAGAGCAGCCATGGCCGTGGCTGGGTGTCTCCTGGTCTTCCCTTGTGTTCTTATTTTGGTTAGTGTTCTGCGGGTCCCGTGGCACTTCCCAGCATGGCTGCTAATTGAATGCACCCTGTACATAGTGATTGCAGTTGGCACCGTGCCTGCTCTGTACTATTTCCTCCATTCTCTGCTCAGCGTTTATAATTCATCAGTGTGCAAAGAGAGAGAGCAGCTTTATCAAAGCAAGGGCTATCAGGGCTTCTGGTGCAGCCTGCATGGGGCAGAGATTGCTGCTGGCCTCTTGGGCTCCCTGGCTGCCATGGCATACCTGCTCAGTGCAGGCCTAGCTGTCAAAGATTACAGGACAGGTCATGAACAGACACAAAAGCCACTGCAATTGTAAGAACTTTCAAATGATTCCTCCATTCCACTCCTTACTGAGATGAAGCAGTATGCTTTCTTTTCTTTTGGACAGTGCAGCCTTAATGCTACAGAACACTCACCAGGCTAGCATAGCTCTAAATATGGTAGAGTCAGGCTATTCCTAACTTGAATTTGCATTACGGAATTATTAGTGACTTAGAGCTGAGGCAATGGGTTGTGTCTGCTTCACAGGCAGCCCTTCTATCCCACTCCCTTCTCCAGTGAGGCCTTGCTACAAGTACTACATGCTTCTGCCAATGAACAGCTTTTTGTAGCTGAAACTGTCTTTACAAAAGGCATGTGACTTCGCTAAGAGCTCTTAAAAACAAGTGATGGAGACCCATGGTTGTGACAGCTAAATATTGCTTCCTTGTAGGTTTCTTGGAATTAACAGACCAGTGTGAACATGACATTTATAAGGCCATGAAAAATCCTGAAAAAACCTTGCAAACTCAGTCTTAACTTGTGATATAATGCCTTTTCAAACTCCTGGAGAGGGAGCACTTTTATTTGAAATGGTCTTTTTATATTACTTGTATATACAAGAGTTTTGCTTTAAAAGATGCCCTGAATTGGGATAATCAGACAAAAGCTTTATGAGATCAAATGGGTGATCGAATATAGAAGCATATTATTTTCAAAATACATTTTCAGTGTACAAGTCGGAGGAATTAGATGCTGCTTTTTTATTTTTTTTTTTTTAGAAAAAAATTTTATAGGAAATTAAACTGGGAAAAGTAGCACTAGAATCACCAGCTCATGCCTCAAAATGAAATTCCACTTCAGAGCAGTGTTGTTCATATGAGGATGGAACCACCACGGTCTCAGAGATGAGTTCTGCCCACATTAAAAAAACTAAACATACCTCAAAAATGCTTTACCTTGGACATAACTCATCTTTCACTGGCACCGGTAACTAAATCCTCATAACTACCAAAACTGCAGAACACTTTGAACTAGAGACACTAAAGTCAAACAGATGCCAAATAGGGACACACTAGGTGGTTTGGGGTTCGATTTCTTCTGCCTTTTAGCATTGAGTGTCTCAGCACAGTGATGTACATGGACAGTCCAATGTGGTCCTGTTTCTGTTAACATTTCTGTATTTCCTCCTGTTGCAGCTACTTCTAGAGCTGTACAGTGCTATTGAGAGCAAGTTCACAGGGCAGGATTCCTATACCAGGAAACAGAAAGCTGCCTTAATAATTGTTAAGCCTAATTCTACTCTTACCATGTTCTGAAAGGAGTTTTTGTATGGAAGGCTGATGAGTGAAGTAGCACATAGAGTTCAGTGAATAACCTGCAGCACAGCTGCTGGTAGACACAGCTACCTTTGACTGGGATGTTGCAGACATTTCTTCCAGCATAGTAACAGAATCAGAATAAGCTGTTTGATGAAAGTAAAAATCTTTATTGCTAAGTCAGCTGAAAATTCGATGCAAAAATACTCTTCCTTCCTGGACTTTTCTATACATCTGAATAAAGAATCAATGGACTAGTGTTTTCCAACAATCTTATGTTATTTGCCTTTCCAAAGCAATACATACGCCACAGTGCTGAGGGCATTCATTGGACAACCTACTCCCATACACAACAAAAACAGGGGTCGTTATAGATGCATGCTAGAGTGGGATGCAGAAAATACTCTCCTTTTTAAAAACAAAATAAACATGAAAAAGGATTATTTAGTAAACAGTTGGTACACTGCAGTATTTAACATGCGCCAGGTCACATGAGTAATTAAAAAGAGGTAACATTTTAAAATGTGAAAAAAGAGGAAAAATACAATTGAGTCTTCAGAGAGCAATAGAACAGCAGACGATTGCACAAGACGAAAGAGGTGATCTGCCTGAAGAAAGGCCTTTGGCAAGTGACACAAAAGCCACCAGCATCTGTCTGGAAGGACAGGTCCAAAGCCTTAGGTGTGGCTGAAGGGCTGTGTACCACGGGAAAGATTTCAGACTTCACAGCAGCTTGTCTCTGAGAGGGGGAAATACTTCCTCCTTGGAACCCTTTTGTCTAGCTCAAGATTCCAGTCTGGTATGAACAGTCTTCATGCTGCCTCCTTGGGCCTGTTCCTTGTTCTGGGGGCAACTTGGAGGCTATCTCTTACCTTTACCACCACCCAGTATAACCTTTATGGGTTCCTTTTACAGATCCCTTTCTGGACAGGACAGGGCAGAGCAGTGCCTTCAGAGTATCCTTCTCAGCAAGCATGCTTATCAGCAGAGCCAGAATTACTGAAAAGATGGACCAACAAACCCCCCAGCTCACTTGGCTGTGGCTGCATGCAGTGTGGCAGGGCTTGCATTGCTCAGTAGGGACAAAATAGCCTGAGGACCCCAAGGTGAGAACCTCTCTCTAACAGCAAGTCTGTGAATGAGTGGGACATTCTCAGTGATGTGGTTACGTGATGATCACAGTATCTCTGCAAACTCCAAAAACAAAAATCAGGAAGGGACTGGAGAAAAGGAAGATTACTGGGCAGACGCTTTCTATACCCTGCTATGAGTCCTTCATTGACTTGCCCTTTCATAACTGTTCCACCTACAGCAGTGCTCCTTGGGAGCTTGAAATGTAAGGTAGTGTTAATAAATAAGGTAAGGGAGACACAGGAAAAGGTAGTGGAGGGAAGCACTCTGTTCTATGAGTTGTCACCAGACAGATGAAGATAACCCAGCCACACCACTGTCTGACCACTGGCAGAAAAAAACACTGTTTCTTGGGATGACAGTGACCTTGAGACACGTTTCTGAAACTGGAATCCTGTGTTGGAAAATGTAAGATATTTGCATGAAAAAATGATGCCAGTGTCTTTGCTGATACCCAAAACTGGCCTAGGAAAAAGCAGAACATTTTGTGATGAACAGGCATTGTTTTTAATGCATGAAAAAGATTTTGGATGACTGGAGAAAAAGCATTACAATGCCGTGGCTGAAATGGAAAAGGAAAAGCTTAATCCTCGGAAGCACACGGAAAATACGCAGAAGCTGCTTGAGGACACCAGTGCTTGTCTTAGTTACATAGAGGAAAGTTTCTTTGGAACAGGTAAAGTTAACTCAGCCTGTGCTGCCCCAGAGTTCATAATAACAGCTTCAGAGAAATCTGTGCATTCTGCCAGGAGTGTTAAGAAATAACAATCTATGTCTTCCATGACAGTTTACACACATATAAAATAGAAGCTGGCTGTATTTAAACTTCCTTTCTGCTTCAAAAAGAAAAAGTCTAAGTAGGAATTCTTTCTGTTCCATTCTGCCACAACCTTTAAGAGGTGCAGTTCAGAAATCTGCATGCTCCACTGCAGAGCTGTTTTCCTTAGTCCTTCAACACTGAGCTAGGTTGAGCCATTCATTACTAACTCCCTGGGGCAATTAATTCTGCAATACACAATACTACTGGTTCAGGCTGGCAAGGACACACTGGGCTTTCTGTAACAGTGCAAGAAATAGAGACCTGATCAATATGTGCCACTCACAGTGCAGGGTTTGTCAGTCTTGCTCAGAAATCAGAGTTTCTGTATCAGTCCCATACTCAACGGAGGCTGTTCTGCAGCCCTTTTCAGATATCAGAAAGTGTGAGGCTAGGCACAAATATTTGGTAAAATTATCACCAGTGACAGAATCAAAAGTTGCAGTCAAATACATTGGGATGAACCTTTCCTGCATATTTACACGATGATAACATTGAAAGAATTTTGGGCTTTAGCATTTGAATCTTTTCTGCTGTTGTTCCCTCTGCCTAAAGGCTTCAAATGCTGTTGTTTCTATGATTTTAAGTTCCAAATGAAAAAGGTGCTTAAACAACCAAAAATTGTGAGAGTTTAAACTTCGGGAAAAGTTGGGTTGTTTCATAATTACACTGCAACTAGCAAAAAGTATGTCGTAAAATGTTGCTCCTCATGCATGTTAAAAATATTTTTTTTCCTAGTGAGAAGAAATTCAAGGTGCTCTGAAATCTCAGTAAAACTCCATTGGATTTTGTCAAAAGATTGACAGAATTCCACAAACAGTCTGCACAGTACTTCCTTCTAAGCAAGACCCAAATTTGATCCACAAATAGACAACTCAAGCCCCTCAATCTCTTCAGAAGAAACTTCTAAGTTTTCTTCATAAATATAATTAATGAAGAAAAGGCACTAGCCCACATTGCAGTCAGGATTATTGCACTGCTGACATGACAAGGACAGCTGCTATCCAGCCCTGTCAGAAAGGAAGACCGATCTGCATGCTACAGAGGCAGTGGTCTCCACAACCTTATACAAGATGGTGACATAGGCAGCCAACTTAAACCCTGCACCAAAAATCCTAATGGAAACACAAGACATCTGAGTGCAGACTGGCCAGTTCATCAGCAGTGGGACTGTTTTAAACATCTTTCTTAGTGCTGATAAAAATGTTAATAAGATGAAAAGTTTAATTTTTGCTTTTGTGCTGAAGGCTAAGCAGGAACGAGTACATTTGCATCTTGTTTGTGGCCAAACTGGGAACATACCCTGAAATGCTCTTGCTGTGTATTTGGAATATGACTCCTGTTTCCAGAGGCAAGCAAAGGTGCTGTAGCTGACAATGCAGAGGTTTATGTTGATGGAAAAGAGCGCTGAATGTTTCTGCCAGTCTTAGAGCAGCTTGGCTCCTCTGCCTGAGCACTGAGACAAGCACAAGGTCCTGGCTTTATCCCATGTCTTCTGGATACAGGAAGCCTCTTCTGAAGCATCCAGGATGAAGGTGGCCAGGTTGCTGCTGATGTGGGTCTGTGCTCTGCACCTAAAAGCACTAGATCTACACATTGCCTTCATCAACCAGTCCTGAGCTGATCTTTCCTATGCTCCATATAAAATGCATTGGTTGGCACCTGCTTATCACTCAGCTGTGTATTTTCTTGTCCTGCACAGAATGATGCCACCATAACCTTCACTCTCCCCTACACCAGTGCTCATCAGAACACTGGTACCCTGAGTCCTCCACTGCCCTAAGAACATACCTGCTGTGGAGTGCTTTCTCCCCTAACCCCAAATAATAAAGTGCTGGGCTGAAGGGGAAAAGCACAGCTTAAGTGCAATAAATAAAAGTGCTTGCAATTAATGTAGGAAACCATTCTTAGGTCAGTTTCAACTGGCTGTATTCTTTCAAGGAATAACAAAGTCAGATGCTGGGGGGGAAGGATGGGACACTGCATCAGAAGTATTCACAGGACTCTGAACACTGAGCATTTCTCCCTCAGCAGCTCCTCACTCCACACACACATACACCAGCCCCTTTCCTGCAGAGCTGGCAGAACCTCAGGGTTCAAGGACTTACCAAACAGTCCCTAATACCTCAGTTGCTGGTCTGTGTGCTCACAGAACAACTGAGACCCTACAGTGGTTGAGCGGACAGCCCAGACATTGGCCTTCCTGATTCTTCCTCAACTCCATTAAGGAAGCAGCAGGTGCCTGTATTCCTAGCAGATCCCAGATCACATAGAGGGCAAGACAGCCCTTATGAAACAGAGCTTCCTGGGACAGACAATGTAGGAGTGGTACTCGTAGGGTTACAAAGCTGTGTCAAACTCCTCTGGAAGGGGTACTGCATGTTCTTTCAGCTCCTGATCTGTTCTGTCCTCCTGGTGCTGCTTAATTTGTTCCTTCACTTCCTCTTCCAGATCAGGTGGAACCACAAATTGATCTTCTGGCTCCATCTGGGATGGAGCAGCAAAATAGCCTGTCTTCTTCTTGGGTGCCTCTGTTGCTACTTCGATGAGGTTGAGGCTCTCCTCCAAGGGCACTATGGAGCCATTGGAAAGCTTCTTTCCATAAAGACAACATGTGGAAAGAGATTTTTGGAGTTCACACTTCTCCCTGACTCCTCTCTGCACAGTGTTGCTGTTTACACTGTTCTGCCTCCGAATGATCAGTACAAGCCTAGAGTCGTTCTCTGGCCCTAGAGCAGAAGAGCTGTACTCTGCAGCAGGATGTTCTAATTCCAGACCCTTTCCTTTACAGCAATGAATGTCCACCTCTACCTCCACTTTACTGCCATTTGTCATCACACCTTCCACAGGCTGCTCATCATCACTATCCAGACCATTGTCAGACTGGTTGCTAGAGAAGGTGGCACTGGAAGGTTGGCGCTGGAAGATGCCTGAGGGGGGCACAGGATGTAGGCTGCAACGTCGTTCCTGTCGTGGTAGCAAACTGCCATCGAGGCCAACAGCACTGTGTTCATCTGATGCAGTAGAGCCCACCTCACTGCTAACCTCAGAAGCAGACAGCTCACTGTTAAACTCTGAAGCGATTCCACTGCTACATGAAGGTGTTGCTGGTTTGGTGGTGATAGAATTAAATCCCCCAGGGCCTGTCAGAGTGAGGCCATGCATCTCACACGTGCAGTTGTCCTCACCAATGTTGAGACATACCACCATTGCACCAACATTGTCTTGGCAACCATAGCTTTGGGCTAAAGTGCAGAGTTTCTTTGCAGCAGCAAGTGGGTCGTGTAGGTGCCGCACAGCTGAGACAGCCTCTGCATAAGAAAGGTGTTCCCAGAGAGCTTTGTTCCCTAGGAGGAGCAGCTCATCTTGTACAGTCAGTGGAATGGAATTGACGTGTGGTTTGGGCAGGATCCAAGGATGCAGGTACGTGCAGCCCAGCATCCGAGTACAGCAGGTCACACCATTGACTTTGTTGTCCTGCAGACAAGAGAAACAAAGCAGTAGCATTGGATGTGCTATTAGATAATTTAGAAAGCAATCTCCCTGCTCATATGCTAGTTTGGAGACTCAAGAAATGCCAGTTACACAGCTGCAGCATTGGAGAAAGGGATCTGGGTGCAGGTACTACAATGCAGATATTCACTATTACCTGATGACCAGGTACAACAACCACCACCACTTGTACTGGCAACAACACACTTTTATCCCACAAGACTTTTTACTGCACTCTAAAGAATTGTAGAAGACTATTCTGAAATGTGCAGCTAGACTACCTGCAGTAAACTGATCAGAGAGTCTCACTGATTAGCCTTATGTGAAATTAATTTTTTTAGTACAGGTGAAATAGTGACTTTGGATTTTCTCAGTGCAAGACAGATTACCCAGACGTTAAACTATTTCTGTGTATTATCTGAGCCATTTCCCTCTTCATTAACATAGAACTTCATTCTGAAGTATGGATACTACATCCTGGGAAAAAAAAGAACAAGTAGGTATCTCAAGCGGTTTCTGTAACCTAGATGTATTACCCCCTTCTGCTAGATGGTCCCCTGGCCAGCCTGGCAGTGGTCTCCCATAAAGAGAAGTGCCCACAACCCTCAGTCCCTTTTCCAAGTCAGTGTTTTGAATTTAATTTCAGCATTCTTAATTTCTGTATCCTCTGGGTGTCAACACTGCTGCTGCCGCCAAGTATTAAAACCCAGCAGATGAGACACACAGGGAAGTCTCTTATACAATATTTTCACTTTTCTTTTTCAGAATCTATTAGTGAGTCAGTTTTTAAACTATTTAATGTGCTGTATTAATACCATAGTTATTTTTTCAGTCGGAGTGCTATGCCACAGGGTTACAATGCCTTGAACAGCTGTAACAGTGATTTATTATGCTTATGAAAAATACTTCTATCTAGCAACTTAATACTTTTAAAAGACCCACTGAGCATAAAACGAAAGTGATTGGTGCTGATTTTTCAAGATATTTACAGACTTATTTTTCCCACTCTTTGGAACTTCCCTATTAATTTCAAGTGTTTAGAAAGTTAGCCTTTACAGAGTTCTCTAGAAATAATTTTAATAGTTTTGCAAACATGGGTCCAGGTCATCCTGTACCCAGAGTTCTTAGGCCATAGTATTTTAGGAATGTGCAATTTTGAACAGCGGATCAGCAAAAGAAGCAGAGCAGGAAGCACTAGACAAGTCCTTCAGAGCCCTCATGTCACCCCCTGTCATGTCATGCAGACAGGGGAGTCATGTATTGTACCAAGCTTTTACGCGAGTGCGGAAGTTGAAGTGAAAAGCATCCAAACCAACCTCTGTAATAATGGCTTTTTGTTCCTTGACTCTACTGGCTTCTTCTGAACATTGTTCAAGGCTGAAGACTTTGGAGAGAGGCAGTGCTTTTCCACTTCGGCACAGAACGGCTTGGCACGTCCCCACATTGGCCACCGTCAGAGAAAAGTTGCTGGCTGGATCAGCCACCTCATTGCGGATGTAGCAAAGGACAGCAGAGGAACCCAGCTTCTGCCCAGCCATGCCCAGCTTCCTGTTGGAGGAGAAGGTGTAGGAGGCTCCAGACTCCACTGACAGGCATTCTGGAGGGCTTCCTCACCCCACCTAACATATTGATATACCTATGCAAGTCCCACCAGGACCAGCTTGCTCACTCTCCTACCTGTGGGAGACCAAGAAGGTGTTGGACATGAACATGGTGTCAGACTGCTGTACCTCCTCCAGGAGCACATCGGCCATGGTGCACTGCAGCAAGCGTGGCAGTTCTTCGTTCTTGTCACCATCAAACATGCCATACACAGCCTCCACCCCCTCTGCAAAGCTTCCCAGTGCCAGGGATGACACACAAAGCCTGTCAGAAAAGCATACAAACACAGTGAATATGTCTCAAAAAATTATCTTGTTCTCAAAACCACAGCCATCAGGCATCTTTACTGTGAGTGCCATTCTCACAGGGCAGCAAAGCCACTGTCCCTACACTCACTAGCCTGGGAAATGTACAGCTGTATATTATTACTGGGACTCCCAAACCCTCCTTGACCACATGCAGGAGAGGGCAACAGGCACAGCTGGCAAGAGAAAAAGCATCTTTTCTGGAGAGGGAAGGAGAGTCCAAATGTACCGGGATAAGTGTGAAAATCGAGGCAAAAAAGGTAATATGGAGACATGAGTTACCAAGCCTTAGTAAGAGATCCAGAGAGACAATGGGATGGATGAGCTCTTGGGCAAACAGGTTTGCTTGGGTGCTCAGTAGTGCACTCTACCCAGCCTCCTGAGAAGACAGCATTCAGCAGACCACAATACTCACTTATTTCTTTGGCCTGCCATCTCAGCTACTCCGTGACTCCAGAAGGCAGAAGTGAGTGCCAAGTCTGCTGTGAGGGAGGGCTTAGCATCAATCTTCAGTGTAGTAATGTGACTACAGAGAGAACAGAAGTTATGCTTTTCTAGAACCTGATGAACAGGCCTTAGGCCCTTGTCCAGTCTAAAGTTTTAGACAGCAGTCTGTGGAAAGATGTGCATCAAGGAGAGGAGTTTAAGTCCTCTCGAGATGTCTGGCTGTTTATGCCAGGGACTCCTGGGAAAACCTCATACTAACTGAAAAATTCCTTGCTCTGATGTTTCAGACAGAGACTTTTCCCTTCCCAAAGACAATAAGTCTCAGCTGCTTCAGGCAGGGAACATTATACCACTATGCAATGACAAAGTGCTTTTTCTTTACTATCCCATTTCCTCTCCTGGCAAGGGTTATCCTTCCCTGTACAGGTCACTACTGGGTTGACATGTCAGTGGCTCACCTGAAGATATCCAGTGTCTTGTGTTCTAACACCAGGTTCGCGTTTCCACTCAGATCCAGCTCTTGCAAGGCACCTGGCAGTGCCTCAGGGATTAGGATTTCAGTTAACTCATTGCAGCTCAAATCCACAAACTGCAGTAGCAACAAACAGCATGACAAAGAAAATACTTTTGTTGTGTTATCAGTTACTCCAGTGCTTCTCACAAACATCATACAACCCTGCTACTTATTGTATCTCACACACATGATGACATTGCATCTGACTTGTCAGAAGAAGAATGATTTATAAGCAACCTTCAATAGCCACAACTCCAATACTGAAAGACTAGGTCACACCAAAGATAAAAGGCCTCTATATGCAAACCTGCCTAAGCTATATAACACTGCCCACTGTCTCAAATGCAAGAAACCATAAATGTCAGAGACAGTGGGTAAAGGTAAATGAGATCATCTTTGATCAACTCAGAAAGGTAAGATATCTAGAATACATATTCTGTGGCCTCTTCTTGGGTTGATCAAAGCCATAGAACCACAGAATGGTCTGTGTTGGAAGGGACCTTAGAGCTCATTTTGTTCAACACATCTGCCATGGGGAGGGACACCTTCCACTACAAGAGGTTGCTCCAAGACCCATCCAATCTGGCCTTGAAACTTTCCAGGGATGGGGCAGCCACAGCTTCTCTGGGCAACCTGTGCCAGGGCCTCCCCACCCTCACAGGATTATTATTCTTCCTAATATCCAACCTACACCCACCCTGGTTCACTTTAAAGCCATTCCCCCTTATGCTGTCACTCCATGCCTTTGTCCAAAATCCCTCTCAAGTTTTCTTTTAGTCCCTTAAGGTAATGGAAGGCTGCAACAAGGTCACTCCAGACCCTTTTCTTCTCCAAATTGAACAACCTCAAACCACTCAGCCCACTGCCACAGCAGAGGTGTTCCAGCCCTCTGATCATCTTCATGGACTCCTCTGGACCCACTCCAGCACGTCTTAAGTCCCTGTGCTGAGGACCCAAGATTCAGCCCTCCAGGTGGGATCTCATCTGAGCAGGGCAGGGGGGCAGAATCCCCTCCTTACCCACTGTCCATGCCACTGGGGATGAGCCCAGGATGTGGGGGGCTTTCTTAGTGCCAGTGCATATGGCCAGGGCTCATCCAGCCTCCAATCCAGCAGCATCCCCAAGCCCTTCTCAGCAGGGCTGCTCTCGGCTGTTCACCCCCCAGCCTGGACTGATACCAGGCACTTGGCCTTGATGGGATCGTCTGTTCTCTCCTAGCAGTCACTCCTCATTCTATAACTCAAACCTTCCCCAGCTATCTCTTTATCATCCCCATACAAATACCTGAATATGGGGCAAATGCAGGATTTCTGGGAAAATGCTTATTTCATTAGAGTGTGCAATAAGTGTATGAAGTAGCTTGCAGTTTGCAACCGTTGTGGGAATTGTTTTCAGTTTGTTGCCACTCAGATTCAGTTCTTCCAAGTGCTCCAGCTTACTAAGTTTGCTGAAAGGGAAACAAAAAATTACTGTATCTTATAGACAGGAACTTGTCATTTTCTGAAGCTGCAGATGAAGTATCTATAGACACTGCCCTTTATGAGATACTTTTCTGATTTACTGAGAGGAGACCAAAAGTCCTAAGAGATGCTCAAGTAAGATGCAGGGTCTCCAAGCCTGGCTTGGATTTGTACAAGACAGGCCCTTCACTGTCAGTGCTGAAGTTGCAAAGAAATACCACCTCATTCCCACACACACGCAACACAGCTAGTTACATCCCTTGATCCCTCTGGATGGGACTTCCACTTTCCACAGGAAAGCCTACAGCCAACACTAGTACCCTGTGCCAATGCTTCTCCTCACTTTGTGTGTAGAAATGTCAACTCAAGCCAGAGGGAGAGCATCTCCCTCTGGCTTTGCCTCATGTTCAATCATGGGGAGGTGGCAGCTTCCTCCTAGGGAGCACTGTCTTGCCCAACAGCCTTACTGACTTACCTTGCAGGGAAAGTCAGCAGGTTGTTGTTTGCCAGATGCAAGATCCGCAGGTTTGGGTGTCCCACCAAGACAGGAATGCATTGATCTGTGAGATTGTTATTAGTCAAGTATAGCAGCTGCAGCATGCTCAAATTCTCCTCCCCTGTACATGCAGAGGGCAAGGACTCCAGCCTGTTTGCAGATGCATTCAGGTACCTGAGGCTAAGCACAGGAAATGCAAAAATCAGACTTCACATCATCCAAACCACTCTATTAACATCAGGAAAAGGAGTTGTACAAATGCCAGTGTGGACAGCAGTATCAGACAGGAGGCCAGACCATACTGTAACATCCCTACGCATTAAGATTTGTGATTCCACTAATGACTTACTAGCTTTATGCACTGTGGCACTTGTGGATGCATGCAGCATTTTACAGGAAACAGTGAGTACTGAAAAGCCTATGGATAATACTGGTGGAAGCAGACAACATAAAACTTTACTTAAGGAGGGGCTTCTTTAAAGAAGGGCTAACTCCTGTGTGAATAGGCAGTTATGAGAGACTGTTGATTTGTAAAGGGTCTCTCCTGTTGTTCTCCAATTACCTGAATCTGACTGGCTTCTTTTCTTTGCACTTGAATTTATGACTACTTTTAAAGACAAAGCTCTTCAGGCAGCCTCTTTTTTCCAGTAATTACACAGTAACATGGACTGAATCCTACAAATCAGCTTGACAGCTTCCCTTATGGCACCTGAATAACCTCCTCATAAAGGGAACACCTCGTTATCTCTTATTCAAACAGCATTTTCAGAGGAACCTCAACACTCCAAAGGATACTGCAGACAAAAGATATTTGCTACTGATACTCACTTCAGAGCTTTGACAAACAGTGTCTCTGGGAGTTTAGTCAACAGATTGTGCTGAAGGTCCAGCACCTCCAATGGAATGTGTTCTAGAAGAGGTGGAAGGCTCTGCAGATGGTTGTGCCCCACCATCAACTTCCGAAGACTCAAGCTTCTGAGGATCCTAGAAAGACACAGGGTTTTTTATTTAACTTGGCTCATTCATCCTGACATCCAGAGAGTGGGAAATGTAGTATTTAATCAACTTAATTTGACTTTACAGTAGGGAAAAAATAAAATATACTGATCCATAAAATGTAAACAATGACAAAGCAGAACAGCACACAGGGTAAGATGACTCAGTCTCTCTGAATGCTTGGAAGCACATCTACATTTCCCTCTGCACTACTGCTGATTGGTATCTTGTGATGCAAGTTGGTGTGCATGTGCCTAGCATTCTCTCAGGCAAAGAAAGAAGTCACAAAGGAAGGCTTTAAATGCCTGTTGTCATTTGTAGGTAGAAAGAAGTGCTTCCACAGTGCCAACATAAATTTGGAGCTTTAACTAGCGGCTTAGCACTACTCTATTATTTCTGAGGCAGTAATTATTCTTTGCATAATTTACTTAAAATTTGGTCTCTTTAATCCATTGGACTGGCTAAAATTTTCTTCTGAGTTCTCATTATCACATCCTTGTTACGTCCTTTTCTTGCTTTTGATTTATATAGTTTTTCTGTGTCAATGACTAGAATGTCATTGTTGATCACTTTCTATGTCTCTTGCTTCAACTTCTCCAACCTACGTTCTGCATTCCTTCCTTGTTAATCACTTCTCCATTCAATTTCAGTACAACTTACCCTAGACACTGGGTCATTCATCAAATCACACCCCCACTAAATACCCTTGTTAGGCTGAGAATATGTTTATGCTTTGCTTTTTCCTAGGATAAATAAGTGAAAAATTTTATTAGTTCTTGTCTCTCATTCACTGCATTTCTGCAGAAATTGAAAGGGAAATAGGGAGAAAGGAGCTGGCTGATGGTGTACTGTGAAAGCTACATTTGAGATCAGCTGAACTGTCCCTTTGTGATAACTCCCTGTCAAAGGTAACAGATGAAATTTCTGTGGAACGATGCAAAAAGTATTAGTGTCTCACCTATGACCTGTGTTCACAGACAGTATAACACATATAAACCACAGCAGCATGTTCTATATCAGGTGCAAATAGCTGCAGAAGCAGCTGAAAGCACAGAATGGAATTACCTAGCCCCTACTATTCAAAAGGCTGACCTAGAAACTGGTTCTTTCCAACATTTGAATACAGAACATTTTTGATGCTGCATAGATAAAGTAAGTGGACTATATCTCAACACAACAAGGAATTAAGCAACTGGAATAGCACTGCTTCTCTCTTCCCAGACAGCCCGTTGTAGAAGAAAGCTCAGCTCTGTTTACAAAGTTTTCTGACCTCGATGGAAGCTCCAAGAGTAGGTTGTAGCTCAGATCCAAAACTTCCAGTTTCTTTGCTTCACAGGCCCAGTCTGGGACACACTGTAGTTGATTGCTGAGAAAAGCAAGTGGGACAAGCTAGAAACCAGAACTCCATATGGAAAGAACTCTGAATGCTCCATGATTTTAGTGATAGCCAAACCAAAAGCAACAGGAAAAAATGAACAGCATCTGAGTTAGTCATGTGGATGTTATCTTGTGGCTAATGCAAACTGAGCTGGTTCCTGACTTGGCAGGAGATCCTATCTTACAGGTCTCACAATGCTGCTCCAAGGGCAGGTGTAGGCAATGAAACCAACAGCAGAGATCACTGGCAGCCACTCTAAGTATTGATCCACGGATCCCCCCCAGTCACTTTAATAAGCTGCCACAAGTTCAGTGGTCCCCACTTGGCTTTTTTTTCTGATCATAGCCTACAGCTGAAGAACAGCAAAGCCACCTGAAAAGGTCATACTGGTTCAGAAGGGCTTCTGATCTGGGACATTTTCATTATTGTTTAGTGCTGGGCTTTGAAGTTCTATTGTGTTTAATTGCTCTCAAGGTGTCTAGATAGTTGCTTTAAATTCTGTTGTATATTATCACTTACTGAGAGAGTTCTAGACACGTCAGTAGGCCAGGAACCGGATAAATATTGACAGCTGTCAGACCTGATGAAGTAAAGCAAATAAGTATGATTGCAGAGCTTCAGAGAGAAAGCAGCACAGAGAAGCAGCTTAGCTATCAAATGAGATTCAGTCTTTATGGAGACTCAAGGTCTCCATTGAAACTTCCCACCACAGAGATCACACTTCATACATCTGCCATATGGTACTACAATGTCTCATTATCCCATTTCTTCATTTGTCATGTAGAGCACCAGAACAAGAGAGAACTGTACTTTTATTTGTGGGTGGCCAAACAGATCTCAATGTTAGATGAATTCCTTGAACATAACACCACAAGCTCCACACTGTCACACAGCCTATGTACACACAAGCATATGTGATCCATAGGAGCTAACCTCAGAGGACCCATCACATACTGTTTTACCACAATAACATCAGCATAAGTATTTTTCTAATGCATGAGAGAGGGCAAAAGACTGTTTTCCTTTGCTGCCAGGGCTTAAAGGGAAAAGGCAGGTGAAGAAGACAGAAACATACAGTTGCTGTTGGCATACAGGGCCCGAAGGGAGAAGCCACTCAGTGTCAGCTCTCTCAGCTTATTTCGCTCGCAGTGCAGCTGCTCCAGGCTGACCAAGGAGCTCAGATCCAGATCTGTCATCTGATTGTCTCGTAAATCCATGTAAGCCACAGATTTGTTCCCCTCCAGAGTGTCAGCTGCTGCTCTCTTCAGGTTGTTCAGCCTAAACACTCAGAAATGAGATAAAAAGTCAGAAAATATGACACTGAACACTGGACATCAGTAAGAAGAGAGAAGAAAGAAGAGGAAAGGAAGAATTCTGGTGAAGGCTAACACCAAAGGTGAGCACAGTGAATGAAACGCGTGACAAGCAATGGTGAACTTCAGGCAGTGAACACAAACAAAAACCTTTCCTCTGTCTACATTGCTGCATGTGCATTCATGCATTTTAATGATTTCCAAATTCTTAAGATATTCTGAAGAAAGATCCAGTCTAGAAAACAGAAAACAGGGCATGTACTCTGCACGGACACAGGAAGCAAATGCAGAGAACTAGATACTACACTGTCTTGCCACACGCACAAAAACTCTTTGTCTCTTTCTGAGAGACCTGCAGTTGGCAGTCTGGGGAATCAGGATCATATCTCCAGGGCAGGGAGGCAAAAAAGGGAAGGAGAGATCAAGGTTTTGGTACCTTGAGTCACCAAAGCTCAAGGTAACAGCAAATCACAAGAGGAAACCAGAGAGCTGGGTCACATTCATCATCTGGCACTGCTCAATGAAGCTTGCTTGCCACCCTAGTAGATTCTGCACACCCTCAGAAACAGAACTCCATAAAAGCTAAATAATCGGTAAGTGAAAAAAACTGAACCTAGTTTATTGTAAAATGTACCAGAAGTTACAAAGACACATTGTTTTATAGACACCTGCAAATTTCATCCCTTACCTCAGATCCACACTTTTGATGTGACTCATCCGGTTCAGCACTGCCAGCTCCAGGGTCTCTAGCAAGTTCCCTGCCAGGGCTAGTTTGTCTATGGTGACAAGTTTCTCACAAATTGCTGGCAGTTCACAGAAGTTATTGAAGGAAAGCCCAAGGTAGCTGAGCTGCTGCAGGTTTCCCATCTCTTCTGGTAAGGATGTGAGGAAATTGCCATCAAGCCAGAAGGTCTGGAGACTGCAACAGTGAAAAGAGAAAGTAAATAATTCAAAGAGTCGTCAATATCACATCTAGTATTTTCAGTGAATTTTCTTGTATAGTTAGCTGGTCTCAGTGGGGTTATTTTTAAAGGTACCTAACAGCTAATTCTATTATACATATAAAGTTACTGAAGTACTTTTGTCACACATGTAATAAGCTTGGGACTTCCAGTTATGCCAAAGATTGTTAGTTAATACAAGCAAAATACAAATCAGTACTTATATTGTAAATGAAAGATATTTACTTAATTACTTGGTTTTCTACAAATAGCACAGTTTACTCACACATCCTAACAGTCTGTATTAACAGTCTTGCAATTAAATTTACCTAAGCTTAAGCTCTTATGTATTTGGGGTAGCTACCAGGGAAATAAAACAAGGCTCCACCAAACACTTTCAGACAAAATTTTCCAAGGAGATCACTCAAGTAATTTCATGTTAAAATCCTCTAACTGAAAAAGCAGCCAATTCTGTGGAACAAAATCAAACATACCAGTGGTGACAAAAATCACTAGACCCCTTGAGAAGTTGCCACTGAAAAGTTTTCTATAATAAATTAAAACTTCAATAGAAATTGCATCAGGACCGAAAATATTAATTTCAAATAATAAATGCAGAAAGACAACTCTGCAGCTGCAGAAAAACGCACACAGACATTTGAGAAACAAAGCAATTGCCTTCAGTGCTTTATCTGCATCAAGTTTCCTCATCTTTTCTGCACCAGCAGCTGTGATGTCTTAATAGCAGTGAGTAATGGATTGCACATGTTACTTCTTGACCTTCAGCTGGAGTCAAATTCATCATTCAGCCTTCATGGGCAAAACAAGCTGCCCTAGAATTCACACTTTCAGAAACAGTACCTGCACATCAGTAGTGCTCAGCTGAGGCACCAAGGATATTTATGATCACAGATGTAAAGAACATACTCACTTCAACAGTTTCCCAATCTGACTTGGCAAGTAGTGAAGTCCATTACAGGAAATATTAAGCTCTGTCAGAGTAGAGATCTCACACAGTGATACAGGAAACTCTCCCAGTCTGTTATGAGACAAGTTCAGACTCTTCAACTGAGAAAACCTATTAGCAAGAACACTAGTTAATTCACAAACCTACATGTCTAAAAGCAAAAATACACAAACCAGTCACCAAGAATTCTTAAGTCTTTGTACACTGGTGATACAGTCAGCTAACTCATCACAGGAGTTTCTGCATGAATTTGGGTTTAAGTAATTGATATTTTTCTTGATGGTCATGCTGAAAGTGAGCAAATACTCCAGGAACTGATAACAGCCTTCTACCCTGACTTGACAAGCTTCCTCCTTGTGACTGTTACTATGATTAAGCTGACTAAAATGCTCAGTTCAAAAAATTCCCTTTAAAAGAATTAACTACAATAAGAGTCTACAGCTATGCAGCTTGGGAAAAGAGGAGCTGAAAACATTCACTGGGACTATTCTGAGAATAAAACAGAACAGGGAAATCCCCTTTTCAAGCTGGATGCAACAGAAAGCCAAGCCAAGGTGTAAAAGGGGAAACTAGGAAAGTGCTTGCTTCACACTGGGAAAGACCAAGTCCTGCACCCAGAGGCCCTGGAACAAGATTGCACAACCACAGTGCCCCTTGCTCAGCAGACTGTGAACTGCCCCAAGTGCAGACAACCCTACAGTCATGACAGTCCCACAAGTGCTTGAGAAATGGTTACCTCTTTCTAGCTCCTTCAATCACCATGCTAGGTCCAAAGGGATAGAAGTAACTTAGTGTGGCTGAACCCTGGTACAGCAGGGTTCTCCTCTAAGAGTTTCTGCCTCCTTCTACAGAAAGCAAAAATATTGTTCCCCAAGTAATAGCCCCTTCATCCCAAACTGAAACCACCAGAAATTAATTCAGTGGGGAAATTAGGATCTCACTTCTATGAGACAACTGCAAATTTAATGTACCAGAGAACTACTTCTTGGAAACATGCACTTATTCATCTGCCTCACCTACCCAACTTTTCACAGGCATTGGCAAGTAGCTCTTATTTTGAAGCAAATGTTTTAATATAGAAAATAAAGCCAAGGCTAATTAGCTTGAGGGAGAATATTACTTTTAGCTTGAGATGTCTTGAAATATAAGACTGAAAGGTTTTGGAGTTGTTTTCTTCTTTATAGTGACCTTTTTTCAGATTCAAAATGCTTGTAATGATCTGTGTAGGAACTATGCATTACATTTCTCTATTTTGCTTTATAATCTTGGGGAGTGTTGTTCTTTTGAAAGAGGGAGTGCAACTGAAACTTGGACATGGGTTGTTTGCTTTGAGCACCCCATCATATGAATAAGGGCATTTTTGTTTGCTGCAGCCACAGACTCTTGTACTGCAACTGAAAGCCAAAGATAAAAAGATGTTATGTCGGTAAAAGCCTTCCTCAAAGGAAGGATAATGCAAAGACCAAACAAATATACAATAATCAGAAACCTGCACACAGAACTGTATTGGAAAAGAAGGAAACAATGAGGATGAACCTAAAGATTTGCTATCTCATTAGCTGGTTCAACCTTAAGAGATTTAGGGCAGATCATTTCAAGGTTTGAAATCAGCAAACACTTTAATAAAACCTTTTTCTCAGGAGCTCTGCAATGGCTTTTGCCACACCTGTTCTTAGCACCAAGCAGCATTTCTCTCCCACTAACAGTGTGGTGAGAAGCTGCCCTGAGAGACACAGCATTAAATACAACAGCACAACTAACATTTAGAATTTACCCCTCTGTAAAAATATCAAAGCAATCACTAGAGGAGCATTAAAGTTTCCAAAAGCTGAAGGGAAACTGGTACATGACACATCTTGGCCTGAGATTCCTCATGCAGACTTCCACACTCAGTGGGGAAGACAAAAAAAAGCCTTTTGAGTTGTCCTTCTGTTCCTTTTTCTTTCCTCAGTAAGCTCATGTAATGATGTAGGAGTGGAGTGGAATGGAAATGCAACTCTCATTCAAACTGTGTATATGAACCAGGTATTACAGGGGATAAAGATCCCAAAATCTGTGTGGGTCCTCAGGTTTTGGTTTGTGCTCTCACAGGGCATACTGAGACAGCAAAGAGGTATGGAAACACAGCAGTGAATCTTCCATGGGATGACCACCCTCTGTTTAGCAGCCCAAACTGGTGCTGCCCTGAAATATTCCCAGTTTAACACATCCTGTTCTGCTACCAAAGCACCCCAGCACATATCTGTATCAACTAGCTAGAATGCTGACAAGAGACATGCAGATGTATACACGTGTGTGCACACACACATATGAATGAAGACCAGATCTCAATGTTTTTCAGACAAGGGAGATACTAGAAAGGCACAACAATACATAAAAAATAAGCTAGGAGATGCAACAAAGCAGTTAGGGTTATTTAATGCCCTTTGCTTAATATTTTCCCTTTAGCTATTTATTTTTCTCCATTATTATAGTTACAAGTAATTAGACTCCTAGAGACTGGACATAGCTCAGAGGAAGAGATTTGATCATGGTGAAAAATTCTCTTGTTGGGAACTGACAGTCCCGAGGCACTGAGAGCACCTACTGCAAGTGAGCAAGGGTCTTCTTGTGGTGCTGTAATCTTAGAAGCATCCTAAGAACCTCAGATGGAAAATCTTTTCAAAAGGCAGTGAGCAGCCGTATATGGGCTAGCTAATGCTACCTATTTATTCAAGATTGTGTGAAGTGAGAGCTTCTTTTATGGCTTTTGTTTGCTTGAGGATTTCAGAGACAGTCACCGCCAGGAAAAGAGTTGAGTTTCTGACATGTCAGATTTCTTGTTGACTACATGCTAGGTCAAAAGAAATTTCAAGCCTTTTTGCTGATCCTATGAACCAAGGATACTGCATTTTAGAAAATAAAGTTCTGATGTACTTTTCAAAATTACACAGCGTATTTGAAGAGATAAGTAGAAAGCAAAATCTTAAATTATTTTAAGCAGTTTCTTCAGTAACAGAATCTATTACAATTCAGCATTAGAAAACTCTTAAACAAGTTTGGAAAACCAGACTAGACTCTGGCTCTCAATGAAACTGCAAAGAATTCCCAAAAGGGAGAACTTTTTTTTCATTGTATACTCTTATAGATACCTGGGCATCTCATTACTGCATAGGAAGGAAAAATAAATAGCACACTAGAGACCCCTAGAGACAAAGAAAACAAAAACACACTTCTCCCCACCCCACCTTGCAAAAAAAACCCTCAACAAACCAAAATGACAAAAACAACCAAACCTCAAAACCACAACAATAATCCAAAACAAACAAACAACAAAAAAAGCAGTTTTGCAAGGTTTCTCCAAATACATTTTCCTTAGGGTACAATGTGTTCCAAACAGAGCCACTGGATAACATTACTATAGGCTTCCTATCAGTTTTCAAAATTCACAGAGCAACTCCTTGAATTATATTTAGCATGGCTGATATACATATTGACAGACTAATCTCTCCCTAGATTTTTACAATTTTGGGGAACTAATTTAAAAATATTTTTGTAAGACTCCTTCACTTACCAAAGATGACTATATCATGCTTCCATACCATCACACAACTGCTACTCTCTTAAAAGCAGATTCATCACAAGTTTCCAAAGCAAAGGTGGAGTCTCACAGGCCCTCTGCCAATTCCAAATACACATTAAGAACTTGCCGAAACAGGGTTTTTCAGACCTAAACTTCTTCCTACAAACACTTACTCACAATAGCAGCATTATGCTTCTCCTTGCTCCTTTATTTTATACCCCAAGATGTTCTCTGCTTATCAAGCAGCCTAATTACTATTGCATCTTGTCCATACAAATGGCCTATCACCCCACAAGGCTTATCTCAAATCAGAGTCAGCACAGAATCTCTGGAAGGGAGCTCGTGAATACTATAAATTGTTCAAAGTTTACTCCTGCTTGTACTGCCCAGTTCTGCTTCCAATCCCCTCACTTATTAGAGCTTCCCAAAGATCTTTTTTACCATCCCCAAGAGAACAGGCAATACTTCATTCCTGTATCCACATATCAAGGACTCCAAATGTAGAAGAAAAATTATCCTTTGCAGACCTGCAAAGAGAGTCAAGACTCCCTGCTCCACTTGTTCTCATGAAATTGTGGCGTAAGTTGAGGTAGGTGATATCTTGACTGTAGAAGAGGTGCTCTGGTACTTCCTCAAGGCTGTAGCATGAAAGATCAACCACGCTAAATCGCATAGACACAATCTGAAAAGACAGAGAAAAAGCTGCAGCTGTGCAACAAATTTCTCTGGAAGCCTAATGGAAGGCCAAAGAATACAGCTAGCAAACAATTTGCAAGAAATGGAAAGAACCCCTGGTACCTAGCAGGTAGAGTCCATGAAATACAAGCCCTTTGCTACATCACTGATGCACAAGGATGCACAGCTGGATACCAGCCAGGACTCACACAAAGCCCTGCTCTGTATATGCACTGGGCACACTGCCTAAGGGCTAAGAGAGCCAATGGAACAGAGGAAAACAGATCTTTCACAAAACTCTATTGAGAAAGCATAATCTCTTGCAACCTTCCAAAGGTGCAAGAAGCAACAGGAAGCAGTTTTTCCAGTTCAGTTCTTTGAGGTTTACAGAACCTCCACCTGGCATAGCTGCTTCTTTTGTACTTTTAGCTACTTCTTTCTTTTATTAGATTGTTGAGGGTATAAAATTTGAAACATAACTTCTTATAAAAAGGCTTCATAAATTATGGCTTTGCAACATTTCATAAAGTCTCTGCAAATCTCATGTCCTTTCATTAAGTATGTTTTGTTTTGAGGTCTTTGGTGCTTAATTTGACATCTTTGATCTGCTTTACCCCAAACTCATTTGTATTTCATAATATCCTTGCTGACCTACGATCTCTCTGTAACTCAAACCTCAGGGCTGCCCCGTGAATGTCCAGTCTACACTTCAGGTACGTTCAAGTACGGCAACAAATGCAATCTGTAGATTTCTACCACTGTAAAGTCAGCCAGTCCCTGTGGTTTGCCTTAGGGACCTGTGATTAAGCTAGTCTCATAGGTGCAGCAGGGGTTAAAACAGCACAGAACTACTGCTCGACATAGCTGCACAGGTAGAGAAAAAGAGAAGGCCAACAGAAAATCTCTGTTGTCCAGAGCACAAAGGAAATAAAGCTGGAAAGTGTCGTGGGTACTTTCTCTGGCATCCTAGGCTCATGTCTGACTGCAGAGCAAGCTCGGCTCCGAGCCCCCTTCCCGTGTGTGCCCCGCACCCTCCGGGGCAGCGCTTGCCAGGGCTCACCGAGGACGCCTGCCGGAGCCAGCGCTGGCACTCTGCCAGCGTCCCAAAGGAGATGTGGTAGGTCTGAGCCTGAGCTCCAGCAGATGTGAACGCCAGCGTGTGCTGCCGGCGCTTCAGCTCCTCCACCTGCAAAGGGAGAATCCACAGCAGTGCAACGCACCAGCAACTACTGCCGACCCCGAGTCTAGGGGAGCTACTTCTGACCACCAGTAACATTGCATTTTGCTGAAAATACACCTGCAAAGTCACTGGAGAAAAACACACAAGTAAATCCTGCTTAACCTCTTTTGGCTGAAATAGATACAGGAAGTAATGGTTTCCAGAACGTCCATGCGCAACATTGGCTACTGCTGTGGAAGCTGAACTAGTGTCTCTCTGCTTTATTAGCCTTCACAGCACCACTCAAGCAAAGCAAGTAGAAAGGGGTTGGGCACATTAAGGCAGTAATCTGTTTAAAAAAGCCTACGTTAATCTCTTGTGGGCAATTCCCATCACTACCATTTCTTCCTTCCCAGGCTACAGGGAGCTAACCAAAACAAAGCCTTACCTTCCCTCCAATAAGAGGCAAGATGTGCATCTTCCCTGCATGGCTGTCCTTGACCGAGGACACAATGAGGCACGTTCCACAGAGAGTGACTGAGCGCTCTGCCCACTTGTGCAGCTGGGTCTTTCCTTTGCGTACACTATAGACTCCGGAGAGCAGCACGCGATCCAACTGCTCCACCTGGCTCGGCTTTTCTGAAGAAAAGGGGGCATTAGCATTTACTGTCCATATGCTCTTCACTCTCGTCTGTGAGTACAAATCACAGATTTAACATGCAAAAACAGTTATTGTAAAAAACAAGCAGACAAACTGCACTTGAATAAAAAGTCCCATGCAGAGGACAAGCAATATCTTCAGTCAGCGCATGAATGGCAGCTGAGCAGAACCATTTGTGCCTCCCAGAACAATGTCAGAATGGTTGCCATGCAGTGTTTTTAATCCACAGGTAGTTACAGACTTTAGCAAACCAGATGCTTGCCAAATATCCTTTATTCAAATGCAACAGAAAAGCAATTTTAAACTCTCATTGAGTCATCTAAACTCACTGAAACCATTAAGTAAGTGGCTTCAAGGAACGCCTGGAATATCAGCTACAAAGGAAGTTCTCTCCCTGAAGATGACTGTTCTGGTTTTGCCTGAGATAGAATTCATTCTCTTCCTGGCAGATGGTACAAGGCTGTGTTTTGCCTTCAGTGTGAGAACAATTTTAAAAATCACATTTAAAAAAACTGCTGTTTTGGTAGGCGCTCAGCAGCACTTACCCAAGTCAAGAACCTTACAGTGTCCCATTCTCTGCAGCAAGCAGGTGCCCAAGAAACTGCAAGGGAGCATGGTTAGATCAGCTGATCCAAACTAGCAAAGGGGATATTCCACACCACAGAACATCATGCCTAGTATACAAACTAAAGGAACTGGGCCAGGAGGGCTGAGCATTGCTAGAGGAAGGGCACCAATGTGATGAGCAGTGTATGGTGCATCACTTTTCTTTTATTTATCTTCGTTATTTCCCTTTTCATTCCAATTATTATTATTTTACTTTATTTCAATTATTAAACTGTTTTCAGTCCACAGGTATCACCTTTTTCCCATTCTCCTTCCCATTCCATGGGGGAAGCAGTGTGTGAGTGAGTAGATTATTGGTGGCTTATTCGGTGGCTGGGGTTAAACCACAACAGACTTTTTAGGTGCCAGACCTGGTGCACAAAGGGCAGAGACAGATCTGACCAGAGTGTGTTAAAACAAATTTGCTATATGCATTTCTTGTATTGGTTTAACAGTGTCTGGCCACAATGTTGATTTGTTTGCTTGATTTTGTTGCACTTGTTCTCAAGGTTGCATTATGTAACACCTTATCTGCTGTAAACGCTGGGTTAAGGTTAGGTGTATTTTGTAATCTGGTCTGTGTGCTCAGCATGGCCCTTACCTCTGTGCTCTGGTGCCATTTAGTGGAAAATATCAGTATTGACACCATTTGCCTTTTCCCCTCAGAGACCCCACCTAGGGAGTGGACACTTCCCACACCCTCCTTTTCTCCTCCACGTTAATTACAACAACAATTGGCAATTTTTAGTATCTCTGGGACGTTGAAACCAGTGTGGTTTCCTCTTGCTGGGCCCCATGAGTGCGGTTCTTGTGTAGGGAGGAGCAACTCCAGCCCTGGGACAGGCCACGACCACTCAGACTGGGCTGGAGTCAGACTGCTGCCAACTGCTGCCATACTGCACACACTCAAGGTCAACCATTCTGCTTCTGGAGTCAGGGTTACAGAGGATTTGTACACAGTACTCTAACTAAAAGAGAGACTGGTAGCATGTGAAGGGGTCTGAGCTGCTTCAGAGCTGATGGGCACTGAGGTCCAGCTGCTCCTGGCACCCTACTGGGGCTTGGGCTGGATGTTCAAACTGATGCTATGTGGAGTAAGAAGGTCACACTGTATTCAACAAGCGAGAAGAGGAAAACCATACTCCAAACATTTTTCAGGAGCAGTTAAACTCAAGTTGTAATATTGTTTCTCAGTTAGACAGCAGGATCTTCAGCTTGCCAAATCTAAAGCATTGTCTTGATGTCCATGTCTGGCTGAATTCAGCTCAAACATTTACTTGCTTATTTACAACAACAGTTTCACTTCACAGTATGAAGTTTGATATAAGATGTCCTTTACTGGTTAGAAACTGTAAGAATCCACAGAAAAAATTGCTTTGATTTCACTAAGCTGAAAGACTAGGCCCACACTTGTAAGAAAACATTATTATGGGACTAAAAATGGTATCCCACTACTAACTGCCACAGTTATTATGCCACAGTAATGCTCCAAGCATTACTACACAGCTAGACCAATCCTGCAGCTCTCCTCTCTGCTCCAAAGCCATGACACCTATCCTAGAGTGCATCAAGGGCACCGTGGGAACAGTCAGGTGCTGGAACACCTCTCCTGTGGAGCCAGCCTGAGGGCTGGGGCTGCTCAGCCTGCAGAAGAGAAGGCTCTGGGAGGGCCTTCATGCAGCTTCTCCATAGATAAAAGCAGCTTGAAAGAAAGGCAAAGAGAGACATTTTACAAAGGCCTATAGTGGCAAAACAATGGGCCATGTTTCTCAACTGAAAGAGGGCAAATTTACACTGGACATAAGGTAGAAATGTTTTATGGGGAGGGTGGGGAGGCCCTGGCACAGAGAAGCCCAATCTCTGAAGTGTCCAAGGCCAGGCTGGGTGGGGCTTGGAGAAACCTGGTCCAACCTTGTGGAAGGTGTCCTTGCCCGTGACAGGAGGGGGGAACTAGATGATCTTTAAGGTTCCTTTCAACCCAAACCAGTCTGTGATGCCATTATTCTAATTAAAGTTTCTCTGGGTAAAATCCATTTCCTCCCTTATGTTCTCAGCCGCAGGCTTTGCAAAACTATTGTATCATCCTCCATGTCATTCCCTCTAACTCCTCCCCTACCTTTGATAATCACTTTGTCAGCATTTGCTTGTACTTCCTTAAAACAGGTCTCCTGAACACTCTTCAACCCTTACACTCCTTCTTTCATAGCCTTCTTCTAAGCAGACCAGCTACCCATGCTGACTGAAACTACCCAATTACATTTTCTATCCACTTGGTTCCATGAAGTTGAATCGCAGTTCATGAACCCTCAGCAGCTCCTGCTTAACATACCCAAGCTTTCATTCTTTCCTCAAAAGTTCTCCATACCTCTATCCTTGATGCCTCTATTCCTTCCAGCTGAAGTAACTTCTGACTCCCTCTTCCTTGCCCCATAAATTCAGACTACATGTCACACTTCTTTCCATCTGTTATGCTCCATGTTTTGCACATATATATATATATGTTTGTATACATATGGTATATACATTATATACACTGTTTTGCCCATTCTTACACACAGCTCTCATACAGAAGGGGTTCGTCTCAGATAGCAGGGTGAAGGAGCTAATTATAAATGCTTTTTTTTTGACACTGAATAACTAAAAGATGGCTGGCAGATTAGCTTGGCTGCTCAGATCCACAAGAGCAATTTTCCATAAAAAGCACTTTGATTTTTTTTTTCTGAAAAGCCAAAAACAGGTGAAGTACTTAGAAGTAAAGAAATAATTTCCTTATCAATGAATTCCCTTTCTGACTGCTATCAACATAGGCCCACAGGCCTATGCCTGTTATCTGTGGCTCCTTGTGTATGCTGCATCCTGCCCAAATCAATTCAACAGCCCACACTCCCAAGTCTCGCTTCTGCAATCCAGTGCCCCAAGCTTCTGATGGCAGCCTGCATTATTATTAACCAGCTGGCACCTTCACTCTTCACTCATCTTAAAGGCTGTGGAGGTATTTGACTAGGAGCTTCCTCGCCCATATCCACAATTTTTTTGTAAATACAATCTTCATGCACATCTAAATGGAACTGCCATATGTTTCTGATCCCAGTGTGAGGTCTAAGTCATCAGTTGCAACATTTGGAGCTAAAGACAAGAGAGTACTCTTCTGCCTTCCTGTGGACCTGTCTTTTCTCAAGTCATAGACAGGATAAAGAAAACTATGATTTTTTTAATATAAATATTGAAAATGTTTTATTTTAAGAAAAGCTTACTAGTACTGCAGGTGCTTGATGTAGCCCTCTATAAAGCCAACAGGCTGATGACTCAGGCTTTAGCTGAGCTCCAGCTCACAGTTACAGCTGCAGGAACAGTGACAGCGCACACACACAATTTCTTACCACTGTAAAAGCGAATCATACAGCTGAGATCTGAGTTTGCTGCCTCTTCCTGCATTCTGAGAGGATCATCAAAACCTAACCCAGCCAAGTAGTCATACACAATCTGAAGGGGTTTTTCTGTGGGCTCCAGCCTCCTGTCAAAACATGCAAGAAAGAAGTTTGAGAATGCAAAAAAGATTAAACAAGTCTCAGTACAGCCAAAGCATGACACACCATGTTCTGCTCCTCTGAAAAGGTCTGGCAGGCACGGACTCCTGGGTCTCTGCTCCCTGCTTGACAATTAGCACTTAAGAACTGCAGCACTTGTGAATTACATTGCAGAAACACAGAGAAATAGCAATTGCCATAAGCCACACAATTCATGGTAAGTATTTCTATTCTTGATTTAAGGAGGAATCCATGACAAGACACAAAACCAGAGATACCGCACAAAAAAGCAGGTGCCAGGTAATTAAAAAACCCTATGTATAATGTCTCAAAAATATAAAAGAACTCTTAAATTTTTCTTCCAAATGCAGCTTGGAGCAAAGCATTTGAAGAATCCTCATGAAGATTTACTTTAAAAAAAAAAAAAAAAAAAAAAAAAAAGAAAAAAGACAATTTCCTACTCTCTTCAGCTCACATCAGTAATTAGATTCTTATGCTTTGGCAAGTTAACTCAACCAGTACATTTAAAAGGACATTTTAGACCTATGGTAGAACACAGGAAGGATTCAGTGACTAGCTTGAATAAATAGCAATAAGAGGATGTTCTTGTGAAACACTGGATTTAGTATATTCAGACCAGAAAAGATGTTTTCTGATCCTCTCTTCTCACTTTCTCCAGAGACCCTGAATTGTGATTTTCTTCATAAAAACATAAAGAGTTTCTTGCTAAATTACAAGTTTTATTTTAGGGGAAAAATAGTGTAAAAGATTAAGCACTGAAAATGCTAGGTAGGAGTTAAAATACATCGTTCCAATGATCTACTCATTATACATCATTAAAAATCCCCATTTTTAATCTAAAAGTGCCTAGCTTCAGATTACAGTCACTAGACCTCAACTGTTACCTCTTCCTTAAACAAGAGTTTATAAACCACGTCACTAAACATTTCAAACTTCCTCTTCAAGATAAGGCACAAGGTGCTTTTAAAATTATTCTTGCAGTAGAGTGGGTCTACTTTGATTCAAAAGTATTTTTACCACCAAAATTTTTTTAGTTTATCCCTACTCTGTAAGCACTAACATGACTGTCCCCTGTATTCATGCACTGACTACACAAAACTACACATACACATTGCTTCAACTCAAACAATTTTCTGTTCTTGGATCCATCCTGCTCTCAACTTACAGCCTTCCAATGCACAAGTCCTCCTGACCTGCATTTTTTGGTAACTTATAGCCTCCTTCTTCTCCCTTGCAGTAGTTAGTACACTTGTCTTTTACATAAATATTCCTAGTGATACTGAGAAGCAATGTTTTCCAGGGAATATTGAATACTAAACCATCTAGGGCATCTGCTGCACTGGTTTCTCAGTACTACTTCCCATCCATGCCCTCCTGAGTTCTTACCTTTTAGCCACAGGTTATTAACAGAGCAAACTGAACAATGCAAGTTTACATTTCTTCCTTCAAACAGCTCCTCACCCAAAACAAGATGCTTACACCAAATAACAGTTTTCAATTTTTAAGATATTAGCCACTGACTTTTACTGGTTGGTGCATTATTTTTCTCCCCATAACATCAGAACACAGAACCTCCAGCATCTTGGGCAGGAAGGGCCTTTAAAGGTCATCTACTCCAACCATCTCATCATGGACAGGGACATCTTGGAACAGGTTGCTCAGATCCCAGTCCAATATCTCACTACAATGAATGTCTAAGACCTTTGGCAACCAAGATTTAAACTTCTAAGCATCAAGATCGAGTTTGCTAGGTAGTACCTGTTTTCCACCAAACTTTGTTGACTTGTGTACATCACTTATACTGCTATCTTAATGGGAAACATTTCATTGCTGTATGTACCAAATCTTTCTGCTTCTTCTTGCCTCTTCTCAAGAATAACAACATTTCTGATGGTTTTTAATTATTATATCAGAGTATTTCCACTATTACTGACAGCTTTACAAATGTAATGAAATAACTAAGGGAGGACTGATTTCATAAAACATAAACCACTTACAAGCACCTAGTCATCCAGGCTTCCTTTGGAGTCACCAAGACACATCTCAAGAAATAAAATGATCTCAGGTATTTCAAGCAGACACATTGCAACTCTCACTTCACAGACAGGACTTCCAGATCAGAAGAAGGAAACTGACTTGAATTCACAGAATTGAAAAGAGAACAGAATGATCACAAGGACATTGCTGAATATTTAGACTGAATACATTGCTATTCTTTCATACAGTTTTCAGTCTTCCAAGTCAAGTGCCAAACCAACATCTGCATACTCTGGAAAGAAACTCACTGGGTGATATTAAAAGGGTAAAGAACTCAGAAGCTGTCTGTGAGATGGTAAGATGTGATCAGATATTTAACAAAGTAATCTGTATTGTGAACATGTTATTAAATTAATTGGTAGAGTTTGTTCAAGGAAGGAATTATCTCAATAGGGCACGAGGATAATTTTGAGTGCTTTGGCACCTTCCATGGACAAGTGAGTAGATACCATCCAGGCCTGCTTCATGCTAACACAGGTGTTACAGCAGCACTGCTCTAACTCCCACTTCCCCACCCAGAACAACACCAGGGGAAGCAATTCAAGGATCTCTTCTGTGACAAATACACTCTGAGAATTGTAAGGAACAGACACATCAGAACCAAGAACTCTTCACAAAATTTATGACGAATCTTGACCAAGTCCTAGACATACCAAGAAGCAAAAAGAGTGGGAAGTAAAAATTTACAGCTCAGTACTTGCTTCCAAAAGACTGGCAGCAGATCCAGTTTGCTAATCCAGCAAAATATGCCACAAATCAAAGATGGGTACACCTAGCTAGCCTGAGAAAAGAGAGATTGAAAAGAATTCAAATGCAAAAGCCACTTCAAAAGCTAAATAAAGTCAAAATGTATCTCTTGAACACATTTATAAGCTTTACCTAAGGTTTTTCATGACCTGTGCTAATGCATCTGCTCTTCCTTAAAAATGCTGGAAAATCTGCTTGCAATTAGTGTCCAAAACATGCCAATTTCCTTACAAATTTTTCAAGCAACAAACAGGGGTTTTCAGCTGCCTCAGTGGCTATGTTCAAGTGTCCATCTGTTTTCATACAGCATTTCTAACTAATCCATCCCGAATTCCTATAACCCTGACCAAGGCAAGGCAAATGGTTCTAAGTAACCTTTTCCAACACTCAGTCTTGTTCTCTCTGCATCTCCCACCATTAGCATTCCCACTCCATTATAGAGCAAACACACACCAGTTTTAAAATTTGGATACATGCAACCTGTAATCTTCATTTCATTATCAAAAATTAGCTACTAGCTCTGTTCAAAATGCACTGTATATACTGCTTAGCCTTTAAGTAAGGAGATCCAAGCAATCATTTACCCCTGAGAACAGGAGTGACAATTTTATAAGTGAATCATAAGCTCAGATGAATGCAAAGTTTAAACCCCAACAAACTGAATGGGAGCTTCTTAACCTAGAGGAGTCTGTAACACACTCACAGCATAAAGTTCACGCAAATTAAACCTTAAGCCATCTATTTTCAGCCTAAATTGACTTCAGGCATAAAACATAGCATCATATGCTTAAGCTTTCTTTATATAACCTTTGCTACCATTTCTGTCTCCCTTTAATTATTCAGCTGACAACTCTTCTCAGCAAATAAAATTACTAACAATTAAATACTACCTGACATAATTGCGACAGTACCTTATATTTGTAACTCAAAATAACTGTTTACAGCCTCTGAAATAGATCAGGTTGTCCAGATACTAAAACCCCATAACACAGAACAAAACAAAGGAATATATGAAAAAGTGCCTCTACCCAGAAAATGAGGACATATTTCTGACAGGAGCAACAGTCAAACCCTCCCTGTTAAAACACATAACTATGAGGTATATAACCTCTACTTCACCACTATCTAATTTTTATGAAGTGCATGACTCAAGGCTGTGACTGCCAGCAACTACCTCTGCCTGTTCCCCACCTGGCCTGTCAACAGGCACACGGTGAACAGAGCCTCGCAAACCTGTACAAAACATTTTTCAGGTTTATCCGTCCTCGGCCCTCACCTGACTAGGTCTCCATGAAGCTGCAAAAAGAGGTTTTTCCTCCCTTCTCTGTCACAGATCTCCGAGGCTTGGGTGTCCACTGTGCAGAGGACCAGGCGCAAGTCCGAAGGAGCCGCAGCTGCTGGGTCTCTTCCATAGACATACACGCAGCCTCGTCCGACGTCTCCTTTCAGCCAGGTCCTCTCACGGGAACCAACGCGGCTCCTGCTCTGGCAGCTCCGGCTCCCGGCCCGCTTCGCGTTCCTCTGCAAGGCAGCCCAGAGCCGAGCGTGAGCCCGGCCCGCTCCGATCCCGCTCCCCGCCCCGCACAGGCAGCGCCCACCGCCCTGCGAAGGACCAAGGTCGCGGCGGGCAAGCGGCCCCGGCTCCCGCAGCCGCCTGCCCCCAGCCCACAGAGCCGCCCGGAGCGGCGGAGGCCTCGCTCTCCCCCTCACCTTCAGCACCCGGATGCCGCCGCGGGGTCCAGCCCGGCCCCCTCGTGCGCCGCCCGGAGCCGCCGCCTCGTCCTCCTCAGCCTCCTGCGCTTCCCTGGGGCCGGGCCCGGGCCCGGGCCCCGGCCCCGGCCCGGCCTCCCCCATCGCCGGCCGGACCGACACTCCGGGGCTTGGCGGCCCCGCCCCGGAAGCGCAGGGCCCGTCCGGCCCAGCCAGCCCGGCGGGAGGAGCGGCGGCGGGAGGAGCGGCGGCGGCCGCGGGACGAGGAGCGGCGGCGGCGGCGGGCCCGTTCCCCGCGCTCCGGTCGCTCCAGGCCGGGCACCCCGAGCTCCGCGTCCTTCCAGCAGCGAGAGGTGCCGAGTGGGAGCCGCTCGCCGGCCAGGCGGGGAAAGGCAGAGCCGAGAGCGCTGCAGACGCGCCTGTCCCCTCGCCTCGGCGCAGCTCCCGGCTCTGTCTCCGTCCGCCCCCGCAGCTGGGGGTGGGCGCTGCTCGACAGCCCCGTGGCACCGTTCTGCTGCTGCCCTGCAGGCCAGCACATCAGCTCTGCCAGGCCTAACCAGTGGCTGCTGCTAATAGCGCCATTAACCACTAATGTCATCATCTACCAACGACATCATCATAACACAGTTTACAGGAATTTGAGTATGTTTTAGGGCAGCTCTGCTTCTGATCCTGCAGCCACAGAATCAAGCACATAAAAAAAAAAAAAAAGTGCTCCCACCTACCTCACAGTAAAGTTACATGTTTGAAAAGATATGAGAGATCGAGTGAAATGTGACTATGACTAGAAATCACAAAGCAGGCACATGAGGGGACGGAGATATGACGGCGATCCTTGTCCAAGAGGCACGTGGAGTATGAAAGGGGTATTTTAACGAGCTCCCTGAGCAGACTCACATCACATTCCTGGTGTTCAGATCCCACCACACCTTTCTAGCACATGGACAAGCACTGCTGCTTGTACTTAACATGTTCGCTCTCAGGATGGTAGTCCACAGGAACTGCTCAAGCATTTTGCAATTGTCCACTCATCTTGCGTCTCCAAAATTTCCTATGAAGTTCTTTCAAACTATGGCCTTATTATTTTGCATCATCTGACATTGCTATGGTCAAATATTAAGAATCAAAACATTCTATCCCACTGTATTTGCAGAAAGCAACAAGGCACAGTTTCAAATCATTGAATATTGACTCATTTTATTAGTCACTTCATAATTTGATTCAACCAAAAGACAATACACACAGCAGAAGTCTAATGCATCCCATGTAAATGTTTACATCTGTTAAGCTCCTCACTCACCTATGACTCAGCATTTGCTTAAATTTTTCACATCTCAAAAATAGGTCTCCAGAATTTTGAGTGCAAACAGGTGCCCTGCCTCAAAGGGCATGTTTTTCACTTTAAATTTGGTGGGTTTGTTGGGGGGTTTTCATTTCAGTAGTTTTTTGTTTGCCTTTTTTTCTCTGTATTGTCAGAGGTGGGACAGGGCTCTGTGTAAAATTTAAATTACAACATTAAGAAAGAAAAAAGAATATACAGGAATAGAGTGAAAGTTAAAAGGGAAGCAGTCTAGCAGCTCCTTCCCTCACAGCCTCCAAGTAGAAAATGAACACATAAAAATGCACCAGCATCACTGCTGCCACGGCTCACAGCTAGTACCAGCCTTAGGGAAGGCACTGGTACCTTCCCCAGTTGCTTCAGTATCTTCTGAGTTATAGATCCAAGGTACTGTAAAGACAGTCCCCTCACTGCTATTGCTTCAGTAAGTTGTTCAAGGCCATATTTTGTGCCAAGACCTGGACAAAGTCAACTTTTAGGATCTTTCCATGTCTCCTCCCTCTTCAGGCCCATTACGGCCACTCTGGTTTCTGTCATCTTTTAACTCAAAATACATTCACCTGGAAAAAAAGACATCCAGTGTCTCCCAGTTCCGAAGCCTCCCATGCAGATACTAGTAAGATCAGCCATGAAGTCTGTACCTTGCTGCCTTTATATCCCCCTTACACTGGAACAAGAAAAACATCGACCAGACCTGTAAGAATTGCTGTATTCAAGCGGCAGAAGAGGAGTCAGCATGTGCCCAGAGTGCCTCAGCTGTGTGAGTGCTCTCCAGAGCAAAACCACAGCAGCAGCACAGATCTCAAAATGCACATGGGGTGAAGGAGCTAGCAGCAGTATCTGGTATTGCAGATGGGGGAAGGTGTGAAGCCTGGCCTTTCTTCTTGTGTAATGTCAGCATTCATCCCTTAGTGAGGAGGGGAGAGCTCCAAGGACAACTGGAATGTTTGGCTGCTACAAAAGAGTCCTTCATAGTCAAGGGATGGCTTCCTGCAAAACATATTTTGGGTACACACATCGCCTCCTCCAAGACAAAATGCCCATTTCCCCACAGACACAGTGCAAAGGCGGCTGAAGGAGCCAAGAAAACAAAGAATTCACCCTGCAAGCTTACCAGAGACAGACAGCAAACCCCAGCTGCTCTAGGGGACAGAAAGCAAGCACTACAAGAGGGACAACATACACGGTTCCCAACTCTGCTGCAACAAATTAGCCAGGCGAGACACCGTTTTCTTCTTCCTTCCCATCTAATTTCCTGTACCAGTGCTCTTTTCCAGCAAAACCAAAGGGAGAGTGAGGCATGCTGGCTTTCAGTATGAGTGAACATGTACAACTCTGTGAAGAGAATGGGAGAGCTTATGAGAAGTTCAGGAACCAAGGCAAAGATTTCCCATTAGCTTTTCATCTGGGACACCCCCAGGACTCACTGAGGTATGGTTTGAACATGCTCAGTCATCAACGTTGTGTTGGAGCCAGTGGGGCAATGAATAGCCATAACTGCAGTGAAAACAATTAAGCTAAATGTTCAGCACCAGAAATGGACCCTGATTCAGCCATTTCCTGCAAAACTGCCTGCTTCATGATGCTTCTAGCTAAACACAGGATTTATCTCACCACTGATAGTGAAGGCATGACCCTACCACAACCCAAAGTTAATCTTAAGGAAATCATACATTGGTCTTATAGATTTTATAACCCTACACCGATGCCAGTTCCAGGAGAAAAAAAAAAACCTCTTTGCTAATCCAAAGGCCCAAACCAATTCAATTGGTAGGGTAGCAAAAATACCCTTCAAGAGAAGATAAATTTACTCCACTTACACATGGACCAGCACTTAGATCAGTGACAGCCTTATATCGTATTGCTTAATGCAGTTAAGATCAGACCAGACTGAACAACCCTTAGTGGCCTCCTGCTCCCAACAAGTGGTCATCAGTTTTCCCTAAGTACACTGTGGATCACTCTTGCAGTATTTTTGGTAAGTTCTGGAGCCCAGTGTTAGCACTTCCGTGGACACAAGAAGCTCTGTCTAAGCTTACCCTCAGAGCACTCAATGATCTGGAAAGCCCTAGAACAGAACTGAAGCAGAAGTGCTCAACCTTCAGCTTACCAGCACACTGACAAATGAAGATATATCCTAAAGAGCACTGAACATCTGAAGTTTGTCACACTATACTTTTGCCTTACACATCACCTCTACAAGACCACCCAGAAACTGCAGCACCTCCCGGGAGCTGCCCAGGGCCATCCCAACACAGCTTTCTGTGAGCTCCGAGGGGAACAACCAGAGCTGCATCTTTGCATCCAAATGCTCCAGCCACTGCCTTCTGTTCAAAACACAGCTTAGTTACTGTCAGCCTGAACCTCAACTGGCACATTATTCTGAAACGGGAGCAAGGATCAACTATGCAAAAAAAAATGGGAAAAGGTCTCTTTAAACTGCATGGTCTTTATTTCAGTGCCAATATTACAGATACAACACAAATATCCCAGTCAGAAGTAACTCAAATGGAACCCAGGGGGATCTACAACAGGCTCTGGAAATAAAATTTGTGAGAAGTTCTGGAATAACCAGGAAGAACAACTTTGCAGCATAGTCTCTGATGAGTCTCCCAGTAGGAACAAAGCCTTTGCCCAAAAACTGATCTACAAAATTGTGTCTTTCTACCCATAAACCACAACTAACAGGTTGAAAGACTTTGAAACTGTATGTGGTAGAAAACCAGCTGCTCCTTTTATCTCTACATCTCTCATAACTCACTTCACTTTCTGGGGAAGCTACAGAAGACTCAATCTGCATGGCTGTGGCTACCGATTGAAGGAAAAAAAATCAGGCCTAAGAGCTTAATTTCCAAGTACAGCACCAAAGCAATTTTACCAACTCTTACCAGCACCTCTTCCCCTGCACTGTGTCCCAGGTTTGTAGATGAACTCCAAAGGCCTCACTTGCTCTTGGTATGCAGCACATAACTAAGAAGGGGGTGTATACAATAATGCACTGAGTAGGTCATAAGAAGCCTCCAGCCTCTTAAGACCCAGGGGATACAAGAAGAAAGAGGCAGGACAGCCTGACATTCCCCAAATCCCCATCTGAGTCCCAGATGAAAATGCCTGAAGGAATCCAGTTAGAAATGAATGACATCACACCTTACCCACCCTAGGGAAAAAAAAAAAAAAAAGACAGCAGAAAGAAGGAGCAGCTGCTCACTTGCTGCAGAGAGAAGAAAGTTTCCCTGCTAGAAATTCCAGACTTCTCTTCCAACCAGGCTGTATTCCTTTTTGAGAGGGAAGGAGGGTGGGGAAGGGGAGAAGGGAATGTTGCTTCTGGCTGTGAATGCATGTGTGAGGGAGTGCACAGTAGCCTCCACAAGCCACCAGCCACATTAGCAGAGGAGAGATTAGTCTTAACAGATATGCTTCAAAGTCAGCAATCACTTCAGGAAAATTCCTCCTCATCAGCAGGTCTCATTTGTTCCCCATGCCCATGGTGCAGTTTGGGGGATTGCCAAAGATCACAACCTTCTTCCCAGAGTTCTTTTGATTGGGTGGGATGAGAGTAAGAATGGTGCCAGAGCCTCATTGCCAAGACTGAGGGGGAAAGTTGTTGACTTCTGCTAGATCCTGCATTGCTGAGCCCTTGTGATTATATGTCAACTTGATCCGCATACGTAGTTGTTGCTACAAGAGAAAAGGGGGAAACAAACACAAGGAAAACAAATTCAGGTCTTCACTTAAGGTCAGAGACTCCCACCTCAGCCAATCCCCTCCCCACCCCACAAATACTCAACACAGACTTTTCCTGACCACAGGAGCTTGCTGGGAGTATGTGCAGGGTGACCTAAGACACTGCAGATAAATGCTCGGTCTGGTGGGACATTGATTGGTCATTGTAGTTCTCAGATCAGGTACAAGCTCTTAGGAAAGTTACAGCACAGCTTCTACTCACATCTGTGTCTGCACTGGCCCTGCTCTTGCAAGCACTGAAGTCCTTAAATACAAGATGAACCACCCTCAAATTCCAGTTAACAACAGAAGAAAGAAGGTGGCAGATCTTTACTCTGCTGCACTACACTTGGGCTTGCAAGGAGGGATGGGCTGTCCATTCAGTGCAGCAGTCTGGAAACTTCAAGTACTGCACAGCTCAGTGGCACTGTGAAGGAAATAGCCTATGAGAGACAGGAGATGGAATCTCCAAGAACATTACCTTCTGCTGTAACTAAATGATGGAGTAGCTCAGAAGTCACTTTACACTGCCATTTGGCTGTCACCCAGATACTAGGTGGCCCTTAAAAACAGCTAGAGTATAGCATGCTCCAGTCAGGTTCCCTATTCTCCTCTCCCAAAAAAAATTCCAAAAATAAAAAGCCAAAAATTGACCATTTTCATCTATTTTCTCCATACCTACAGGCAAGTACACAAAAGGGATAGCAGAGGGAAGAAAGGAAGATAATGACAGCTTCAGCTAGGCTCAGGATAAAGAAGAGATGGTGTATCACTAATAGGTCAACATCATGACTGTCACTTTTTGCCTTATTTGGTGTTTTGGAAAACTGGCCATTAGTCTCAGTCCAGCACACTCTGAAGTGTTCCTAGGAGTTGTGGCATTCCTACAAGAAAGCACACCACTACCCTAAGTGTGTTTCACCTTGTGGGTCCCATTCTGACACATTACAGGAAAACACCTAAATGCTCCAAAGTTCACAAAATAACTTTCAAGGTGATCTTTGAAAGGTGCTTTACAGCTTAACATCTGGCATCAGATGTTTATGAGACACAGAATAATTAGTCTTGTGGCTTAATAGGCAGAGTTGAGCAAACTACACGGAAATAAAGGGAGATGCATGGAAACCACAAAAAACTATGCACTAGAAGACTGGCATTCAGTGAAACTTGGGGTGAAATTTGTGAATTATTTTCTCACTTGCACATCAATCTAGCAGAAATACTTTACATCTAGAGCAGTATATAAGTTTTAACCTATGAAAAGCTTCAGATGTTTTAAGTTCCCAGAGTAATTTAAGATCATAAGGCTGTCTCAAAGGAGGAAATGTGATCTCAATTTTAATTTTCTTTCTGATGCCATCTGAGCACTTGCAAATCCTCATAAGGAGGAAATGTGGGCCCCATCTCTCCCTCCCCTCAAGTCTGTTGCATCCCAGTCTTGAAGCCTGTCTCTGAAGGCTGTAAAACAAATGGAATTACAATTACATCACATCTAAAGATTCTTGCCATCAACTTTTAAAAACTATACTCGTCACATCAGCGACAAATGAGACCACTTGGTGGAAGATGTTTCTTCCCCCAAAGAAGGCCCCTGGGATCTGGTACCCTGAAGACAAAGAAAGCCCTTAGAGCATGCCCCCCTTCTCCTTATCAAAACTTCTGTTATCTTTTAGGATTCCTATTGGCTTTTAAAGTCGTTAAGTGATTGGTCTTTTCTTACTTAGAATTTTGAGGTAATTGGGTAGTTTGTAATTTGCAGTTGTTATTGGTTAAGAATTCAATCCTCTGAAAAGCTACAAAAACTCCTTGTTACATTGTACTTTGCAAGCAGACTCCCCTTTGGAAGCTGTGCAGCAGGTGGAGCCCCTGCCTGGGCAGCTCTCGCAGCAGCCCAGGCTGCAACACCTCCGGCAGCTACACCACTTGACAGACAATTTTAACAATATGGATTAAGCTGCTTTTTTGTGTAAAAGCAATTAAATAACACCACTGCAGATAGGAAGAACAAGTGTCGGATATATGTCAGGGTGCTTGCCTCCCAAACATCACTTTTACAACCCATAGAAACACTAGGTCCTCTGGCCATGTGAAAACTTAACAGCCACTGTCATGCAAGATGTGAATGAACTCAAGGTATCAAAGCTGTTCAACTGTTTTAGCAGTATAACCAAACAGAAGACCAAACCTGTGTCCGGAACCTTCTACGTTTTTCCTAACGTTTTCCTAGCTCTAACTGAAGTGACTGCTAAGAAAAACATAAAACATTCACTACCATCACTCCCTACCTTGCATAGAGATGCGTCCCTGACTGGCACTAAATGACACTATCTTTAACAATTCTTCTTGGAATCACTCACCTTCTGTGGATTCAGGACTTTAATGACCTGTGTGATGGTCCCAGAGTTAAATGCAGGGATGACACTGCTGCTGGGAGACAGAAGCTGCAGCTGGAATGTCTGAAAACAGGACAAAAAACAACTCAATGCATAATCAAGTAAGAAGTGACTTGTTTGCACTGAAAGAAAGCAAGGAATATTAAAAGTTCGATTTCTGGCCCTGAATAATCAGTTCTTGAATTCCCTATCTTGCTGTTCCCCAAGAACAACACCTTCACTGGCCCAGCTACTTTGTATGAAAGTGCAACCCAGGTACACACAAATAACAAGAGGTGAGGGCTTACTGCAGTGTAAGTTAGCAAGATGAGCAGCAATGCTTTCTGCCATGTGTTGCACTCAGAGAACAGTCAGCACACCTGTAACTTCAGGAGGCCTGTTCTTTCCCTGATTCCTTCCCATGGTAGGTGTAACCTACCTGAATCCAAGTTAGAGGAATACCAATTCCCAAATTTGGACAGCAAATACTAATTTCCCAAATTTGGAGAGCATTCCAGTCACATGCTGCTTCAATAGTCTGTTCTGCTATAAATTAGGCAATATCTGTCTCTCACATTTAGCGCTGCAGCTGAATGCAGGGGAAACAATTCACTTCATTAAATGAGGACTGCCATTAACCACCATATTGTGACTGATTTTAATTTTTATAAGCAACTAATAGCTTCAAAAGATTTTTTTTTCATGTACTCATAGGTCCAAAGAACACAGTATATTTCTTAGAAATTAATAAAGGGTACAATTAGTGTCTCCAAAATACTGGTTTTCACCCAAATGTTTTTTTCTGCCTGAGGTTTAGCCATTTTTCTACAAAGTGGTAATTTCAAAGCACAATTTTGTCCAAGCAAAGTGGTCCATATTTGATTGGAGTATGTGTTCTATTGCATTTACAACATGTACTTTCAGACTGGAAAGAGATGACCAAACTGGGCACTAAAAGAAACTTGGAACAGTTCTCAGCCTTGCTAACCTTACAAGTTTCTATCTACAGGAAAGCACCAATCAGGAAGTGTTTCCAACTGGCCCACAACTTTTCACTGTAGCTGCCCGAAGTGGCTCTACCTTTGGTACTGCAGCTTGGAAAACAAAGTCTGTCATATCCAGCTCTGTGCTGTTGGAGGCCTGTATCGTGATTACAGTGACACTAGGGTTGGTGTTTGACCTCTCAAAGGTGAAGTCAATCTTCAGCCCATTCTTGTTGTATGCAGTAATGGAGGGGATTCCTGTAGGAAACAAAAAAGCAACATACCTACAGAATCTGGAGATCATTCTCAACATCACAGTATGCATTTACCCCAGATTCTTCTGAACATTAAACACACCCCCTTGTGCTCCAGTATCTATACCACACTTTCAAACTGCCTCCCTTCTTTTAAATTTTTTAAAAATTTATTTTACTTTATTTATTTTTTTACTATTTCTTGCTTCCTCTTCTAGTTGGGTGCTGGGGCACTTTAGGCAAAGTATTGACATGTCCCTAACCTGCAGCAATATCATTGAAGAGAGGCTGAGTAAGTCCATCGAGCAGGAACGGAGGCTGTGCTATCTGGGGTGCAGGGGCAGCTACTGGAGAACCTACAAGAAACGTTGAAGGATTAATACTTTGCTGTCAGGAAATGAAGAGTAATTATTCCTTTGCCGAAGACTGACTGTGGCATATTGCATTTCTTTACATGAAGTTCTATAAATTACCTGTGTTATCATCCTCCCCTTTTTGCTTTCAAGAACTGGCTCCTCTTGCACTAGCAAGCATTCAAATGGAATTAATTCCTCACATTTCAGAGTTATCTCTGGAAAGGCTCACAGCATTCCCAGACTCAGGTGTGAAAATCTCAAGTCTCACCAGCTAATTGTGCAGAATCAACCTGTGACTTTATACCCTGACTCCCACCTGTATGTAAATATGGATCTTGGTAAGAGTAAGTGTAAAAACTATGACCTAAAAGACCATGAAGAAGTAACCCACCCTCCTCCCATCCCAGGAACGAGAATGTAGACTTTTAAGAAATGCAGCCTGCTCACCTGTTAGGTTGAGGTCTCCCAGGAGGTCAAGCAGCTCCCCACCAGAGGCAGGCTTGCTTGGAGGTGCAGTAGGAATTACAGGTGTTATATCACTTCCCCCCAACAAGTCCAATAAATCATTTGCCTAATGAGAGAGTGGATGTAATACTTACATGTATTCAACATTCTGCTACTTTCCCTTGCAAATTCAGTGTATTCTATAGAGCTGATGGCCAGTTAGCAGGATTCTTAGTTTCTCTTTGATCCCACACCCCACAGGAAATCTAGCTTCCATGTTTGAGGGATTAAAGAGATAGGGAAGGACTGGGTTCATGCACACTAAGACAGGTAAGAGAATCACAAAATATTCTGAGTTGGAAGGGACCCACAAGAACCATTGAGTCCAACTCTAAAGTGAATGGCCCATAAGACGATCAAATGCACAACCTTGGCATTATTAGCATCATAACTAACTGATATAATCCCACCCTGCTCCTGAGCAGCCTACAATGACCTGCCCCACACACCTGTTCTGGACACTAGAGGCATCAGGGCAGAGCAATGATAAGATCATCACCAGTCAGAAACAGCAGAGAAGCAAAGAGGGCAAGGGAGATGGTCTCAGCTTGCTGCTGGCACTGGCCAGAACTGGTCTGATAGGTAGTGGAAATTTACCCTGGATCCGTTTCTGTTACCTGGTTAGCAGGCTGCAATCCAGAGGGTGGGGGTTTGGTTTCCAGTACTGCTGTCTCTGTCTCTCCGTTGGTCTGTACAATCTCAGCAGGGCCATTTGTGGTGACTTTCTCCATTACTGGCATTCTCTCAAGCAGTGCTGGCCTGAAAGAAGCTGACATAGTTACACTGTGCCATCTTCCTGAATCCCAAACCAAAGAGCTGATATATGTGGGATAACCTGCCTTTTCCCTTGAACTCCAATGCAGGAGAACTGCAAGACTGCATGACAGTTTAAGGTGGTCAGAAGCAATCCCTGGCATTCTGTGCTAGAGTAAATATACTAGCTGATAGCTAGAAGATAAACAAGCCCTTCTGTCTCCTGCTTCCCCTCAGTACCTGACTCAAAAGGTCAGGCTCAAAGCAGGACAAGTGCTTTGGCACAGAGTCTCTGATCACAGAACCATAACACAGGACACATGAAGTCCTTAAAACACTTGCTAACCCTGTAGAAGGGGAGGGATTCTAGTCCCTCTATAATGCTAACAAAAATCACCAAAGTTCTCACAGCACACTGTTATCCACAGGAGATCAGAGCAGATAATGATCCTTTTCTAACACCAAATCTCTATCAGCACTTACCTCATGTGATCATATTTCTTGAAAAGTGCATTATATTCCACAGCTCTCTGCTGTAGCTCCACATCAATGCTGCTGCCATAGATGGAAACTACCTTCTTAATGCGACTGTTGGGCAAGGGAAAACAAACACCATGGAATTAGCAGCAATAAGCAAGGGATTAGCATGTGTCATCCTGAAGATGCTACCTAGTCTGTTTAATAGGAGTCCCATGCAACTCATGTAAAACATCAGTATCCACGTAGCATCCATATATGACTTGCCCCTTCACAAAAGCATCAGCAGGTGATTAGTACATCACCTTAGGGTATAGCATGAAAAAGCTCCACTACCCACAATGAGAAGTGCCCAACAGGAAACAAGGCTATTTATCTTTCCATCATCTGAAAAAGGGATTGCAGAGAACCATCCACTGAAAGTAAGGACCTCTTTTCCCTACAAGGAGTTTTCAAGAAAGAGACACGTGGATTAAGACCCCACAGCAGAGGGCATCCCTAGAGAATACCCACAGCAGACATCTTCCACCCTGTGTGCAAAGGAGGACTGTGAAAGGCAGCAAATAACATGATGACTCTTGTCAATCACAGAAGCAAAACATGTTCAAGGAATACTCCTACTAAAGCCAACTTATGTCAGTATATTTGCAACAAAGCCCTATGCAGTATACAACCAATGGGAACTCACTTGACAGTGCAGGTGAACCTTGTGGAAAGCTTCATGATGGCAGTGAGAGCATAGCCTCGTGTCACAGATGCAGACATATTAGATATCAGGACACTTTCTAAAATATCAAGAACTTCATCCTCTGTTACCTGAAAAGGTACAGCGAGGTTAGGCTAAGACAGAGAGGACCCTACAGCAAACCTTCCAGACCACACTGTAAAAACCTGTCTTTTACCTAATGGCCACACCACACCTCCTCTACAACTCTGAGGCTGTAATATTATGTGCAGAATGTCAGAGACATGCACCCAGGTGGAGATCCTATGGTATGAGTTTTAAAATACAATTCCCATTTTGCACATTGAAGGTTTATTGCTGCAATACACTGCTAAGACCCTAGCAGATTTCTTCCCAATCAGTTACTACTGCAACCACACCACTCTGCCAGTTGTAGCAGCACTCCACGCATCCAGGGTTTACACAGTCGATGGCCGCAGCAGGGGAAGGAGGTTCCTGTCCACAGTCCATAACCATCATGGACATCAGTGCTAGGGAACTGGTGAAAGCACTCCTTTCACCCAGCCAGCACCAAGAGGGTCCAGCTTTAGCTGTGTCCAGTTGCACTTCTTTCCCAAGCTATACCTGTATTGGTTCTTCCTCTTCACACTGACCAGACACCAGAAGATCTCCATACTCTCCTATGCACCAGGAGGCAACTTGTACCAGGGGTTGCTGTTGGAAGAAAAACCAGAGAAAGCTCAGAGATAAATGGCTGCCTGCATGATAAATTAAACTATCCACATTTCCAGGAGCAAGCTTAGCCTTCCACAGCAGGAGAAATAGGAATATCTGATTAGATCAAGAATTCCATGAGAGAACTGGAGAAAGCAAAAAGAACATGAACTTACAGAAGACATGCCTCAGCAGGTCTCCTCTGGAGCCATGTGATATTGGCTTTTCCTGAGATGCTTAGTAAACATGCATAATTATTGCAGTACAACAAAGAAACTGAAGCTGGCTGCATTTGGTTTTACCTGGGAGTAATCTCCAAGGATGGCTTTGTAGAGTCTCTGCACAGTGTAGGCATGCATCTCCACACTATTAGTTATTAACTGGATCAGATTGGGAACAGCATCATCACGAACATAACTTCCTGCCTGCAAGAACAATTGTTACGTTTTATATGGACCTTCTTAAGAAACACATGGTGGCTGTGATACCCTTCACAAAACCACCTGATGCACCTGGAAATAAAAATCAACCTCCCATCCATGAACACTTTATGACTGACTTTGAGCAGCCTCAGGGGGGAAGAAGTACATGGGCAGCACATTTACCAATAAATAAAACGATACTCAGAGAAATCCACACTACAAATACTGTGAAACAGAGAGGATAGAGTGCAGAAATAAAAACTTTGAGTGGTTTATCTAGCAGACAAGAAAAGGCAATTACTTTACTGAAGATGATCATCTGAGAGCAATTCTCACAGCCAACTTTCCAGTGGAAATTAATTCGCACTTCAGGCAAATCTGCTTCTCTGTTTCAGGATGACAAAAAAGCATCCTAGCCAGGCTTACTTCTTGATGAACTGCTCCAATTTGAACACTCATACTGCTAAATCTCTTCCCACTCCTTCGCCTGACAGAACACCTAGCCAAGCCAAATTACCAAGATCTCTTCCATTGGTTGCCAAAGCACTAGTCTAGTTCCACCTCAGATATGATGTTTAGAGATAAAATCAAGTAGATAAAGAGTAATAATTAAACCCGAAGAAGGTGAACTATAAGCCTGTTAACAGTTTCATAACAAGTTTTGATAAACTTGGAGTAACTCCAAGAAACTCCTTCACCCCCTTTTTATTTGCCAGTCACTTGAGGCTGAATTTCCTCTCCTGTGAAAGGAATGTATATTAAAATCACACAGCACAAGAGTTGTCCTTAGAAACCAATGTGAGTACTGCAGTACAAACACTGTTACACACTGTTACTCTTGTGTGTTTCTGAAATAGTACAGTTCTAAAAAAAAAAAAAAAAAAAATCACTCGGTGATCCAAGGATGCCAGTCAGAAACGTGTAAACTCAGTAAATGTGACTAGCATAAGTTCACTCCCTCTATGTATTTTAGCATTTGTTATCTGCCAGGCTTTAGAACCATCTCCAACTTGAAGGTAACATCCTCCAGATTTAAGAAAATGCTACGCAGTCACACACAAGAGAGGCGATTTCACTTACTGTTGTTAAGACTCTCATAATTGTGTCTATGTGCCAGCGCTTGGAAGGAGCATATCTGACAAAATAAAGAAAACAAATTAGAGCAATAACCACCAGTCTTCAACACCAGCAAGAAACCCACCATTATCAGAACCTCCCCTCTCAGTCACCCTCTGGCCCTCTGCTTCATGAGGAAGGACACCAGTACTGAGAGAGGGCTACAGCTGACAAACCACACATAAATCAGTGAACACAGAAGAAATAAATTGACACATTCTCTCTTGGGAGCAAGCAGGGAGAGAAACAACACACAGGTATTCACAATCCTGAGGATATACCAAAAATTTATAGCAAGTAAAACAACTCCATACTTTTCAGCTGCAAGAAATATTCCAGATGCACAGTCTGCTTTGAACTCTGGTTCACATGAATCTAGGAAATACAGTAACTCCTTCATCATTCCACGGACATTGTTCCCATTAACAAGAGCAAAACTCAGTTCCATCGCACGCCTAGGGCAAGAGACAGAAAACCAAGAAAATCAGATCACTTCACCTAGTGAAGGAAGTAAAAAAACCCCCAAATCCAGCTACAAGAATACAGTTACCTTTTAATTAAGAAGAGATCAATACTTACTGATCCTGTGAGAACAGCCCTCCACATTTAATGTGCAGTATTTTTTTGTTCATAGGCAGACTAACATCCACTCTCCAAAAAATTAAAGGGGAGTGGGGCTATGGGGAGTTCTGGAAACATCTATCCATATATTAAAGACAGCTTAAGGGTAGCAATCTCTTTCAGGTGTTTTAGAACTTTTCCATCTCTCCAATTCCTTCCCAACTCCTTACACCTGACTCTACTGGGTTACAAGTTTTCCATGCTTATGTTTAAAATACCAGTCTCTTTATAGCAGATACAGCAATACTGCAGGTGTGCAGGAATACAATGTAGTCTTTATACCAGGCATTTATCTCAGCACATATTGCTTACCTTCAGTCACATTACATGTTTCATTTTGTCAGGAAGCTCTTAATCACGCAGTTTAATCAAATGAAGCAGACAAAAAGAAGACTTTAATTAAATCGCAAAGCCATTCTGAATTACACTACATGGACCAAAGATAAACTGCACCCGTTTCAAAATGATGAGCAGAGGCCACACTTCAGATAATCAAACCCAGGTATCATGTCTTTCCCTCAAGTCCTTGAAGCTGCCTGCCTGGGGACTCTGACATGTTTCCAGTTAATATAATGCTTCAATGAAGACAGTGCATTGTCAGCAGCACGAGTGTCAGCATGGCAACATCGTGCTCTGCTGATGGATCACTCAAAGGCTTCATCCTCCAACAGCACTCAGACATGAAGCTCAGTTGTTTGTAGCATACCTGTGTTTTCCTAGCAGGCACCAATAAAATACTTCTGTGGCCTTCTACCCAAAACCTAGGTAAGGCTTTGCTGTTCCACAACCGAGCCCCATGCTGGCTCTGACACCAAACAGCAACAGCAGCCTGACTTGTTCAGTATTTAAGATACAAATTTGTGATTTGGAATAGATTGCAACTAAAAAGAGATTACACGATACCCATTACATAGCAGTTAAAAGTAAGTTTCAGAAGCACGACAAATTCAAATTCTTTCCTGTTTTACACCTATCAATCTGAGCAGTTACAAAAATCTAGAGCTGATTCAAAGATGGGCATAAGTTTGAAGAACGACTATCACAATAAAAATCCATAGTGTATCTAATCAGTTTGAGTAGTTAGAAAAGAAGAGGTTGAACAGTTCTGAAGGTATATTTGTGTGATGAGTGCTCATAAAATTCTGGCCTGTAGCAGAGAGATTTTATGAAATGCAACAGCAAAAATGCTGCTGTCTCCAACACTGCATGCTGTATACTGCACTGATTCCAGACCTTTCTTTGTAACCCAGTTACAGAAAGAATAATGAGGAGGAGGAGAGTTCAGAAAGAACAAGAAATCAACAGGCTGAAAGATTCAGTTTAGAAGAGCAGCCTTCCACACAGCCTGGGCAAAAGTGAGACCAAACAGTTCAAGAATTTCCATGAGTGACAGAAGCAGGAGAAAGTTACTATCATGAGTAAAAGAAACATAACTGAAGTAATGTGAATAAACTGGAAGAAATTAAGACAGAGTACAAGACAAAAGGTATTTCTCTAGTGAGAAGGAAGGTTGCAAGCTTTTCCAACGCCCAGAGAAGCAGCAACACACCACTATTTAAACGACAACAAGCACCAAGAATGATAAAATGATGTGGTTTGTATACAAATTGTTTGAGGAATTAAGTCTGAAATCTACCATTCCCTAATATATCAATACATTATTTGGATGACTTAATACTGCTTCAAGACAACATAGCACGGCCATTCATCTGGGACAAGAAACCAATGTGGAGCACATCAGAGTAGGTTTGATCATAATCATAGCTCACAGAAGCTTCCCATCTCGCTGAGAGCACACAAATCTAATCTCCACTGATACTACATTTTGGAAAAATTCAGACAAACAAATTACTTTTTCCCCATGAAATGTAACAGCAGCTTTCCAAAGGAGGTGGTTGTACATCTTCATTATCCTGCTTAAATTATGGAACCATATTGTACCTTCATAGTAGTCTCATCTACAGTTCCCCAGGATTCTTGTTATTTTTCCCTGTGCTCTGCTCACTCTACACAGACTGTCAACCTCAGCGGTCTTTTTCACTGGTAATCTGATTACCTTTTAATGGAGACATCCAGGTCCTTCAGGCAGTCCACAATGGTGCTTCGGTGCCGCTGTACTGCATTATGGTCTGTCTGCACAGTTTTCAACAAGGACGTCAAAGCTACGTATCTGCAACGAGCACATACAGTCACCAGCAAGCTGACAGCAGCCATTTCATTTCTATGCACAGACACTGTCCCCTTGCCCCAAAGCCAGTCTTATTTTGCAACAGAGTAAGATTCTCTTGTACTTGGTAATGAATGGAAATCCTAAGGGGACTTCCTGGCCTATCTTCACAGGCAAATTACCACACTGAAGTGTAACATGCCTAACCACACTGCTGCCCAGATAAGCAAGTACCTGTCCCAAGCACCTCTGCAGATCTTACATTCAAACTAGCATCAGTCAAAATTCCCAGGGGTAGAGTCTGAAACCCATATCATGATTTGCTATCCAACTGCTTAGAGATGGTATTCAATTGTAGCAGTTTTAGCAATTCCTCATCCTGACTGATAGTGACCAGAGCAGAAATAAATTTCTTTGTTGCCACCAGCATACAATCAGAAAAATCAGTCTTAGCCTAATTTGCCAGATTTCCAATGTCAACTCTGATCTGACCAACACCACAGACCATATGGGACAAGACAGGAGAAAAATATGGACCTGATTAAGAAATCACATGTTGAGAAATAGAGCATACATTCCAACTAATCAACTAAGAAGGGCAGGGCCACAGTTAAGATTTGCACAGAGAAAAGAACACACCAAGCTCAATAGCCACACAAACCCCCAAGAGCAGTGATCTTAACACGGTCTCCTGGAAAGCTTTACTTCAGCATCATCTTTGTGCAATTGCTTCTCACTCATTTCAAACTGGGTGTTGTCAAAACACACTTTGTATGACTTACCTAATATTTTTGTCGTTGTTTAATAAGAAACGGCCTAGGATGTTAATGGCTAAGACCTGCAGAAACAGTTAGGGAAAATCAGTGATCTAAAAGAGCTACTAGTCACCTTTATCATTTAATGATGACATCAAAGGAAACATGTCAAAACTAGCATTACAGTTCTTAGCCAAAAAGAACTCTAGAAGGTGCTTAGCCAGAGGAAATGCTAAGAGATGCATTGCAGGCTCTCACTTGCACTCAGGACACACACTCTGCAGGAAATTTTGCCTTTTAATTTTTGTTATTTTAAAAAATCCAAACACCCTCCCTCTCCCAAAACGTGCACCCTTTCTGCAAAGGCAACAAACTTCTCTAGAGTCAGATGCAGAGCTGTGTTATGGTGAAACAACCATGCTTCACATCCTCCACACAAGTTACTCTAATACAATCCTAGGAAAGAAACAGAGGCCATAGCAAAGGCGACTTACTCTCAGGCCGCTCTCAGATTTTATATCCATAATAGTCAGCACAGTTTCATAGAGAATGGCATTTCCCACATTTTTACTTGTTTCTGTATTAGTGGCAACCTGAGAAAGGAAAAAAATTAACTTCAACAAATTCAAAGCAGAGTCCCTTTGTGCCCTGAAAGTAACTGAAAGGCAGTGAAAGTAACCAACCCGTACAAAACAGCATCACACTTGTGAACATGCATCTCTTTCAACAATATTTCATTCAGCATGGCAAGCAGCTGTAGCCTCACCAGTGCTGCTGAACCCAAATTATTAAGAAACTAAGAGAAAGTTTAAACCAATCATCAACCTTGCAGACCTTACCTGTGCAAGTATATCATTCATTGCTTCACTAGAATCATCATCATTTCTTCCTAAAATTCTTAGTAACCGCAGGATTCGTACCTATTTGATAAAATAAAGCAAAGAAAAGCTTGGATGACAGTGTTTGTTTGACATGGGGTCATAGTGGCAAAAAAGCAAAACAGGCTGCTGATTTCCACTCTAAAGCTTATCCCAGGTAAGAACTTTACCAACAAAAACAAGCTTCTGCTGTGCTTATTTTCTTCCCACAAGCCAGAACTGTTCAGAGTCCCCTCGCTACCAGGCACAGCCTTCCAAAACCAATACATGCTGCTTCTTCTCTTTTGTCACATAATGTGATAAAGCAGTACAACTGCTGGTTAAACTAAGGCAGGTGTCTTTCACTCGGGCAGATGAACAGTATTTGCACAATCAGCCCAAAGAAAGACCAAAAAAGCCTTAAAATCAACACAGGTGTGGCAGTAACCACCTCATCACCTAAGGCTCAAAACAGTCTTAGAATTAAAGCTATCAGTCACTGCTTGCATCAGTTCTTACCTGCAAAAAGGGGTCACTGATCCCAGACACATCATGCTCTGGTGAATATCCAGACATGATAAGGTTCTTCAGAATACGAACTAATTGGGGAACAAGCTGTGAAGAAGAGAGTTGTCCTATTAGGGTACTGTTGTTTTCCTGATCCCAGCTTTGAAGCACAGGTCCAAGAACAAATCTTGTCTTTGAAAGCAAGTCAATTTCTGGATTCTTCCATACAGTTCAACCGGCAGACCTAGAGCTGCTGCTGCACAAATACCTACAGCTTGGCTAAGACACAACTAGAAACAATTCAGCTGGGACCAGAGCACCATATTGTATCTTTAAAGTAGTAAATCTATATTTGTGGTATAGTGCAAGAAGAAAACCAGCCTAGTTTCCCTGTCATCTCCTTCTGTTCCTACCTTTGCTCTTCAGGGACTTCACACTCCTCTGAACATGCATTTAATGAAATACACAAACAAAATGAACCCTGAACTTCCCATATCTGCCTTAAAGAGGAAACCGAAGGGTGCTGCAACATTTTCTCTCCAGACATAGTAACAAAAAAGTGCAGCATTCCTAGAATCCTTATTCACCTTTGCTTTGCCTTCCAACATGCATGAATTATCAGGACTGAGGACAGAACAAAGGGAAACATTACAGCCATGGTGACTGGTTGAGGGCCACTTTCCCCATCTTCTGGAGTACAAATTACACCCATGAAGACTATCAGCAGTGCAACTGGACTGGACAGCTCTTTGCAGCACTTACAGGCAGACTTTACAGCTCTTACAGGCAGTTAACTGTCTGTCCTGCTCCCTTCTGGGAATCACCCCAAGCTGCCCCATGATCCAGACAAAACAAAAAGCCCAGTTTGTGATAAGAAGAAAGCTGAGGGCTACAGCTTGCACACAAAGAAAAAAAAAATCCATAAAGTATTCCTCAAATGAGGGAAAGCTTGAGGAAAGCAGACTGATATTCACAATTAGCCACAACTGAGATTCAGGGCTGGCATGGATATAGAGGTTTAGTGACAAGACCAGCACACAGAGCATTAGACATGTACAGATGATCCAAGCATGTGGCATCAATCACAACTGTGTCACTCAGAGGCACTGCCTCACAAGGGACAAACATCTACAGATTCAAGGCAAACATGCATCATCTAGAAAAATTAACTCTTACCTTTTCATTCTAACTCAGCAGGATTCCAAACAGACAAAAGGGACAAAACAGACGAAGCAAGCATTAGGGACAGGTCAATGTTATACCATTCACAGCATAACAACTACAAGAAATAGCTAGAAAGAATGCACCTAGTAACAAAGTTTTGTTGACTCTACTCTTCTCTTTTCCCACAACTATAATGCACCAAAAATTTTTTAAATCCCTAACGATATAGACAAATCAAGGAAGAAAGCAAACCGGGCATGCAAATAAACAAACACCTTTAAGACTTCTCAGGGGAGCAAATGGCCTGCTCTGTTCTACCAGCTTTCTTCAACTTCTCCTTCTTTGACCAAGAATTTAAAATGACAAACAAGGTAATTCTCAGATGCCTATTTCTATTGGTAGTCTTTCACATGTCAATAATAGTCAATTATAGAAAACTGTATAAGAAAGTCAGGAGAGTGGTGGGAAGCAAACATTCCTAAAAAGAGGAGGAAATGTGACATTGACTCTCAAACCCGTAAGTTAAAATTAAAAATTGTGTCCACAGCATGCACCAGGCATAAAGTATCTATACAATTAGAATTTAGATCACTGTTTTTGAATTGAGTGTATATAACTGTGTGACTGTGGTTAAGGCATTCAGATGTTGGTATAAGCTTCAGTTTTTCATCTTTGTCTCTATGTTTACTTCATCTGTGATTCCAGTGTCACTATGCAATTAGATACAAGGACTGGGGGAAAATCTAAGGGACCAAAGACAATTTTAAATCTAACTCTAGGATTAGTTTTATACTACACAATCTTAAGACTGATGTTTTGTAACTTAACCACTTACTGAAGGGGATTAGGCCTAGATACGCACGAAATTCCCACATTTAATGATTAAAAAAAATTAGCAAACAGTATCATTAAATTCTTCACCCAAACCATTGTAAGAATTTTGCTAGAAACCCATGAATACTAACTTTGCAATATTATCAATTCACCCTTACCTTTCTAAAGTGTGCAAGCATGTCTGGGCTTCTCTCACACATCTCTGTAAGGAGGACAACTGATGTGTGAAGAACACCTAAAGATGAGAGAGGGGGAAAAGAAAAATGCATCTCCATTTACCACCATTCCACTGGCTCCAGCCATTTGATAAAGATCACAGGAAAATAACAGAAAAGCATTAAATAATATTATTGAATTCTGCATGTTGTATCTATCACTACAGATATTTGTGCTTGCAGGTGTGCTTACCCCTTTTCCAAGGGAAAGCAGACAGCAATGTGCTCATGTCTTAAAGCTGCAATTAAAAGCTAAAACAGGAGATAAATTCGATTTGGTCTGCAAAAATTCATATACTAAACATACAGTAATGGTCACAGATGGGCTACTGACCTCTAAGGTCTCCTCTAAATCCCACCATTCTAGGATTCTATACAAACGTAAGACTGCAGAAGGACAGTAGGTGTTAATTGCATTGTGGGTGCCAAGTTCCTCATGCTTTCTGATTTTTTCTTCATATTTGGGTAGCCTAGCTGACCTTATCTCACCTTCCTCATGAGGCCTCAGGACACCATTTAAAGAAAGACTACACAAAAAAATACCTCCAAACCTAAGAAGTCATTGCCTTAGAGTCACTTTAGGCAGTGTACAGGACAAAAAAAATCAAATTTTTCCATTTGACCCACTCCAAAGTGTATCAAAACACAGTTAAAGACTTCTTTTTGTCACCCATGCCATGGTAAAGTCCTGTTGACTAGCAGAGTCATATACATGCCTTCCTTTTAAATGACATTTGCATTCACTGTGTAGAAACAGAAAGAAACAAACCATGCAAATACACCTCTAAAGTTTCCCCCAAACAAAAGGCTTAGGTAGCAAGTGCACTATCCTCTAGAGAATGGCCTAGCCTTGCTAGGTACAGTCTCGGCTATTACCGTGGTTCTTCTCGTTCAGCAAGTTTTTGGTGGCTGGCAGGAACATCTCCATAAGTTCAGGCACCTTTCTGATGACATGGACAGCGCACAGCGCTGCCTGGAGAGAAAAAACACTTATGTTAGTACATGCTGCAATTCCAACAACACCTGTTTTGGGAATATCTAGCACAGTGGGAACCATAACAATCCTCATGATAAACAAAGGCCCACAACGTTTATGGCACACTTTTCCATCTCTCTATTACAAGTATTGCCAGGCAGCGTTCCAGAATAGAGGCTAATAAAGGGGAGCACTGAACTACAAACTAATACTCCCCCTAGCAATGGTTCATTTTTATATTATTCACGTAAGTGCTATTATCTGCAAAGCAACTCTGCCTTTATTAGCACTATTTCAGTCTGTCTTCCTGTTGCTGGGAAGGAGATAATGCATTGGAAACAAATAATTAAACTTACTGTAACATTATGGCTTATTTACTTTCCCTCCTTCCCCAAAATAAAACCTTCCTCTTGCAGGTGATGGGTGCTATGAGAAAAAAAGCTACACTTCCAGGGTTTTTTGAAAAAACACATACCTATTTCTTCTAGAATGGAGAAGCAACTGGAGACTCTATTCCTTGTACTTGCCTGAAAATCAAGTGCCTCTTTCCAGAACACAGCAAGACCTCTTAGCATTGCTTTCTCCTCAAATTCTCTCTATCCAGCACCAGACAAAGTAACAACGCATCTCTCCCTAAATCTTACTGCTTCACACTCTCACCAAGACTTATCAATAAATAAATCTAAAAGAATGGGGGTGATCACATTTCACTGATGCTATGGCACATTTGCTGCAGAAAGGAAACAATTTTTAAGTGTTTGTCCATTTCAAGACCTTAACCCTTCTAGTACCCATACTATTGTCACCATCATCAACAGAAGACATCAAATAGGTTCAAATCTTCTGATACCAGCCTGCACTGTTAATAACCAGAATTTCTCTGGGCTTATCTGAAAAGATAAATAAAACTGGTGACCAGAATTTTGAGGCAAATGTCCACGAGGGGCCAAGTGCTCACATTACCATCAATAACATTACGGGAGAGAGTACAAAAATAGAAGCAACTGCCTTGCCAATTGGAGGTTTAGCTTTCAGAGGTTTACACACATTCCTGCTATCAACAGACAGGGAGTTTTGAGCTCTGTCTTGCACACTGGAAAAATATTCACTCTGTAATCTCAGTCATCTAGTATTTCAGGTATTAGGAAGGTATTCAATCAATCTTGCCTTTTAGTCCATAACAAAGTATTCAAAAGTTTCCTGAAGTACCTTCTTCCTAAGATAGGAATTGGAAGTTTTGAGGAGCTTTTCCACCTCTCCTGCAAGGTCTCTGCACATTTCTGAGGAGCCCATGCAGCCAAGGGTACAAAGAGCCAGCCCCTGCACATACTGCGTGCTGTGATTAAGGTCACTGTAAAGGAGAACAGAGAAAAGTCAATCAGCATGCACACAGAAACTCAACACAAAAATAGGGCATCTATACCTAGAGCCATCTAACCAGCAACACATAGCCCAAAAGAACTTTCTGGATTCACAGCTGTGGGGGAGCACAACAAGCTTTGAGTGCATGGATCACAGGGTTTGCTACTGATTCTACTTAGACTCCTCAGCTATAAAGACAAAATATTTGGTTCAACTATGAGGTTGACCTGTCAGGGTATCCAGGGATTGGGCTGAGAAGAGGGACGACTACACAGAATTCCATTTAAAATTGTTTTAGTTCTGGAATTTGCATGGAAAGTAAAGTACAGACCTGCAGTGACACTGTGGGCTGTGACAGTTTAAAGATGTTCTACAACAGACTTTAGCTTCTGCACTTACAAACCAAACAGTATAGAAATATCTTTGTAAAAGTATCCTCTATCCTGACCAAAAACCACAAACCCCACCACTCACACACCTTGAAAATAATCCATACAAGAATTCTGTTCAGCAGTTTTTCCTATTCACATGCCTAAGGAAGTAATGAAAAGTGGTCACTAAGAAGCTAAATTACCTAACAGGAGATGCTATTCATGAGACTAGCTACCAATGGCACACTAAGCACAAGACAACATAGCTTCTACCTGGCAATCCCAACAGCCTTTAAAATTGACTTCTACACCATTTTTCCACCTGTGTTTGCTACTAAGGTTCCCACAGCACCCAGGATTCAACGCTGAAGAAAGTTAAAAATACAGCTCCTGGTTTGGGAGGCAAGGGGAGCTGGGAGCTGCAGGATGGAAGAGCTGGGGAAAGAAGTGGTTCCTAACCAAACATGCAAGAGGTGCAGAATGGAAAGACAGTATCCTGATTGTAACATGAAGAAGCTATGGCAACATGCAGATGAAGGAACAGGTACCACATACTATTACATAGGTTGCTTTTTTGTTTCCTTCTTTTAACCATTTCTGGCAGCTATATAAAGCTGCGTGTATCACAAGTACCTGCTTCAAGAGGCTGCTTTCCTTTTTGTCTCAAAAATGTGGGTGAAACAGTGAAAAACAATGCCATAAATAAATCTCTTAATGTCTAGATAAAAGTAAGATACAATAGTAGATTTAGAAGCAAAAGGAGAAAGCAATATACAATTCAGGAGATGGTGGGAAGCTGTCCACTATTTTTCCTCAGCTTCCATTTCTAGTTCAAACTCATCACACCCTTACCAGACTCACTGTAGCATAAACAATCAAAAAAGGTGTTAACCTGCAGCCTGGTTCTAGCATTTCAACACAAAAATCTCATCTCCTGGACACTAGGTCCGAAGTTAACAGATCCTCAGGGCCACAGTTTTGTCAAGTTTCATTCAAAGCACTTTGAGGCCACAGTCTAATTGAAGATCAATACTTTACTAATATCCAAGAGGCTTATGTGCTAGCAGTACATAATAAAAACTGGCACACCACACACAACCTTTGGGGAGGTCAACCAGACCCCAGCTGTTCCATACCTGCTCCAATCCATCTTGAAAAGAAAACACCCACTAAACTATGAAATAAAAAAGTCCCATTTTAACATTGCTTGGCTGAGAGAAGTATTAAAAAAATAGCAATTCCCATCCCCTCTTGTCTGATTTCAGTAAAATGACAGCATATCCCAAGCTGCCGCCGTGCTTCCAATGAAAAACATTCATCAGGACCATTAGATCTTAAAAAAAAGCAGCCTTGTTCCTTGACAACTCTTTAGAGCTTGTCAGCAGAAACAAACACACACACACAGGACATGTGTTGCTTGCTACATATGCCTCTTCAAAACCAATGCAATTTTATACTCTCTATCCACTAAAGAATTTAGGATGGCCCAGTACAGACCACTACTACAACAGCCTTATGATAGTCAACAGCATATAACAATTTCACCATACCAGTTCTCTAACCCAAGGGAAAAACCCTAAAGAACTGTAAGCACCACTGTCAGAAGGATACTTTCTGATACTGAAACCTCAAAGCATGGAGATGGTGATACCCTTATGATGGAGAGGTGATACCCTTACTTCTTGATGCAATTGGTCATAAGAAGATGAACATCCTGTCTCTCATCCAGCAGCAACATGGCACCTAAATACCCAATGCGCTTGTCTGTGAATTTCTGAGATGCAATAAGCTTGAGGCACTCCAACTGAAAAAAAAAAAGAAAAAAAAAAAAAAAGCAAAAGAGAAGAAGAAAAAGACATAATTAGCTTGACTTGAAACTACTTCTTCGTCAGAGAAGAAACACTTTGAATTTTGACACATATCTCAGAATGCAATTTCAAAGGTACATTTGGTTCCCATTTTGGTGGTGTGCAAAACCAAGAAAGCTTAAATGACCGACCCAAAGTTCCAAGAAAGCCAGCAGGAAGGAAGGTCATTAGCAGCTACAGCACCTTGAAGTGGCCAGACACTGCTGGTCTTCCATGACCTCACACATACCAGGTATGTGGTTTCATGTCAGACCACAAAAGTAAATGATAACACACAGATAGAGATGAAAGATACATCAGTAAACACAAAATAGTGAACATCTGGAAATCTACAACATGCCTCATGTTTGATATGCACATGAAACTTTTCAACTGGACTTAAAAGCTTCAATTTATCTACAAGGAAGAGGCTCAATGCTCTGTAAGCTGCCAAAACAAGGACATGCAGACATAGGACGAGGGGTAATGACTTCAAATGGAAAAATGGGCAGGTTAGGTTAGATATTGGGAAGAAATTCTTGACTGTGAGCGTGGTGAGGTACTGGTACAGGTAGCCCAGAGCAGCTGTGGTGCCCCACCCCTGGAAGTGTTCAAGGCCAGGCTGGACTGGGCTTGGAGCAAGCAGGTGCCTTTACCCATGGCAGCTGGAACTAGGTGACCTTTCAACCAAAACCATTCTAGGATTCTGTGACTCTAAAACCAGGTTTTGTTTATGATGATCTGTAACTAACATGCTAGCGAGGTAAAACATAGATTGTCAGAGACAGCTATATTTCTGCACTTCTCTGTAAACTCTAGAACACCTGAAGTTTACTAAAATCTTGTGCTTTCCAGCCACTACAAGTGTCCCTTTCCCCCTGCAGAAACGGCAACTGGGATCAATAGCAGAGATGAGATTCACAAGACAACATACACAGTTTCCACCTGCACCCTGCTAATTTGAAATTTGCTAGCTCATTTTTACATCTGACACTTTTAAAATGAAAAACAAAAAACATCAACCACAGAGATATTCTGACATTACTATGCTCTAAAATAGTTTTCTATAACAGACAACTAATCAACTATATGTTTACTTTTCTGACAGGGGAGTAGAGATCTATCCCTCACAAGCAATTCCTGTGAGTCTGCTTCACAAACTAGCCAGGGCAGCAAGTAAGCATTCACAATAGGTTTGAGGATGGCTCAGACAGAGCTAGCAACAGACCCATAGCAAAGGGAGCATGCACAGGCAAAGATATCTACCAGGTGTCAGGAAAAGGAAATCAAGGCCCCAGCTAGACAGAAGCTTGAACAAGGCAACAGTCACAGGTGAGATGCAAGAAATACACACATCATGGGAGTAAAGTTGCACAGTATATTGGTAAGAAAATTAAAGCTGAAGTGCCAGAGAAAGAAAGTGCTATGGCCGAGTCCCAGTCCTGCAATTCTCATGGCCACATGGCACTAGAACACACACTCAATTGTTCACAGTGCTGTCATATGTGAAAGCCCATCTAGTGCAAGGGTGACAAATTGGTAAGAAAAGGCTTGAAAGAAATTGAGTTCAGTCTGCAAGGTTAAAAGGGGATGAAAACCTCAAATGAGTATCTCTGAACAGTAAGACCAGTCCTCAGCAAAGGTAACTGAATTTGCACAAATGCCCCAGATCAACCAGAGATAATGTACAGAACACTAGCTATCAAACTCTCATGTTTCCAATGCTTTCTGTAAGAGAATAATGCACCTCTGAAACAACCTTCTTTCGTGGGTTTACAAGATACTTATACAATCCTCTGCAAAAACGTGACATAAAATTGATGACATCTAAGCTACAGGGTAAGAGCCAATGAAGGCAGAAGATGAATGACTAAGGAAAAGCGTAAGGAAAATGATGACTGCAACAGATACTCTGAGATACATTTCTAGTACTTCTGAATTTAAAAGATATTACTGAAATTTACCCCACAAAAGGTTGATGAGGTCTTGTTTCACTTGTATATAAATAAATGCAGACTAGATTCATGCACAGCAATACTGAGAAACATGATCAGTTGAAGCTCTTACTACGTGTAATTAGTGGAAAAAAATCTTGATACTGTTAAATCCATTTAATTGAAAGGAACAATTAAAATCTGCTACATCACTACTGTAACAGATACTACTGGCATGCAACCAGACTATGACTGATCCAACTTTAAGTGGCATAGCCACTTTTCCAACTGGAATTTTTTTCAAACAGAAACAATGGCAAGAACAGTTATTTGACCATTTGTCCATGCTGTCCAAGGACTTCTACACCCTAACCGAATGGACTTTGCACATGCTCAGGAGACAGCATGCCATCCAGGCACATCAGCATGCACTGGTAAACAGGCACTCATTCTCATACTTGTGTACAAGAGACCCCAGGTCAAAGGTGAGGAGCCCTGGCTCGGACAGAAGTAGATCCACCACTCAGTCCTAGTTACTCACACTGTTAGTGCAGTCTGTTTATAGCTTTCACAGAGACTGTAACACCACTTGTGGCTCTCCTGTTCTTCAGTAAAACATCTTTCCTGCATATCCATCCTGTCACTCTGAAGCTTATCACCTACAATGCAGGAATCTATCTACAAGACTAAAGTGCTGGAGCAGCCTATGTCCTCAATGGGTCCCCAGCTCACACAAACTGCACTCCTATACAAGAGCAGCACCTTGAAATATTCCTTCCGATGGTAAGTGGAAGGACATGCAAAGGTCTCTAACTCACTCTGAGAACACTTGTTAAAACCCCTTTTCACCACGCCCTCCTGAAAATGCAGCTGATAAATTAAAGAGAACCAAGGGCAATGAATGAAGTATCCTGCTCCCCAAACAGCCAGAACAAATGCCTCTTTTTGAGATGCAGAAAGCCTGGCAATAACAGATACTGAACAATCTGCTTTAGCCTTCTTTCACTAACAGTGAATGTACCATTGCTTACAAAAGCAGAAACTGAAATTTTCTGCTTTAATTATTAATGCTGAATTAGTAAATTTAGTTAGTAATGGTAAATTAAATAATTAAATTAAAATGATAAATTATAATCTTCCTTATATGGGATTAAATACTTGAGTAACAAGATAGAAGAATGAAATTTAAATAATGTTCATAACACTGAAATTCTAGATCACACTTATCTGTAACACTTTTCATTTTTCTTAAGGCTCCAAGATACTTAGCCTTAATTTTTTATGATAGAAGTTTCTCTTTTGGACCAGGGAGACTGGCTATTGAAAAGTGTTAAGAACAGAATAATATACAAATTCTCTTGCTCTTTTTCAAAAACTCATTACTCTGAGAGAAGAATCCAATAACACAGAAGTAAGATGAGGCCCTTAATATGCTATAGGAGAGTCCAGACTCATTAATCCTAACTCTACCTGCAATTGGGTTTCACTGGTTTGAGCTTACTGTTTCAGTGAGACATATTAGGATTGGTAAATCCAACCACAAATGGACAGACACAAAAGACATGAAGCTACTTGAAGTGATACAACAATTTGACTGAATTAAGCTTTATTGAAGACCTAGATTATATTACTATTAACAGGACACTCACTGACTCCTAAGCAAAACTGATTATGCCCCAACAACCAAGTAAAGCTAACCTGAGGGACATCTTGTAGATAAAGAGCTTCCATCTTCCTGTCTCCATTTCCTAAAATTTCTGTCAAAAATAGCACAATCAAAAATAAACCAAGAGATGGAAAACTCACACCTGCATTCTCCATGTCACCTCACTAAGATGGGGATAAGGAACACCAACTTCCGATTGTCAGGAACAGACCAGCTCTTTTCTGTCTCATATACACTGCTTTATAAGGAAAGGGGTATAGAACCTCCTTTGAACTATTTATACTTTCCAGAGACAGAATTCCAAAGTGCTATTTGGATCCAATTGCAAAATACCCCTATATCTTGGACCACGGTTTGAGCACTACTGCTCTGCAGAAACATGGACGGTGAGGAAGAGACAGTATGGCAAAAGCTGACTAACCTCAAGTTTCAATACAAAATATGTAAGCCTCAAACAGCAAAGATCACTAAGAAAGTCTAAACTAACTAGCACAGGTTCAGAACACACATGAAAACAGACCTCAAACATCCCGAAGGACAGCAGAACGCACCTAGGAACACTCTGAACAAGTCAATATGCCCAAGCACAGAAGGCACCGAATTTTAACCTACCTGTCCAAAGTGTGCAGGATATCCCAGCATGTGCATATAGAGCAGCTTTGCCACGTTTCTGCATCGGTAGGTGTTGTCCTCCTCTCGGAAGGATGAGCGGATAGCAGCACACTCCTTCTGGATCATCTCACGCTCCTCTGCCTGGGTTCGCGCTGTCCGGATGGTCCGGATCAACTCCCGCAGTCTGATGGGGGCTGGCATCCTCTGGGAAACAAAGAGGTCTGTAAAACTGCACTGTCCCTAAGGGCTTCATCGTGGTCTGACACTTCCACATATTCTTACCCTACAATTACGTAAGCAAAAGAATGAAGAAAATATAGGCTACTTGAGTAGCATGGGTAAGAGTAACCTTGAGAACCCAAGGACTTCACTGTATCTCAAATCTGCTCTTCCAGAACATTAGAAATGGGAACTACTCCAATTTGAGGTACCTGTCAAGTGACCATATCATAACTCCCCACCTGAAGCAGGCAGAAACAACACTCTGCAAGGTACTCTCGTGGTCACATCATCTGCCTCTCTCCAGAGGAGCCAGGCTCCAAAGAGAACTGATCCCAGAATCATGACAACTTAGGATGGAAATCCTCTACAAAACACAACTCTGTTTAATAACTTGCACAAGATTTCATCTAAGTGCTTCAGATGGCCCTGCTTCAAAAATCCTGCTAACTTGTGCCACACACTTCCTTCTTAGAACTGTGGAAGTCAGCAGAAAAGCAAATGGAAGAGCAATCTTAAGTGTGTGGATATTTCAAAGAATCCTGTTTCAAAAAGAAACAATCAGGTTTACATCATCCTTTTATTACACCCCAATTAGAACCCTTTCTGAAGCAAACAAGCCTGTGACATGACTGTCTGGCAGTACAGGTATAAAAGGTCTGTACAAGAATACTCAGAGTAATTCCACCTCATCAGAAGGAATACTGACAGAGCCATCTGACCCAGAGAGCAATTTAGTCTGTCAAGAGGAAAGCAGCTGTCAAACAGAATCCAAACTTTAGGATTTATGTTCAAAAGTTGAACTTTATAGTTCACGCTCAGCAAAGCTGACTTCTGACTTTCAGGGAACTCAGACTATATAAACATCTTTATAGCCTTCTTTCATTCATGCCAGCCTGCAAACAGAACTGAGCCCTTCTGGTAACAGGTATCAGACCAACTTCTAAAAAGTTTCCCTGCCAGTCTGCTACAGATTTTGCCTGGGTCACCACTCCCTCTGAATACTGTGTCATACATTTTAAGCATTGCCTTATAAGACGTGCATTCAGGTGCTGGCTTACATGATACCACAGAACAGAGAGGCTGGGACACAGCTAACAGCTTTTCTCTGTCTGCAGAAAAGCAGAGAGAGACACATGTACAAGTTAAGGTGGCCTTACAGTATGTCAGACAAAGGCAGTTCTAAGTCCTGATTATAAACTCATACTATGCTAGCCCTCTTCAGCCAAACCATGTAGACTCCTCACATTTAACTTCTCCATTTTCATACTTGAATAAGCTTGAACTTACAGAGACACAAAGCAGTCAGTTTTGAAAATGGAAGAGCAGAGATATTCTTCCTGCATAAGGAAACTCTGTCCCAAAATGCTGACATGTGTAGGAACAAGACTATTGGACACATTAATCCTTACTCTTGCCTTGTCTCTCTCTGTGAATTCACAACATTGCGTCACATTGCTGTGACATGAATAAATTAATGGTTGCTATGCACTCGTGCTTCACTAACAAACATAACAAAAATAGTCACGGAGAAGTAAGAAATCCATCTCCAGAACAAGCTCTTCCATGGCTACTACTTTTGCTGCCATGCCTGTATGTAATACAGTTCTGCATCCTTTCTGAAGGGAAAGAAATGCAAAATGCTGCATGCAGCACTTAAGGGGTAGATGTAATATTAACGTATTTATATAAAATGCCTTCCATTTTTTGCCTCACTATTATTTTCCTGAAAATTGGTAACACTGTGGAGTTTTGACTGCTGCAAAGTGCTCAGCTTGTGTATTTCACAACCGTATCATAATCCCAAAAATCTCTTTCCTGGGTGGCAACTGTCCATGTTAAGCGGGGAATTTTTAAGCCTAGATCCACCTACTACACACACATATCACATGATTCTAAACTGATCTTGATACTCCTACACTCTTGTCAGAAAATTGGGCAGAAGTAACAAAGATAAAAGTGCTACTGCAGAAATATTGCTCTGCAGTCTAGAGGCAATAATTTCATAATCACAAAGATCACTCATGTGCAGCTCATGCTGAAGAAGGTGGGTCCAGTCCTTCCACTGTGCTCATACTGACATTCCTGAGACATGCAACAAACAGCTTGCCCTCTTACTGCCAAAGGCAGTCCTGAGACACATCAGTCTGCCTTGTGCAAAGACAGGCAGCAGTGAGATCGTGTGGCTTTGGGACACCTCAGGAGTGAAAAGAGGGGAAGGGCTCACTCCAGCATGAATCCACACTTACACTACAGCTCAGTTAACTTTATATACAACAATGCTGTTCCTGAGAAGAGAAGCAGAAGCTACTACTAGTCTAGCTATTACAACCATGACTGACTCCTTTATTTTAAAGAAAGTGTTCTTCACAAAGATTTTGAAACACTAATACATAACCTGCAAACAAACAGAGGTTTGCCAACAAATTGTTCTGATATCACTAGTTGTTTTGCTCCCACTCTGTATCTGAAGGTTTATAAACTGCTGAACACTGATATCTGCAGCCTGTGACTTGTACAAGCACACTCCTTTCCTTGCCAGTGCACCAAATCTTCCTGCAGGTATGCCCATGGAAGGCTTCAGCATCTTAAGCTTGGCCCTGGAAACAGAAAATAAAAGGAAAGACTGCCTAAACAGTTCTAGTTGATAGAAAAACAGAATTCAACAATGTTACTCTGTATGTGAAGTACAGTTTTTAATGAATTGTTTTTCATTCATCTCTGGTGCTCAGGCAGGACTTCCTGTCATACTGAGAAGGCAGGTACAATGACAACAAGCTGAAGATCTAGTTGGACTTCGCCTGAATATCATTCAGATATTGAACAAAGTGAATAGTCAGTATTTACAAATGTCTTAAATAAGTAACTAGCAAGGCACACTGTAAAGATTATTTTTCCTCCTCACTTCACAACCACAGGAAAGTAAGCAGAACCAGCACTTTAGATAGCAAAGAATTAATGAATTAGACTCAAGAACCAATTTCTGAGGTTTCCTGCTGTTATCACTTGCGTAACAACCAACGCAGCTACACAGAGTCCAACCAGAAGGACTAAGAGCAACTGCATCTCACACACACATCCTACCTGATGACAACAGAACAATTCAGAACTGCTGTGATGAGGACAACATCAAGGACAAAAGACAGAGCTGTGATTTACTTTCCAACATTCAGAACTTCTGTCCTCGTGCTGCAACTACATACTATTTTTTAGTCAATATCAAATCATTCAGCTTTTTAAAAAATATATCTTTGAATCTGTCCCATACAAAAGATTTTCCACCCATCTATGTAAAATAGTGTATTCTTCTCACAGATCACCTTACGTGTTCATCTGTGAAGCTTGAGCTCTTCTTGTGTATTCTCTTCCAGTATTTCAACACAATGTAATTCCCATGCAATGTAGCCCACTGCATTTTCTTCCCCTCCACAAGAAAGTGTTCTCTTAATGCCAAAAATTCTTGCATCAGATACCTGCTCTTTGCCTTCAGTGCCTTTAAGATTCTTCTGCATGCTAATGCACTGGAAATCTCATTGCAGTTCTGAGTTCCAGTCATTTCAAGTAAGTGTAAGCAGTAGTTACTGCAGATGAGAAGAAACTTTGTACATGAGAACACTTAAATTCAGAAACACTACAGAAGAGATTAACATTTACCTAGTCTCAGCAATTTCAAAGCCTATTATAATGCCAACAGACCTTCACTGCAACAATGGGAGGACAACTATGCAATCTAACAACAGCAGAGCTTCACTTTAGCTGGTGCCTGTGTGCTCCTCAGAACTTCCTCCAAAGTAGCAAATCTTGTTCTTCAGGATTAGTTAACATTCTTCCCCAGTATAGACACATCCTTTTATTCTTTGCAGATCAACATAAATGAGAAGGCAGTTTGTAGAAGTTGTTACCCTCCTTTGGTTTAAAACAGGCATTTCCTTCAGCGATTTCTTTGCTAATTACAAGCTCCAGAAATTGGGGATGATCTCTGAAGACTTGAAAAGAGCCTCATAGTTAATATTTACAATATCTGGTAGGGTTGCACACAAAATTCTTCAACCTTATCAGATCTGTTTCCATCTTCTCATTTTGAATGCTTTGCTCCTTAGAAGAACCTACTATCAAGACCAAAACTTCTGAGAGAGTCAGAGACGTAATTCAGATTAGTTCAAGTTGTATCAGAAAGCAATTCAGACAGTAGGGGCCTTCAAAATGCATGCTCATAAGAAAAGGCAGCAGAGTTACACTTTGCTTTATGCAGAGACCGCTGGAGGGGAGCAGGGGAGGTCAAGTAAGAAAAAAGTGCCCCAAAACAAGAGAAGTAGTCTGAAGAAGTGATGGTCCCACTTCCAGTTTCATTACCCACCAACAAGAAATGCGGCACAGCAGTGCTCAAGAAGCAAGGCTCGGTGCTGCTCCAGGGCTGGGAGGAGAAGGAGAGGCAGAACAGAGGACAATGCACAGACCCCACCCAATTCCAGTGTCAAACAACCACAGACCCCTCCCCACCCCCTGCTGACCCCAGAGCACAAGTCAGAACCTCGGATGAGCGATCCCATTCCTGCACAGCTGGGACAAACACCAAACCCAGCAACTCCTGAACTGCCTTCGAAAGACACACTGAGCTCCCAGTCAGTACAAGCATTAACCTCAACAACTGACAAAACAGGCAGAAACTAAAAAATGTGGGAAGAAGGATTAGCACAGCTATACAGCTGATAACCATGACAGATACAGGCAGAATTCCAGATTTTCTGGCTTCTGTTTCAATACTGCAATCATTACTGACCTATGTTATCTTTGTATTTATGACCTGCTTCTAATTTTTTCACTATTCTAATCTATGAGATAATCTGTTTATTTTACTTCCTGTTCAGTTTCCTGCAGAGTTAAACTTTAAATAAATAAAAAAAGCCCACACAAACCCCCCCCCCCACCCCTCTATGTCCTAGCTAATGTCAGATGAAAGATAAGATGCCACATTTTTACATTCATTAATATAAACTTTACAGCAAACCACCAAACTTCAGCTATGCCCTTAGAAGGTCTAATCTTTGATTTTACCTGTGGCATGTCTGCCAAATAGCATATACAGTTTGCACTAATACCTGTGACATCAGCAGATTCACTTGTACTCACATTACTGCTGCTCTGTTTTTAGAGTTACAGCCTCATCACATATTTTTACTTATTAACTCAAACACTCTCCTTTAGTGAAGGAATGCTCCTACCAAGGCAGAACATACCCTTTTCCCCAGAGAACAGCTGAGTATAATCTGGAACAAATCAGCATCACCTGCATTTGGATGAAATTGCTCTATCATTAAAAAATGTGATGAGATCAGACAACCCATTCCCTGAAGTTATACAGGGCCAGCTCACAAATACAAATACTCACAGTGGAGAGGAACAAGCAGCTTTACTGAGTGCCATCTCTTTTAGCAGCAGTGGAGAGCCCTCACACTTGGAAAGCTGACATTCCAAACCTGACCTGTAGGAACCAGGGCGGGCTCTGTGTGCCCCAGGACAGGCAGCTCGGACTCATGTGCCACTGTCCACAGCCTGGTGACACTCACGGAGCTCACTGAGCCACAACACTCTGCTACCCTGTAACCCCTCACAGGACACCACAAAGATACTACTGGATCTTTCCATTTCCACCGTGCCACCTTCAGGAAAGCAGATCAGCAGTCACAGGAACAGAAAAGAAAAGCAAAACAAAAAGGAAGAAAATCCTTTTTTCATCAAAAGAGGAGGAAATCTGAAAGTTATTTTACACAGTGGAAGCAAAACTGCATCCCTTCACAAAACAATTATCCAAGGCTTACTCTTCCCTTCTCAAGAAAAGAGAAATTTAAACACCTTTCCTTTTCCCAGTACAGGAGAATGGAAGGGTTCACACCAAACACCTCAGGAAAAAAAACCACATAATCTCCTGCCTTCATTCAGCTCTCGAGTACCCAATAAGTTTTCAAATCCTGAGCCAAACATCAGAGAACACACAAGTCAACAAATGAAAAAAATTGGCAACAGAATGTGATATACAATCAAAGAAAAAAATAGTAAGTGTAATTCAGAGAAGAGGTAGCAGAGAAATGGATACAAAAAGCTGTTGTGCACTATCACATAGAAGTTAATCACAAAAAAAGAAAAAGGGGGAAATTAATTTCTCTGCTATTTTAAATGTAGGCTGCTAGGACCACCCCTAAAGGATTCCCCAGCATTTACAGGGGAAAACACACATATATTTTACTGTTTAAGCCACTATAGACCAAACACCTTTTGGCCACACGTGACATTGTTATCCCTTCAGAGATGTTCCACTGGAATTCTGTGCTGTCCCATTGATATTTCAAGCGTCAGAAACTGAAATTTGTCGCTCAGCATTTTGACACACCACTTTCAACATAATAAAACACACACCTGTTCCACCTGTTAACTTTTAAAACTATGTCTACTATAAAATAAATTTCAATTGATCTTAGAGCTCGTGCGAGAACTCAACCAGCCATGAAGAAGGGACTCGGAGGCGCCCTTACAGGCCGGCCGTCAGACAGCAACTCGCTGCAAATACCTTTAGCGGTACCGAGTATCGCCCGCTTCCATCAAAACCCACGAACGGCGAGCGGTGCAGACGCGGTAACACGCGGAACGCTGGCGCAGCCTAGGCAATAACACGCCGAGGGAAGGACGGGCACAAGCCCCGGCTGCTGCCGAGAAGGCACAGCACGAACCAGCTCCAGGGGGACGCGCTCCCGAGCCGAGCCCGCAGCGCCGCGTCCGCGGCGGAGAAGGGCCGGGGCAGGCACGGAGCGCTCCCGGCCCGAGCAGAAGGCCCCAGGGCGCACAAGGCCCCGGGGGCAGGGCAGAGCTCGAGGCGGCCGGACCGCCGGGCACAGGCGGCGAGAGGGCACGGGGCGGCCGCGCGGAGAGAGCGGCCGAGGCGCAGCCGCGCAGCTCGGGGCGGACAGAGGCCCCGAGACTCGCGCGGCCCCGGGCGGCAGCAGCTGGAGGTCAGGGGAAGCCCGGCCTGGGCAGCGGCGGCCCGAATCGGTCCCACTCACCAGGCCGGTCCCTGCGGCAGCAGCGGCGGACAGAGCCGGGCATTCAAAATGGCGGCGGCGCGGCCGCAGCACCGATACCGCAGGCGGAGGGATCCGCGCGCCGCCTCGCTCCCCGCCACCCCGCAGGCTCCCTCGACCGCGGGTTGGAGCTCGACCGCGCCGGGCTCGGCGGGACCGGGGCGCGGATGGCGAGAGAGCGATGCAGCACCGCCGGTGGCGGGACGGAAAATGCCGCTCGCACTACTTTTCTTGGCGAAAGTACCGGTGAGGTTGGTCTTAGAAGGAAAGGTGCGTCTGCACCGTGGCAGTCCCTGATGACGTCACGCGCGGGGCGGTCCCGGCGGCGCGCGCTCCTCACGGCGGGGCCGGGCGGGACCCGTAGCCAGTATCCGCGGTTCCGGGATCGGGGGGTTCCGAGGCCGGCGGGGCCAAGCCACTCCCACCCGCCGGCTCTCGCAGTGTTTAAATGTCCACCGGCGGTGGGGGGAGCGCCGTGTGCGCCAGTAAACGAGGTGTCTGTGGAAGGGGGTAGAGACCCACCCTCGCCCCAGGCAGCTCTTCTGTCCCCACTTCCAGGACCTTATGTCACATTAACGATCACTGAATGATGAGGAACTGTCCCACGCCGAGCCCGGTCAGCAACACAGGGCCGGCCGGACACTGCGGGGGTGCGAGAGAGGGCACGGGTACGTTCGGAGCGAAGGCTCCCGCACGGGAGCCGGGTCACGCTGCCACGGGGCCCGCACTGCGGGCCAACCGCTGAGAGAGTCCGTCTGAGGCGCGGAGCTAACAAAAGCCGCACGGCACTGCCGCCAGGTGACTGGCGCCGTCCGCCGGGCCCGGGCCCTTCCCGCGAGCCGGGCCGGACCGAGCCCCGGGCGGACGCAGTTGGTTGCCACGGCAACGGCGGTGTGGTGCCCCGTGACGTCATCCGGGAGCGGCGGAATGACGACCCCGGCGACGGGCGAGCAGTTCCGGCGGTCGCTGCGTGCGTCGTTGACACGCGACGCGTCATCGCCGTGCGCCAGGGCTGGGGAGGAGCCGGTCCGGGCACCGGGCGGGCCCGCGGGGCCGGTCCGAGCCATGGCGGGTGAGCCGCGGGCAGCGGGCGGGCAGCGGGCGGGCCCGCTGGACCCGATGGGGCGGGGTGCGCGGCAGCGCGGCGGGGGTTTTGGGGCCGGGGTTGGGGGCGGCGACCGGGCTCGGGCGTCTTCCGTCCCCGGCGTTCCGAGCCCGGGGCAGGGGCCGCGGCCGTGCCCGTTCCCGGAGCCGGGGTCGGGCCGCCCCCCGCCCTGAGGCTGGGACTCACGGCTGCCTCTGTTCGGCGCAGGTGAGGCGGCGGCCGGCGGCGCGGATCCCGCAGCCCGCGCGTGGCAGCCGCAGTGGGTGCCCCCATGAACGAGCGTCGCGGCCGCGGCTGCCGGGACATCGCGGGGCGCCATGAGAGCGGGCCACGAGCGGAGCCAGGAGTGTCTCCCGCCAAAGAAGCGGGAGCTCGCCGCCTCCAACACCGGCAGCGAGGCGGGGCGGGCGGGGGCAGCCCAGGGCTCGGGCGAGGGCCCCGAGTGGGCCCGCACGGCTCGGCCGGCTCCCGCCGCACCACGCTACGCTCCTGGCGAGGCCCCCGAGGCGGCGCCGGGGCTGACGGTGGACCAGTACGGGATGCTCTACAAAGTGGCCGCACCGCCTGCCACCTTCTCCCCCACGGGCCTGCACCCCGTGGTGAACGTGAGCCCCCTGCCCCCCGCCTTCAACGTGACCTCGCCCATCATCCAGCACCCGGCGGTGCCCTTCCCTTCCATCCACTATGCACAGATCCCTTCGGCTTCCCTGCAGCTCATCGGTTCCCACTACACAGTGCCCTATGCTGTCCCTCCTGCCTTCCTGCCTAGCCCTCTCCTGTCTCCTTCCACCAACCTCACTGCCCCCCATGTCCCCCAGTTTGTGCCATACGCCTCTCTGTTCACAGAAGAAGCTGCTCCTTCCCCCCAGACTACCTCTCCCACCCACAGCTTCAACAAATCCGCCTCTGCAGCCACTCCTGGGCAGATGCAGCACCACGCTGCACCCCAACCACTGGACATGGCACCGGGGAGAATTCCTGTTTATTATCAGATGTCCCGCCTCCCACCAGGGTACTCGGCCTATGAGACACCTGTAGCAGGTGGGAGCCCAGAGTCTCCTCAGCAAGACAGTCAGCTGAGCTCAGAGGTGGCTGCGGCCAACGGTGGGCAGAGGCCCCTGGAGCAGAGTGTGGCCAGGAGGCCCAGCGAGGCTGTGGACTCTGCCAGCAGTGCAGCTGAGGACTGTCTGCCCCCAGGGGCTACGGCAGGATGTGTGGGTGATGGACAGTTCCTGCCAGGTTACCAGATGCTGGGAAGAGAGATCTCTGTGCCTACTCACAGGAGCACCCCAGATGCTGATCTGGAGGTTCAGAGGGTGGTGGGGGTGTTGGCATCTCAGGATTATCATGTTCTGGCAGCCCAGAGGAAAGATGACCTAAGCCCTTTGAACCTTTGCCACAATATCCCTGATGGGCAGGGAGACGTGCTGAGGAACACCCCAGGCAGGGCTGCAGCTGGGAACAGCCAGTCCCGGAGCCCATGCAGAGTGTCCCCTGACGAGACTGTTAGACAGAGACAGCTAGCCAAAGGAATGGTGATAGCCAACGGCAAGCCAGTACTTGTTCCTGTTGGATCTGAGCCTGTCAGGTCTTCCAGTTCAGAAGCCCTGGTGAGGGAGAGCCCAGATGCACAGGCTCGAGGAAATGTGCTTGAAAAGGAGCTGGCCCAGCTGCAGCCACCCAGCTCCTCACAACTGCCCTCTCACTTCATGAAAGGAGCCATCATCCAGCTGGCAACGGGAGAGCTGAAGCGGGTGGAGGACCTGCAGACTCAAGACTTTGTTCGCAGTGCGGAGGTGAGTGGAGGCCTGAAGATCGACTCCAGCACTGTGGTGGATATTCAGGAAAGCCAGTGGCCCGGGCTTGTTGCACTGCATTTTGTGGTTGGGGAGCAACAAAGTAAAGTGAGCATTGATGTGCCCCCGGAGCATCCCTTCTTTGTGTATGGCCAGGGCTGGTCCTCCTGCAGCCCCGGCAGGACTGCTCAGCTCTTTGCTTTGCCCTGCCACAGGCTGCAGGTGGGGGATGTCTGCATATCAATCAGTTTACAGAGCATGAATGGCAACTCTGCTTCTCAGGCCAACTCCCCTCTCACGGATCAGCTGGTATCTGCTAGGGAGAGATTGGAACTAACAGCTCAGAGGCCCAGGGAGCCATCTGACAGAGCTGCTGAAAGGAAGAGTCACACAGATAGAACCAGCACGGCCCAGAGCTCTCATGCAGAATCTTCTCAGCCTGAGGCTGGCAGTCTGTACAGTTTGGCCCCAGGCTTCCAAAGATACAGTGTGCAGGCAGAGGAGCCTCGGGCCTCTCTGCTCCGTCCCTCTTTCATTCCCCAGGAGGTCAAGCTGTCTATTGAAGGGCGTTCAAATGCAGGGAAATGATCCCTTGGAGGTGTGAGCTAGGGTGGCCACAGCAGGTGAGCCTCACCATCAGGTGGAGAAATTGCACAGACTCTGTCACAGGCTCACCAGCAAAGGCTGCTCTCTGCCTTGCAGGAATAGCTCCATTCCAGTTCCATGGCTGACCAGTTCCTCTTGCTGAGTCAGGAGGGCTCCAGTGCCTCAGGGAGCAGCAGCAGGCTAGCTGGGGTGGGGAGCAGGGATGTGCTCATGAGTGTGTGATGAGAGCATTCCAGAGGCTGGAGGCTGGGGCTCTCTCCCACCTCCTGGGATAACTGACTCCCTGCGGGGCAGGGGTGAGCATTCGGGGCAGGTAGGGAGATGAGGAGGGCAGACTTGGCTTAAGGTAGCAGATAAAATTGCTGAAGATTTTATTCCTCCTTTCTCATGATGGGGAGAGATGGGTCCCCACTGGAGTTTGGAGTCTCTACTCCCAGTATCCCCTTTCTTCACACATGCACTTTAAAAGGACTGTTCACCGATGGAGCTCTCAAGGGCAGGATGGAGGTGCTTCTCTGGTGGTTCTGATTCATGTCTCTTCCACTGAATCCAACTGCTCTTTCTTCTTGCAAAGAATGTACAGATTTGAATGAATTACAGAAATTCAAGAGGAAGGACCAAAAGGATGGGCTTGGGTGCAGGTGAATAGGGAACTTGAGCACTTGAGATGGGACACAAGTTGGGATGGGAGACGTTTGTTTCCTGCTATAAAGTCTACTTAGTTGTTTTGCCACCAAATCAAACCTTTCTTCCCATATTAATAACTCAAAAAATCCCCTCCTGGGCTTACAGCTTTTGCAGAGGTTTAACCTAGGGATGAATGGGGTTGGACTTTTTTTGGTTGAGGTCTTTTAATGGTTTGGGTTTGTTTTTTTTAATGTGGAGCAAAATACATTCAGCATTCTCTACGGAAGGGTGAAAACATCCTTCTGTGAGAAGACCGATGCTGTTTTGTAATTAAGTCAGAAAAAATGTTCCAGATGGCTAATCCTTCCCTGCAGGCAGTTTCCTGAATAAGCTCTAGACAAGAGACAAGTGTTTGTGCATGTGCAGGCAAGGTACAAAGTTTGTGCTAGTACAATTCTATGATTAATGTACGGACTCTAAAAATATCATAGCGTCACAGGGCATTTTTGGGGTCGTTTTGTGTTAGTTTTTCTGATGCTTCATTTTGGAGTTCCTCTGTAAAACAATGTGGTAAAATCAAGAGTAGTCTTTTTCATGGTGAGATTTAATACAATTGTGTATGAATACCTGATTGTGGTGATAACATTCTATTGAGTGAAGGCTTCTGTAGTTACACTAATCTGCCCTCTCTGATGGTGTATTATGACACCATTGCTCAGCTAGGATAAGGAATAGTCACTGTTACGGTGAGAAAAGAGTTTTCACTGACTTAACCTGGGTTGAGTATTCCTTGTGTTCAGGTGCCCATCTCTGTGCTAGGACCAGGCTTTGGAGGGGGCCTTTCTTGCTGTGCAGAGTCCTGATGTTCAGTATGCTGTTCCTGTCTCCATGCTTTCATCTGCCTGGAATCTGTCAAGTGTGCCTGACTCTTGGGGCACCACTCCTCTCTGTCACAGAATGCTGTGTGTCAGCACCTCTTCTTGCAGTGGTGCTGTCTCAGGGCCATTCTGCACTCCCCAGGAGTGTGTCCAGTAACTGGTTGGCTTCTGCTGACTATGCCATGGACACGTGCTCTCCCTGTGTATTGCAAGTTAGTCTCCAGAATGTCCCTTTCATCCCAGCCTCAGTCCTGTTTTCCTAGCACACTGCTAGCCATTTATGTTGCCTTTAAAATGCCTGCACCAGGACAGGCCTTAGGTGAGATATGTGCTAATCATGCCCTCAGTGTTTGTGCCTCACGGGTTCTCCAGAATGATGCTGCCTGTATCACATGTAGCTGCTCCCAAATGACACACTACTTCTAGTTTCATCAGCTGCATTTGGGATGTGTGAAGTCACAGTGATGCTGTCGTGTGAAGTTCTGCCTCCTCAGGCTGAGGGAACAGATGCTGTTTTCCCAGCCCTGTTTGTCAGTGAAGTGTCCAGCTGGCCCCTTCCTCACCTGCAGGTGTCACAGCTCCTGCCGACTGGACTCTCCTATGTAAAACTCTACATTAATGTTGGTAGTGAGTTCTTAATGCTCAGGATATCTGAGGTGTCTGTGGCCAAAGGCAGGAAGCAGAGGAGCCCAGGTTCTCATGCCTGTTTTATGCACAGTGCATGCAGAGGAATTCAGGCGCTTGAGAAAGGGGCGTCTCATACAAACAGTGTGTGAATGTAGAGGGGCTGGGTACACCACAGAGGCAGTGTCTGAGCAACTGAGCCCCTGCAGCATCTCTGAACACTGGAGTCTGTCTTAGAGTGAGGGTTTGGAGAGCTTGCCTTGCACCACGTGTGTTACTGTCCCTCCTCAATCTCAGCTGCACTGTGCAGAGCTCTCAATGGGCAGTACTGAACGGGCAAGATGCCCTGTGGCTTCAGGAGCTTTGTACTGTAGGCAGGTGAAGGGCTGTGAAGGTGCTTGCCCTGTTGTTTACCTGGCTGCTGACCTGGACTTTGGCTTGCTGCACCTCTGTTGGATGCAGTCCTGAGCTCTGTGGAACAGGCCAGGGTGAACTGGACCTTGGTGCTTTTACCCAGACTCCTGCCAGTCCCACCGCTGTGTTCAGCTGCCAGCTCTTCCCTGGAAGCAGTGGTTTGAAGCACAGCTCATGACGGGGGACTAAGAGGAAGCATCTGTGTGTCTGGCTGTCTGCCCCAATGGGTGGGCAGGAGGGGGCCACTGGCAACTCTCCAGCCCAGCTCAGCAGTACTGGTACCATGGGAACCTGTCCTTACTTGGCAGGGCCGTGTGGCTTAAAACCACAGTGGTGGTTGTGCTGAGCTCTGAGGCTCTCCTGGGACAGGGAGTGTGAGACAGGCTGTGCTGCAGGGAGGAAGGCTGTGAATGAACCCATGGAGGAGGCTTTTATTTCTTGGGTTTAGAGGGAAAGGAGATAAAGCCAGGAAGACATTGCCGAGTGGGATGGTTACCTGGGCTTGTCTGCTGGCAGAGATGTGACAGACTTCTCAGAGAAATGTGCCATGTTCCTGCTGCTATTGTGAAGGCTAGGAGAGCTGTGGTCTGTCCTGCCTGCAGGAGGAGGAGGCCCTAATCTTGTCCAGCTCACGCTCTGCAGCAGGAGTCTGTGGGATGCAATAATGGGTGTCTGTAGCCATCTGTCCCGTCCCATGCAGAGCCCAGCCTGTCTCTGGGCTGTGCACTCACAGCAATGAGCGCTCGTCACTACCAGACTATGCAGAGGAAGCTCTGTCTGGAAGGGAAGGAAGCTGCAGAGGCCTCTCTGCCTTCCCCTTCCAGCTGCTGAGCAGCTCTTTATATTGCACTTTTCACATTAGGTGTCCCTGTCCCCACCCCACGCTTCAAGTCACTTTGTCCCGTAGAGAACTAACAATCCTTGTTACTCAGAAAATATTGTGAAAGAAACTACAGCAGCTGGAGTACACAAATGCTAGTTCCTGCCTGCAGCAGCACACGTGCCTTTCCCCAGCATCACTCACAACTGCTCCTTGTCTTTCAAGCTGTGCTAGAGCCTGACGTTTATCAGAAGCTGCTAAGATGGCTACAAATACACATTCTGTACAGTCTGGCCCAGGGTGTTCCACGTGTAGTTTAAAATGCTGATGGCCCAGGCCCTTCCACACTGTCTGTCAAGGACAGAACTGCCCCTCAGGTCCTTGCAGGCTGCTGCCCACCCTGCCAGCGCGCCCCTGGCACACTCGAGTTGGTTTGGCTTTCATGGCACCTTAGCGCCGGGGAGGGTCTGCTCAGAGAGACACGGGGGAGCTGGCTGGGCTGCCCTGAGGCAGAGAGATGTTTGTAGATAAGTGCTGACCCCTCACTATAACCCCCAGTATATGGCTGTATTAACATGTAACCGATGCAGTGTATCTAAAGCCTTAGAACTAGTCAGGTGCTCCCCTCCAACTTTGTCCCTGCCCCTTTCCTCCTACCCAATCTTTAACAAAGCATTAATAATTCTAAGGATAATCTCTATTTTGTTGTGCTTTTTTTGTAACTGTTTTAAATAAATCAATTTGTACTGTATATTTGTACTTTGGTGAGATCCTTTTTCCTGTTTTACCATTTTAAGTCTGTACTTGCCTACAAACAGATTGTATTTTTATTGTTAATGCTTTTATGAATATTGCATTTAACTTGTTGACTCTGTAAACACAGTATATATCTATATACATATATATATCTATATATAAACCAATAGCTTTTCCTTTGGTGTTTGAGACTTTTTGCTTGTCTGCAGTATCAGTGGTCATTAGTGTTTGGCTTCTCTTGATTTACACAGTGATCTGGAAACCTATGTTAAGGGCAAGATACAGATGGATATAAGCCATAACTGTGTGGTTGCTGATACTTTTGTGTTGTGTGGTCTCTCCTGAACCCCTTGGAATAAGGATAAGGTATCAGTGATGCTACAGGGAAAGCTGCAGCTGCACATTGCAGAGTAAAGGTGCACCTCTGCTGGGCAAGCAAAACACGAGGCAGAGCAAAAGCAGATAGTGCCAGAAGCAAATGGGGTTTGAGCAGGAAAAGGAGCAGAAGGAAGGATAAAAGTGAGAGATCAGAGAACAAAGGAGGACATGAATAAAGGAACATGGAACTGAACAGCTCTTTTACAGTGCCTTTTCCCAAAGAGAGGGAAGCAGGGATGGCTCCTGGGTGGCAGTTCTACATGATGAATGAACATCATGTTAAAACAGCTTCTGTACAGGGAGGAAACTAGATGTTGCAGTGGCAGGTGGAGAAAACTTGCACTGAAGAGGTTTAATGCTGTTTCCTAGCAGCATCCCCAGGGCTGGCTGTGAGAGTGGTTCATTATTGCCAGAAAAATGCAACATTATGTGTTTTGAAGGCAACTATTTTAACTAGGGCTTTAAGGGACTGCAATCGGACGTTTTTCAAACTGAAAAATGAGGAGGAAATGAGGGTTTTAAGTAGTCTGATCAAAAGGTTTTGCTTCTTGTTTTAACTTCACTCTTCTGGTCTCAAGTAGCAGTCTTGTGGTCACCATTTTGGACTTAAAGAAGAGAAACAGCTATCAGAGAGAAGAGAGTATTTGCCAAGGTGTTTGAACCACTGTGTGACTCTAGACCTTACCTAGAAATGCTGTGGAGGTAATAAGGGTTTTCAGGCTACAAAGCACAGAAGTGTGGCACTCTGGCTTTTGGTGGGCTGATGTCTAAAAACCATGAAGCTACACCATGCATTTTCAGGTGTTCATTCTTAAAGAAGCCAAATAATGGAGAGTGTACCACTTCCATGAGTCCTTCTGTGCCACTGCTTTGCTTTTTGCAGTTTAAAGATGCCTAGATGTAATTTCCATAGTTGCATAGTTTAATAGTGATTTCTGTTTGCAATGGGAACCTTTTGCTGTAGGCACAGGCTACAATCACATTTTGCTTGAAAAGCAAACCCACAGTCCTAGAAACTGACCTACTCTATTATTTACCATCCAATCAACTCTTTCACTTGCCACCTGAAATTCTGTATAAGTGGAAATTAACTTGTGAGTAAAGCAGCAAAGTTGTTTTCTATTTGTTTACCTTGGCCAGCCTTTCTTTCGCCGTTTTTATGGGGTATCTTAAAACACGACCTCAGGTTCCTTAGTTTTCCATGGATGCTACCGCAACTAAGTAAGTAATAATGATGTTTTAAAAAAGGGTGTGCACAAGCATTTCCAGAAGGACACTCTCCTCTGTTTCCTTTTTATGGGCACAAACTGCAAAGGATTTGCTCCTGGAGGACTTGTGGACTATCTGTCTTCAGCTGTGCAGTAAACAAGATCCTTTTTTATTGAGGTGGGTTTCACCTACAGCAGAACTGCAGGAACCTAGACCCATTTAGAGGGCAAGTGCCCAAAAACAGGACAAAGGACAAAAGGTAAAGAAGGGGACTAATACATGTGAACATTAATTAATGTTAATTAATAGATTAATTTATTTTTGTTCTGTCACAGGCTGTGACTTTGGCCCCCAGAGCAGAGTGTGTGCTCAGAATCTGCTCCCAGCAGAGCTGCTTCAGCAGGCATGTCTCAGCTCTGCGGTGCCCCCGGGCTGGGAGGAGCAGACGCGGCTGCGGGGGCTGCGGCGGGTCAGTGCAGCGCGCTGCCGCCCTGCTCCTCGAAGGCCATCTTGCCCAGCAGCTGGCTCTCCAGCTCCACGTTGCTCATCGGCAGCTGGAAGAAGTTCATCTCAGCTGCCAGAGCGGCCATGGCCGAGGGGTCCTGGCCAAACTGCGCCCGGAGCATCATATCCATTTTCTCCAGGCGGCGCTTGAGCCGCTTGGCCTCGCGCTCGCGCACCAGCCGCGCCTGGCGCTTCTCGGGGGTCTCGTTGGCGCGCTTCACGCGCATGGCCTCGCGGTCCCGCTGCAGCCGCCGCGCGCGCTGCTCCTCCGTCTCCTGCATGCGCTGCAGCCGCTTGGCCTCGCGGTCGCGCATGCGCCGCACCTCCCGCTCCTCGGGAGTCTCATTGTCCCGCCGGCTCTTCTTGGCCGTGCGCTCGCGCTCCAGGCGCTGCAGCCGCACCTCCAGCGGCTCCTTCTGCCGCCGCAGCGCCCACCGCCGCACGCCGGGGCTCTGCGCCTGCAGCAGCCGGCGGTACGCCGCGCAGTTGTTGCACACCAGCAGGATGCCCGCGGGATACACGGGGGCGCAAAAGGCGACATCCTTCCCCTCGGCGCCGGAGGGGCCCTGGCTCTGCGGGGCCAGCAGCCGGTCCGCGCTGATCACCTCCGGCAGCTTCTCACTGCAACGCAGGAGGAACCCGGTCAGAGGCTTGGTGCTGTGGGCAGTCCCCATCTGAGTGCCCGCGGGCTGCCGTGAACAGCGCTCCCACTGCAGCCCGTGGCAAAGGCCTCCGCTAAACCAGCTGCCCGCAGATATGTCTGAGTATCTAAAAAAAGCGCTTTCCCGGCCAGGGTAAAGAAGTGGATTAGCCCAGAGCAGTATCTGGGTTGGAAGGGTGCAAGAGTGGGAATAAACCAGCAAGCTGCTCATCCTCATCATCTCTGAATTTCTCCTTTTAGCCCTGTTCCACTGGTCAGTGGATAATCGCCCATTAGGCAGGACACAACGAAATAACATTTTGGTCTCTGCCTGTAGTCCTGCTCTGGACATGGTGAACACATCTGGATAGTGCAGCCTTACTCCAATGGATTGCTGGGCAAGAGAAGGGGTGGGTTGTCCCCCAGTGACTGGAGCCCACAGTGCTTTCTGCACTTCTCTAGCTCTGCACAGTACTATGCAAGACCCTTTTACCAGCACAGCCTGCAGACGTCCTGGCAGGGGATGCAGAGCTGCAGACAGGAAGGGATCAAGAGAATCTCACCCAGTGGGGGTGTTTAGCACTCTCCTACAGGCCTCAGTGGGTCCAGAGCCACAAATTCTGAGTCATCCAAGGCAACCCACCTAATCTTTAATGTGCTGCCCTACCCACTCACTGGCCAGGGTGATCCTGACCTGTTGAAAGTGGCGTGGCTGGTGAAGCGTGCTCCACAAACTGCACAGTTGGACAGCTGGTCCTCTGAGTGGATCAGGAGATGTCTCCCAAGGGATCCTGGGGAGCTGAGGGCTCTGCCACACACAGGACACAGGTAGCTCTTGGCACTCACCACCGCTCCAGTGTGCTGCAAAACAACCACTCAGGTGGTAGTTACACATTGCCCAGCTCCCTGCCCAGTCCAAGGCATGCTCAAACCATTCTATTCAGCTCTTGGAATGGGAACCCTTTACCACTGAACCTCTGCCAGCTTTTAGACCAAGCTCAAGACAAGTAACTTGGTGTGTCAAACAAGGAGGAAACCCTTTATGGCTTAACTCCAGTGCAGGAGAAAAAATTAAGGCCAAAACACATGGATTGTAAGACCTGGCTCTTGTTTTCAGGAATGCATTTGAGGAGCTGCTGGTGCAGGAAGAAGTGTGACTCAATTAACAGCAAGGCAGGATGTTGGTGAGGAAGCACTTAGATGGAGACAACTGGTACAGGTAAGTGGCCAATTCAGTTCTGCTTCTTTCCTTCTGCTACAGACTTTGATGTGCTATGAAGAAAGCACAAAAACCCTAAGATTTCACCTCAGATTTCTTGCAAAACTGGAAGAACAGCTATTCTCATGGGTAATTACAGGAACTGTAATGAAATATAAAATAAATTATCAGGAGGAAGGTTTATTATCCCACTGAATGATGTAAAAATTGCTTCCATGTTTAGTCTGAAGGAACTGCCTGGTTTTAGCCTGAAGTACTTGCAGAGACTGCCTTGGCATTGAGTTATGCTTTCCAGATCTGTAGACCAGGGCCTTGCTAATTCTTTCCCCTGGACATCCTCTGGTCCCTGGACACAGTGTACAGCTGCAAACTTCAGTCACACCTTAGCTAGAAATTCAGTTCTGTGGTTGCAAAGACCAGAATAAAATTACCCTGTGCTTTTGATCTGTTTCTGGATTTTGGTCTCTTCGGGCCAGAGACACTGCAGCGTCTGGAACGATCCCTACCTGGTATACGTGTGCAATGAGCTGATCTCTGCTTCCACACTCCAGCTGGCAGAGGGGGCACTGTGACAGCCCCAGCATGGGCTCAGCGTTCACACTCTCAGGCACCTAGGGGCAGGAAGAGCTGCTTTGGTGTAAGGCACACGGACCCTCTGCAGGCACAGCACCCTTCCTCCAGTGCACAGAAGCTGCTGTGTGCCCAGGACTGCCAGCACTGCTGTGGGCGCCTGACACCTGAGAGAAACCTCCTTCCTGTGGCCTCTGAGCAAAACCCCTGCATCTCAGAGAGGAGACAGAGGCCTCATAGCCTCACTGGCACCCAGGCTCTTGCCAGCACAGTGGCTCTAGGGCCAAGCAGGGCCTGTTCTGTGGCAAGGGGAAGCTAGTTGGAGAATGGCATCAGAACCAAGGGAAGGGCATGCACTCTGCAAACATCTTGGCCAGTTTGTGCCTGTTTGTCTCCTGTTCCAGGCAGCCAAAAAGCTCTTCATAGCCTTTCCTCCTGCCAGGAGACATTGTTTGGAGGAGGTGGGAGGGAGAGAAAGAAAGAAACACGATGGGGTGAGGAAGTGTTCAGACAGTACCCTTCTCTCTCTCTGGAGGCTGGGGTGAGTGCAGAGCAGTACACACTTGCCTCATTTTCTCTCATCAGTGGCGCTCCGGCCACAGGTCGTTCTGCATTTTCTAATTCTTTCTTCACTTTCACCATTGAGCCATCTTCCTCAGACGTATGGGAAGAAACTTCATCCTGAGTGGTTTCCTCATCATCGCTGCCACCTGGAATATGCAGAACAGTTATACCAAGTGTCAGGAGCCCGAGGGCCCTCACTGTCCTGACCAGCATCACGAGGAGCCTCCACTCACCCCCTCCAACCAGGGCTCCATTCACACCCAGACTAGAGCACTTGAGTCCCCGGGCATGGCCTCCTGCACTGCCTTGCTCAACAACTGCCAGACCTTCAGGTGGAGCTGCTGCTGTTCCCACCCTGCTCTGGTGAAATGGGACTGGCTCCCATGGCACTGCCCAGTCTGTGCTGGTCTGGTCCTTAGGACAAAGTCCTGTGCTGAGGCAAAGGGCTGACCCAGAGGAAGAGCTGGCTTAGCCAGTCCTCAGAGGACCCACACGCACTGTGCCGCCCTCAGCCTCACCCCTTTGCAGTCTCCCCAGTCCACTACCTTGGTGTTACTGGAAGGGGCAGAACTCACTGCTGCTGGAGTCAGGGTCTTGCAGTGAACGAATTGTTGGCCTTTGGTCCCCAAGAGTTCCAGGAAAGTTGTTTTTCATCATGGCTTGGCGGGCTTGCTCCTCCAGCCCTGCAAAGACTTGCTCCCCTAGCAGCCACAAAGACAAAGAGTCAGACTGGTGCTGTTCCACTGCTTCCAACACCAAGGCTTGCCAAAAATACAACAGACATGGGGCTGCTCACCTGCACTGTGCAGAACCTCTGCAGTCACCTCTTGGAAAGCACTTAGGTCACTTCTCTGCTTGCCTACCCTGTAGGTGCCTGTGGCACCTGCTGATGTGAGTCCAGTGCCTGGATGTAGAAGAGTCTCACTAGTGGCAATGTGCAGCACTGAGCTGCCCTCTGCATACTATGTGTGTGCCAGTCCAGCACAAAGCACCTGTGACTCCTTACACCTGCCATAAATAGCCAAGTGACTCTTGCTGCTGCCAAGCTATCCACCAATATCCTCCAGCACAGTTCAGGGTGGGGGAAGCCCCAAGGATACGACCGACCACGGATACTACTGTATAGCTCTTCTAAATTAATAAGTCTTATTCCTAGCTACAGCAGGCATTTAGCACAAAAATAGCACCTCCCTAAGGGCCTGGTACCCACCTGCCCTCCACAGTGATATGAAAACTAGGGGTTGTCCTTGGCATGCTGTCACCTTCCTCTGTCCCAGGAGGGATAAGGACAAGCTGCCCTTACAGAAGGTGTCTACGCTCGGAGCTGGTGTTCTCCTGTGTGTATGATGTATATATACCTTGCCTTGACCAGGAATGGCTCTCACTAAAATAAAACCCATTGGCACTTCATGTGCTCAAATCAAAAACCTAAGGGAATGAACCCAGAGAGCTGAGATTCATGTTTAGGACAAAACAATCTGTTTTGTTGAAAGCAGCGACCACTAGTAGCTCAGCTCAATGGGAGATGGCAAATACCTTGAAAGACAATAGTTATTTGTGCTCTGAATGAAAACTACTTACATCAATCCCTGCTCAAAGAAGTTTTGTTTCCAGAGAATAAAAGGCAACCATTAACCTTCATATTAAAGCAAACAAATTACATTGTTCCAGGTGTAGTCATGATTTAGCTTTTCCAGTGGATGAGCTGGGAGGCTTGGGAAAGGTGCTGAACTTGCCAGCAGGGTGGCTTTTGGGTTGCATTTTTCAACTGATTTGTGAGTGCTCAAGAACCATTCAAAGCACAAATGTGGAAATGCCAAAGAAAATGCACTGCATTTTTCACATAAAATCAAAACACAGCTTTAAGAAGACAATGTTACCTTTCAGTACAAGGTCACAACTGGCATCAGTATAACAAAGACATTGATCTCATGAGAGAGGGCACCAGTCCTGTTACAGAGACAGGTACATTCCCACATGCTGAACTGTTCCAGCCAGTGATGCTCCATGTTCCCACTCACACTGCCTTCCTTGGGGCTCACACTACAATTTTGGCAGGGCTTTAACAAGACATAATTTATGGAAGATTTCAAAGACCTTCAGAAGTTTCACTGAGACTGTGGGAGAAGAGGTTTAGTTCTCAATGTCCCCATGTAGGTTTCCAAAAGCATTTGAAGGCTTTTATCATTTGTTTAAGAGTGAGAAAGGGTGCTGTAGAGAAGATTTGAGAACACAATCTGTGTGCCTGAGGAGAGGTGCTAAGGAGCACCAAGTCTATTTGTCATTGAAAGCAGCAGGGACCATCATGACTGCTGTGACACCCCTTCTGAAGCCATTCCAGCACTGAATAGTTTTTGTGACCTGGAGTGCTGTTTTTATATCTGGACCACAGCCTCACACTGGTGGGACTGAGATACAGACTGTACAAGCAGCAGACACCACAGAATCCCAGTGCCTCTTCGAGAAGCAGAAACCCACAAACGACCAGGATAAAAGTCCATAGACCAAAAAAGCATTGCAAGAGAAAGAGAAAGCAGAGTGAAATGAGGACACCTGCAGAACATAGGACAGATGTAAAACTATGATAGGAAATGTACTACTACCTTTGACAGAGTTCCAAAACAGAATTCCCAAATGCTACTGAAGCTGCTCATGGAAACAATTACGTGTTTGTTTTCTTCCACCTTTTCCCTTTCAGACAGATTACACTCCCACTTAGCAGCAGCCTGGAGTCCAAAGGCAGGGCAGGTTCCTGATCAGCTATACAAACCATGCAGACAATCTGCAGGATTTAAGAGCTGGGATCTTTATCTAAGGAGACAGAAGGAACTCCTCACATAAGGAACACTGGCATCAGTCACAGTAACTGAGAGCAGCTGTGTGTGCCTTTAGCCTCTCTACAACACCCCCAGAGCCAGTGAGCATTGACTCAGCACAGTGCAGAGAACAACCAGCTTACAGCCAGCAATGCAAGCTGTTAACCAAACACGTGCTGTTAGCAGGCCACATCCTGTGCATCCTCCCCATCCTCTATCTAAAAACATCACGGGACTGGGAAAAGCAAACATGGAAAAATTCTGTCTTCCACTTCTACAAAATTTCTTATCTATTATATTAACAGTGTACAAAACAACCTAGGAAAGCATGTCCTGTTCATTTACTGATGGACTAAGTCCTACTTTGATGAAGCTTTACAGCTTCAATATTTGATAGGTCCAGGGTTACACTTTTGATGTTTCTGCACACACATGCTCACAGACAGACACCCCCATCTCCACCCCACTTTGGCTCCACTTCCATTCATTTGGAAGAGGAGTTAAGACAGGCAACAGCTTTAGGATCACTGCCATAAGGATGTTATGCTCAATAGTGAATTCACAGACTCTTCTCCAGAAGTTTCTTTATTAAATACAAAAAGTGCTGCAGGCTGACCACAACACCAAAACAAGTCACTGTAATTGTTTACAAACAGCTAGAGATGTAGGACAAGAGAGATCACACAAATGCCTCTGCTTTGTATTCCATTCTCTTCTCCATAGTGCTGTGAATGAGTGGGATGTCAAGTGAGCAGTGGTGGAGGTAGGGGACAGCCCTGTGGTACTGTGTAACATGGACAGGCATGACTGCTAGGGTCTGCTGGGGTATCAGCCCTGAGCCCTTCCCTTCTTGAACTGTATGAATGCAGGATAACTCCCAGGTGCTCTGGAAAATAAACACAGAAACAAACAACTCCCACCCCAAAATCCACAAAACAAAATCCAAAGGGACTACATCATTCTCCTGCCTTCCTTCCTAAACAGGACAGTCTCTCAGAGATGAGTCAGTTTATTCCCTCCTTGTACATCAATTTAAAGTCCCTGTTCATGTAGGTCTTCTCTGTGTTCCTGGACCTGAAATTTGCAAGTCTTTCCACCACTGTGGATCTATTCCACCTGCCCCATGGCTATTCTGGGTTGTCCACACTGCTGTAGTGGTTACTGAAATGAAAAACAACACAATTGAAAGGGTTAATAATGGCAGTCCACGGAGCCCTTCAGAACCAAGGGATTTGATGCAAGTAACATTTCTGCTTGGTTGTGAATGCTGGGTGCTATTTCTTGCAAGATACTTTTCCCTCAAAATGGGAATATTATAGACAGGAGAATCCAAGGAACACCAAAGAGCACAGAACTTGTGTGTTAGAGAGAGAAGGAAGGAAATAGAGGATTAGTGGGATATTGGAACCATGATAAATAGAGCTCAGAAGCAGGAATTAATCTGACTAACAAAAGCTCTTCCCCAGAGTTCTAAAATAAGCATCAGTTGCAGATAGCACAAGCAATAAAAAGCAAAGCAGCTTGTGGATAGCAAGGAGAGAGAAGTGCATGCTAATACCTGCAACAAATTTTGGCAAGCACGAAGACAGCAAGAGGTCCATGACTGATGGGATGACAGCACAGTAACAGATGAATGCAAGAACAGATGAATTCCTCAGAGTTTTGAAACTTTTATACTACATATTCTGGGAGAAAATTAATACCAAATTGAATCAATTAAGGTATCTCCACACAAACAATCTAACTGCATTTTAGTTTTCAATAACTATATTCTATGATTACTGCTCTGTTTGTTAGCACTTTATCAGGTGTGTTTTTCATACACCACATGGCAAAATAAAATTATGTTCTTAAGAGCCATTTATGTGCTGGAGGGGAAATGACTACCATTAAAACTGTGTGACTAGGCCCCTGCAGAGAAGGACTTTTGTGATAACTTTTACCACAAATTTTATAGTTTCAGTATTATTTTGAGTTTCCTTACATATCAGCTTCTATTTAAAACTGTTTTGATCTGTAACCATACAATCTCCTAGCTGGTTGCTCTGCTTGCCAAGTATTGTGATTCTGTCCTAAGCGAGGACAGCAAATCATGTTGCTGTGAGAGCAAGGTGGAATGAGGGCCATGCCAAGCCTGGAAAGTAATCCTGGAAAGAGGAGACACCAAGCAAGCCGAGGAGAGGAGATTGGCAGCTGTCACTCGCCCTAGTCAGTCCAAGAAGGGAGAGAAGATGGAGTGGCCATGCAAGGAAGAAGGCGGCACCATCCTCCCATCAAATTTGTCCAGTCATATATGTACAGTCGTGTTTATGCAAATCCAAAGGCAGTTCCCCAGCCCGTAGCCTGCCAAATCAGACCCCAGCTGCAGGCAACTGTGGAAAAAGCTGCGTACCTGCTGTCCCTTTCATTCCTCTCCTCCCAACCACTGCAGTCCCTGTGAAGAAGTCCCAGTAACGTGTCTGCTATGTCTCAGCCTGACTCCTCATTCTGCTGGCTCACCCCGTTCTTGGAGCCGGTGTTTTCTCCGATTATCCTCCTCAGGGCACTGCACGGCATTTCTGGGCTCTCCAGACACACAGCAGGCTAGGTAGACAGAGAAGTCCCAACGATTTCGTGGTGTTCATCATATGACAGACAAGACTTTCCATCCCAAGGTGAAGACATCACCATCGACAAGTGTTCTGTATCTCTTGGTCCCCTTATTTTCTTGTAGTCTTGCTTGCTGCTGTCAATGGTTCCTGCTGAATAGTTGCTCTGTAGCAACATACTGCATGTAAAGGAGATGAACAGGTCCCAGGATTCCACTCCATGGCATACCTGATGCTATAACTTCCTGCCCCCTGGTAGCGTGTTTGTCAGATAGCTTCCTCCGAAACAAAGACTGGAGATACAGTCATTGTATTGCAGATAAAAATGCAATGTTCACTGTGGAAACAGTGCACAGCTCAATTTTGTGATATGTCGAGTTTTGTATATGATAGTACAAGCTCCTGAAGAACATAACCCTTATGCAGTGAAGTGCAGGAAAGCACCAGCTAACACCACGGAAACTCTATCTGCGCCATTAGAGCTGCTGCAGCTCCTGGTTTCCATACTCAAGAGATCCTGACTCCAGCCCAGGGGAGACGGCTTAAGTGCATACATGACACAAACCTGAGCTCAATGGCACCAGTAATACCTGGACACTTTAAGAAGCAGAAGTGTGTGGACTACAAGGCATGTTACTGACATCACAGGACAAAATACCAGACATAGCAAATTTCTCTAAGAATGACAACTCCAAAGTCATAGTGTAGTGTCTGATAGTGTACTATCAGACAAATTGCACCTACACTCTGCCCACTGGGGAACCCAGCAACCAGAAGCAAGAATGCCACAAGCAGGTGCCACAAGCCACACTCCTTGAGAACCTCACTCTGGCCAACAAGGACATCTCTGCCACACTGCCCAGCCAGTGGGGCTGCTCGTCCCAGACAGAGGCAGCTCCTCCCAGTGCACTCACTGAGTGTGCAAGGTGTCAGCTCCAGCCCAGTGCTCCCCCGTGCACAGAGAGCAGCATGCACAGATGTCACTGCGTGCCTGTGCACAGAGGCAGCACACAAACACACAGACATGCAAGCAAGCAGCACCAGCAATGAGGCAGTGTTAGGGCTGCAGCACTCAGCTCTGTCTCATACTCCTCACAGGTACTGCAGCCAAAAAATCATAGGGCCTTCTCGGCAGCCTTGCTCTCACAGATCTACAGAATGGAAATGGAAACTTTTTTCCCTAATCTCAGCCCAAATTCCAAGCATGTATCCAGCCACAAACCTGGGTATGCACAAGGGCATAGTTTCAGGCCCCTCAAATTCCCTTTGCTGCCAAACAAAAGCTATACATGTGCCACTTCCCCTCTGCAGCCAAATCTCCATCTGTGTCTCCCAGCTCCACTGGTGCCTGGCTGTAGCCTGCCCGTAAGAAGTGCTGATGCACAGCATCTTCAGCCCTTCCACTGTCAAATAAATGCTAAGCTCCTGGCAATGATGGAGAAACAGATCCATCTTATCACCTCAGTGATCATTCACCTAAGAATGATCTGGCAGACAGCATTTATTTGTCCCGTAAATTACTTGGCCACCACCCATTCCTTGACAGGAAAGAGCAAATAGCTTTATTTAATTATCTGGTAGGAAACTGAGGTACAGTGAGCTTAAGCAATGTACCCAAGACCAGTCAGCCGAGTCTGTGGTAGGTAAATATCAAAACCCAGGACTCGCTGGCTTTTAGCCAGCTTGTTCCAACCACCTTGCCTAGAACTTCCTTTGCAACCAAGAGAGGCCAGAGCCCCAAGCCATATTTTCCAGTACTCTAACTTGTACTTTTGAGAGTGTGAATGCAAAGCCCAGCTACAGGCCCTGCACATACACACCTACCTTTACAGCATCAGCTGTTTGTTCAAGCCTATCCCTGTCCTGCTATGCCAGGACACAGCCAGCTTCCCTAATGCGCAGAGCTCGGTTTCTCTTCTTACACACCCTAAGACAAAACATGAGTAACACCATTCCCCAAGCTGTCCCTTCCCATCAGTCCCATCGTTCCACTCCTCCCCACCTCACTTCACAGCCCAGCCAGAGCAAGGGTCCCACGATGCTGCATAACATCATACTCACAGTGAACTTTGTTAGGAGTGGTCTGTTTCCGACGGGACATGTTTCCCTGACCAGGGAGCACAGAGTGTTCCTCCCCTCTGCAGAGGGCTCATCTGAGAAGAGAAGAGCCTGTCACACACTTCACTAAAACCCTCCAAATCCCTGGCCAAGCTCTGCTGGCTGTCCCAGGGTCATTCCCCACCTTGCTGCCTATGGGGCTTGCTGTGCACCACCACAGCTGGATTCCAGGCCAGCATCCAATACAATCCAGGAGCATGTCACAAAGCGCTGTGCATGGGCAGTCCTACCCAGTTCTCAGGCAAAGGTTTAAGCAAAACCAGCAATCCCAAAAGATGAGTGTCCTCTTCAAAAATTACTGCAACCTCAGCCCCAACACCTTCTCCCTCCTGCCCATTCCTGCAGCCTAATAATCACTCTTGTCGTTGAAATGACAGAGAAAGGTGGCATTTCCAACAGTCGTCTCAGAGAGAAAAACAAAAGGAGGAGCTGTACCCATTTCCCACAAGACACATGGACTCAGAGATCCCATCAGCCTCCTCAAAGGGACAAACACATGGATTTAATCAGCCTCTCGCGGACAGAGACACACAGACCCATCAGCTTTCTCCGACAGACGGACAAAAGGATCCCGTTAGCATCGCACTGCCAGATGTACACAGGGATATGCCAGCCTTCTCAGATGGATGGACACGAAGATATCGGCAACCTCCCCAGACAGCGGGATCCAGCCGGCAGTGCCAGCACTCGGGAGGCGGGAGAAGGGCCGCAAGCGGCCGGACACACAGACAAAGGGACGCGACTCCAGGGCACCAGCACGGAGGCGGGAACCCTGCCCGGGCCCGAGGAGCGGCCGGGCCGCCCCGGCAGCGGAGGCCGGCCGCGGGGCCCGTCCCGCCCCTCGCGGGCGGCAGCCCCGGCCCGGCCGGGCTCAGCCGGCCCGCCGCGGGCACGGCGGCGCGGACAGACAAAGGGCAGCGGACAGACGGATGGGCAAGATGGCGGAGGGCGCCGCCGGAGCGCGCGACGCGAGCACGGGCACGGGGGGCACGGCTCGGCACCGGGGGCAGCCCCGGCTCGGCACCGGGGATACCCCTGGCTCGGCACCGCTGGCAGCGGCTCGTCCGCGGATCTCAGGTGCCGGCTTTTCATCACCTGAAGCGTCTCACCTGTCTGCCGTGGATCCAGCCCAGCGCGTCACTCCCCACCGCCCGAGGGAGCTCATCCGTGCCTGCGATGGGGCTCGCTGGCCCCGGCCGCCTCCGCCGGCAGCTCTCGTGCCGCCCCGGCGCACAAGAACCTCCTGTACCCTGCAAGGCCAAAATGCAGCGGTTTCGTATTACCTTAGACCCACCGCAGGCGTTATGAACTCGCGCACCTGCTATGGGGAGAACCGCCCCGCCCCGGGGGCTCGAGGCCACCTCCCCTCACGGGCCACCGAGCGCCGCCGCGGGATCAGCGGGCCCGCTCGGAACGTCCGCGGGGCCCGCTTACCGGGGGCTGCGGCACCGCGCCCGGGCCTGGGCTGGATTTCGGTCCGACTCTCCTTGGCGGTGGCGCCGGTGCCGCGCGGCTCTCCCAGAGCCGAAGACCCCGCGGCCAGATCACAGCCGCCGGCGGAACGCCGCGTCGCCGGAACCGCTGCGCCGGGGGCGGGCACCGGCGGGCGTCTATCAGGCGCGGGACCGATTGGCGCGCAGGATTCTTCCGCCGGGCCATGTAGTCCCTGTGCGCCGCTCTCCCGGACCGCCACCGTCCCCCCGGCTGCCGCTGCGCCAGGGCCGCGTTTGCGGCAGCGGGCCGGGACAGCGCCCGCCGCGCCAGCCGGACTGCGCCCCGCACCGGGTGCGGGGAGTGACGGGACCGGGTGCAGGGAGTGCCGGCTGTGAGGATCACTCCGCACGCGATGAAGACTTGCAGACGCCGCGCGCCATTTTGGGTGGCGGAGAGCTGCAGAGCGGCGGGAGGTGAGCGGGGCCGTGGGGAGCGCTCGGCGTCCGAGGAGGTGGTGGGGAGCCCTTCCCCAGGGTCCCGCAGTCCTGTGGCCCGCTCCTGGTACCTGCTGTGCTCGTGCTGTGGGGTGTTTCCTTGATGCCACCTATTTGCGGAGGAAGAGAGATTTCTGCCCTCAGCCCTCTGGTGCAGCTGCGCCGGCGGAGCCCACGCACGGCCTCCTGTGCCCTGTCCGAAGTGTCGCTGAGCACGGGGCCGGGCGCCTGCAGTGGCTGGCGGCTGTCCTGGCAGCGGGTCAGGCCGGGGCTCGCTCCCGCTGGGCAGTGCAGCCGCCAGGGTGGGATGGGGATGTGAGATGCAAACCGAGGTCTTTCTATGTGATATCTTTTAAGGAAGCTTATTTTTTTGTTATGAACGATTCTTGGCAAACTGAGTGCTGTTAGAGTTTATTTTCTGTAGGGTGAATACGTTAAACTGGTTCCTGGGAGTAATCGTGTGCTCCGTAGGCAAGAAGAGTGTGGAGAAAGTGGAACGATGGCTTTTTGCTTCTGGTGACGAGACTGTTACAACCTTAGTTTCTACAGTCATCGAGTTAATGATATACCTGGTTTATAACTTGTATTTTGATAGGATATAGGTGGGCTTGGCTCTTCCACTGACTTTTCTGTTACATAAAAAATGTCCCAGAAGTTTCCTCGAAGTTTCTAAGGGTAATCCTGTTGGTCTTCGTGAGATGCAAGATTGTGAAGTAGGAAAAGTAATAACATGATTCAAGATTGGCAGACCAGGGCCTTCTTGTTCAGGGAATTTCTTGGCCTCTCCCACAGTAAAACAGCGTCTGGTGTGCTGACTGGCAGTTCTTGGTTCCAGTGACCATCCCTCTTCTCCACAGAAAGTGTTAATCATGTTGGGCTCTGGGTTCAAGGCAGAGCGCTTGCGAGTCAACCTGCGCCTCGTCATCAATCGCCTCAAACTGCTGGAGAAAAAAAAGAGTGAGTATTTGGGGGGGCAGGTGGGACCCAGGATGCTTTTGGGGCTCCAGAGACTTGAGAAGGTATTTCTCTAGTTGGGGTACTTTCACGGGCTGAGTATGGAGTAGTTTTTTTGCTCTTCCTTGCTGCACCCAGGCCTTACAGCCTGCCCTGGTGCACAAGGAGCTGGAAGAGCAGGCTGGCCACAGTCTGGCCTTCCTGGTAGCTGTTAGAGTGCAGTTTGTCAGGTGGTAGCTGTGGGCTGTGTGTGCTGACAGCACAGTGGGGAACTCCCTGGGTGCTGTGGGAGGTTCTCCCCACCTGCTCTGCCCTGACACAGGTAAAGTCTGTGGTTCTAACACTGCAGGGAGGTTTTGGTTGGGGAGTGTTTCCAGCAGCCTGAAGTCCACTTTCCTTTCTCCCATGAGTTAAGTGTGCTCAGACCTGGACATAAGGGCTCTGCCCAACCATGGCTGAATGGTTTGATAGGGAGAGGTGGGGAGGTGGCTTTGTGTGATGGGGACTGGGGGTGGTCTGGAGGCAGCAGCCCAGGCCAGCACATTGACTGGGCTTGGGATGTGTGCTGCAGCTGAGTTGGCCCAGAAGGCAAGGAAGGAGATTGCAGATTACCTGGCAGCTGGAAAAGATGAGCGTGCCAGGATTCGTGTGGAGCACATCATCCGTGAAGATTACCTTGTGGAGGCCATGGAGATCCTGGAGCTGTACTGTGATCTGCTGCTTGCCCGCTTCGGCTTGATCCAGTCCATGAAGTAAGCTCTGGCTGAGAGGGTCCCAGAGGTGGGAGCGGGCACTGCTGGGGGCCCATCTGGGGTGCTGAATGAGGGGCACCCGTGTTTGTCTCTCCAGAGACCTTTTCTTCCCCATGTCAGGAAGACTGGAGCCCGGTGTGTAGGATGGGAACTTAAAGGCTAAGCAGATTGAAAGCAGCAAAGACTTGGCGTATGAAGTGGAGAGAGAATTGTTTTCTTTGGTTTCAGGGAGCTGGACTCTGGCCTGGCAGAGGCAGTATCAACACTGATTTGGGCTGCACCACGCCTCCAGTCGGAAGTGGCCGAGTTGAAGATTGTGAGTAGGGTTGCTTGAGGGACGCTGCACATGCAGGGTGGAGGTGATGCTGCCAGATACTGATGAAAGCCCTTGTCTGGGACTTTGTATCATTAAAACAGAGGACTTTATGGGCTCTGCAGATGGAAACCAAATGTCCTTGGAGCATCTGTGGTGGCTGTAGCTGCTGAACTGGGGTGCTCAGTGGGAGCAATGGGGGAGGGAGGTGGGTGAGTGGTTTGAGGCAGGGGAAAGCAGGGGTGTGCATGTTCTAGAGTTTCTCTCTCGCTTCAGGTTGCTGATCAATTGTGTGCTAAGTACAGCAAGGAGTATGGGAAGCTGTGCCGGACAAACCAGATTGGGACAGTCAATGACAGGGTAATGAACTGGTAGAACAGGTGGGGCTGGCAGAGCAGCCACACCTGCTGAGACTTGCTGCCCCTTGGGCCTGTGACTAGTGGCTGATGCTTGCAGTCACTCTGGAGCACGGCAGGTGCTGTGCAGCCAGGACCCACCTGCATTGGAGCATGTGGCTGAGGCCATGCTCTGCTGGTTGGGGATGGGGAAGGGTAAGGCAAATAGAGCCCTGGGCTGTGGCTGCCTGCAGCATGCTGTACTGGGTGGAGAGGCCTCCCCAGGGCTGCCTGCTGCTCCCTACAGCTGGTAGCCCTGGCTGGGATGGCGCTGGTACAGAGCTGTTGGGTGCTACATTGCCCTGCATTGTTCCAGCTGATGCACAAGCTGAGCGTGGAAGCACCACCCAAGATCCTGGTGGAGAGATACCTCATTGAGATTGCAAAAAACTACAATGTACCCTATGAGCCTGACTCAGTGGTGATGGTGAGTGAGCCCCAGAATGTGGCATTTCAGTGAACTGGGTGGTCCTTGTGCTTTTGTGTCTTCTGTACAGTCCCAGCATAGCATGACCCTTGTTCCATCATGCACCTCTATGGCATGTGGCAGTAGTTACACATGCTACAGCCTGGTTCGTGTTCTGTTTCCCATTAATACCACTGTATAACTGTACTCTGTTCTGTTCTTGTTGTGTGTTCTCATCTCGTCTATTGATACATGCTGCATCTAGTGCTTACAGAAGGCTGTGATCATAAGAGGTGTGTTGGTGAGCAGAGCTCTCCCACCTTTTCCAGGCTGAAGCCCCGGCAGGCGGAGAGGCAGATCTGATTGATGTGGGCTTCACGGATGATGTGAAGAAGGGTGGCCATGGAGGGGGTGGAGGATTTACAGCCCCAATGATGGGTCATGATGGGTTAGTACCCATGCCTGTGATGATGCCTATGCCCATGCCAACAACAAATCCACCCTTCTCCTATCCACCTGCGAAGGGACCGGTAAGTTCCTGGGCTTTGTGTGTTGCCTTTTTCTGTTAAAGACTCCCATTGTGGTGCTTAGCCCTGTGCCTGCTGGCTGTACCTGGTAGCTCAGTGTGTCAGGAGGCCATCTTCTTGGTGTGAGAGTGCATGGGATGGCGGCTGTTGGCAGTGCAGCTGAAGCTTAATGTTGTTTCTTGGCTGTGGAGGTTCCTACCCCTCTTCTCCAGCCAGCCGTCTTTGCCTTCAGGGAACAGAGGAGTCCAGACTTAACTCCTGAGTCAGTTTTTTGACTGCCAGGCTTTTGTCAAGGAGTTGAAGCTGCACTTTGAAGTTGGTAGGCTGGTAGTGTGCCAGGATTCAGTCAAAGAGATCAGGTGAGTGCTGTGTTATGGGAATAGCACAGAAAAATACAGAAGAGCTGCGTTCAGACCTGCAAGGGGACAAGATTGAGCCAACAGCTCTTGCAGGTGATTTCTGGTAAGGGTGGAAGGTAGAAGCTGAAAAGAACTCCATCCTCTGAATTAAGTAATTTACAGAATATCTGTGTAGGCTGGAGAGCAGAATAGTGGGAAGGCTTGGAGTCTTAATATGGTCCCAGTAATGCTGAAGTACTTTTTGTGGAAAATCTGGGCCAAGTATTATCAGCTGGCTGTTGACCCAGGCATAAACATGCTGAGGGCTTGTGCCAGGTTTGGGTCATTGAGGTGCTGTTGTGTCACAAATGAGGGCAGTTGAAAGCCTTGTGTGAGCCACAGACCTCTCTCATATTCTGCAATACTGCACATAGGGCCAGAAATGGCAGAGTATTTCCTTCATTGGCATGGTACTTTTCGTGAAATGTTTACCTGTGCTGGTTCTTTAGAATAACTCACAATCCAGTTAGCTGGGACTGCCTGCTCCAGCTTACTACATCTGACTTAATACTTGAGAATCTCTTCCTTGTAAGCATAAACTCTTGCCCACTTGGATACTTGCCTGCATTTATCTAAGACTCTGCTTCCTGTGACTCCTGTGGCAGCTGTAGGCGTGTGGTGCCTGGTGCATGACTGATCTCTCTGTACAGGAGAACTTCAGTGGCCTGCCAGTGGGGACCTACCAGCCTTTCAGTAACATCCACCCACCACCAATTCCAGCAAACCCGCCCACGTACGAGTCCGTAAGTGCCTGAGATGTGTGGCCGTTGCAGGCAGCAAGAGGATCCTCAGGGTGCACTGGTAGCCACAGAGAAGGGAAATGTTTGTAAAGCATATTGCTGCCAACCTTTGGAGCTTTTGGGGTGGTGCTGGTGTTGCTTGTAGTGAGTCACTGAGTGCACATGATGGAAGAATGACTTGTGGAGAGAAGTTCCTCATTCAGCTCTGTGCTTTGGTTGCAAAGGAAAGCCAAGATTTCTCTTGCTGCATTGTTAAAGTGGTGATAAACAGTTAATGAGCAGAATTCACAAGTTCTGGTTTTTGCAGTGTGAAGGGTTTATCACCTTGAGGCTGTTTAATTACGGCTTTTGAACTAAATAACAGCCTGGATGACAATTTTGGCTCACCCAGATGCTGTGTGTTTAAAGACTCTCCTTTAACAGACTTCCCTCAGTCCCTGAGGACAGCAAAGCAGAAACTAGAGGCTTCCCTTTCTATGCTTGTCTTGGTTTTGTTGCTGTGGTTTGTCATCATGCCTCCCACTCTCCTTTTGGTTACATGCTCTTTGTTTTTGCATTGTCCTGAGTAGGGAGAACAGTTGAGCATTGTGGGTGCTCACACTTTGTGTTCTCACAGGTGCAGCAGTGCAGGTGACCTGAGTAGGAATGGATGTTGAGGGCTGCAGCATGTGGGGAATAAGAAGTTTTACTAGCCCAGCTGAGTGTGCCATGAGCCTTTTTCTCAGACCAAGACCTGAGATGGGTCATTTCATACCCTGCTGCTAATCACAAGGGCCTGTCAGTGGTTTATGAAGAAAGGCAGCAAGGAGCTGTGATGATGTGGATGAAGGGGGTGGTGGCTTTGATAAATGTTTCAGACCTGATAATGGATTGATCCAGATCAGTGAAGCTGCTTTAGTTGACAAGGAGGGAGAGAAAAGCTGAAGAGCTGCCTGTTTCTTGTGAAGAGAGGTAGGTTGTTGCAAAGCCATGACTGCTTGCTAGGGGTGGGGAGGAGTGTGCACTGCTCTGCTGGAGCTGTGCCTCTGAGCTCTGTCTGTGTGCTGATGTGATCATGCCTGGTGGGACAGAGCTGTAGTGACTGAGAGTCTTTTTCAGATTGATGAGCCCAACACTGACAAGGATCCTGCTGCATTAGTGCCTGGTGAGTATGTAGAGGTTTGGAAAACCTTGGGTGTTAAGGGCTATTCAGAAAAACCCACTGGCTGCTGGAATGACTGCTCCTCTGTGGGGCTCTGTTTGGCCTGGCGAGTGTGTGCTGATGGTGAGGTGCAATGATACTTCTCTTACAAACAGGGCCTGAGCCCAAGCCAGAAGCTTCTCCTAAACCAAGAGCTGGAGCTCCTAATACTGTTGATAACTTTGTGCTGCCTGAATTGCCATCTGTGCCAGACACGCTGCCAACAGCATCTGCTGGCGCCAACTCTTCTGCCTCTGAAGACATTGACTTCGATGATCTTTCACGGAGATTTGAGGAGCTGAAGAAGAAAACGTAAAATTTCCTGGGCTGCAGGGGAAGGAACTGACACATCTCTCTGAAACAGACTCCCTTTGAAATTGGTTTCTTGTATTAACCTCCAATGAACGTGCTCTTCTTTTTGAGCTCTCTTCCTGCTGTACTTACACGAGGTGCTGCCGCTTTCCTGATCTTTGCTGCTCCAGGAGATGAACTGTGGGGAATGTTGTGAGAGTGAGGCAGAGAAGAGTCCCTGTCAGTCTGGGTAGCTGTGTGGGGAAGCTGTACATGATGTTCTGGGCACTGTTCCTTGCTGCCTCCATGATGGCTCCGTGCCTGCTAGCAGAGGCTTTCTCTTAAGGAGCCCTTGCTGGCCTTCATGGTGTTCTCGGTGGGGTCTGCTTGAAGTTTGCAGGAAGTTTGCACTCTCTGTCTGGACTTACAAAGTATGTGACTGGCCCCACTCTGCTTCTGCCTCGGGGTTTTGATGCAGCAGCTTTTCTCACGGGTGCTGAGCAGCTATGGGCCACTGAGGTGTGGGGTGAGGCATGGAGTGTGGTCTGACAGGATACGCAGCAGCACCTTGTTTACTCTGCCCAAGCCACGGACGAGGCATCCCGAGACTAACGTACCCGTTCGTGGCAGTGTCTGCAGCTGTCCCGTCCGTCTCCCGTCCGTGCGCGCTCCCCGGCGCTCGGGCCCTTTGTACCTCCAATAAAGCGCGCTCCCGCGCACCGTGCGCGCGCACCGCCCGCCACAGCTGCTGCATTGCTATTGGCTGGGAGGGTACGGGCTCCGCCAATCACAGAGGGGGGCCCCCGGAAGTGCCTTCACGCGTGGGGCTGGGCGTGATGGCGGCGCCGCTGCGCGTGAGGGGCCGGGGGGACCCGGGGCCGTCCTAGCGGGGCAGCTCGGGACCCTGGGGACAACCGGGCTCGGCCGCTTGCGACTGGAGCGGGCAGTGCCGGGATGGGATGGGACGGGACGGGATCGGGACGGGCCGGGTGTGGTTGGCGGTGGCGGATCGCTGATGGTGCGCTGCTCACACCCTGCGCAGGGCCGGCTGCGGGCGCTGGCGCTGGGAGGCTGCGCGGTGCTGCTGGGATCGGCGCTGGCGGCGGGCGACGAGCGGCTGTACGCGGCAGCGGTGATGCCCGCGCTGCGGGCGCTGCCCCCCGAGGCCGCGCACGGCCTGGCGCTGCGCGCCGCCGCGCTCGGGCTGCTGCGCTCCGCCCGTCCCGACGGGCCCGCGCTGGTGCGTCTCCAGGGCGGGGGAGGGCAGCGGGGAGGTCGGAAGGGCGGCTACAGCAGAGGGATAGCGAGGGTCGCGGGGTAAGCAGGGGGCCCGCAGGGGAGGCGGTCGGGTCTGTCGGGAGGGCGGTCGGAGAGGGGCCTTGACAATGGTTCCTGGAGTCCGTGGGCTCTCACTCAGCCGCGGCCCCGCAGGAGGTGCGAGTCCTCGGGCAGCGATTCCGCAACCCACTCGGCCTGGCTGCTGGCTTCGACAAGCAGTGTGAGGCTGTGGACGGGCTGTACAAGATGGGCTTTGGCTTTGTGGAAGTGGGGACTGTCACGCCCGAGCCCCAGGAAGGGAACCCCAAGCCCAGGGTCTTCCGGCTGCCACAGGACGAGGCAGTCATCAACAGGTGGGATGTGAGGGCAGCTGCCGTGCCATGTCCTGCAGCCTGCCCGCTGCGAGGGAGGGTGCATATCTGGGTGGTCCCAGGTGCGGCTGGTGTTGTGGTAGCTTTTGGTTGGATGTGCTGAGCAAAACACATCTGCTGTGTTTCTCACATGTCCTGTTCAGGGCTTGCAGACATAACCCAGCCTCTGCCCTGGTGCAGGTATGGATTCAATAGCCATGGCCACGTCGCAGTGGAGCGCAGGCTGCGAGCCCGCCAGGAGACACAGATCAGGCTCACTGCTGGTGAGACAAGCTTGTAAGCCTTTGCTCTTGGGGTCTGCGGGGTAGGTCTGGGCATCTCCTGGTTATCTGTAGACCAGGACTGGTGTGTAATGCTAGTGTCCAGGTAGAGGAGCACCTTGGCTGGAGCAAGGAACACCTGAACAGTAAGACTCCCTTAGGGCTGTAGTTTCCCTCTTGGCATTGTGACTAGGCACATTTCTCCTGCTGTTTTCTCTGGGATTAAGCTTCACTTGCTGCTTTGGGCAGGATGTGTGTGCTTATGTAGCCAAAGCCAAGAGGACCCCAGCTGGGCAGATCCTGAGGGCAACCTCTGCTGGGCTGAAGGCTGTGGTGCTGAGAGCTGCTGACTGGGCTGGCTGTAGCAGTGCTCCTGTGGTTGCAGGACAGTCCCAGACCCATCCTAATAAAATACATGGGCTGCATATCCTCACCTTAACTTCATCTGATCCTGGGACCTCCTTTTTCAGGTGCTCTGGCCGTTGGGTGGTGGTTGGTCCTGCTGCCCTAGCTCAGCTGTGTCTGTGTTCCAGCTGGAATGCCTCTTGGAGTCAACCTGGGCAAGAACAAGAGCTCTACTGATGCTGCAGCTGACTATGTGGCTGGCGTCCGGACACTGGGCCCTTTGGCTGACTACCTTGTTGTGAACGTGTCCAGCCCGAATACCCCAGGGCTGCGGGACCTGCAGGGCAAGGCTGAGCTGCGGGACCTGCTGAGCAAGGTGGGTGCCTCCCCCCAGCCAGCCCAAATCACAGCTCCAGCACTGGATGCATCCCGTCTCCTGGCAGCAGCTGCACTGCTGCAGCCAGTGGATTTCCCTGAGCACAGGGAGGAGTGCAGGTGGCTTTCCTGTGTGGTGGGCAGGACCACTAAAATGTCCGTGGTCAGCTGCTGCTGTGGGGCGTACCAGGGCACTGTATCCCAGCAATGGGCTCAGGAGCAGTGAGACACTGCCCTCCACTTGCTCCTGCAAGAGGCAGTGAGCTGTCCACCCCACAGCTTCAGGCATTGCTGGGGTCCTGCCTGCTGGCCCTGTGCCAACAGTGCCTTTCCTGTTTTTGGTGCTATGTAGATGAGCAGGGCCTGTGGTGGGGGGTGTCCATAGGTCCTAGCTGGGGAAGGAGGCATCTCCCTGCCACGTGCACTGACAGGTGCTGGCGGAGAGGGACCTGCTGCCCTGCGAGCGTAAGCCAGCCGTGCTGGTGAAGATTGCCCCTGACCTCACTGCACAGGACAAGCAGGACATCGCCAGCATTGTCTGTGAGGTGAGGAGGCAGGAAGGGGAGGCCACTGGAGGCAGAACTGTGGTGATCCTGGCAAGTCACCTCTCTAAAAGACACGTATACCTGTACCTCTCTGGCTGCTGTAGGGATGGTGTCCTGGGTCGGTCAGACTCTGTGAGGGCCCAGGCATTGGGTGACCCAGGCAGTGAGGGGCAGCCCTTTCCCTCAGCACGCTTCAGGGTTGTGTGCTGGGAGGTCCTGAGCTGGCAGGTGGGGAGGGGAGGGGTGGGGAGGCCGTGTCCTCATACGCCTGCCCTTGCAGCTAGGTGTGGATGGGCTGATAGTCAGCAACACCACGGTGAGCCGCCCCAGCAGCCTCCGGAGCCGGCAGCGTGGGGAGCCGGGGGGCCTCAGTGGGAAACCCCTGCGGGAGCTCTCCACGCAGACCATCAGGGAGATGTACACTCTCACTCAAGGTGACACAGCCGGGCCTGCGGGCGCCTGCCAGCGCTCCTGGGCCGTGCTGACCCCGCGCCCTGCCCGCAGGCCGGGTGCCCATTATTGGTGTGGGCGGGGTGAGCAGTGGGCAGGACGCCCTGGAGAAGATCCGTGCTGGAGCCTCGCTTGTGCAGCTGTACACAGCACTCGTGTACCATGGGCCACCCGTGGTGGGGGCAGTGAAGCGGGAGCTGGAGGAGCTGCTGAGGTGAGTGGAGGCCAGGCACATCCCTGAGAGCCCCTGGTCCTGGGACGGCTCTGGACAGCTGTGTGCTGGTGGCCAAGCAGTGGCACTGAGCCACAGTGCCAGCCCCATCCCACCACACTGTCACTGACAGGGAGCAGGGCTTCAGGAACGTCATGGAGGCGGTTGGAGCAGATCACCGCAGCTGACGTGCTGCACTGTGAAGGTCCAGCTGGGAGGAGCCATGGCTGACCAGGGATGGGTGTGACAATTCCAGTGCTGGGCAGTTTGGGACTGAGACAAGGTCCTGGTCTGATGGGTGGCGCAGGGGACAGGGCATTCACAACAGTGCTCCTTTTCAGGACTGTGTTTTGGCTTCCCTGTGGACAGCAAAACTGAGTGTCAATAAACATTTGGCTCGCCTGGTCCTGTGTGCTGCTCTGCCGCGCCGTGCCGTGCCGCGCTGTGCCGTGCCGTGCCGCGCTGTGCCGTGCCGGGCCGTGCCGTGCCGCGCCGCGCCGCGCTGTGCCGTGCCGTGCCGCGCTGTGCCGTGCCGTGCCGTGCCGTGCCGTGCCGTGCCGTGCCGTGCCGTGCCGCGCTGTGCCGTGCCGCGCCGGGCCGTGCCGTGCCGTGCCGTGCCGTGCCGCGCCGCGCTGTGCCGGGCCGTGCCGGGCCGGGCCGGGCCGGGCCATCCGCCCGCGACTCCGCCCCGCGACCACGTGACCGCGTGTGGGGCGCACCGCCGGAAGTCCGCCAGCGGCCTGTCTGGCCATGTTGGGACTCTATGGTGGCGGCTCTGCCATAGGCTTTGGCCGCCGTGTCTATGGTGCGCTTGGCTAGAGGGGCTCCTCCCGCCGGGCGCTGTGGCGCGGCCATGGCGGCGCTCCGGGAGCCGGGTTACGGCCGTTGAAGGAACTGCGGGGCCCGCGCGGGGCTGGGGCCACGATGGCGGCGGCGAGCGACGAGTCACTGCATCGGCTGTCGGGGACGAGCCCGAGCGGCGAGGCGGGCGGGCTGGTTCTGCCGCGGGGCACCGAGCAGCACGTCTTTAAAGCACCGGCCCCGCGCGTCTCCCTGCTGGGACTGGACGTGCTGGCGGCGCAGAAGCGGCGGGAGCGCCAGGAGGAGGCGGCCGGGGGGAAGCGATCCCGTGTCGCATCCTATAAGGACTGGGAAGAAGGTCGTGACGAAGCGGGCAGCGCCGAGGAGGAGGAAGAGAACGAGGCCGAGCGGAGCAGCCGCAGAGCTCGCAGGAGCAGGTGGCGTTTGCGGGGGTTGGTGTCCGCGGGCGGGCGGGCGGGGACCGGCGGGGCCGCAGCTCCGGTTGTCAGAGGCTGCGGCCGGAGCTGCGGCTGCTGCTCTGCGCTCCTGAGCATTTCTTCTCTCCGCTCTGCCTGCCCAGACATTACCGCTCTGTCCACGTGGAGACACCGTCCTACACTGGGGGTGTCAGCGAGGAGTTCTTGGAACGCAGCCGGCAGCGGGAAAGGGAGCGTCGCGAACATGGAGTCTTTGCCTCCTCCAAGGAGGAGAAGGACAGGAAGAAGGAACGCAGTAGGGATCGCGACCACGATCGGAAACGAGACCGTGGTAATTGCTCAGAGACCCTTGTGGATTTTCTTGGTTTGGGTCTGGGCTTGTCTTTTGCCCTGTTTGTAGTATTTACTAATGTTTGTGGTGATTTTTGCGGCAGACTTGGGAAGCTCGTTTGTGCAATAAACACCTGATCCTATTTTGTTTTTGCAGAGGAGCGGGAGAGGAGTCATCACAGCAGATCAGAGAGGGATGGCTCGTCAGAGCGGAGTGGCAGGAGGAGTGAACCTGAGAGCCCCCGACATCGGCCCAAAGGTGGGAGTGGGACCCGGTAGAGCTCTTTTGTGAGACCTAACAGGGACGGGCTCAGAGTTTTTTATGCTTCCTGCTGTTATTGTAGGACAAGGATGATAGAAAATATTGTTGTACCTTATAATGTTTGTGGTTAAGGCAAGCATAAAACTTCAGCTCAGCTTGGGTCTGGAAGCAATGTGCCAGCTGTGTATGTTTGAAACTCTGGCAGATCTTTGCACAGTGGGGTCTGTTCTGGGTCTGTGTGATGGAAATATGATCCTTCGGAAATCCTTGCAATCGCTGGGTCAGCCCCTTCTCTTAGAGGGAGGCTCAGTGGGTAACCCTCTCTCCATGCTCATTTCTTAGAAGATGTTAGGTGGCTCCAGGTGCTCAGGGCCACTGTTTGAACCCCAAGTGACAAGCCCCATCTCTTCTGCCAGATGCAGCCACACCATCTCGCTCCAGCTGGGAGGAAGATGATAGCAGCTACAGCAGTGGCCATCGCTCGCAGTGGGAATCTCCATCTCCTACACCTTCCTGTCGAGACTCAGAGCGCAGCCACCGGCTGCGGGACACGGACCGGCGGGAGCGAGACAGGTACTGGTGCCTGAGGCTGTGAGCTGTGGAGCTGCAGAGCAGGGGCTCTGCATGTATGAGAAGGGTCTGCCTGTGGGCACCAGCTCCTCCCAGCTGCTGTGTTTCCAGGTCTGTGAGGAGCCGGTGCTCTGATAAGACGCCGTTGCCAACCCCATCGTACAAATACAATGAGTGGGCTGATGACCGGAGGCATCTGGGGGCCACGCCACGCCTGTCCCGAGGGAGAGGTGAGGAATCTGGGCCGAGCTGCCCGGGGTGGGCAGTGTGGAATCCCCTTTCCTGTGGCACAGAACTGGGGATTCCTTGGGAAGTTTTTGGACCATGTGGCTCACTCTAGGGCGGCGCATGGAAGGGGAGGAGGGCATCGCCTTTGAGACAGAAGAGGAGCGGCAGCAGTGGGAGGATGACCAGAGGGTGAGAGTTTGGGACAGGCCAGGGGCCTGGGGCCGCAGGCTGTGGGGAATGGGCAGAACTAAGTGCTGCACCTCTCCCTTCCCAGCAAGCTGACCGGGACTGGTACATGATGGATGAGGGCTATGATGAGTTTCACAACCCTCTGGCTTACTCCTCGGAGGAGTACGTGAAGAAGCGTGAGCAGCACTTGCACAAGCAGAGGCAGAAGCGGATCTCAGCACAGCGGCGGCAGATCAATGAGGTAAGGCCAAGGCTTGGCTGCTCTGAACATGTGGAGCTGGCTGCCTCTTGAAAGATCCACTTGTTGAGCCCTTGCTCTCAGGTGGAGAAGGGCACTCTCAGGCCAGGCTGAGGGAGTGTTCACAGGGAAACTGTGGTTGAGTTTCCCTAGAAAATCCAGCCCAGCAGCTCCTGCACGGGCAGAATTCACAGTTGGAGTGGCTGGTGGATTGCAGTGTCCAGGGCAGCAGGAGTGCAGAGTACCATGCTCCTGCTGTTCTGAGTGCAAGGTTCATTACTGGGGCTGTCCACTGTTGGCCCAGTGGATGCTGGGGACAGCTGCTCTCTTTACATGAGCACGACTGAGTCAGCTTTCCTGATGTATTCTGACTGCCTTGCAGACAGTGCCAATCCTGCATTTCCTTGGAGACAGTCTTGTTGACCATGTGCTTCACATGGGCAGTTTCCTGTACTCTGCTGCTTCCAATTACTGTTCCTTCCTTTTGTGCTTACTTTCAGGCTCACTAAGATAGAACCATCTTGTTGTCAGTGCAGAGCCCAGGACCCGGCTTGGTGTGCTGGTGTGGTCTCTGTGACTTTCTGAGGGGCTTCACTGTGTTCCTGGTATGTTGTTTTCCTGCAGGATAATGAGCGCTGGGAGACAAATCGCATGCTGACCAGTGGTGTGGTCCATCGGATTGAAGTGGATGAAGACTTTGAGGAGGATAACTCTGCTAAAGTGCATTTGTTGGTGCACAATCTAGTGCCTCCTTTCCTAGATGGAAGGATTGTCTTCACCAAGCAGGTGAAGCAGCAGAGATGCAGCACTGATGGCAGGGAGCCGTGCACATGAGGCCTTTTTAACAAAGCAGTGCCTTTTCCCTGCAGCCAGAGCCAGTCATCCCTGTGAAGGATGCCACCTCGGATTTGGCCATCATAGCTCGGAAGGGCAGCCAGCTGGTGCGCAAGCACAGGGAGCAGAAGGAGCGTAAGAGGGTATGCTGCAGCCCTTTGCCTTACTGCCCACTGTGCAGGTGGGGCAGTTCCTCACAGCCTTCTTTGGACTCTGCAGCATTCAGGCCTTGGCAGCAGCGATGATAAGGAGTTGATACGTATGTGAGCTGGGACATGGTGGCTGCCCAGCTTACTGCATTGCCTCGTAGCAGCTGCTGTGGTGTGATTTTCTTGGGTGCTGCTTTGGGACATAAATCACTACATTTGGACATTTGGATTATGGGAGAAGGAAGCAGGTGGAAGAATGCCAGGTAGCTTAGAGACTGTCAGGAGGCGGTATGGCAGGAGGACATACTTTACCATGTCTCAGCAGAAGAGTTGAGGAGGAGTGTGGGGTAAGGTAGCAGATTAGTTTTTGGGGGTATTTTCTAGGGACTTTCTCTAAAGCTCACATAATAGCTGTGGGGAAAGTACAGATGTGTTCCTCTTACATTGAAACTGGGCTGTATTTGACCTTCTTATGCTATGAGTGGAATAGTGGTGGTAGCTAAACTGATAGCAGAGGTGGGAGGAAGGCCTGTGAGCAGTTGGCAAGGGCAGGAAGATTATCTGGTTCAATTCTGTGTAGGTTTCAGTTCAAATTTAATGGAAGGATCAGCAATTGGGACTCTTTTCTTAGGAGGCAGTTGGTAATCTTTTGCTTGAAGTCTCTATGTCCATTTCAGTGTCTTAAAACTCTGCTTCAGTACATTTGGAAGAGGGGAACATGATGTAGGAATGGAGTGTGCATTCTCCATTGGGGAACTGTGGTACTAATATCCTTTTCCTAGTCTTAGGAGTAGGATTGGGGTTGTCTGTGCTTGCTGTGGCAAAGTTACGCTGTTCTCTCTCCTTGCAGGCTCAGCACAAGCACTGGGAGCTGGCAGGCACCAAACTGGGAGACATTATGGGGATCAAGAAAGAGGAGGAGAAGGACGAGATGGTGACAGAGGATGGCAAAGTGGACTACAAGTAGGGGCTTGCTCTGAATTACTCTGCACAGGGTATAACAGGGGCTGCAGGCATAGCAAAGCATGTGGAGAGGCAGTTTCAGGACTTGCAGTGTTTCTTTAGAACAGAGCAGAAGTTTGCTGAACACATGAAAGAAAAAAGCGAAGCCAGCAGTGAGTTTGCTAAGAAGAAATCAATCCTGGAGCAGAGACAATACCTGCCCATCTTTGCTGTACAGCAGGAACTGCTCTCCATCCTCAGGTATGGCTGCCAGGCTGTCCCCAGGGCACTGGCCTGTGCTTGGGAACTCACTTGGGGAATTGTAGAATTGTGAGCATTGGGAAACTGTGCTCTCAGGAAACAACCCACTGCTTTGTGTTTGCTCGGCTCTCCCACCTGAGCAGGGTGGTGCTTAGCCGGAGAGCACAACAGCCCTTCTCTGAAGGTGCACGAAGAAACAGTTTTCCTTTTCCTCAGAGACAACAGCATTGTGATCGTGGTGGGGGAGACGGGGAGCGGGAAGACAACTCAGCTGACGCAGTACCTGCACGAGGACGGCTACACCGACTACGGCATGATCGGCTGCACGCAGCCCCGCAGGGTGGCCGCCATGTCGGTGGCCAAGCGCGTCAGCGAGGAGATGGGCGTGCGCCTGGGGGAGGAGGTGAGCACGGCGGGCGCGGGGCTGCTCCCCGGGCGCGGGGCTGCACCACACTGCTGCCGTCCCGCCCTGCAGGTGGGCTACGCCATCCGCTTCGAGGACTGCACCTCGGAGAGCACCGTCATCAAGTACATGACGGACGGGATCCTGCTGCGCGAGTCGCTGCGGGAGGCAGACCTGGACAACTACAGCGCCATCATCATGGACGAGGCGCACGAGCGCTCGCTCAACACCGACGTGCTCTTCGGGCTGCTCCGCGAGGTGCTGCCCCGGGCTGGCCACGGCTCTTCTCTGCCACCACGAGGGAGGGAAGCAGAGCTGCCGCATTCTCTAGCTGCTCCAGCATCTGCTCCTTGGTTCCGGGGGTTGGGTCTCCTGTAATGCTGCAGAGTCTTGCTGGCTGAATGTCAGAACTGCCAGGACAGAGGTTTTTGCTGGATTAAGGTCTCCTGACCGAGGTTGGCGGGTCTTTTTAACTGCACTGACCAGAGAGCATCAGTGTTTCCTGGCGTGCACAGCCAGTGCCTCTGGTGTACAGCAGAAGCTCTGTCCCGTGCCATTGTCTCAGTAAAATGAAAACAGCCCACAGCCATGCACAAATATTGCATATTGTTCATCTCCTTCCCAGGTGGTCGCCCGACGCTCGGATCTGAAGCTTGTTGTCACTTCGGCTACCATGGATGCAGAAAAGTTTGCCTCCTTCTTCGGGAACGTTCCCATTTTCCACATTCCTGGGCGCACTTTCCCTGTGGATATTCTTTTCAGCAAGGTATAGTTAAGCTTGTGGATAGGAATTCTGCTGGCAGGAGAGGGTTGTGACCTTGATGTGCTGTACACTGAGGGGATCACACAGGACAGGATAGGGGTGGCTGTGGTGTGTTACAGGACAGGGCAGGTAAAGATTCTGGTCTGGATTAACCTGGGCTGTGCTGTTCAGACCCCACAGGAGGATTATGTGGAGGCTGCAGTGAAACAGGCCTTGCAGGTCCACTTGTCTGGTGCTCCTGGAGACATCCTCGTCTTCATGCCTGGCCAGGAAGATATTGAGGTGAGTTGGAAGGACAGGCACTATCCTACCCCCTTGTTTCAGTCTGCTGTTTTCACCCGTCTTTGTGTCTAGGTGACCTCAGAGCAAATTGTGGAGCACCTTGAGGAGCTGGAGAAGGCACCTGCTCTTGCTGTACTGCCAATCTACTCTCAGCTGCCCTCAGACTTGCAGGCCAAGATCTTTCAGAAGGTGCAGATGTGTGCTTTGTGATTAGGGTGGAGACAGGGAAAACTGGAGCAGGAGAAAGTACAGAGCAGGGGTGAGAGGTGTAGATGTACCTTGGTATTTCATATGGAGGGTGAGAGAAAGCATGTACCCCACCCCACTTCCCAAGAGTCAGCCCTGTCCCTGTCTGCACTCCTCAGTGGAGCAGAGCCATGGGTGTGACTCATGTCTAGTTGCTTGTAGGCTCCTGATGGGGTCAGGAAGTGCATCGTTGCCACTAACATTGCAGAGACCTCACTGACAGTGGATGGTATCATGTTTGTGATTGACTCTGGCTACTGCAAGTTGAAGGTAAGCCAGGGTTTTCTGTACTGTCTATCTCTGTTTTCTGGGGTAGGTTGAGGGAGTTCTGAAGTCATGATTCAGCCTTCCTCTTAACTTGTGTCTGATCTTCTTGTGCCCTGAAGGTTTTCAACCCCCGTATAGGCATGGATGCGCTGCAGATCTACCCCATCAGTCAGGCCAATGCCAACCAGAGGGCTGGCCGAGCTGGCCGGACAGGCCCAGGCCACTGTTTCAGGTAGGCATGTCACTGGTGCTCCTGTGGTGCCCTCAGCTTGGCACCAGGTCGTGTATGTTTTTCTTACTGGAGCTGTCCATTATCTCGAACTTTGAGGGATGTGGGCAGCAGGCAGGCCTGAAGGCCTTTGCACACAGTGCTTCTGCAGAGGAAAGGATGTGCTCTGCTTTCTTCCTGTGCCCATCTTCATTGTGGCTGGTCTGCCCTGGATGCCATCAGGATAAGAGCCAAGCCAAAGGCCTTTCCCAGGCTATGCTGTGAGAGCAGGGAAGGGCATGCTTGGTCATGTGCTGTGCTGCAGCCCAGATGCCCCAGTGTGCTGGGGAGACCACACTTTGGCTGGACTGCAAGTGCCTCCCCAGGGTCCTGCTGTAGGGTGCAGGGTTGCTGTCCTGTGCCATGATGGTCTGGGCTGGGCAGAGGCTGGCCAGTCTGTAGGGAATGCCGTGGCTGGAACCAGGAGGAGCGTGCTCTTGGCATCTCTTTCCAGGCTCTACACCCAGAGTGCCTACAAGAATGAGCTGCTGACGACCACGGTGCCCGAGATCCAGCGCACCAACCTCGCCAATGTAGTGCTCTTGCTCAAGTCCCTGGGTGTGCAGGACCTGCTGCAGTTCCACTTCATGGATCCGCCTCCTGAGGACAATATGCTGAACTCCATGTACCAGCTGTGGATCCTGGGAGCCCTGGATAACACAGGTATTGGCTGCTGGGGTCAGCTGCCAGCCCATGGAGCTAGGGCCTGCCCGGCTGCTGATCAGTGATCACTGTTCTGTTCCTCTAGGTGGCCTGACCTCTACAGGACGTCTCATGGTGGAGTTCCCACTGGACCCTGCACTCTCCAAAATGCTCATTGTCTCCTGTGACATGGGTTGCAGCTCTGAGATCTTGCTCGTTGTCTCCATGTTGTCTGTGCCTGCCATCTTTTACCGGCCTAAGGTACAAGATGCTGCTGTTCCAGCAGCTCAGGGCTCTTCCCTGCCCTTTGACTAACCTGTGTGCTTTGCTTGTCCTTTGACTAACCTGTGTGCTTTGCTTGCCCTTTGACTAACCTGTGTGCTTTGCTTGCCCTTCAGGGCCGAGAGGAGGAGAGTGACCAAGTGCGGGAGAAATTTGCTGTTCCAGAGAGCGATCACTTGACTTACCTGAACGTTTACCTGCAGTGGAAGAACAACAGCTATTCGACCCTGTGGTGCAATCAGCACTTCATCCACGCCAAGGCCATGCGCAAGGTGAGGCCGTGGCCCTGGGGCTGGGGCAGACAGCCCTGTGCAGAGGAGGCTCTGACCAGCACACACTCTGCAGGTGCGGGAGGTGCGGGCCCAGCTCAAGGACATCATGGTGCAGCAGCGCATGAGCCTGGCTTCCTGTGGCACAGACTGGGATGTTGTCAGGAAGTGCATCTGTGCTGCTTATTTTCATCAGGCTGCAAAGCTGAAGGTGAGAGGTGTCTGAGCTGCCTGGGGGCTGCAAGGCCCCCTGGGAACAGGTGGACTAAGCACACTTGTCTTTGTAGGGCATTGGGGAGTATGTGAACATCCGCACGGGCATGCCCTGCCACCTGCACCCCACGAGCTCTCTGTTTGGCATGGGCTACACGCCAGACTACATTGTGTACCATGAGTTGGTTATGACTACCAAGGTGAGCTTGAGCTGAGGGCTAGCAGGAAGGGTGGTGAGTGCTCCAAGGGAGATGGGAGGACTTTGCTGTGAGATTGAAATCCATCTGAGTTGAAGATATGAGCCTTTCCAATCTATACCAGCTAGGCAGGTCTGTGTCATCTGTTTGTCCTTCCCCCATTGTTCTTCTCTAGTTTCTGTGGGATATGTTTGATCCTCTTTGTGGTCTTATCAAATCCAACCCGTAGCAGCTTCTGAGGCCAGGAGGAATTGTCTGAAGGGGTATGGTCCCAGCCTGAGAAGTGCCATCGGCGACTGAGGGAGGAAGGGAGCTACTGTGGTCCTGGGAATGGTGACCTGGCCCCAGGGATGCCATCCTGCTATCCTGGCCTTTCTGTCCCTGCAGGAATACATGCAGTGTGTCACTGCTGTGGATGGAGAGTGGCTGGCAGAGCTGGGCCCCATGTTCTACAGTATCAAACATGCTGGCAAGTCACGCCAGGTAAGTGTTCTGTCCTGGATGAACTGCAGGCCCTCTGCGTTCTGCTGCTGTACATGTGCATTGACACGAAGGGAGCAAGCCTGTGGGCCTGCGGGGAGGCTGCTGTCCCTGAGCTGCTGCTGCCTTGCTCCAGGAGAACCGCCGCCGTGCCAAGGAGGAGGTGTCTGCCATGGAGGAGGAGATGGCCTTGGCAGAGGAGCAGCTGCGTGCCCGCCGGGAGGAGCAGGAGCGTCGGAACCCGCTGGGCAGCGCGAGGTGGGTGATGGCCCCGCCTGCCCCGGCTTGCTGTGGGGAGGATCCCAGCTTCCCTGTGGGAATTATGATGCAGGAAAAGGTTGCATTTTCCTTAATTGCCCTTGTCTTCCTTGACAGATCTACTAAAATCTATACCCCTGGGCGAAAGGAGCAGGGGGAGCCGCTGACGCCACGACGCACCCCAGCGCGCTTTGGTCTCTGAGAAGGCTTAAGGTAGTGCCCAGCTACCCTGATCACTGTATTCTGAGGTCTCTACAGCTTGTGGCCCTGGAAGGCTTTGGTGCCTGGCACTAATTTTGCTACAGAACAGAAATAATTTTATTTGTTTAAAGGTTGTCAGTTTAATCTTTGCTTTGTTGTGCGCTGCTTGTTGTCCTGGAGGTGGATATTGGGTGGAGGTAGCTCTACAGAATTATGCAGGCCTGGTGCTGTCAGGTTGTTGCCCTGTAGAACCTGGAACAGGGCACAAAATTAAAGTGACCTGGAGAACAAATACAGCCTGACCCTGTTTCAAGCCTGGCCCATACTCCTGCAAGGCAGTTCACTCACAGCCCATGCCCTGGACAGGCAGCTAGTGCCCAGCTGCCCCTGCACACTTGGGACCATTGGCCCAGCCGTGTTTCAGGCCAGGCTGTGCCAGGATTTCTCACTTTTTCTGCTGCTCACACTTGTGGGGCTGCTCAGGTGTTCTGATCATCAGGTACAGGTTTTCCTCCTGCATCCTGTAGTGTGTTCTTGAATGCTTGTTTGTGTCCTGCACCTTCTTTGTCTTGCTGAGTTCTTCCTTAAGGAAAGCCAGCTCCACCTTGCAGACAACCAGCTCCTCTTCTCGCTGAGCCAGAGTTCGTTCACAGTCCAGGTGTAGCTGTTGCCAGTGTTGGACTAGGCTGCTCAGCTCCTGCAGCCTCTCCTGGAGGGAGGAGGTCTGCCCATGGCACAGTGAGACACAGGTTGAGCATAGACTCCTGGTTTTTCACAGGAAGACTTGAGGCATCCTTACCTTCTGTTTGCTCTGCTCCTTGAAGCTCTGCATCTTCCTCAGCTGCTGATGAAGCTGCTGCCTGTGTGTCTTGTAGGCTGCAATCTTTTCTGCCTGTTTGGCACTCTCTTGCTGAGCTTGGTCCAGCTCTGCCTGGAGGCTCTCCATGTCCTGCACCTGCAAGCAAAGCTGTGGGGCAGGAAGGGTGGTTGGCCATGACTGAGCCTCTGCTGGAGGCAGGAGAGAGGTCTGGGACTGAGGCTGCATCTGTCCTGTCCTACCTTGCCCTCACCTGTTGCTGCAGCTCTGCCACTTTTTGGTGAAGGCCTCGGATGGCCTCTTTGTCCCTGCTCAGCTGCTGCAGACCCTGCTGCACTTGGGCCTGGGTGGCTCCCAGCTGCTCTGGCAGCCGGGCTGGGCTGTGCTGCAGGCCCTGGCTCTGCTCCTGTACCCCCAGCTGCAGAGGAGGCAGTGTGTGGTGGGCTGGCCTTGTGCTGTGTGCCTTCCCTGAGCACAGGCACAGGGTGCCCAGGGCTGGCCAGTGCCCAGCTGTGTGAGATGGTGAGGGCAGGCTTGCATTGCCTCCCACCCTGTCCCAGGGCTGCTGGGGGAAGGGGAGCAGGGGTCAGCCTTGCAGTGTGGTTGTCATGGCTCATGTGCCCCCTTGGCTGCTTGCCCCCAGGCTTGGTGCAGTTGCTGGGGAGCTGCTGGCACTGACCTGCTTGAGCAGCTCTCTGGTCTTTGGTGGGATGTCGTGGCTGGTGTCAAAATCACTGTGGGCAGTCAGGTAGGGGGTGACCTCTGTTTGCACTGCCTGGTCCTTCAGGTCAAGGGATGCATCACTGATCTGTGAGTACCCAGCAGAGTGTGGGATAACCCTGAGGCTGCAGAAGGAGATTTTGGGACAACCCATGGACAATGGGCTGCTGTACAGGGCCTGTGACATAGCAATGTGGCCTGCACCAGGTGGGAGGCAGGAAGGCTGCTGGCTTCTGGCCCTCTCTGTGCAGTCCCCACAGTGCCCTCTCTGTTTGTGGCAGTACCTAGACACCCAGCAGCCCTGGAAAGCCATCCCTGTGGTCCCTGTTAGGGTCTGCATTCCTCCAGCTCTGCTCAGCTGGGTGGACAGGGCTGTGCCAGCCAGGCATGGCTAGGCTGCTCTGTGCAGGTGGTGCTAGAGCCACCTGTGGCTGGCAGGTGTTCTCTACCCTCCCCTGGGGGCTCCAGGTGTTTGCCCAGGCTGTGGGGCAGGCATGGCTTCCAGCCTGTAGTGGAGTGGCAGTGAGGAACACGTGCAGCTCAGTCTGTGGCCACTGTGTCCAGCACTGGTACCTTGCCCATCAGTGCCTGGAATTGCTGCATCAGAATGGCCAGCTCCTGGTGTTCCTGCTCCACTACACGCTCCTGCTCCTGCAGCTGGACCAGTTGTTTGTGGTTTGTCTCCCTGCAGAAGTCCAGGTCCAGCTGCAATGCCTCTATCATGGCCAGCATCTGAGCTGGGTCCAGATCCTCCTGCTGTGTGTCCTGGTGTGCTCTGGGCTCCCCATCCTGTGGCTCCAGCACCAGTGCTTGCCTTTGGTCCTAGGACATGGCATGAGCAGCATGTGTCCAGCTTGTGGCTGTAGCCAGCCCATCCTGCAGCTCCTGTCTGGGCAGGCACTGGGGCTGCAATGCTGGCAGCCTGCTTTTGTGCAAGCAGCAATGGACTGTGCAGCCCTTCCCCACCAGGCAGCACTGCCCCACGTGTGTGCGTGTTCTGACAGTTACTTGGCTCACAAATAGCCAAGCCCTGGACACCTTTCACACTGCAGTGAGCTGTGGCCACTGTGGGAAATGGTGACAGTGGAACCAGTGCAGCCACTGCAGGGCTGAATCCCCCTTGTGCTCTCCCCAGTCCTGGTGGTGCAGGCAAGGGCTGGCCAGGCCTCCTGTACCTCCTGTACCACCAGTCTGTGGCCTCACAACCAGTGCCTGGGTTGAGCGTATGGCTGACACTGCTCACCGTGGGCTGCCAGTGCTGTGTGTCCTGCTGAAGCTGCTGGATGGAGCTGGTCAGCTCTGGCGGTGTCTCCTTTGCCCCTGGCAGACCTCTGCAGGAGCCTTCAGGCTGATCCTGAGGTGCAGGAGCCTCCCCCGACGTGCCGTATTTTGGCCTCTCTCTCCCTGTGGGAAGGGCCATAACTTTCTCACTTCCCAGACAGCCCTCAGCCCCTCGGGTGTCACTCAGCCCTGCCATGGCACTGCCGTGCCGCCGCAGGCGAGGCCTGGCTGGGGCTGCTGCAGGAGCAGGGCAGAGCTGTGTGGGGCTGTGAGCCCGCCGTGCTCACCGCAGCCTTGCTGTGCCATGCTCTCCCCATGCTGCGCCCCCGGCTTGCTGTGTGACCCTCGCCCAGGTGCCACTGTGAGCTCACAGCTGCTGGGCCTCATCCTCAGAACTGGCCAGGACCTGGCAGCAGCCCGGAGCCAGGGCAGGGCCTGCCCGCCCTCCCAATGCCCCTGCAGCTGCTCAGGCCGTGCTCGGGCGCGGCCAGGGCCGGGTGTGTCCAGGAGGGGCCGGGTGTGTCCTGGAGGGGCCGGGTGTGTCCAGGAGGGGCCGGGTGTGTCCTGGAGGGGCTGGGTGTGTCCAGGAGGGGCCGGGTGTGTCCTGGAGGGGCCGGGTGTGTCCAGGAGGGGCTGGGTGTGTCCAGGAGGGGCCGGGTGTGTCCTGGAGGGGCCGGGTGTGTCCAGGAAGGGCTGGGTGTGTCCAGGAGGGGCCGGGTGTGTCCAGGAGGGGCCGGGTGTGTCCTGGAGGGGCTGGGTGTGTCCAGGAGGGGCCGGGTGTGTCCAGGAGGGGCCGGGTGTGTCCTGGAGGGGCCGGGTGTGTCCAGGAGGGGCCGGGTGTGTCCTGGAGGGGCCGGGTGTGTCCAGGAAGGGCCGGGTGTGTCCTGGAGGGGCCGGGTGTGTCCAGGAGGGGGTGGGTGTGTCCAGGAAGGGCCGGGTGTGTCCTGGAGGGGCCGGGTGTGTCCAGGAAGGGCCGGGTGTGCCCAGGAAGGGCCGGGTGTGTCCTGGAGGGGCTGGGTGTGTCCAGGAGGGGCCGGGTGTGTCCTGGAGGGGCTGGGTGTGTCCAGGGGAGGCTGGGTGTGTCCAGGAGGGGCTGGGTGTGTCCAGGAGAGACTAGGTGTGTCCAGGAGGAGCCGGGTGTGTCCAGGAGAGGCCAGGTGTGTCCAGGGGAGGCCAGGTGTGTCCAGGAGGAGCCGGGTGTGTCCAGGGGAGGCTGAGGGTTGTGTCCCCTTGTCCCGCCCTGCCTGGGGCCACCCCACGGTGGCAGGTGGCTCAGTGCATGGGTCTGTGCGTGCCAGCGGCGCCTTGGCTGTGGATGCACAGTGAGGTGTGAGCACAGACCTGCTGCTGGCCCATCCTGTGCATGGGAATCCCTGGGCTGTGTGTGCTCAGTGCCAACGCTCAGTGCAGCTTCACGGGTAAGTGTTTTAACTGGAAATTTCCAAGGCTGAAGAGCAGAAGGTGAGCGCAGATGTACCATAGCAGAAATCATCAGTTTCCATGACGACCTGCTCCACCAGCGGGTCACAGTCACGGGTGATGTGAGCAGGCACAGCACCAGCAGTCCTGTGAGCAGGGCTGCCGAGCCCCCTGCTTCCAGAACACAACTGAATTTGGCCAGTTTCTGCCACTGCGAGTAAATAACATTTCCCTGCAGAGCAGTCTTGTTCAGGCAGTGACAGCCAGAGCATCCCCAGCACACAGAGCCTTTGTGGCACAGCTCGTGCCATGTGTGCTGTGCCAGGACATGGTGCCACAGGCAATGCTGCCCTGTACCACAGGTGTGCCACGCTGTGCTGAGCTGCAGGCAGCACCTGCCTTGAAGGGCTCAACGCTGCTCCAGCTCCCTGTGTGAGTGTGGGGGCAGCCCCACAGCCCTGACCCACAGTGCCTGCCCACACTCAGCTGCTGCTGGCAGGAGTGGGGGGTCAAACTGGCCCCTCTGCTGTGTGAGCACAGTCCTGGGGGTGGGAGTTGTCTCACTTTAATTACTGCCGTAATGTTACTCTTTTCAGCGCCACCTTAATTGATATTAAACAGCTGCTGTGTTCAGGCTGGGACAAAAGTGAATCCTTTTTCATTCCCCTCCAGTTTAATGAAGACTGACATGCTGGGAGAAAACAAAGGCGATCCAGCTGCTGCCTCTTGCTGGCACATGCATCAGCAATTAGCAGTGACCCCACGGGCTGGCAGAGACACCCCAGAGCCCCCCACTGCCCTCAGCCCCAGGCAGCCTCGTCCTGTGTCTTGGACAGCTCCTGCCCAAAAGGTCTGGGGGTGTGCAGGGACGGGGTGCCAGTGACCCCATGCACTCCTCGCCTCCTCCCACACTGCCAGGGTCCCGCCATCCCTGTGGCCTCAACCAGCTTCAGCCTCACAATGCTCGCAGTCACCAACTTGCCCACGCCGAGCCTCAGCCTTGTGCCAGGGCAGCAGTGTCAGCCCAGCAGTCCTTTCCAGTCCCAAGGGGGTTTTTCTGTTTTAGGACCAGGAGTTTGCTTCATGCCATTCAGTACTTTAAAATATGCAAAAATGAGGTGCTGCTACAAACCTCATTAACATCCGCCTCCAACATCATTAAGATGTTTCCAAGAAAATTAATTGAGAGACTCATTAAAAATAAATTAAGAAAAATGTGTTGCAGAGCGCCTGCTCTGAGCTCGTAAATCACAGCTCAGAGCTCCAGGCCGCTGCACAGGCAATTAACGCCAGCCAATTTGTTTTATCCTGGCTGCGAAAATTAGAAAGCAGACATGGAGATTAGATTAGGCATGTCTGTCAAGCGGAACTTGGAGTGAATATTTTAGGATACAAAATGGAAATCAGAAAAACAAAGCTGGGACTTCATTGAGGAGAGCTGGCGGGCAGAGGGGGTGGGGAGGAAGGAGGTTTGCGTGTTCTCTGTGCCATGGCTGTGTCATGACCCCCACCCCGTGATCCTGGACCACCAGCTCGTCCTCCCTGCACACTGCCCATGCTGGGTGGCTGTGCCGGCGCCAGGCACGGCTCTCGGGAGGCAGGAGCTCACAGGGAGAGTCTTCTGAGCTGCTGCAGTGACAGCCCGAGCCAACACGCTGCCTACGTGTGCTGATCACACACCTGGGCTGGCAAACACGCTGCAGCTGGGTGAGACCCCTGCTTGGGCCTCCATCAGCTTTGGGCCATTGGTGCCCCTCAGGGCCTTCCATCACAGGAGCTCAAACCACTTGACATTCATGAGCCAAACTGCAGGGGCCTCTGCAAAACAACTGCTGTGATCCCTGCTTCACACAGATGAGCTGAAGACGACTTAAAGTCTTGCTTGTACTTGCATGGATGCACAAGCAGCCCTTGCAGCAGTAGGTGTGTCCCAGCAGCGTGTGGGACGCGCTGGCGGCTGCTGGTGCTGCCAGTGTCCGCTGCGGCGGTGGCACGGCCCTCGGTGGAGCGGGAACTGTGCTCGTGGTGCCGGCGCTGCGGAGCTGCGGGAGAGGCGCGGAAGGGGCCACGGGCACAGCCAGAGGCGTGCGGGGGTCAGGGCAGAGCAAGGGGCACTTGGGTCACATCAGAAGGAAAGAGGAAGGGAGGCTCTTGGATCGGCAGGCAGAAGGGCGTCCCAGTCAGATGTCTGAGATGACACAAACCGAACCGAACCGAACCGGAGCCAGCAATGGTCAGCTCCGGGCAGAGCCAGTCAAATATCAGACACAAACCGAACCGAACCGAACCGGAGCCAGCAATGGTCAGCAACGGGCCCGGCCCAGTCAGATATCAGACACAAACCGAACCGAACCGAACCGAGCCAGCACACAGCAATGGTCAGCTCCGGGCAGATATCAGACACAAACCGAACCGAACCGAACCGGAGCCAGCAATGGTCAGCTCCGGGCAGTGCCAGCGTGGTCCCCGTGCCCGGGCAGCGCGGCGCTCCGCGCATGCGCGCCGGCAGGCCCCGAGCGCCCCGCTCCCGCCCGGCAGGGGTCGCTGTCGGCCCGCGCGGCGCTGCCGTGAGGCGGCTCCGCCCCGAGCGCCCCGGGCGCTGCCCCGGCATCCCCCGAGCGGCCGCTCCAGCGCCCCTCCAGCGTCCCCGAGCCCCGCCGAGCGCCCCCCGGGCACGCCCCAAGCTCCCCGGCGCCTTTGTTCTGCCGCAGCCGGGGTCGGGGCTGCCCGGGCGGGCGTTGCCGAGCCGCGGTTGCCGGGGCGGGCAGGGACGGCGGTGCCCGTGCCGGGCCGGGGCTGCCCGGAGCAAGGTTCCGGTGCTGGGGTGCCCGTGCCGGTGTGCCCGTGCCGGTGTGCCCGTGCCGTGTGCCCGTGCCGGTGTGCCCGTGCCGGGTGTGCCCGTGCCGGTGTGCCCGTGCCGGCGTGCCCGTGCCCGTGCCGGCGTGCCCGTGCCGGGTGTGCCCGTGCCGGGGACGGTGTGCCCGTGCTGGGTGTGCCCGTGCCGGTGTGCCCGTGCTGGGTGTGCCCGTGCCGGGGTGCCCGTGCTGGGTGTGCCCGTGCCGTGTGCCCGTGCTGGGTGTGCCCGTGCCGGGTGTGCCCGTGCCGTGTGCCCGTGCTGGGTGTGCCCGTGCCGGGTGTGCCCGTGCCGGCGTGCCCGTGCCGGTGTGCCCGTGCCGGCGTGCCCGTGCTGGGTGTGCCCGTGCCGGGTGTGCCCGTGCCGGTGTGCCCGTGCCGGCGTGCCCGTGCCCGGGACGGTGTGTCCGTGCCGGGTGTGCCCGTGCCGGTGTGCCCGTGCCGGTGTGCCCGTGCCGGCGTGCCCGTGCCGGTGTGCCCGTGCCGGCGTGCCCGTGCCCGGGACGGTGTGTCCGTGCCGGGTGTGCCCGTGCCGGTGTGCCCGTGCCGGTGTGCCCGTGCCGGCGTGCCCGTGCTCCGCCGCAGCTCAGCCTCAGCCCGGGCCAGGCGGGGGCTGGCAGCTCTTGAGCTGGGAACAGACAAGCGGGATCAACGTCTCCGTCGGCAGAATCTCAATTAAAGGTTATTTCTGAGCGGTTCCAGTGCCAATTCTCGGCCCCTCGTGTTGGCAGGGAGTCGTAGCTGGCCCGGGGCACGCTGCTGTGTTTGGGAGCAGGAACAGCGGCAGGAATACAGGCGGTGTGGGCACAGTCACCGGGAGCGACAACAATCGCGGCTTGCAGGGCTTTGTATTCTGTGGTGCGAATGATCTCATTATCCTTGCGGGGCTCTCGGCCAGCTACTTGAAAAATACTTACTAAAAATCACAGCAGCTCTAGGGAGAAGGAAGGGAGAGAGAACTGGATATGTTAAAATAGAAGGGGGAAACAGCCACAGCAGCAATAACGGGTCGGGACCTGCTCTTCCCTGCTGTATTCCTAGTGAAGGCTGAGAGGCCGAGACACATCGCAGAGTGCACATCAGCGTTTTTCTCTGTTCCTCTGCCTGCCGCATGTTCCCATGGAACCTCCTTGTGCGGAGTGTTGGTGCATGAGGAGGGACCCATGCTCAGGCACACAGCAGCAGCCTCTGACATTACCACTGCTCAAACGCGTCACCGGCTCGTCCCCTTGTCCTGCCCAGGACTGGCCTGCTCGGGTCTGAACAGCTTCCCCGGGTCAGGGGAAGGCGCAGACGGGCACGGGAACGGCCCCGCAGGTGTGCACGGTCCCCACTGATGGTGCTGCTGTGCATTCACACCATCGCGGCACTGCTGCTTCTGCCAACTGCATCTCAGGTTTTTGAATCTGTGGGTTAAAGACATACACAAATTCTGTAGGAGCTCTCATGTGTTGGACATGTCATGGAAAATGGAAGGAACAAATGAAAGGAAAGCAGTGCTGCTTGGGTCTGGTCACAGGACACGAGGCATTGGTGGTTCTTTAAGTTACAGTCACTAAGTTGCTGGAAGAGGACGGCCACATCAGCAGCTCTGGGGCCTCCTTCCAAGACAGCAGTGATGGCAGCACTGTGTGGGAGGTCAAAAAAAGCAAGGGGGATGGGGGGAGACAAAAAACAGAGGGAGTTGGGAAAACGGAAAGGGACTCTGGTGGTGGGGAGCACAGGAAGAACTTCCAAAGGGCAGGAGGACATGGAGGTACAGATATGGAGCAGGAAGAAAGGATCCTTCCCTTCCCTTCCCTTCCCTTCCCTTCCCTTCCCTTCCCTTCCCTTCCCTTCCCTTCCCTTCCCTTCCCTTCCCTTCCCTTCCCTTCCCTTCCCTTCCCTTCCCTTCCCTTCCCTTCCCTTCCCTTCCCTTCCCTTCCCTTCCCTTCCCTTCCCTTCCCTTCCCTTCCCTTCCCTTCCCTTCCCTTCCCTTCCCTTCCCTTTCCCAGTTAACCTTAAGTTTCTGGCCAAAAAGAAAGGAATATTCTAAGACAAAGGATAAAACCCAAGGGATACAAAGATGAGACCATATTGCTGCTGCATAGAAAGCTTCATTAGCCCTGTTGGCATAGCAGTCATGAGAGAAAAAAACCCAAAACAGTAGGAGTGATGTGAAGGGTGTGACTGCCAGGGGAGGATGCATTTGCCATTCCTTGATGTCTTCAAACCCAGCCAAATGCCTGTCTGAAACTTAGTCAGACAAGTTACTGATTTCAGAGTAACGGGGTGAAATTTTCATGACAGCAGCTGCAGGAGGTTAGGCAGCCCAATTCCTTCCTGCTCACCCCGCGAGTCTGCAGGAAGGAAATGCAAAGGAGGACGACAGGAACATGATGCTATTTGTGCTCTTGGATAGGACTTCACACCAGCACTGATTCATCTGGCTGCATCAGCATTCCACAGCATTACTCAGCCCCTCAGGTGGGCAGACACTCAAGGGTAGATCTGTCTGGAAGAGGCCAGGTCTCCTGACCTTATATAATTTCTGATTTTTTTCAGATATTTGACCTGCTGTCCCCAGTCTCCAAAGTATGACACAGCCAGGTGGTCCTAACACTTACTGGGGCTTTGCACCATCTTTCTCACAAGATCTCACTGCAGTCTCAGCTGCTGTAGTTCTGTTCCTCCTCAGGAATTAGGGCTTGGGGCTGTGCTAGAATAAAATCAGATGAAGATGGAGAGATAGATCTGTGGAAACGTTTGTTTAGTGCCCAGGAGCAGCCCAAAAGGCAAACTGACTGTTAACAATTACCAGGAAAATAATGGAGAGCAGATCACAGTTCTGCCAATGAACAGATTCATAGTGAAGGCTGCACTGTGATTTCTATATGCAGTTCTGTCTGCCTCCCTCAAGAAAAAGATTTGGAAGTGTTTCAGAGAAGACCAACAAGGATGATCAAATACAAAGAGGATTTTCCATGTGAGGAAAAAGTGGATAGTCTTTTTAGGCTGGAAAAGAATAGACTGAAGAGGATTATAGTATCAAGTTTAGCAAATAGAGGTTGCCTGCAGTATGATTTCTCATCATTCCTTCAATGTAAGAACCCACAGCACCCCATAAATTAACAGGTAATAACAAAAAACCAAAAAACTGATCTTTTTTTGAATGTCATACTGTGTTTGAGTGCTTCACATAGGGTGTAGTGCACCCCCAAAGCTCATATGCATTCAAAAATAAATTAAACACTTTAATGGGAGAAAAATACCCACTCACATTGATGGAATGCAAGAGCCTGTTTCTGCTTCTGGAGCCCATGAGCTGCGGGTGGCTGAGGCTGGCAGAGTGTTCCGGGAAGCACCAGGGGTCTGTGGCCTCTCCCCCAGCATGGATGCACCAGCCAGACCCCAGGAATCAATCACCAAACTGCACTGTCTTCTCCTGGAACAAGCTACCAGTGGAGAAATAGAAAGCAGGTTTTTTTGTAGCTATACTGAAAGTTCACAGTTGATTTTAAGCCTCTTAGACAGTACAATAGTGACTGCAAGTTCCTGCTGAGGGCAATGGAGCCCAGCCTGTGCCCAGCTGCAGGGGCACCGTGCCGTGCCTGCGTGTGGTGCAGCGTCCCTGCCCACAGCTTCCAGGACTCCCACAGCCTGCCTTCTGCTCCCAGCACAGGGATCTGTGCCTGCAGGAGGTGACAGGCAGGAGACAGCCTCATCTGCAAACCCCACGGAGGGATTAGTGCAGCTGGAGCAGCCCCCGCTGCGCTCTGGCCAGGGTGGGCTGAGGGAGGAGGGGGCTGCTCCTCAGACATGGCTCTCCTGGGTCGTGTGCTTGTAGCAGACACAAACTGCACGTTCTTGTAGTGTAAATCCTAACCTGCTTCTTTTGAAGCACCTGCTGTGGTGCTGCTGTGGTGCTAAGGAATGTCTGCATGATGGAATGCAAGGCTATTCCTTAAGTACTGCAAATTAACTGAGAGCAGCAGTGTTTGTGCTGTGGGACACATCGAGGCCACCGGCTGTTTGCAGTCCTGCAGGTTAGAGCTGCAGGCAGCATGGATGGTGTGGCCAGGGTGGGCAGGATGGACAGGTTAGCCAGTGGCACAGGGCACAGAGCAGCAGCTGACAGAGGCCAGCTGTGTGCTGCTGTTCTGTTATTGCTTCGGGCAGTGTCTGCTTTGTCACACACGTCTGTGCTGGGACACACTGCTCTCAGCAGTGGCCCGGCACTCGCAGATCCTCCATCTTTTTAGCAAGGTTATTTCCCCATCACCATTATTTTTGCATATCTTTTACTGCAAGAAAGAAGAGGCCAGTACTGAGCTGTAGTGAATGCTCAGCCGGCATGGTAACCAGACAAATTGCATATTAGCAGCATGGTTTAAATACCCAGCCTGCTTCCACATGGTGATCAAGAACACAGGGAGTAGAAGGGGCCCCTGCTCCAGTTTGGTAATGCTCCCCTATTTCTGGAGTTTGTTAGCACAATATCAAAATTGCAAACCATAACACTCTCCATTTCTTACTTTCATTTTGAATTAAAGACCTTTTATTGAAGACTCACTTCAAAAACCAGCCAGGCACTTTCTAATATCAAGCAAAATGCCTGAAGAATAAATTGCTCCTATCAGAAATAAAGCATTTTAGTTCTGCCAGAAGCAGAGAGATCTGTGTTTGTAAGTCTCTCCAAAGGCACCTCCATCTTTCCTGTTTTCCTCTCATTTTCTTTTGATGCAGGAAGCCTGCACATTGCTGTGCTGTGATTGGATTCAGCTTTGGAGCAGTGTAATTGTAAATATTCATTGGAATCCAAGCTAGTTTTCCCAAGTCTCTCTTAAAAGCTTTGCAGCTATACAAACAGCCATGGCTCTGCATTAGCCTCACAGCCTGGAGGCTGCCTATTCCTCCCCAGCCCCAAAGCCTGCTCCGTCAGAGGCTGCATGGAGAGAAATCAGCCTTGCCAACCATTTTAATCAATGCTCTATTATTTCCTTTATTCCCTCTTCAATGACTGTGCCGTAGAACTGGCTCTCAGACACAGGTACCCAGTGGGGCTCCTCATTGGTGTCTACACAAATAACATGGCTCACCTTGGCTCACAGCTGCCCTGACTGTCCTGGCCACGTGTTTCAGTGCCTGTCTCTGTGCTGATGATGACAGGGTGTGTGTGAACGGCTCCGAGTCCTGGTACATGGGATACAACATACAGTCTGTGCTGCGTGGTTACAGTCCTGGTACATGGGATACAGCATCTGGTATATGGTACACAATTTGGGGTGTGTGCTATAGGGTATGTGGTACACGGTATGCAGACTGTGCTGTGTGCTATAGGGTATGTGGTACATGGTATAGGGTATGTGGTGCATGGTACACACTCTGTGGTGTGTGCTATGGGGTATTATGCCTGTGACCACCCCTCTCTCTGTGAGCTGTCCATGGCTGCTCTCGTACAGTGGGGCAAGGCAGAGGGCAGCAGACTCCCACAGCCCCTGGGGAGCTGAGGGGAGCTCTGTGCATCAGCCAGGCCCTGCCCTTGCTGTGCCAGCCCTGCACAGCCAAACTGCTGCACGTCCCAAGCAGATGCTGCTCTCCAGGTGGTCTCTGCAGCCATGTCCTGCACAACTCATTTGCAGAGCAGCACATGTGAGAAACTGCACACAGCTATTCTGCCAAGAGGGAAATTGAATGCAAAAGTTTTGATAGCATATCTCCACTCCCATCTCTGCCTCATCCACTCATGTGCTCCCCACCACAGGCGGGGCTCTGGCCAAAGCCTGTGGCACAGCAGCACGTGTAATGCAGATGGCATTGGAGCCTCCATCACCCAGTGACCTCCCGCGGGCTCTGCCTGCTCCTTTCAGTGCTGCAGCCTGGGGCCAGGCAGGGTGCCACTCAAAGGGGAAACACTGGAGGAGACTGCGGGGGGCTCTGGGAAAGGCAGAGCTGCATTACAGGGCAGAGCAGGCATAGATTTAGGAAATGAGTAATGCTGGTGTGAACGTCAAGAGGCTGATAGTCCATGTTCCAGTTCTGAGACAGGGCAAGTACCATGTGCATTGTGACTCTGTCCTTAAAGCTCTCCTGTGAGCAGGATCCTCAGGCCCTGGCAGTCTGCTCTGTAGTCTGTTCTCCTTTGCTCTAGAAAAATGTTTCTAACCCAAATCTTTCCTGATGGAGGGTCTGGCCACTAATTCTTGAGTGTTCCTTCACCAATATGAAGAGCAGATGGCTATTTTCCTCTTTCCAGGAGTTTCTTACATACTGCTGGTGTTGTGATCTCCCTTAATCATGCAGAAGTAAAAACCAAAACCCCAAAACCCCAACAAAACAGCCAGATCATAAATCACAAAAGAAACCCTGTCTAGTAGGACTCCCTGCCACACAGAGCAGTAGCTACGAGAGCAGATGCCCTGTGAAAGTAGATGAAGTAATAAGGCCTTTAACAGGTCCCAGAGTCAAAACAGCTCACAGAGAGAAATTCCTGCTTCTGCAAATCCATATCTCCTGGTGGCAGCCATCAGTGTCCTCTTCACCTCTTTTCCAGCTCAAGGCCAGCTGCCTTCAGAATGTGGTGAAGGAGACACCCCTGGGGCAAGTCCAGCCCCAGCTGAAGGGAAGGAATATGAAAGCACATGGTCACGAGGAAGGGCTGGACACTGAAACTGGCCCAGAGGCAGGAGCAGAAGGAGCCTGTCCCTGGGGCTCCTGTGGGAATCCATCCTCTTCTCCAGACACAACATGCCACCTTTTCCCACCCGTGGTGTGACACTGTGACCCCTCAGTGGCCAGGGGAGGGGGTGTGCCAGTGACACACAGCCTGGAGCCCCCTCAGGGTCTCTGGTGTAAGAACACACTGGTCCTTTTGCTGCACAGCTCTGGTGCAGCTCATGCTATGAGCTGGAGGCACAGTCCTTAGAGCACTGTTCCTCAGTGCTCCTGCCTGGATGATTTATCCAGGTCATGGTCAGGACAACTGGCTAACTGAGGTTAACAGCTTTCTCAGTTTCATTTCAAAAAGATGTTAGCATGGGGGCTGTATTAAAGGATGATATGCCAAATCCTAGTTCATTTTCTAGGAGAGCTCACGACTGGGGGGGACCAAGCTGATAAGCAGGGCTGTGCTGCCAGTCTTTCTGCAAGGGGCAGGAGCATAACTCATGCTCCCAGTGCTAAATTACACCTGGCACTGCTTGCACAGGCTGCCTGCTGCAGGGATCCAGGACCACCAACCTTGGGAGGCCCAGGGCCCCACAACAGGAAATGCAGCAGCAGCTGGGGCTGGCTTAGAAAAATAGATTGGAGTCCTATCTGGAAGCAGGATGTTGGGAAGAAAATATGGCAAAGATCTGTAAGATCAGAAGTGTCATAGGAAGGTGATTAAGGAGTGACTGTCGTGGCCTTTGCCAATAAAATGGTGGAATTTGTCAGGGGACAGGTTCAAAACAAACCAAAAGAGGTGGCTTCTTATCCAAGCATGGCCAAGCAGGGGAACTCACTGCTACAGGACCTTGCAGAAGCTGGATAAGATCTGAGTTACTAAATTAGTTTGACAAGTTGTGGATGGAAGTTCTTCCAGGGCTGTTAAACACTAAGTCTCCCCTTTGGGCTCAGGAAGCCCCTTCACCATAGAAGTGGGTGAGCATCTGGGTGAGTTTTACGAGCTTCCCCTGTTCTTCCCAGGGGAGAAGAACTCTTTCTTAGGCAAGGCTGTAAGGTGCTGCTGGACACAGAGCCAGGTGGAACACTGTTCTGCCACAGAATGGTGTTATATTTTTATATAACAAGGTTTGGTGCTCAGTACTTTAACTGGGAGTTTATTTGGGTTTGTAAGACAAAGTTAGGAGCTGTTTTGTCTGCCACTTTCACACTGAAAGCAACAGCAAGGCTCAGCTGAATTCAGTATCAAGGGGTGGAGAGGGGAGGGGAAGGGAAGGGAAGGGAAGGGAAGGGAAGGGAAGGGAAGGGAAGGGAAGGGAAGGGAAGGGAAGGGAAGGGAAGGGAAGGGAAGGGAAGGGAAGGGAAGGGAAGGGAAGGGAAGGGAAGGGAAGGGAAGGGAAGGGAAGGGAAGGGAAGGGAAGATGCAGAGTGTTACTGCCGTGCTGTCCTTGCACAAATCAACACACAGTCATCCATATGCATGTTCAGAACAAAACAAAGGCACATGCTGACCCTCTCCTGCATTCATCCATCTGCCACCATCCACAAACACAGACAAAGGCACACGCATCCTGCTCCCACCTTCACTGTGGGCAGTCAGAATGTGGGCTTGCCACAAGCAGCTCAGCCCACATGCTGGGCTGGCTCCTCACACACAGAACAATGGATGATGTGGGAGTAAATTAAACATCTTGCAACTTCCCTTCAAATGCAATAACTGCAATCAGTGCATTGTGTTCATATATATTGCAATGTATGTATTGTTAGATATATGAACATATTCATAGGAATATATTTTTCATCACCATATGAAATGAAACAAAATGCCTCCACTAATAAGGGGGACACTTCTCCCAACCCTATTTTAAATGCTGCCCTCTGAGCTGCTGCTTATACAAATCAGAGGTGTTGAACTCATCCTGTCATCCAATATGCTCTACCTGGTGCTCTAATGTCAAAAGTACCTGGTTTATTCTACCAGAACCCCAAGCATATTTCACTAGCAAGTTGTTAAAATAGAGACATTTTTTTAATGGCTTATGTGGTGCTGAAGGGGATGACAAGTGGATACCAGGTTAAGCAAGTAATGCTGCAGTGGGCAGCAGCAGGAGCTCCCCAGGTTTGCAGGACCAGCTCTCCTCACCCCTGCTGTCATGTGGATCCCAGTGAAACCTTGTGGCTGGAGTCCCCAGAGGAGTGCTGGTGCCTGAGAGATGTCAGGGAGTGATGTGCTGTCCCAAGCCAGGCTCACACAGAGCGAGGGGAGCACACTGAGCAAAGCTCTGGCTTCTGCAGCTTCTGAAATGAGGGGTTGGTGGGCAGGGCAGGCAGAGCCAGCACGGGTGCACTGGCACAGGCTGCCCCACTGGCCTCCAGCAAGCGAGGGTGCCCAGGAGCAAGCTGAGGGCTGCATCCAGCAGCGTGGCTGAACAGCTCTGAGCAATCCCAATCCCAGGCTCACAGCATGTAAACATCACCACTGTCCAGGACAGCTCTGTCCTGAGGCAGTGTCTTTGTGGCCATCCTCTTGTTGTGTCTCCAAGGTCAGCAGCAGCAGCAACACCCACAAGATCTGTGCATGACAGCCATCATCCCCCCAGCAGCTGCAATCCCACCCCCCATTTACAGCCTGCAGAGCTGAAGCATCTCCCTGCTGCCTTCCACCTTCCCCTCCTCACTGGGAGGTGACAGACTCAACTCTCACATCTTCAGCCCTGCTTATACTGCCATGTAAACAAGAGCAGCAGATTATCATTATTGCTGTGAATGCATCAAATAAAGTTCCCTTCTCAGCCTGAGCTGACCAGCTAGAGTGGACTGGTATCTTCTCCTACCTGCTCCAAGCTCCCTTCTGTAGCTGGTGGCTGGCCCCCAGGTCCTGGCTGAGCTGCTGTTCTGGCTGCATTTCTGCTCCAAGTCTGCCTGCCTCTCCCTCTGCTTGGTCTGCAGTTGATAGATCCTCTGCTCTTGAGCATCCAGCTATTGACCCGCCCAGGGAAAGAAAGAAAAAATGGAAAAAAAATCAATTAATACTAAACGGCTTAACAAAACCCCGAACAGCACAGACCTGATGCTGCTGGGGGTGGGGATTGGCAGGAGGAGACACCCCCCCCCACACATTAGCAGCAAAAATCTGATGTTGTGGGGACAGGAAGCCAATATGGTAGGTGTGATTTGACATGCCTGCCTGCAGCAGGCACGTCCAGCTCGGGCAGAGACTGCTGGCTGGGGCACGGCTCTGCTGGCCAAGGCTGCCAGAGTCCCGTGGTGAGGGAAGCAAAGAGCAGCTGAGCAACACCAAAATTATTCTAAGCAGTAACCAAACAGCCAGCTGCTGCTGCAGCTGCGTTGCTCTGTAGGCACTGTCCTGTCTGCTGTCCTTGGAGCAGAGCAGAAGGGGCTCAGGTGCCCCCCAGCCCGTCCATCTCCCTCCCGTTCTGCCTGGACTGGAGCAGCTCTAAGGCTCAGAGTGTTCACTTCTTGGTGTCCCAGCTCCAAAGTGTTTGCACAGGGAAGAATAATGAATGTCAACCAAGGAGTGTTTGCACAGCAAGGCTCGAGTGCTGACCCCTGCACAGACCCCCTGCACTCTCCTCACTGCCTTGGCCAGTTACTCCCCAGGGATGCTGCTCATCCTCCTATGATGGGCACTGCATGGCTCCTGCCCTGCTAAGGACAGGGGGGCAAGAGAAAATGCTGGCCACACAGATTAGCAGTTGGTGTGCTTGGTGGTTTAAATTCAGCAGAACTGCTCTGCATTGCTGGCTGGGGATTGTGCCATGCCCTGCCATAACAAAGGGTCCTGGTTGCAGGTGGGAGCAGCACCCTGCTTCTGCTGCTCACATACACCTGGAAGCAGCCCTGTGTCCTGGAGAAAGAGGTCAAAAGAGGTCACCAGAGCTTCTTGCAAGCCCTGCCTGGCACCAGCACCTCAGGCAGGCCCTGCTGCAGGGGAGCTGTCCCCAGAGCAGGGCTTCTCCCTCTGGGCATGTGTCCATCTGTCCTTCCAGTGCTGCCAGTGCCCTTGGAGCCCTGGGCCCACTTGTGCTCCACACTGCTGCCAGGAGCAGCTGATGCTGCCAGCAGCACTGCCAACATCCAGCAACAGAGGGGCCTCATCCATGCTCACTGACTTGCTGAACCTACAGAGGATTTTGGTATTAATTAATGCTAACTGATTAGTAAAACGTATTTATTGAAGACTGTCACCCATCTGTCAACATTCAATAAATATACTAATAATCAATTTGCATGTAATTAACATGAGATCGTGTTCATGTCTGCATTAAAGATGTGTTTCAGCACACACAGGCAGTGCTCAGCCCGTGTGGAGGGGCTGAGTGTTGTGCCAGGTCCTTGGTGTAAGGGTGAGCATCCACCAGCAGCAGGAGACTGGATAGATCCCAAACCATCTCACAAAGCTTTGTGGAAAGGGATAATGAGAGATACATTAGGGGTGGAGAGGAGCTGATGTCTCCCCATCACCCCCTCCCCCAGCTGCCAGGCGGGTGGGTGGGTTTGGGGGCAGAGTGATTCCTGGGCTCCCAGTGCAGCTCCCTGGCAGCTCTCAGGAGTGCCTCTGGCAGCAGCACATGTCCTCTGGACCCATGGGCAGCCCTGCCTGCTCCAGCCTCCCTCCCTCCATGCCACTCAGACGAGCCCACCTCTCTCCTGTCCAGCACAGCCTTGTGCTTGCAGCAGAAAGAAGGGGGCATGTTTAGGGTGAGCATCTCCCACCCCCACCCCTTCTCCTCTCATTTAAGTGGAATCAATTGTGCCATTTCTGCTTTGCTTTTCAAAAGCAATTACTTTCATGTCATTTTTACAGACATGCAGGGAGAGCTGAGAGTGAGGGTTGATTGTGCCCCCTCCCCTCCCCACGTGTGGCTGCCGCAGTGGTGGTGAAGTATTAAATTAAATGAGGTATCTATGGAGCGGGATGGTTTCAGGTCAGAGGCGCTGAGCAAAGCTCTGTGCTGCACTGCTCCTGTATATGTAAATGGATATATTAAAACCACTGATGTCAACTTGCAGCACTCATCTCTTCTGCTCTCGGGTGATCAAAGCTGATTGCAGAGGCAATTACTGCTAAGGAAAAGAAAATCACGGCCTCCTGCTCATCCCTGAGCTACTGGAGTTTAATTGCTCAGTGTAGCTGAAGCTGCCTCTCCATCCCCCTGGTATGCACACACATGTGGGAGCACTGCATGCCCAGGCACACAGGGATGGGCATTTTTGGGGATGGGTGGGGACGAGCACATGGAGCAGGGGAAGACCACAACATGAAAAATAATGATGCTTAAAAATGAATTAGACCACTAGAGCAGGCAGGGCTGTATCTTAGCAAGCTGCTGGATCGATAGCACAGGGAAACAGGGCAGCATAAATACATGGCTGTGAGACAGCCCCTCCTGCTCTGTGGTCTCTGGGCCAGGATTTACAGTAAGACTGTTCAGCCTTTTACAGGATGTGGCTAATCAGACTCCCAAATTCTGGTGACACAGGTAAGAATCATGACCCCTGTTTTACAGCTGAGTCACTTGGAGGGGAAGCTGTGCTGAGGAGTCCCACTCCTCACCCTGCTCTTGCTGGGCTGTTTCACGTGGGGTTCTGCCAGTGCACCATGGAGGCAGAGGACACCTTTTAGGCAGGGAACTCTGCAAACACAACACCTGGCCAAGGTGCCACACACCTGCCCGGCTGTGCCACGGGGTCACCTCAGTGCTGGTCAGGCTTTGTGGGGTCTGACCTGTTCTGAAGCAGGGCTGAGCACAAAGGCATCAGATCTGCCACTGCCAAGTTACAGAGGGGCCCTAGAGGGTGGGGAGGGGGCAAACAGAAGCAAACAAAAGAAGGAAGGCACAGCTGGTACCACTCCCACAGGGCAGGACAGACCCCAAGGATGGGGGTCTGCTCTTACCCAGTTCTCTCTTTCCTCCAGCCTTGGCCAGGACGAGCTCCTGTGGAACCATCCTCACCTGGGGAATAGGAGAGACCCAGAGAAACCCAGGTGCTGCAGTGCAGAGCCAGAGCAGCCTCCAGCAGCAATTCCCACAAAGGCAGAGGGACAAAAACGCCTAATGGTGAGAACAGTTCTACCATCCACAGCTGCATGTGGGCATGATGACTCTGGCCCCCAACAGAAGGTGTTTACAAAATTATAAGTGCTAAGTTACTTGTTCTTCTGAATTTTTGATCCTTGAGGGTTTTGCTTTTGTGATTTTCTCCTGAAGTGAAGTGAAAATGTTGTTTTTTTTTTTAATTGCAACCAAAGCCTGGGACTGTGTTCTTCCTGCTTGATTTTACAACAGGAGCTTCATAAAATCAACAGAAAATCAGGAAACCCAGAAATGAGCCTTGTGATGTGCTGCTGGCCCCTGCCCATGGGTGGGCTCTGCCACGTGGCCTCCTCCCTGCCCTGTGAATCCAGATTTTCAACTCAAGGATGCAATTCCTGTTTTTATGAGCTGCCTGTCTCTTTTTGTTCAGCTGAGAGTGCTTGCAGCCCTTCCCCCACCTCCTTTTCCAGCGCTGCTCTGGTTTTATTCAATTCAACACTTGAGGGAACTGCAGATGAAATGTCTCTGAATCTAAATTGCCAGCCATAGATCTAAGAGCCCTTTCCCTCTCCCCTCCCCAGGCTCCCCTCAGACAAAGCCCCAGCACATTGTCTGTGCAGGATGGCAGGCGTGGGGAGCTCAGCCCTCTGCCTCACCTGCTGCAGGTGAGGCACAGCACTGGGCCCTGCCCTGCCAGCCCTGCCGTGGGGAAAATGCTGCAGGGAAGCCTGAATTCCTTTCCATAGGGAAAACCCTCCACCTTAGAGCATAGACAAATAGTCAAAGGGAAAAATAAGGCAAAGAGAAAGGAGGAGTCAAAGCTGGGAATTGCACAGAGCAATTAAGAGCCCGAAGGAGTCTGCACACAGGGAACAGGCTCCTGGGCAGTCCTGGGGAGCAGCTCCCCCACAGAGCTGGGATTCATGGCATTGTCTTTATGCTGGGGAAATTAAATTATTCTTGTCCTTTGGCTGCAGAGAAAAATAATAAAATATTATCAGAATATTACTGAAAGAATAAACATTTTTTTTTCTGAGTGTAGGGACAGAAAGTGAAGCATTAAGTGTAATGAGAAATTAAATACTTCTCTGGTCTCTAAAGTCTGGTAATACTGAAACCTAAAGAGAACTGCTTAAAGATATCAACTTTGAAAAATCAGTATTATTCTATGGAAAAGACCAGTTAGTGTGTTAATCCACAACTGCAAATAACTGGTGCCCATTTCCACTCAGATAATAAAAAACACAACTGGCCTCTGTCCATGGTCATTCAGTCCCATTCACTCCTCATACACAGATGGTGTGGAAAATTCCCTCCCAATGGAAGGAGAAGTTGAGAACAAAACAAATAAAAGGAGTATAAAAATAAACATACCAAGAGGCACCATGCTGACTGCATTATAGATTTTCATATTTAATTAAAAGAAAATCTGCCTTTGGGTATCTGTTAGGAGAACAGAATCCTGCTGTAGGATTGGTGGCCTGTCCAGGGTCTGGAACAGTGCAGGTTTCCACAGAAATCTGCCTCATTATTTGCAGTGAGAGCTTCCTCATCACAAGAGGTTTTCTGCTGTGGATATGGCATTTTTACACCTGTCATGGGGAATAATCAGACAGCCTGGCTTGGTTTGAAGCACTGGAAAGGAGACTGCTGGGAAAATGTGTGTTTTCACACAGTGTGTGTGTGAAAAGGAGCAGAAAAAAGATCCTATGGCACCAGGACACAGAGCTGGCAGAGCTCTGGATTGCATCAGTGGAACAGTCAGGCTTTTCTGATGAAACAAGAAATCTGCAACTAGGCAGCTCAGATAATGCAAACCTTCCCTGCCTGACATTGCTGTGTCCTGATTTGCACAAATGTGCAAATGTGTTCCTCCCACCAGGCATCTCCCCTGACTGCTGGGGAACATCCCTGCCTGGCTGGGCAACATCCCTGGGCAGCTCTGAAGGGACAAGCACAGGCTCTGGGTTGGAGCAAGGGATCTGTGCAGTTCCTGTGAGCATCACATGGATGCTGAGGAAGGGGAAGCAGAAGCTGTAAAATGACTACACTCATCATTAACAGGCACATGCTCTCTCCAGAGTGAGGAGAAGCCCAGAAAAAAAAAGAGATGAATGCTGGACTGAATAGGCAGAGGAGCACAGACAAACACAGGAGTAAGCAAAGACAGTAAAACTTTAGAAGCTTATTCTGAGATCCTGATGGCTACAAGGCTGTTACTGCCAAGCTGCAAACCAGAGCAGTTTCTGATGCAAGATCATTGACACAGAAATCAGCCCAGCTGCTCAGTGTCTGGGTAAAGGACAGCACCAAAAAGGGCTGCACACACAGCTGGTGTTCAGCTCTAGCAGTGCCATGAGAAGTCCTGATGGTCACAACTGTGCCTGCACTGCAGCAACTCTGAGCACCTGCCTGCTCCCACTGACACCACAGCTGCAGGCAATTCTGGAAATACTGAATAACAACCAAGAACTTCACTGGAAAAACCCTCAGGGAAATTCTTGAGATTTCTTGGAGACACAAATTCCCCAAGGAAATCCCTGAGATGCAAATATAAGAACATGGTACACGTGGCTGTGTGTTCACTGGAGACCAAGGACATGTGAAGAAAACCAAAAAACACCCATAGGTGAAGACTGTGGCTCTTGAAGCTGCTGCCAATGACTCAGTGGTTGCTTTAGGGACAGCTGAGGCACGTCTGTGAATACTGAGAGCCCCATCATCTCTGGAAAAAGAAATGCTTACAAACACTGTAAGAGAAACCTTTTCTGTGAAGATGTTGCAGGCATGATGCAGAGCCCCACTTCACCCATTTTCATGGCTGGGGTTTAGCAAGGCAGCAAACCTCAGCTCCAGTCTCCTTTGCAGGCTGTGGAGCCCCCACGGCACCCCAGACACCCCAAATTCTGCCCCCTGATGAAAACAGCTCTTCTGCAGGGACAGGGACTCCCAGCACCACACTTCAAGGTCAGATGGGAAAGAATCACACAGCTAAAAGGAAAAGACAGGAGGAACTCCCAAACCTCACTGTACAACTGTACTAGTGCTGTCAGAATAAAAGTCAGAGCCCAATCCTGCTGCCTCAGAGCCTCCCCTTGGCAGGGGCTCGGCACTGACATTTCCCAGGGGCTGCCCGTTGCAGGGAGAGACTGCAGCAGCACCAAATCTGCAGCAGCAATGGAAACCTGTCGTGCTGCAGAGCAACAAGGTCACAGGTATGTGCAAGAGCCCTCAGAAAGGCAAAGGCTCTCGAGATATTGCAGAGGGAAGCTCAGAATTGCTCTCAGTTCATTAGGCTTTGCCTGAGGGGTTTCCTTCCAATATTAACTACAAACAAGCTTAAGGTTTTGTGCATGCAATGCAGAAAGGTGAAGGGGAAGGTTTACCAAAAGCCATTTGTAAATATGCTAAGGCAATTCATATCTGTTTTTAAAACTCATCAAATATCCCGTGTGCTAAGTCACCTTAAACGAGAACGTTGAAAAAGATCTGTCAATACAACAGCATCTTTCTCTGCATAGAAATTGTACAGTGCTGGCAAAGAGCCTGTGCATAAATTACACATGGCAGAACACACAGTGCAATTTCCTTCCCTCCAGGCACCCTCACTCTCCCTGCAGCCCGCCTGCTCCTCCGAGCTTTGTGACCCCGTGAGATGAGCTCTCGCTGTTTTTTCCTCGTTACATTCTGATATTTCAAAGCGTGGCCTGCTTCTCACTCCCATCTCCCTGCTTCACATTATTAATGAATTGGAAAGCAGACATCATTAGTTTTTGGAGACCATTTCTTTTAAAATTTACAGAACCCTTCATCCGAATCCCCAGAGCCAGTCTGCTGTTCTCATCTTGGAATCTTATTAGCATCATATCTCCTGGATCCTGCCATGCAAACTGCATTGCTATGCACTTTCCAGCACTTGACCCTTTTGCGGACGGAATTAATTTTCTCTTTGAAGCCGGAGCAGCATGCTGTTGTGCTTGTTAAAGGAATAAAACTCATGGTGGAGAGAGGAAACAAGCAGAGGTTATTCTCAGTTAAATATAGGCCGCAATGAGTTTTATATAGGCAGGCTGAGAGAGATTGGCCAAAAGAAATAATAGATTGATGACGCTTTATTACCAGAAGCATTTCCCAAAATAGCAGGCAAATAAACTGATGGATGATACTCACTGGGAATTTCTGGGTTTATAGCTTCTCCTGTTCAGCAGCATCACCTTTCTTTGCAACAGTCTGAATCTGCCACCTGTTTCTGTATCCAAAATATCCCACTAGACTTCTGGTGAATTATTGGAGACTTTTGGTGGAATTAATGTTAAAAATGCAAAGAAACAGAATTTGCTCCCTGCTCCAGGCAATGGAAAGGTGCTCAAGCTCCCTAAGAGGTGCCTAAATTAAATCCCTGGTACAAAGAGGTCTTTCTCTAAAACACTGCAATATCTGGCACCCCAAGAACATCTGTGTCATTGCTACTATTCCCTTTAAAGGCACAACATCCCTAAGACATGAAGTAAACTAGAACTAGAAAATGTAAAGTGTTTGTTACTCAGTTTGGGCCATTTCCTATTGCACAGGACTCCTGGAACTGAAAAATGTCCCTCCCTCATCTGCAGTGTTTTTACAGAGTTGCTTCTGCTGTCTGGTTTTAGCAACAATTCTTGCTAGGACTACTGTAGAGGAAATTCCTTAGATGAAGGCTTCATCCTTTCCAACAACTCATCAGGAATATGTTAATAAAAACTGCAGAAGTTTAAGTAACTTCTTGCAAAAAATACAAAGCCAAAGAGCCCAGAATAGCAGAGCAAGGCTTGCACCTTCACTTCCAGTGAAGTGGGCTCAGGAACTGGAGTGGGTCTTGCATGGTTCACACAGCTGGCAGTGGGGTGGGTCATCAGGTCAAATCCAGAGCTGATTGCATTGCTCTTTTCTCACAGCTGGTCCAAGTGAAAGGAGGAGAGAGGAATCCAGCTCATCCCAATCACACAAGGAAGCCACAACCCTGGAGCTCTATTCATGTCATGGAGTCTAAAGGAAGAGGCAAAGCTGCTGAGCCAGGCAGGACTGGGAGCATTTCATTCCTCTCTGCACAGCCTGCCCTGTCCATCAGCCCAGAGGGCAGCCCTGGAGATGGTCTTTGCTGGGATCATTTAGATCACAAACAGCCAGATCTTGACAGCACCACGCAGGCACTTCTTGCAACTCTGCAGAGCCATGTCAGAGGCACACCCAGCACCCCAAGCACCCCTCCCTCCCCTCCTAGCTTGCCATGATGTGTAACGTTGGGAAAGAAAGGATCCCAGGCACAGGTACCTCAGGCAGTGGAGAACAGTGCCTCACGGTCTGCAGCAAGCCCAAATGTATTCTCCAGGCTACTGCCTTGTCCTTGAACTGTCCTCCAAAGAACAAGAGAACTGGAGAGCTGGTACCCTCTCCTTTCTCCTTGTTTCCTCTTCACCTTGTGCACACGTGGCAGGGGTGCAGGACTCATCAGGCAAACGGTGCTAGAGCAGCAGCATGAGTGCCAGAGACAGGCTGGCAAGAGCCCATGAGCAGCACAGTGGATGATCTATAGCCAAAGCCATGGGCAAGTGCTAGCCATTAGTCTGGGCGCTGGTAATGCACTCCCCGAGTCCATTACTCACCAATCCATCAGCAGCCTGCTGCAGACACAGGGATTCCAGCACTCCTAAATCTGTGCAGCGATGGCTGGCAGCCTGCTCTACATGCCCTAGGTTACAAGGGCATGGAAGAAGACAATTCATTTTATGTCATAGCCACTATTTCTTCTGCTCCTTTTCTGTGTGTACTTAAGAAATGGACCTTCTATTATCTGCAGATTGATAGCCAAGAGAATGCTCTGGTGTCTCTGACCACATTTACTACTGAGAAAGCTTTCAAAGGACACAGTTCTCATTAGGTGGGCTGAGGATGGAAACATGCACAAGTGCAGATGGAATTTCTTAATTTACAAACAGTAAATTAAGGGCTTACAGTAGAAATGTTTTAGAAAAACCCTACAATTACAAGACACTGTTGAAACACTGGATATGATAGAATCAAGGTTGCCAATATAATCTGGGATCTTCTGCATAAGCATTTGCTATGGGCTCTGATCCCACACTATCCTGTAGTTATTAATTCACACCTGCACAGAAAAGGCATCAGTCAGTTGTGACTATCACACCTCAGTGTGTGGCTCCAGCTCCAACCTGCATTTAGTGCCCACTTTTCAAACCTCTCACAGAACTTTGCTATTAATCTGCTTGTGGAATTTCTATTACATTCACCACTCTCAGTTCTCCAGGGCCAGTCCCTAATCTCAACAACCCTGCAAGAAAAAAGTTTTATCATCTGCACTTTCCAAGACCCAAACAGAGACAGAGAGAGACTCAAGCACAAGACTTGTCCTCTACTTTTAGGTGTTTGGTTCAAGGTGTCTAGTTCTAATTTGTGAAGCACTTAACAAATCTACAGCACTTCATATGTTTCAAGCAACACTGTGAGTGCTCATCAGTTCCACAAATAAATGCATTCCTGTTCTGGCTGTGGAAGACAAGGAGTTACCTGCAAGGACCCACTGCCTGCAGTACCACAACAGCCACAACAACCCCACAGTGTCTGTCCCTGAAGGCAGCTCTGAAGCCTCTGCTTGGCATGCACCAGCACCTCCAGCTTCCACAACAGCAGGGTGAGGAATTCCTCACCTGAAAACCATGCTTGGCACCTGCTGATCCATTTCCAGGGCAGGACCTGTGCACGCAGCAGGTCACCAAAGAACAGGCACCCACACCTGAGGCTGGCTGAATCACACCAGCAAGGCAGGTTCTGTAGTTTGGGAACGTAGGTCAAGAAATGGCAAGCAGCCAAAAAGAGAATATTCCCATAGAAAACGTCAATACTACTTTTATGTAAAAATATGAGTCAATATTTACACGTAAATTAAACACAGGAACTTCACACGTTGCTGTATAAATAGGAAATTTATTTGAATACCTGGTTCTAGGCACCTTTTTAACTTTCCCTTGCCACAGCCAAAGTCTGTCATGATGCTCACACCAAACCCTCCCCCTTACCATCCTGACCCTGTTTTGCCCATCCACAGCTGCCTCAATGTCTGTTTTAACTTTGCATTCAGGAGTCTGAGCATAAATAGGAAATGCCACTCATGTCCAACACAGGTGGATTCGTGTTGCAGTAAGCGCCCGAAATGTCTCATTTCATGCATTTTGAACACCAGGATTTGTAATTCAAAACCACTGATGTGTTTTGGTTTGTTTCCCTCTTTGGGAGCCAGTCTGGCCCTAGAAGAACACAGGCAGCCTGAAGCATGAGGTGTGGCCAGTGCAACCCCCCAGAGCTCCCACTCCCTGCCCTGGCCAGAACCAGGACTGGGAAATGGAAGAAGGAATGACAAATGGAAAAACCATGCAAAGAGAAGGATATGAGCCTGGCAGAACTAAAATCAAAGCTTTGTCATCCCAAGGTACATCACCACCCCAAAGAAGGAGGAAGAGGCACACAGTGATGAAATGGGAGCAGTAGGAATTCATTTGCCTTGGAGGCATCCCGACACACAAGCTCACACAGGCACAGAGGAAACCTCACTCTGCTATTCCTGCAGGGAACCCTCACCCTCAGGCTAACCCTAAAGCAAGCATTAACCTACTTATTGTGCCCTGGGGCAGTTTGCAGGGTGAGGAAGCTGCCTGTTTGGGAGGAGGGGGAGCAGACCTCAGTACAATACCTGAGTACAAAATCCTATGGTCACCTGAGAGCAGCAACGTGAACTTCTCTTCATTTTGGCAGAGCTGTGCTAAGGCAGGGCACCCTCCTGTCCTTGTTTTGAGCTATCTCCTTCCATGAATAGACAAAGTGTAACTTCACTAAGACAGAAGCATCACCATTTTAGGAGCCCTTTTCTGGGGCAGTTTTGGAACCTTCAGCTTCTTCCTTCTGCCAGTAGAGCTCTCTGACTGAGCAGTGAGGGCCAGGCTAAGTCACCTGTGCCAGGTCTGTTCTGCTCATCTCATGGGATGGCAGAGGGACAAGGGGTGTGACCACCCTGCTCATAAAGCCCTCCCAAATCTCAGCTGCTCTCAGAGAGCCAAGCACCACCTGCCCAAGTGGGGAAGTGCCAGGACCTCCCTTCTCTGGTTGTGTGGTCAGGAGGTTTGAGCACTCTCTGTCCCTTAAGATTTATCCTGCATCACCCGTTTCTCTGGCTCACCAGCAGACCCCAAAAAGCTGCTGTTATCCTGGATCTTCAGGGTCAAGCAGCAGTGCTTCCACTGCAGTGTGCAATGACAGCAGCAGGAGACACTGGTGCAGTTTTTAGCACAGGTTATCATGGTGCTACCTTTGGGACACACACATTGGGTACTGGAGCAGAAAGTTCCAGTCTGGGTCTAGGGACAGCACAGTGACAGCAGCAAAAACAAAAGAACCCAAAATAAACAGAATCACTGAGCTGACAGAGTGAGTGGGCACCACTAGGTTGGGCAGAAGATGAGCAAGGGTGACAGAGGGTGTGGAGAGCAGGAGGCACCAGCTGGCAGTGGCTGCTGAGTGACCACGGGGAGGGTCTGCAGCAGCTCTGCTGCTCTTTGCTGCAGCCTGTCACCTGTGCTGTGACAGCTGCAGCCAGCAATGTTCCTCTGCCTCACACCTTGGAATACACAGGAAAGGAACGCATGGCTCTAAGGAACAGAAACACCACATCTCTCCAGCTAGGAGCCTAATCCTACAAAATCTGCTCCTTCAGTTACTGAAGAAAAGTCTAAGTGGCTGAATTTCACTGTGCCAAGATGATTAACCATGTAATTTCCAACCAGGGCCATCTTTACAAACACAGATCAGCTGAAGTGAGCACTGTAAAGAGAGTTCCAGAGCCACAAACAGGCCTGTCTGATGCTCAGGAACTTAACATCAGGATGAATCTTAACAAATCCTGATTTCCACCTGGGAACCCAGCAGCCTGTCCTGTTTTGCTGTCCACACAGCACCACTTTGTCCCCTAAGTCTGAAGCACCCTGACAAAATCTACCTGTAGCATCTTTGATGCTTTTGAGTAATTGTTTTGATACAGAGTTGTGCTGTATTGCCTCATCTCACTGAATCTTTGCCTCCATCGAGCCCAGGACCAGTGGTCTGGCTGCAATCCTGCCACCTTAATTTTATCTACGCCAGGAACAAGGGAGCTGCCCATTTACACATGATTGTTTTAATTTTACTTATTTTCTCTATCCTGCAAGTCATCAGCTTGCTTCTTTTTAAAGGCTGCAGTAAGCTTTAATCTACTTAGCTGGGATTAATTAGAGATTTGTTAAAGATTTAAAGATTTTACACATTTGCTTAAAACTGTTTTTATCTATACCCATCAGGCCAAAAGCCCCATGCAAGCAAGCTGTTCCTAATGCTGGGCACATCCATCAGGCGTGCCAAGGCAGGTGATGTGAATGGCTGGTGCTTTTTGCTGGCACACTGGTGCCCTCGTGGACCTGCTCAGACACTGCTTAGAGTCTGTCAGGACATCACCCTGATGTGATGGGAGGGACAGAGCTGCCAGCTCTGAATGTGGGTCATTGCACTGGTATCAGCAGCTGCCACTGCCACGGGGCTGGGCATGGATGGAGTGGGAGAGTGGGATTGTCCACCCAGCCAAGGCTGGCATTGCCTGATGGTTCCTGCCTTACCCAGGGAGTGGGAAGGAAACTGCAGCTCCTGGGGGTTCTCTGTAACTGTACCCTACTGCTCCAAACTGGTACTGGAAGAATGGAGGCAGGCAGTGGAGTGGCAAAGCTAAACCCTTGCTGGAAATGATAACAGGTAATGCCAGCGGGCACGAGGCTGGACGTGGCGTGGGGCAGGCAGCAGCCCTGAGCAGCAGCAAGCAGAGGCTGCTGCAGTCTGGCTGTGCTGCTGCCTCTCCTCTCTCTGCTGTGTCACACAGACTATGTGCTGGTTTGCCTTGCACCTGATGTGGAGGGTCTCTTCATATTCCCACACCAGAAATCTCCAGTCACAGGGAAAAAAGCACAGTCTGTGAACTCAGTGCCTTCTCCTGGGGACGCTCAGTGTGACTCTCACTGTCACAGCCTGTACCTGTGTCCACTAAACAAACCATTCACACAGCCCCGGTATTTGAAACCTATGGAAAGTGTGAGATTCTTCACTTTGGAGGCATCTAACACCAAAAGTGATTTAGAACCAGGGAGATAAACATTTGGGTTTTACAACTGAAGCGCAGACTCTCAGAACAGCCAATCACACTTTCTTGCCCAAAAGCCCTTTTGGGGACTTCCTGGAGCTGAGGAAGGCTGAGGCTGAGCTGCCCAGCTGCTGCCCAGAGCGGCAGCCTGTGACCCACACAGCTTTCCAGGGCCTTGCACGTTATTATTTATCCTCTCCCTGTGCACACAGCTCACAACGGTGCTTGCCCAGGTGCAAGAGCCCAATGCACTCTCGGCGCTCCCCAGATCACCAGACATGCAAAGAAGAGGGAGAAGAGAATAGAAAATGTCTTAATACCTGTCCTGAATGTCGGGATATTCCAGAGACCTTCCCCGTGCTGGCCCCGAGTGCCGTGGCGCTGGACAGGAGCCTCGGGGTCCGTCCTGCCCGAGCCCGCAGCTGTCCCGCGGTCCCGGGGCTCGCATCCAGCAGGGACAGGGACAGGACAGAGCAGAGCACAGCAGAGCAGAGCAGAGCAGAGCAGCGGCGATCCCGCAGTGAGAGGCTCCGAGCGGCTCCTCAGTGCCGTGAGCTCCGTACCTGGGGACGCGGGGCTCTGTGCCCGCCCGCAGCCCGGGACACGGCTGAGCCACCTGCGGGACCGCCCGGCCGTGCAGCCCCTGCCCGAGCCCTGCATCCCAGCCCTGCATCCCCTGCTCGAGGGGAGCAGGTGGGAGCTTGGTACCGGGAGAAATGGCAAATAAATAAAGCAAGAGGGCAGAGTGGGAAGGGGGGCTCAGCTCTCCTTCCCGGACTCCAGCAGACTTTGCAAAGCCGAGCTGGACCCTCCTGGCAGGGCAGCCGGCAGCTGCCTTCCCACGCCGCAGTTTTTATAAATTCTGGGAAACACTTTTAGACAGACAGTGGCACTCATAAATTATACAACTCATTTGCATATTCCAGTCATGAGACATTATGCAAATGTGACCTGATTTGCATAATGGATTCCTCTTGTCGCTTCACTTGCTTCATGCTCTTAAAAAACAAAATGAAATAAAATGAAAGCGCAGGAAGGTGAAAGCATCAAGTTCCCAGCGCTGCTGCGCCTCCTCCTGCCACACCGTCACCCTCAACAGCCGCACACTGGGGCGAGGGAGAGTGAAAAGCCAAAGCCCTCGTGGGTTATTTCTCTCGTAATTACAACAAACTAACTTTCCCTAGGTTTTGATGCTTCATGCCAAGCAGCACATCAGGGGACGGGGGAGCCGAGCTCGGGCCCGTGCGGGGCGCTCCGGGCTGCGAGGGGCTCCGGGACCAGCGCCCTGCCCGAGCTCCACCGGGCGCGGCGGGGACACGGGCCGCGGGCGGGCCGGGGCGGGCTGGGGTGGGCCAGGGCAGCCAAAGGCAGCGGCGATGTGCTGGCAGCACCGGGCGGCACCGGCAGCGTCTGCGCCAATAGCCGCGGCAGCGGCTGCGGTAGTGGCAGTGCCAGGACCGGGCAGCTGTGGCAGTGTGTCAGTGGCAGAGTTGTTGGCAGTGTTGTTGGCACTGGCAGTAGCAGTGTTAGTGCCAGTGTCAGTGTCAGTGCCAGCGTTAGTAGCAGTGGCAGTGTCAGGCGGCAGCAGCAGTGGCAGTGGCAGTAGCCGTGTTAGTGGCAGTAGCCGTGTTAGTGGCAGTGGCAGCCCAGCAGCAGTGGCAGTGCCAGGCAGCAGCAGCAGTGGCAGCAGCAGTGGCAGCAGCAGTGGCAGTGCCAGTGCCACTGTGTCAGTGCCAGCCCCGCAGCCCCGCTCCGCGGGCGCCCCCGGCCCCCGCAGCCTCGCCAGGCTCCGCCGTGCCAGGCGGCTGGCGGCCGTACCCTGTGGGAAAACTTAACTGTAATTCTTCAGCTTTTAAAATCAATTAACCCGTGTGTTAATTAACATCAAGTCGACGGGAGGAGGAGGAGGAGGGGAGAGCGGGAGGGAGGAGGGAGGAAAAGAGCTGCAAGGGCGGATGGCAGCGGAGTTGGCACAGTGCCATCCATTCAGTGGCAACGCCACAGCTCGCGATCGCGGCAGCGGGTATATGTTGCGGGGGCCCCGAGCGGGCCAGACACTGCCGGGGAGCCCGGGGAGATTATCAGAGCCAGCGGCTCGCAGGAGCGAGTGCCAGGATTACAGCCCGGCTGCCCCAGCCCGCCCGAGCTCGCCGTGGGACCGGCTCCCCCGCAGCCCGGACCCGGCACCGTCCCTCGGACATCGCTGCCGCACTGCAGCCGGCACAACGGAGCTTTCACACCCTGCAGACAAAGGCCGTCGTCTCCGCCATGACACCGCTGCGTTCCACGCCGAGGCCGGCATCTTGGAGTCTTTAAAAATAAATGGAAAAGGGAAATGCGAACAATAAACACGGCCATCGAAAAAAACCTCATCAACAAACCCCTTGTGCCCGCTCTCCATGCCAGGGGCAACATGGGCATCTGTCGCAGCAGAAGGCGTTTGTGTGGGGCTTTTTTTTTTTTTTTTTTTCTTTTTGGCTTTTTTTTTTTTTTCCCCGCAAGCTGTTGGCGTGTTTTGCCATTCAGGTTCGTTTACAATTAATGCCAAAAAACCCCAACCACACCCAGCCCAGTCAACAACAAACAAAAGGGAGTAGTCGGCATGGAGGGAGAAGTGCCCAGAGAAGCTGCAAGGAGGCGAGCGCCCGCCGATGCCATTTGCCATTTGGACCAGCCCAGGGAAAGGTGCCAAATCTGCAGCTCGGGAGGGACCCGAGGACGGAACGCGAAGGACTCCGAGCAGCCGAGGCGAGCAAGGCAGGAAGGAATATCGCTCTTGCAGGGCAGCATCAGCCTGCACACAGCCTCTGCTGGGAGGAGAGGGAATGTTTGACGGAGTAGCGAGATGCCTGAGTATGCACGGAGCAGTGCGCACAGACACACGGACAGACACATGGACAGACAGACACACAGAGAGATGCACAGATATGCACACACAGACACATAGACACACGGACAGACAGACAGGCAGACAGACACACAGACATACACAGACACATGGACACACAGACAGACACACACACAGACAGACACACACAGACACACGGACACAGACATACAGACGCACAGCACACAGACAGACACACAGACAGACACAGGTAGACACACAGACACACATACACAGACACACACAGAGACAAACACACAGACATACAGACACAGACACACAGACACACAGACACACACAGACAGACACAGACAGACAGACACACACACACACACAGACACACAGACACACACGCACACACACAGACAGGCACACAGACACACACACAGACACACAGACAGACACACAGACACCCAGACAGACACCCAGACACCCCCGGGGCGGTGCAAGCAGCAGTGAGGTGTGTGTGTGCTGTTGAACACACGCGGTCCGTGTGCGGATGTTTATCTGTGTGCACGCGTGTGACACACGCAGGGGGATGAGTGTTAGTGTGCCTCTGTGAGAGAGAGCGACAGGGAGTGAGCAGCAGACACACACACACACACACACACACACACACACACACACACACTCACCGCCTGTATACATCCCACTTTTTGACCTAGGTGTACACGGAAGACAAAATAAAAATCATACTGGAGCAGCAAGCAGGCAGCAGAGATTTATCTACATTCACTGCTATCACCAGGGAGATGAATGGGGCCGATCTGAAGCCCTTCACGAGATCCACTATGGGAGTGAAGGAGGAGGAGGGATGCCACACAGACATGCACAAACTTGAAGACAGAGAGATTTGGAGGTGCTCCTGGCGCAGCCCAGGTGGCACTCGGAGGGAGCAGGGAAGGAGCGGCGCGGGGCCGCGGGCTCTGCACCAGGGACAGCGGCTACTTACGGTGTCTGCGCTGCTGAGGATCTGCAAGGTGCTCTGGTGGCACTGGGCGCTGAGCCAGGGAAGGGCACTGGAGACAAAAGGGAGACACAAAAAATAAAGTCATACAATGGGAATATTAATTGCCTCTCTTGCGGATTTTACAAAACTCACAAAATGTTTTCTTTTTACCTGGTGGTTTTTTTTTTTTGTTTTTTTTTTTTTTTAATTTTGTTTTGTTTTGTTGTTTGTTTGGGTTTTTCTGTTTTTTGTTTTGTTTTGGTTTTTTTTTTGTGGATTGGTGCACTTCCCTTCTGCATGGAAAATACTAACATGGGATCTACAGCCCAGCTACATGGCTCGGGATTAACAGTGCTGGCATCTTTTGGGCATATTTTTCTTTTAATGAATGAGCTTTCGCTGTTAATGAGGAATAATCGTTTGGCTAATGAGCTTTGAAACATTAAGAGAAAAGAGGTTTTTTTGCCGTTAATTGCCCTGGTGCGACCGCATGGATGGATTACAAAAGACAGCAGTAGGAACGCAGTACAACGAGGGAAAATATCTCCTGGAGTGGGATAAATGCAGAGATGGGTGATACATCCCTGCACCTCTCCTTCCTTCGCTCTCTCTTACTCCCTCTCTGCCAACTGCTATGGGTTTCCATAACTCCGCAGTCAAAGTGGATGCTCGGGGAAAATTATTATAGTCAAACAGTGAAGCGTCGGCGGCTAATGTCTCCAGTGTTTAATCATCATACAGTAGAATGGTTTTATGCATATTTCATTTGCATATCATTAAACCACGCTAGCGCGGGACATTCAGAGCTGGAGAGGTACAAAGTTGGGGGGAGAGAGTGGGAGAGCGAGAACGAGACAGAGGGAGGAAGGTCCCTGTGATGCCTATCTTCAAAAGCCAGGGACTTTTCCATGATCTGTCTTCTACTTTCACTAAAATCATGATGACTTGGAAACCTTTGAAGTTGGATATAACCTTGGATTCTTCTAATTCCAGCAGTGATGTATTAGAAAGGGGGAATGATGCTGCGCTAGACATTTAAAGGAATATAAGCTCCAGTGGAATGGAAATAGGAGCTCTTTGGGGAACGAACTAGCAGAGCCAGCCACAGCTTCAACACCACACTGCTCTGTTCATACTGGTGAAGGATACCAAAGTAATACAAAAGAAATGAAGACAGCATATACACTAAGATGGGGATTATATTTACTCTCTCCCTTTTCCTTTTTAAAGGCACAAAGAAGGATGGAACCAGCGGTAATTTACACGCTAATTACCGAACTGTTGCCTCTTTTTGTGTTTGTTTTTCTTCTCTGTTTTGGAGAGAGACGTTTTCACCGCTGAAGTGATTAATCAATTATTTGGTAGCACAGATCCTTCTCCACTGGCATTGATCAGGAAGAGAAGGTGGTGGCTGTGGGGGGAGGAACACAGTGGGCTCTTTGTAGATCTTATACATGCACAACATATTAATTGGGGTCTTTATAAAGCTCCCTCAATAGACTATTTCTTTCCTGGAGACCAGCAGCTGGTTAGCTGCTGTTGGCGACTCTTCAAACATCCCTTTGGCTGGGGGCAGTTCTGCTGCTGTTTGTTGTTGTGCTTTATTTTCTCTCTCCACAGCGGGGGCTGCGGGTGCGATGCTCCCACTGCCCTCGCTCCTGTACAGGAGATGGACAGAGAGAATCAGAACCAGGACAATCTCTTGAGCTGGACGGGGAACTTTGCTTCTGAATGAAATGCTGTTTTATATTTAAATTACCTTCCTTTTCCTCCCCACTTCTCTTCTCCTCCAAGTCTTTGTGTCAGTTATGAATATTCAGATGAGCCGTGATGTGATTACACAGTACAATTACTTGTGTCCGTGATCGAGGCAAAGGCACTGAGGAAAGACAGAGCCAGATGAGCTTGGAGCTCATTTGGGGTTTGTTTTCCGTATTTTCCCCCATCTCCGTGGCACTGCGGCACATGCAGATGTCGCTGTTGTTCTTCATAAAGCCCTAATGATATGCAAAAGCATAACGACCCCATTTGGGTTCAGAGCATCGACGAAATATTATTGGGGGGGGAATCCTAACTGAAGGAATGTCCACATAAATTATTTTTATTTAAATCAAGAGGTGGCAGCGAGGCAGGGAAAGTCACATGAATACATGCATAATGTGAGCACACAGAAAGGTTATCGCCAAGGAGAAGAGGGTTTTGCACGGTGCCTGGGACAAACAGGCTCATTTGGGGAAATCGTTCAGCCCACCATGTGATTTACTTCTTTATCATCATTCATCCCTCAGCCGGGCACCAGCCGTGCTCGCTGCTGGAGACCTGGAGTGCTGGGGCTCTGGATGGTGCCTGGTTATCCAGAAACACCACCAGCCTGCGGTGCCAGGGGACGGGAGCAGAGCAGCTGCAGGGAGAATGTTTCCAGTGCCAAAGGAGGGCTGCTGCCAGCCCAGCCATGGAGGGACAGCAGGGCACTGGGGTGGCCGTGCCAGGCTGGCATGAATGCCTCCCCAGGGACAGAGTGTGGCACAGTGCTGTCCCCAGCACAGGGCAGTGGCACACAGGGCCTGGGCAGGGCAGCTCTGGCCACTGGGCACCTGCTGGGGACAGGGAGCCCAGAGCTGGTCAGATCCACCCTCACCATTTTCCTCAGAGTAGAGAATGGTACCTGGATATAACAGTACACTGTGGGGAACAGAACCCCTCGGTTGCCCTGTCTGCTGCTTTTCTGGGCTGGGACCTGCACCCATACCCATGAGCCAGGAGTGAACAAAGAGAGGCAGAGGGAGGCAGCAGCCAACAGCAGCACTGTTGTGACATCAGCTCGGGGATCTGTGCCTGTGTTTGCCCTGCACTGATCCTGGACAGCTCTGCAGCCTCCTGGCACCCCTGGTGCTGGGCAGGACTCGGGCTGCAGGCAGACAGGGTCCCAGGGAGAGAGTTCTGCTTTCCTCTGCACTCAGAAGAGGAGAGGCAAGTGGAGAGGGAGGTCAGCTGCAGGTGGGACCCACTGTGAGAGAATCCTCGTCTGCACCATGCTCTGGCCATGCACAGACCACACCTGTGGCTCCAGAAAGGCTCCTGAGCAGTCCCTTGGTGGCCAGAGCAGGGTGGCCCCACTGTCCCCGAGGGTGTGCTGTTTGTCACAGACACAGCAGTGATGTGAGAGCCTGCCCAGAGGAGCCTGTGGCCCACAGGCACAGCTCAGAGGAGCACTGATCCCAGACAGGAGGGTTACACTGTCTGTGTCGAAGGACAATGTGCAGAGGGTGCAGTGAGCTCTGGACAAGGTGGCAGCTGCTGCCCGACCACAGCCCCATCCAGCTGCCACCTCCCTCTGCTCCCTTCCCACATATCAACAGACATGTCCCTTCTGCACTCCCTCTTCTACAAGGGCGCCCAGGAAACAGAGGGAAGGCAGCAGGCTGCCAGGTCTGATCCAAACCAGGACACCAGGACAGCCTCTGGGCAGCAATTCCAAACCTGGGCTTGCCACTGCAAACTGCCTGCAAAAATCCAATCACCGAGGGTAACCCAGCTGGCAGCTGGCCCAGCAGCTGGGTGGGAATGTCCTGCCCGTGCCCACCAGCCCCTCAGGGGCAGGGCTGAGGCATCTGCCAGCCTGGTGACAAGGAACCTGCAGCCAGACCAGCCTGGACCCAAGGAGAGCCCAGAGCCGTCTGTGGGAGTAGAGCAGCCATGGCTGGATGGAGTGATCTGAGCAGATCACAGAATCACACCATGGACTGGCTGGGGCCAGAAGGTCCTTAATGACAATCTAGTTGCACCCCATCAGCCGCCCAGCCTGTGGCTCCCTGCCCCAGCACCGTGGCACTGCTGCTCTGGAAGCTGCAGAACCCCAGCCCCATGGTGCTGCCTGGCTCTGCCTCATCCTTCTGGTCTCCAGCCTCAAAGCAGCTCAGTACCAAGGGTCCAGACCAAACAGAGCCTGGGAATATGGAACTGGAACCAGCAGAAAGTGACTCTACAGAAAGGCCATGCCCCACCACGCCCTTGTCATCATTGCAGGTGCAGAGACCTTCGCCAGCTGGTTTTGGCAGAGCAGGGCAGAGCCCAATCCTGAATGGTGCCTTGGCATGCCAGGAGCCTTAGGGAAGGGACTGCCAGGGCAAAGCCTGAGCAGGAACCTGCCCCAAGGTGCAGGGCAAGGCAAGGACTCCTGGACAGCCTGGGAGGCACAAATGTGGTGGTGCCACCACAGGGTGTCCCCATCCCTGCCCGTGCCCGTGCTGGTGGACAGCCCTCCCAGGGCCTGTTCCCTCCAGGCAGAGATCCTGGTGAGCCAGGTGCACCCAGTGCAGCCCAGCACCCATCCAGGACAGCCTCTGGGGGATTTCTGCCCCAGATGCTGAGCAGGCTGCAGAGCAGACCCATAGCTCCAGCCTCAGCTGGCTGACACTTCTCTTGCAGCCCTCAATGTTCCTGCTCCTTGCATGCCAGACAGGATCTTCAGCTCAAGAGCAGCCCAAAGGCTGGAGACTGGGCAGAGGAATCCAGCAGCCTGCTGCCTGCTTCCCCAGGGAAAATGGAACAAAGCTCAGGGCCAAACCCAGTCAGGCTCACTCTTCCCACAAGTGCTGAAAAGAGCAGCAGGAAGGAGACTGTGCTCTGTGCTGGGAGAGTGACAGGAGCACACAGGGTGAGGCAGAAGAGGGGTGCAGCACACAGTGAGGGGCTGCTCACCCATGACACCAGGACACCAGGACAGCCTGGTGCAGAGAGCACCAGGAATGTCACCCCGGGGTCCAGGACACTCAGACTGCAGCCTTTGAAACAGGAGTTCACCATTTGGAAGTCTCCCCATGGAGATAACAGGAAAGGGCAGCTCCCAGAGCCCTGCAGGAGCCATTGTGTTGTTTGTCAATTCACCAAATACCCTCAAGAAATCGCTAGTTAGGAAAAGGAAATTCAAGCATTTATCGAATATATTGCTATTCAAAACACCAAAAGAATTGTTTTGCAAATAGTAGCACTGCTGAAGAGGGGAGAGAAGTACATCAGTCATTTGATATTACATATAAGCAGTTTATTAAAGAATTAAATATTTATAGACTATAAAGCAAGCAGGGCGATGAGTTGCAAACAGCTTGCTGAGAAGTATGTTATAAACATTGAGTCTGTCAGGGACTAATAAAGTATGGAGAACACAAATGTTTTATAGAATCACCAGGCCAGTGATGGATCTGCAGAGCTGAGATGCTGCAGAGCCGTGAAGGTTCTTGCTGCAGCGTGACCCAGAGCCAGCACAGGAGGGATGGAGCTGGAGGGGCTGTGTGCCTGCAGAATAATGGGAAATGCACGTGACTCAGTGCTTGGAGAACTTCGATTTTTCACCTTATTCTAAACACAGATCTATTCATAGGAAGTTCAGGAATTTTCAGAGTTCAAGGCACTTCCCTCTTTAGTTTTTTGTTGCAGCTAATCTTCCATTTCCAGCAAAGTTAAAGTTTGTGACTCAGATTAAGGTCCCCTCCCTGCAGAGCCCTTGCCTCCCCTTCTCCTCAGGGAGGCCCCAGGTTCAGCTCCCCTGTCCCCAGCAGTGCTCTGCAGCCTCCAGACTCGTGCTGGAGAGCAGCAGCTCTCCCCATCATACACCTGCAAGCAGCAACTCAGATTTTCAGAGACTCTACAAGAGGAGCAACTCAGTGGTGGCAGCCCCAAGGACAGGAATTCCTTTTTGTTGGCTACACTGGGGGAAATGGCAGCTCATGGTAGCATTTTTTCCTGGAACAGAAAGTTTTATTTTCCAACAGACATCTGTCACAGCAATGGTGAGGAGATTGCTGTTCTGTTAGTAGTGCAGAGGAAAGACTCTCCAGACTACTTTATATTTTTGTGCAGTCAAGCCCAGGCCCAGAAGTGATTTTTAATGCAGGGTGAACTAATGCCTTTGGTCCTAATGGCTGTCCCCACAGTTTCAAGCCTGGTGGGGTGGATGAAACTCCCAAGGGGTCCAGGCATTCAGGAGTTGGAATTCACTTTCTCTGCTAAACATCAGGACTCATCATCACCTGAAACTGCTGATCAGTGCTGATGCCATTCCTCAGGCCAGCAGCCTCCTGAGACAGCAGCCAGAGCAGGCTCTGACACAGGGCTAGGGTCTGCCAGGGATGGGGGGAGCGTGGCTGGGGCCTCCCTCCAGGCTCAGGTGAGTCCTTATGAGGTGCCAGCGCTAATTAACACAAGAATAAGAGGCTAAGAACTGTCTGGGGTTGGTGAAGACAGATTCAGTAGACAGAGAGAAACCTCCATTTGCCATCTGCTCTTTCTGCAGACAAGGGAGATTTTCATCCTCTGAGATGTAATTAAGACTGATTTTTATTTTCAATAATTTGAAGCAATTATTCAAGTTTATTTGCCAGGGAGAGTATATCAGACTAAATTTTGGGTAAAATAGCAACCTTTGTTGTCCTGTGTGGAAATGATTACAGCCAGGTTCAGGTCTCAGAAGGTGCATTGAAAAGCACAGCCCTATCAAAGGCACAAACCCCATTAGTTCCAGATGGATTGCTTGAGTGGTTTCCCTCTCTGGAGCCCAGAGCCTGTTAGCTTCAGGGGGTTCTGGAGGAAAGTGTGGTACCTCCCAGGGAGCCTCATAACCAAATTCTGCTGTTTCTGTGCTGCTGGAGCTGCTGCTGTCAGCAAAGCTCCAGCACTGAGCAAGCCCTGCAGGGAGCCCTGAGCAGGATCCCAAACCAGGACAATATCTGCTGAGCTTCATCTTCCTTTCTCCCTGCTCTCCCTTCCTCAGCACATCACAGTGACACAATAAACACCCCCAAGCTTGTCTGCTCTAACAAAACCGGTTTGCTACAGAAAAGCTTCCAAATTGAAAATGATCACTGTGCTTTTAGGAGCCTGTGGAGATAGATCACCTGTACTCACTGAAAGAAGAGAGGTGATTTTAGAAGTGACTGTTAGAATCCACTCTCTCCTTCTCCCTTTTCAACCAAGGAAAAATGTAAGAAAGAGTGACAGAAAGAAAACAATAGCTCAGGAATTCCACAGCTTCACTCTCCTGACAGCATCTTCCCAAAATTATGTTACTGTTTGCCATACCATTGTTTATCCTTGTCACTGTGGGTTCTGGGTTTTCTGTCCCCAGGTTTATCCATGAAATACTAAGGAAAAGAACATGGTTGTTTGTGTCTCACCATACAGGGCTCTAAATGTTTGCATCCAATGCCATGGGCCACACAACCCAATGCACTGGGGGTAAAAGGTTCAGATCCCAGGCTCACAGCACTGCCTGGGCTGGAAGGGACTCCAGAGGTCCCACCCCTGACATGAGCAGGAACAGGGAGTGACCAGAGCTGGCCTTTCCCTGTCATTTGGCAAAACGGTGTCTCTGAGCTCCCCTAACACAGCTAATACATCATGAGCAGACAGATTGACCAGGGTGCTTTCCAAAGAGCCCAGGTGACCCACAGACTCCAGGCTGCTCATCTAACCTCCTGGCTATTGAAGCCATTCAGTCTTAAACACAGGAAACAAACATTCCAATAACAAAACTGAACAAATACTCGTTTTTCCCTTGGCAGCAGCATCTTCATGTTTGAAAGCTGTTGTCATATCAGCCTCCTCTGCTGTTATGATAATCTGTACCTAGGAGCCAAAAGACAGGACAGACCAGAGCTGGAAGGCTGCCTCTGTAATTCTGCTGGCTCATCTGTTCACAAGTAACAACCATCCTAGAAGCAATATCACATCAGCACCAAAAGCTTCCCAAAGCTGATTCCAGCTGACTTTTACCTTCATAAATAAATTTACAGAATCAAGTTGCTATCTTCTTATAAAACACCACAAAAGACTGGCCCAAAATAGCACCTTTCCCTAGCAAAGAGTTCCCACTGGTTCATTGTCCATTCACTCCTGCAGGAATAATCCATTCTGTTTGTATGAGTGTGCTGGAATGCTTGAGGGGTGAGATGGATTCCTAAATGTCCAGCCCCCTGTGATTCACAGCCAATGCTCTTGAGCAGGAACAGGTCAGGTGCTAATACTCTCTGTTTTGCCTGCCCAAAAAAAGCAGCATTTGACACATGAAGGGTTTGTGCTGAATTTCTGGGGGACGTGAGCTGTGCACACCTGGAGAGCCCAGTCAGGCCCGTGGGTGTGAGGTGAGCACCATGTCAGAGCAGGGCATCAGCCTGCCATGGAACGCACCCGGCCCCACTGACCACTGTTAATTCAAAAGGTGTTTTAAAGGATGTGTTTTTAATGAGCACACAGCTCAGACCACCAATACTGTATGTCTTTCTCCTGAGTGATGAAGTGGGCACTTGGACTCTTTGCATTGATTTCTAATCTGCTATTTCATACTCTTAGAGTGAGCCCTGGAAACCACGTTCTCTCAGCTGCTCTTTGAGGGTTTCTGTAAGTAAGAGCAGCTGAGGCTAGCCAGGCCAAAAGTGAGGACCCAAATATCAGAATTCCAAACCTTACTCAGCCCACAGCTCTTCAGCCTGGCCAACAAGAGTAGTAACAATAACAATAACAATAATAGTAACAACAATAATAATAACAAGAACAATTATGATCATGGTAGTAATGAGAGAAGACCTGTGCAGACTTTGTGCAAAGGAGCTCAGTGTGGAGGTGTAGGCAAGTTCCACCTTCCCAGGGCGGGCAAAGCGTTTGGCAGACAGGAAGTTAAAAGCAGGTGGATTTACTAATCGGAAAGGCAAAGGCACACACCCTCAGATCCCCTCCTGAGCACTCCTGGCTTTGTCTCATTCCTGCCTGCACTGGAGCCACGGCTAGGCAGGATATTCTTGGTTCCTGAGTCACAGGAAAGCCCCAGCACGACTTTCCCCAAACAGCAGAGGGATTGCTCTCCTTTCCCATTAAACCCGGGTCAGGTTTCTGACAAGGAACACTTGTAATTAAAGTGACAAAAATCTTATTTCCAGATGCAGAGGATACCTTTATTATTTGTTACTATGAGGCAAAGGCTTATGGTTTTTTTCATTGCAGTCACTTGTTTCAGAAACACACTCTCCTCTCCTTAAACACCAGCACTGGGATTTAATTCCTGTGCATCCTGACAAACTGCATCCACAGATGTCACTGCCTGCTGCCTGCAGCTCCTCTGACCAGCCACCACCTCACACCACCCACTACTCTAATTTCTGTGGAGACAGAAATATTCTTTAGGCTCACGGGCTGCTGTGAAGCCAGAGCCGTAAAGTCAGATCTTTTCCTCCTTTAAATGTGACTGGCTATTTACTCCCTAACAATTCTGCTTCAGAGCTGATTTAGCATTTTTATTGGAATGTGAAAGCTCTTAAAAGAAGAAAAAAATCTAATCAGGCAGAAGAGATAGAAAACTTGCTGAATTCCCCCCCTTCGCAGCCCTTCAATCCTATCAAAAGCACATCTTCCATTCATCGCTTCCCCGTGTCACTCTGACAAGCGGCCGCAAATCAACGCGGCGGCGGCGGCGCCCCGGCCGCGCCCGTGATCAAGATTCACTCTCACCCCGATTTGCTAATAGCACATAATAGCAGCCATCGGCGCCCCGCATTAAATCATACATTTCACTCGCCGTTTATTATGGGATTTTTAAAACTCCTCACCAAATTGGATTTTCTCGACGGTCTCTAATTTCCACATTTATCATTTAACATTAAACTCCTCTGTGGGGAGGGGGTTGGGAACTGGGGAAGGAAGAGAGAAGCCCTGCAATTCTGTATTTTCCTCTTTCTTTTTTATGAAAACCCATAAATAATCCCAGGTATAGATGCCATCAGCCCTGAAGTTTTATATATATAAAATACCAGAATTTAGGATAGAATAGCTTTGGGACTCAGCTTACCTTCATGCAGCCCTGATAAAGAAGAGGAAATTAAAGAGAGTGCCATAAGGAAACAGATTTTAAATAACAAATCCAATAAACAAAGAAGTCAACCAAGTAAGCGGGTATGAAAAGCGTTGGGGAAAATGACTGTGAATTTCCTCATTTGAAAGAGCTAGCAGCAAGGAAAGATGGACCAAAAAAAATTTTAAAACCCCGACAAAACATACACGAATAAAACCTTATTGTCTCTTTTCAGTTGACAGAAAACTGATTTAGCAAATAAAGGGAAAACTTAACAAGAGAGGAGCTTTGCCGAGGCGGAGAACAGGAGTCCTGCAGAGCCTCAGAGGGCGAGGGTGGAACTGTGCCCATGCAGGGCCAGGCACTGGAGCAGAGAACTGCTGGCAGCCCCAGCTCGGAGCACCAGGCCCACACCTTCACCAGCTCCTCCTGGAAAAAGCACCCAGATGCCAGGCTGCTGAGCACTGTCCATCCACCAGCTGGATTCTGGCATGAACAAAGGCCGTGGTTCCTGAAACAGGGGTGATGATGTGATAAAGGCATGGTGAACTAAGCTTTCAGTGTGCGTGATTTCCAGCCATGAGACAGGAACTCAATCAGCTTCTATCCAACATCCAATTAGCACAATCACCTCAATCCACAAACTACTGAGCACTTTGACCAGGACTCTGCTTGAAAGTTCTGAGAGATTTCTGTTCTGGTAATTTTTGGTTTCAATAAAGAGCTCTTAGAGATAAAATTCCTCAGTTCAGCTGCTGAGTCAACCACATCACAGGCCACACTCCAACAGCTCTGGGCCTTTTGCAGCTGCATCAACATCGTTCTGAATCCAGCTGAATGCAGGGGCAGCAACTCTAATTATCTTCTCTTGAACTTACAGCAAAAGTCACAAGATTGCAGATCCTCCCTTTTGAACTGTTACATGATCCCCTGAGCATTGGCAGCAGCAGCAAAGGCTGGCAGGTGTAAATGCTCCTTGGAATCAGTCACCTCTCACAAAGCCAAAGACCATCCCAGAATGGTTTTTCCCTCCTTGGAATGGCTGGCACCTTTCAGGGAATACAGTTGTTAAAGTTATTGAACCTGAGACTGGGCACCGTGGATTTAATGAGTCACAGGCTGAGCTCTGATGCCTCCCAGGAGCCAACGTGTGTCCCTCCTATCTGCAGCCACAGCATGAACCTGGCCAGTGCAAAACTGAATCACCAGTTACTTACTAGAGACATCTGCTCAAAATTAGAACGTCAACAGTCTAGGAACACAGCAGAGGAAAAGAATGTCATACTTTAGGGCAAGAGCCTTTTTTAATTTAATGATCCCACAGAGTAAGGGACAAAGACTCCACAGACAAACATCTTGCTGCACAGCAAGTTTAAGAATGTGCTTTTTTTTTTTTTTTTTTTCTCTACTTTTCCTGTGGCACTGCCAGTTCAGTTTGAGGCTTCCTGCCACCATTTCTACTTCTTATTTCCATACCTGCGTTCAGGCATGGGAGCAGTCCCCAGGTGCTGGTGAATACACACTTTCCAATGCCTCCCACTGTTCCTTACAGCTCCAGAATCCAAAACATCCTGTGGTTTATTGATCCACCTAACCACACTTTGCCACCAATCTTTGCATTCTTCCTTACTCATGCATCAGAGTGTGTGACACATCACTTTCCAACTGACCTGAAGGTTTTTCACACCATGTAGTCACAATTCCCTGACAGCATCTTTTTCCTTCAGTTGCATCTGACAGAAAAATATCCAGTATTACCAGAGGAATTCTGCAGTTCTTGAGCAGACAAGTATGATGTGATGAATGTGGGCAGCCCTGGCACAGGTGCCCAGAGCAGCTGTGGCTGCCCCTGGATCCCTGGCAGTGCCAAGGCCAGGCTGGACAGGGCTGGGAGCAGCTGGGACAGGGGAAGGTGTCCCTGCCATGACAGAGGGGCTGAACTAGGTCCTCTTTAAATGCCCCTTGTAACTTAAACTAGTCTGGGATTCAGTGACTTCAAAACATAATTGCTCCTATCCTGCCCCAAAGAATCTACTTGTGGGGGGTGAATGTCTGAGGAAGAACAGTGAGTTATCTGTTATCTCTCAGGACAAATGGACAAGGTGACAGAACACACCAGTTCTAATATATTTCAACCTTCCTACCTTATTGAGAACACACTGAAAAGTTTCTCTTTGCATCTCATTAAGAGACAAATGGTGGCTCAAGCCCAGCAGAGCCAGGTGTGCACAGCCACCAGCACTGATGGGATGTGCCCCAGGTGTGCTTGGCCAGACGGGGAGGCTGGAGCCTCCTCAGCACAGGGCTTCTCTCACACAGGGAGCACTGTGACACCTGGTGGGTTCTGATCTCCTCCCATGAGAGATCTCCAGGATAAGGGATGCTGAGATCCTGCATCCCCTCCTGTGGGACGAACACAGGCTGCTGACACACCAGGATCCAGCCACCCCAGGATTTACACACAGGCCACTCTCAGCATCATGGCCTCAGCACTGTAATTTGTTTCTTTCATGCTGTCAGTGCTCAAACTTGTTGACCTTTCAATCACTGTTGCCCTCTGTATCCTCCTCGTGGGCAGGTTTATTGCAGGGCAATTGGGAGCGTTCTCAGCAGAGTCATTTGTCCCAGGTAGTTCCTGCATCACTGTTCCTGATCAAACAGGATCAGAGAGCCAGACTTGGGTTAAGTGGCCTTTCTACTCCTGGAATGCTGAAGGCCAAACAGAGGCATATTAGCAGAGCTATGAACAAACATCAGCAAATGGGCAGCAGCTCTGTGTACATGGGCTGCAGCTGGGGCAAACCTCAGTGCTAAAGACACTTACACTGAGAGGTGAAAAGCTAAAGCAGTGTTTGTGTTTTCTGAGGACAGTGAGAAGGCAAATGATGTAAGAAACAGTGCAAAATGGCTGAGGGTGTGTCAGTGCAGGATTTTATATTGACCGACTTCCACCTTCCTAGTATAAAGGAGGATTTCTCAGCATTATCCAGTGCTGAAGTTCTGGCACTGGAAGGCAGCAGTTCCATCCTTCAAACCAAAGCTGCAGATGACCTCAAACAGCTTAAGAGAGGTCTGCTTTAAATCCATCCAGACCTGCTTCTGGCCAGTGTAAAACACAGACTCTACCTAGAAGAGTTTTGGGCCTTTTTGTTTTTAATTGTGTGGAGGTGCCAGGCACTGAAGCTGGCCTGCATTTCCACACGATACATTGCAAACAAACAGGTGTGAAAGGTCTCTTCCCGAAACTGCCCGAGTTAAAGCTGTGCCCAGAAGCCCTGCCAGCAGGCAGTCACCCCTCTGCACCCCCAGGAACAGCAGGGCTGCCCACGGGCAGGTCCCAGCTGCTGCCAGGGCGCCCAGGAGCTGCTCTCCCTCTGCAGCAACACTCGGATGGAAATGGGGACCTGCACCTTTAAAGTTCCTCAGCATTAAATCAGTGATGCAGAGCAGCAATAATATCAAGCTATTCTGCTGACATGAATCCTGGAGATACAGACCCAAACCAGCAAAGCTGATTAGTAGTGTGGGAGCTCCTTGCATGCTCCTCCAAAACACAATTAAAAGAGTTTTATTCTGTGTAACAAGAGGGTTAGAGGGTCAGAAGAGTTTCCATTTCAAAAGGCAGCAGGATACAAGCTAGCAGGAAGAGGAAAGCAAATTGCCCTGATTTTGTGCTAGAAGTATGTGGGTATTTAATCTGCTGGGCTTCAATTTCTCACCAAAATTTTATCCCACCATTCCAAAGGAAAATAGGAAAATCAGTACAAAGACAAACCTTTTCAATATTGTGATGGCAATAACCCTGCTTCCACCTACAGCAAATACAGGTTCTTTCACCTTGCTTCAACTTTGGGCTTCCCCATCGAGTCTTACAAAGAGCCAATAAAAATCCTTTTAACTTTCTCCATTTTAAAGTTTATCATTATTAAAACAGAAAAAAAGAGATTTAAAAAGCAGTTTCTCATCCAGCACTGGCCTTAAGGAGCTAAAAATGCAGTTTCCCAAAAATACAGAATATTGTGCAGTTTCTGGCAGTCTGCAGTTCCCCTTGTTTCTGGTTGCAGTCAGCTGCCTTCCTGCTCTCTCCATGGCACACTGCTTTTAGGAGATCTTCTGTACTTTAACTGAATCAAAGTGCAGTGTTTCTATGAAATGAGTGCTGCAGAGGTAACAACTGGGTAGATTTCCTGGGTAGAGGAGCAGAGCTGTTGGATTTCACAGAAACCACCCAATACCAAATAATAATAATAATAATAAAATCTTATAATAAAATAAAACCAGTGAAAGCAGCGTGGAAAATGACTTCACCTAAATCTGAATGCTGGACAGATCTTGCACTGTTGCCTGATTTGGGGTTTGCAGAAGTTACTTGGCTTTCCTCAGATCAGTGTGGACTTGTCTCCAGCTCTCTGAGGACACGGGAAAGGGGAGATCTTTCCTCAAATGCTGCCAAAGCAACAGGCTGCTCACTCATTCCTGACTTTTCTGCCAACAGAAAGGCAGCAGCAGAGAAGTGATTTACTCCATAAATTCTCTATATACACCCAGAGAAATAAAACAACCCTTTTCTGAATAAATAAAATTCCAAATATTTGTCATATTATGGGAACCCAAAGAAATACTATTTTGATATTAAAAAAATTGAAGATTCTAAGATGAAGAAGATTCTAGGTCTTGGGGGGGGGGGGGGTTGGAAACAAACTGCATTGGAATCTTGCATTCCAGCTTTTCTGTTCATTCCCTCTCCTGACCCCACATGCCATGGAAAAGCTTTAGGAGCACAACTTGAAGGATGCTTATGTGCTTTTATTGTCAGTAAAAATAGTTTTGTACATAATTAAGCCTTTTCTGCTTTATGAAAAGCCTTTTTCTTCATAAGGAAAATATAGCCTAGGTAATAGTAATCAGACCAGTCCATGAAAAAAAAAAGGGGGGGGGGACAAGTATTACAATGGCTGTAGAAAATCCTGCACATCTCCAGAGCAGGAACAATAGACAATTCAGCGTCAGGCACTGCTGAATTTTCTAATCAGATAAAACCTTAAGCAGTAGTTACATCATTGCAATTCATTCATTTAATAGCAGGAAGGTGAAACCTGGGATATGTTTGCTCAGAAAAAAGAGGTTTTATTTTTCCTTTTTATGACAATATTAAAGAATTGTCTTTGTTCCTAAGCTTCTCAATCTACATACACATTCAGAACTACAAATGAGTAATTCTATATACTTACATATATAATATTATATAGAAGGTATCTTATTGCTTTCTATATTGTATATATTTAATGTGCATTATTCTATTGCAAAATCTTATATTGAGTAATTTTTATACCACGTAATTATCTGATCCTGTGCTGTTTAGGATTAGCATTGCAAATATTCTAAAAGCCAAGCTGAAGTTGTTAGTGAGAGTACAATGTCCTTCCACTTGGTTTATAAACAAATGTTAATAAACAGAACATATCAATGCAGCATTAATTGCTCACCTCAGTGTGCACAGGATCACACACTCTTGTTCCTGCAGCCAGGAACAGTTCCCTCCCTCCCTGTAAAACCCTGGCTCAAGGAACACCTCACACTCACAGTGACTGGGGGATGAGGACTCAGAGAAAACCAGTAGTGGGTGCCACAATGTAGTCCTGTAGGGAGAATACTGCTTGGCCTAAATATTGTTTTTATAGATATTAAATGCATTATTTTACCTGTAAAGTTAAATATCACTTCATGTAATTCTTTCTCAAAATGTGATTGCACAAATCTACGTGCTGTTCTCCAAAGAACTGGCCTTGTAAAGCCGAGTTCCATGGCAGCAACATCTGTGAGCCTGTATCCACACCACCAGCCTGTGACATGCCCACCGAGGCTGCAGACCCCACCAGCACGTCCCTCTCCCGAGTCCCTCAGCCCCATGTCCTGCAGCTGCCCGGTGCCACAGCTGAGCTCCGGGCCAGCCCCTGCTCCTCATTGCTCCAAATTCCTCAGCAGGGCTTTTGTTCTTCATTCCACAGAGCTTCCTCTACCTCCTGTTCTGCAGCCTGCAATGCTCTCTTTTCATATTCTTCCTTCCTCAGCCTGGCCCTTGGGAAAGAACAAGAGGCAAAACGTGTACGTGAGACGGGCAGTCACCCTGCGCCCTGCCTGGCTGTGGCAGCTCGGCTCCCAAATAGCCTAACCAACGCTGAAGGCCTCTGGAAACTCCCATTTCTAATCATCCCCAATCTGCTTGTTTTTCAGCCCAGCTAGCTGAGACCCCCTTATCCAGAGGATGTCAGTAGGGCAGCGTGCCGGTTTTCACCCAGAGAGGAGAGCCCGTGATAAATAACACTCAGAGCTCTGCGAGGATGAGTGTCCTCTACAGCTCACAGCCCACAGGCTTCATTATTGCAGTGCCCATAATTCAATTCACCCTTCCTAAAAGGTCTCTTGCTGCTCCCAACCCCCACCTCTGAAAACACGTCCCACTAATAATTCCCGATTAATGCTGTCAATTACCGACTCTCCCCCAGCCCCTCTCCAGCCCCTGATTGGGTTGGAATGGAAGGGAAGCAGCATCTAACTGGGGAGGAATAGAAGTAGGGTAAAATAGCAATAAAAAGTAATTACATAAAAATGCTAAACATATTACATCTGTTAGTTTGCTGAGCCCAGTGGGCTTGACAATTCCAGATTTTTGCCTTTGTCCGTGCTCAGACAGACAAGAATAAGAGAAACCAGGAAAGGATCTTTCAATAAGATTATTAAATCAGTGCATGAAAAATAAGTCGTCATTACATTGCAAAAGGGAGAGAGAAACTCGCTGAAATGTCTTTCTGCAGCTTTGCCTTTGTGATCTGCAAGGTGCTGTGCTCCTGCTTACACTCTGTTGCCCTGGCAACATACTCCTGTAAAATAAAGATTATTAAAGCGCATATGATTATTTGGCCGCACAGTGAATGAGGCAGCCGCTTCTGAAATTCCTTATCAGAGAAATTCAATTTTAGGCCAAATTGTGTTTTCACTGCCTCTCAGCTTCTCCCTCCCCCCCTGCAATACCAATAAAACCATCATCTCCCCAGCTGTACATGATATTTTGTCACTAACTCTTTCACGCCTTTCCTTTCCCATTCCAGGTTTTATTTTTACTCTGTCAAAGGAGAATGCTCTCCCCAATTTGTAGGCTTTTATAGCTCACGGTTTTTTCCTGGCAGCTCCAGCCGTTTCTCCCCTGCAGCAGGCAGCGGGGACAAGGACGGTGCCTGCTCCCAGCCCGGGGCCAGGGGCGGGGGTCACAGCGCACAGGTGCCCCTCGCAGCCCGTGCAGCCTCACCCGCTGCGGGCAGCTCGGGCCGGGGCACGTCCCACCGGCTGTTGACGGTGCCACCGCTGCGGGACACAGCTCAGGTGCCTGTGCGACAGACAGCCCGTGCCAGCGCTGCCAGCACGCCTGGAGCCCACGGCACCTCCCGGTGCCAGCGCCACCGCCGGGGCAAGGGCACGGGCACGGGCACCTGTCCTGTCCTTGTCCTTGTCCCTGTCCCTGTGCCTGTGCCTGTGCCTGTCCCTGTCCCTGACCCTTTCCCTGTCCCTGTCTGTCCCTGTCCCTGACCCTGACCCTGACCCTGTCCCTGTGCCTGTGCCTGTGCCTGTGCCTGTGCCTGTCCCTGTCCCTGTCTGTCCCTGTCCCTGAACCTGACCCTGACCCTTTCCCTGTCCCTGTCCCTGTCCCTGTCCCTGTCCCTGTCCCTGTCCCTGACCCTGACCCTGTCCCTGTGCCTGTGCCTGTGCCTGTGCCTGTGCCTGTCCCTGTCCCTGTCTGTCCCTGTCCCTGACCCTGACCCTGACCCTGACCCTTTCCCTGTCCCTGTCCCTGTCCCTGTCCCTGTGCCTGTCCCTGTCCCTGACCCTGACCCTGACCCTGTGCCTGCCCCGGGGCCACCACACGGGGGTGTGGCTGTGCCCGCACAGGGGAGGCGCTCGGACACGGTCAGACACCGGCACACACACGGTCAGACAGACACGGTCGAACAGACACACGGTCAGAGAGACACACTGTCGGACACTGCCCGCCCAGGCGCGTCCCGCCGGTGCCGGTGCCGGTGCGGGGGTCCCCAGGCGGGGCTGCCGCCGCGCACCAGGGGGCGCTGCCGCCCCGCCGCCGCCGCAGGGCGGTCCCGGAGCGCGGGGAGCCCGCGCCGGGCGGGGCGGCTGAGGGCGGCGGGGGCAGCCCTGAGGGGACACCGGGTGTGCGGGACAGCCCTGAGGGGACACCGGGTGTGCGGGACAGCCCTGAGGGGACACCGGTGTGCGGGGGCAGCCCTGAGGGGACACCGGGTGTGCGGGACAGCCCTGAGGGGACACCGGTGTGCGGGGGCAGCCCTGAGGGGACACCGGGTGTGCGGGACAGCCCTGAGGGGACACCGGTGTGCGGGGGCAGCCCTGAGGGGACACCGGGTGTGCGGGACAGCCCTGAGGGCACAGCCCTGAGGGGACGCCTCCTGAGCCGGGCCCCTCTGCGGCCAGAGCGGGGCTGGCTGCGCTCCCTGTGTGGGCAACAGCCCCCTGCACAGTCCGGCGGCCTGCAGTGGCTATTCTTGCTCCCCAATAGTTTAATTAAAAAACAACAACCCAGTTTCGGCAGTCGGGCCCAGCTGGGAATTAAAAATAAAACAGTGCGTTGCCGAGCCACAGCCCAGGTGTCCGCTTGCCCATCTCCTGCACACCGGGGCTGAGGCCCGAGCAGAGCTAAATGAGCCCCGTTCACCACAAGAGATTCTGCTTCTTCAGGTAGCATTAAAAACTACCCAGACTCCAGAGAGGAAATTAAATAGCTTCTTTTAATATTAAACTTGTAATTGTTCCTATTTTTCCTTGATATTTGATGACAGTGAACCAAAGCGACTGACAGCCTTTGTGCAACTCTTCGAGGGCGACCGCAGTGCGGCGAGGAGGAGTGAAGATTTCTGAAGGCAGAATGGTGAAGATGAAAGCCAGCCTCAGAACTAACATGTGTGCTTTATTTTTTAAAGATGGAACAGAGAGGAGGCACAATTACCCCAGATTTAGAAGATCTTAGTTCAAGCCCTGACCTACTGAAGCTTCCCATACCTCAGCTTCTCCTCCCTATCTTAAAACCAGGTAATAGCTGTTGCCTACCTGGCAGATAATTGCAAGGATAAATATCTTGGAGGCTGGTTGGTGCAACAGAAAAAATGCCTAATATTGGCAACACAAGGTACCCCAGATCTGGCCTCCAGTTTGCTGGATAACTATGACTAATAACAGAAACAGAATCTGAAAGGGGACCAAAAGGGGATAAGGGATTGTAACAGAAATAAGTTCACCAAGGTAATACCTGGAAAATTTCCATTTAATTGGGGTGGAGAGTGATCATCCACTATCCCCTTAATAAACACAGACACATTGCAGGAAAAACAAAACCAACAAAGCAACAGTCAAGTCTGAGAAGCAACACTAGACAGGTGTAGAAAATCCTCACAGACAGCATCATTCACTGTACAAACCAGGACAGCTTCCTGGGCTCATTAGAGAAGTCTAAGTGGTTCCTGAACTCTGTCCTCCCTGGCCAATCCCCCTGTGTTATCTCTTGTGACCATTGCCTGAATTGAAACATCATTTTGGTTACTGAGATCATTTTGGAGGGTGGTACAAGCCTTGGTTTCTTCTGCAAGAGCAAACAGGCTCAGTTACAATCAATTGTGACTTTGGATAGCCCCAAACAGCTCAATTTCTTGTCCTTTTAGAATGTAAAATACACAAAGGTTCCAGTTCCCAAGCGTTAATGATTTCAAATAGCTCCTACAAATGGGCAAGAAAAGCTTAAGAACAGTTACACGGATCAGAGCAAAGGTCCACACATTTTTGTGGTGCTAGATTACCTGTCTGCGGACATTTCTGGCTCACCTGGAGCAAATGACATCAGCAGTCATAGTTTCTAGGAGCAAGAAAGTCTTCTACAGACTGAGGAACCCATAGCATAAAAATAAGAGAATCTAAAGCATTTTGGGAAAAGGGACAAGTAACTATAAATGCTCTGACTGCCTTTGTTTCTGGTGGCCCTGTTTTTAAAAGGACACAGGAAAATTGGAGACAGTGCAGAGTCATAAAAATTATTTGAGAACTGGACTAGCTGCCTGAGAACGAGACACTTAAGGAGCTCGATCTGTTTAGTTTATTAAAAAGATCAAGAGATGGTTTGATTACGATGTATAAGTACCTTCAAAGGGAGAAAATACCAGGTCCTAGAGGACTCTTTAATCCAGCCAAGAAAGGCATAACAAGAACCAATTGCTGGAAGCTGAAGCCAGACCAGCTTAAATTGGAAATCAGGCACAGTTTTATAGTGAGAATGATTAGACATTAAAAACCTAGCCCTATCAAAGGAAGGAGGATTTTTCATCTTTTAATATCTCCAAATCAAGACAGGATGCCTTTCAGTAAAGTAAGCTCGAGTTTAAAAAAAGGCTCAATGCAAGGGTAATTGAGCAATATTTAATGACTTATCGTAGTCAAGGAAAGCTCTAACATCTTAATTTGGAATGACAGCTCAAAGTTTGGCAGCACGTATCCTTGGCAAACAGGTATGCTGCCTGCACAGCGTGGTGGGAACTGCTGAGACCTGACTGTGTTTTTGCCTCGGAGAAAGGTCAGGTGGCAGGTGCCAATCAGAGATCCAGCAGTGTAAAACCTGACACCATTTTTCTGTAGCCAGCACATTGCACACCCTGCAAAGCTCCCCTGGGCAGAGCCATGGCTGTGGCACTACGAATGAGTCTGCCGAAGCCCTGGGCCACGTACACACAGCCATAATAAAGACTGTAAATTAACGGTCTGAATGATCACACTGTGGCTGCAGCTACCAGCTACAGCTGAAAATGGGACACCAGCCCATGAGTGAACCAGATGCATTTATGCCCTTCTTGGGGCACGTGTTCCAGGACTTGTGGTTGCCTGACTGTCCAAACTAGGCCTGGGTGCTCCACGAGCCGATGGACACAGAACCAGGCTGGGCCAACAAAGAGACACAGCAACCTGGCAGAGAAGGCAGGATAGGTGACGTTAGTGGACTACACAGCAGTTGTGGGTTTGCATAAGGATAAACCACACCCCAGTGGACATGAGAAACAGTTCAAGCACCTACTGGACAACACCAAGAAGCACAGACCATCCTAGCAGCACTGCCCACAGTTTTTTCATTACTTTGTGTCATATTCCCTCTTCAAAGGTTATCACCAGTGTTTAGGATTCTCTTTGTGGAAGATCTTTGTGCCACAGCCATCATCCTCATCCTTCTCTGAACATCTAGATCAGTGGGCTCCAAACTCTTTTTGATTGTGCACATGATCTTTAAAAAATTTTTGGGTGTGCACATCAATATATGTGTATTTATCTATAAATGATCTCCATGTACTACTGTATTATATACTTTATAAAGCATACAGAAAAATAGGCATTTACAAAGGATAAGAATTAAATAAACACTATTTTAAATTTTTAAAATTTATTAAAAAAATAATTCTTCCTGTGCCCTAATAGATAGCCTTGTACATCCCACCATGATCTAGATCCACAAGGCACCTTTCAAAAGTGACGAGCTTTCTAAATTCTTCTACACAATTCTGTGCAGGTGCCTGAGATTCCCTGAAGGAAAAGTGGCAAATTACTGAAGGCTGAGCCTCGGTGACAAGACACAAGGGAGCCAACTTTGGCGTTTATAAGGATGAAAAATGGGGCAAAAGCTGACCAGGTGTTACCACGCAGGAGGTGTCCAGGATCTGCAGGGTGCAGCCATGATCTCAGGTGAGAATCTATCCAAACCTGCTGCACATCAGGAGCGCTGGCCCCAGCACCTGCGGCGCAGCCCGCTGTGGAGAGAGCCCCAGTAAATTCAGTTCTGTAGCGCCGAGCGCGCGGCAGATGGAGCAGGGCCAGGGGAACCCTTGGTGCAGGGTCTGCTGCCTGAGAGCAGCCTGCTGAAGGGCAGAGCGAGCCGGCCCTGCCCAGTCTAGCACCAGACCAGAGGCACGGCTCTGGCACAGTGTCAGGCAACCACCATCAGCACTGCAGCCTGCCAGCCCTCTGGGCAGCTGCCTGGGAGACACAGCAGAGTAACATCCAAATGTCCTGTCCTCAGTTTCTTTGTGGAACCCTCAGGTTCTGGGGACACTCGTGGGGTGAAGGAGCACGTTACTCTGCTATCTTTTATGAAGACTCTTTGCCACAAGATTCACGTGGAACTTTGGCTGAGAGCAGCCAAGGCACACGGCCGTGCCTCGCTCGGTGACTGCCCATCTGCATTCACACCCAAGGGCAGAACCTGCCTCTCTGACATGGAGAGAGAACTCTGAGATACGTCTGTGCTCTGCCACAGTGTCACCAGGCTGCAGTATTTGCTGGGCGTGTGACAACTCCAGTTTCAGGGCTGAAGTCTTCTACACCTTCTAATCCAATTTCGGTTGACTCAGTCAATGGACTTTTCATCATTTCCTTCATATTCCCATCTTGATGGGTCTCATAAATCTTGCTAATGGAGGACATTACCTGATATCTGAGATACATTTTCCTTCTTGCATTATGATCACAATACATTTCATTTGCATTGCTTAGGCCCTGTCCAAGGCAATTCTTCTCCATGGTTTCTGTTTATGCTCTTCATATACTTGTGGACAAGTACAACACTCTTAATTTATTTTGTCAGGTTAAACACATCTAATTCCTTTCATATTTCTTAATAAATCATTACATCCAGTCCTTAAACACACTTTTACAAAGAAAAGTTATTTTAGAAATGGTGTTGCCTGGGATCCACATTTACTAATCTCCCAGCAACTGTTCTATCATTTTTCTAACTGCCTGTGCTTGACACTAGTTCAGCTTCTTTCTTTTCCTTTATTATTACTTTTTTTCATTATTGTTATTGATGTCTGGGTCCTCTAATGAGCAGTATGGGGAAAATCTTAGGTTTGTAGTGCCAACCTTACATATTTTGATATTAGTCAGCTCCTTTGTCATCTTGCATGCAGAAATTAATAAAAATTATTGAGAAATTTACATCCAATTTGCAACACTGTCACTGCAACTCTTCTCAAATACAGTATAATCCTTGATCAGAAGTTACTGCTAAAAATCTTCTATTTATTTTAGGCACCTACTATGTATTAGATGTTTAAAAAATACCTCTCCCTGTAAGTGCAAAGCTCCTGTTCTCTAATGCAGTGCTGGTACCCTGATGCTTCCCAGGGCATTCACATTCCTGTTCTAAGTAGACATCAGCTCTCTCAAAGATTCACCAGCAGAATAAATCCAGTCTGGTTGATTCAGACTTACAGGAATAACACACCTTAAACAAAAAGCTATTGTCTTCTTTAGGTACCCAGAGTCATGCACAGCTACTACAAAGCCAGAACAAGGATCCAGGCAGCTGTCTCTTGGGAGCAGGAGGAGCCTCGTGACTGAGATGTTCCCAGGCGTAGGAGCTTTGCAGTGAATATGCTTCACCAGCCAGAAAATTCTGGACAATATTTTACATGTTCTGAGCAGTACTGACTTGAATCCCTTTTTTAAAAGGAGAAAAAGGTAAAGGTGTTCCTCACATGAATTCTGCAATCCCTCACTATCTCAGCAGTTTATTATTTTCCAAATTAATTCTCAATATTTTGCAAAAAAATACTTACTAATTTCTTTTACATAAAGGACACATATATGGAACTGCTCTTCTATTTATAGTCCTCCTTTCCAAGTGTTCTATTAACATCCCACATTGTGAAATGTTTCCATTGCTCACAGATAGCCTTGTGCTGCTGTGTTTTCCCCTTTGTCAAGGCCCATTTATGAAATCAGTTCAGGGCTCATCCATTTTAGACTCCTGAGTGACTCTCCATTTAGCAATGATTTCTTTATTCTCCCGCACACACACCATAAGCCATTTCTTATTTCGTTTTAGAATTTACTCCACCTTTTTGATTACTCTCCCTCCCTTTACATTGTAAATAATCCTCAATATTCTGATTTTTGCCCTATTTTCTTTCATCAGTTCAAGTAAAGGCAGCTTTGTACCATCAAATCTTTGAGCTACATCAATCACCTCTTCTGTCTTGTATCTTCCTTTATCAGATGAATTAGTTCTGATGTGCTTATGATTATTTAAATCCTTGCCTGTTTTCTCTCTAGTTGTATTTGTTTTCTTTTTAAGTATTTCTTGCACCCATTTCTCTGACACTAGTTGCTTAGTTCCTTGAAATTTATCAGAATTTTTAACTGATAATTATTTGATATTTGCCTGATATTTCCTTTGTGTGCAACTTACACCCCCCCCTCCCACACACACCCCCTGAATTCAAGGATTTACCTCTTCAAAGCTGACACAGAGCTGCTCTTTCAGTGCTCAGACCCCACTGAGCTCCAAACTGCAGCTCTGACAGGGAAATTCTCCCTTTTTTCATTCCCTTTCACAAAATTCCCAGCCAAGGAGATCAGTGCTGTTTGCTTCCATGTTATTGTTCTGAGCAATTACTGCAGAGATCTTACAGATACAGATTTGAAAGAGTGAGAAAAATAAGAAATACCCTTTAATTACCAAGGACAAAATGAGTACCAGCACTTCAGCTGAGGAGGAAAAGGATTGTTTCATGTTCCACCTCAGATTCCTCATCCAACATTGAGGTTTGCAGTGAATTCTGAGGAGCTCAGAGCTGAGAAAGGTCTGCCCTGCTTCGGATCAACTTAAACATGGTTTGCCTGTCTCTGGGCAGTGGAATGTGTGCCCGGTGCTCCCAGGGATTCCTCAGGAATGTGCTATCATGTCTTATCAACACACATTTCTTATCAAGTGTTGATGCAAAAAGCCCAAAGGAACATGTGCAAACCAACTTCAGAAGAAGAAATCATGAGGAAGACCTGAGGGAGTTTATAAAGACACCAGGAGTAAAATTTGGTTATTAGAAACACTCTCATAATGCTGAACACATCCCAGTGTCCAGCAACATCCCCATGCACTTGCAAAGGGACAAAAGAGCAATAAAGGCAATATAGTGCAGATTCTAAGAGGTCTCTTCCAGAAAACTGAGCAACTCTATCAGGTGAATTGGATACCTTCAGTTTGTCAGAAATACCGTACCACAGCATGTCGGGGTGACAAGAGAAGGGTTTTGTAAGATAAATGTATTTGCAATGCACACTCCCTTGCACTTGTGCTCAGGGTGGTGTTTTTATTAACAAATTATTCAGATATGTTGAGTTGCAGACAGACAAATTATTTATAAACTGATTAAAACAAAAACAAAAACAAAACAAAATAAAAACATTAAATAAATTACAAAATTAAAAAAAAAAAAAAAAAAAAAAAGAGTGTAGTTATTTATTATGCCAAGCAACCAGCTCCCACCCTGCTTGCTGCTGAGTGTTGCTCAGAGAGGATGGCTGTAGGCTTTGGGAGGCTCCTAACTCATATAGGAGGACCCAAAAAGCAGTTAAGGGTTCTTCAAGAACATTCTGACTGCTCTTGTAAGAATGAAAAAAAAAACAAAACGAAACCTCTACCAGCTGAAGCCAAGAAGATGACGCATGTAAACAAAGAGAGCAAGACACTCCAAGAAGTGGGTTCTGTTATTTCTCACAGCACAGTCTGCATGGAGAACAAAGCCATGATTAAAAAGTTGCAGCTTATTGTTTATTGCCTCAGCGATATCCAGAGAAAATCTGCTTAGTCTGCAACCCAGAGAAGGATTTTCCCACCTTCTAGCTATGAAAGTCTGAAACTAATTCTGTGTTCTCTGGCCACTCATAATACAGCCTCTACAATCTAAACATAATTAACAATACTGCTGCTGCTGCTGCTGCTAATGAATAAACTAGAAAAGAATCTACCTCACATTTGTCTAATGTTAATTTTCCAGACACAAAGGGAGAAAGACAGGCAAGGACGACAAAGTAATATTTTGAGGTCAAAGCAGGCAATTGCAATTCCATTCCATAACACCATTACTTTCTGAGCAGTGATTACCAAAGGAGCCTCACCAGGTTAAAACAAAAGGTCACCTACCTTTCAGACCTTCCTGGTTCTCAAACTGACAAACAGATATTACCAACACCTTCACGCTGCCTGGAGCCTTTCCCAGCTGCACCCATGAACAGATCATCACGGGCAGCCCAACACCTAAAACCAGCTTTGGAAATATTTCCTATTTGTGCTCAGACCTTTTTTTTCTAAACCTCTCCTGTAATAGCAACCTCTCCTGTCCCACCAAAATCCAAAATTCAAAGCACAAAAATCCCAAAAGCAAAATATATTCCCCTACCCTACTTCCCTAGAACAGCACAAGCTATTCTTAACATCAGGTCAGTAGCAACACAAGGAGAAAACTTTTCAATATTAATTTTTTAAGTTAGTCCAATTAAAGATAACACCTTCAATCTCCCTTATGCTGCATTTTCCAAACATTTTAAAACGTTCAGTTCAAAATGCTGATGATGAAAGAAGCTGAAAGCTAGCTGCTGAGCTCTGCCAGGAGGAAAAACTTTGTCCCTAGGGAAGTGGCCAGCAATCAAACACGTGATCCAGCAAGTTACACCAACCTCTGTCCTATTCCAAGGGCTTCCTTTAATCCAATTGTTTAGATACAGCTTGATATTATTATCCCAGATCTCATTACAACATTGCAGAGAGCAGTCTGCAAGTCCTGAATCGAGAATAAAGAACAGGCTGCAAAATAGTCAGTTTTAGTCCTGGGTGCATAAAAAAAATCTCTGCTAACAACAAGGCATCTTTGCTTGGAGTGAGGGGCAGAAAAAAATGATGGAAAAACAAGGCTGATGTACCATCAAGAAACTACCAAAAGAGGAAATTTCAAAGCTCATCTCCTCCCCTCAATGTTTTAGGTGTGGTTTGGAAACATCTACACGTTCACAGGAAAGACAGGGCAGATGCCAAACCCTGGTCAGAGACCCACCTGTGCTAGGAGACAGCTAACCACCTCCAATGGACCCTTAATTATATGTTGTCCCCACCCAGGTTATCAAATTACATTTCTCACTCTTGCAGCTCTGTCCAGAGCTATCTTCCATGTCTCCAGTCTGAAGAACCAACTCAGTATTGTGTCTTCCTGAATAACTTGAGTTGGAATTAAATTAGGCAGAGCCGCAGTTGAGTGCAACAAAAATTTGAGTGCAACAGTACCTGTGCACACTATTTCTTGAAACTACCATTTCATGGGGTCATTTCTCACCATCTGACCCTCAGACCACAGGAAGTGTGGCATAAAAATGTATTTATGATTTCTGCCTTTACAATGAGTTTCTACTAGATGTTGTTGTCCTTTTCTTTTTGTAAAGCAACTGTTCTTTGTTGGTTCTTTCATTAGAACAAGCATAAACAACAGTTTCACATTGCTCATGTGCCATGAGTGGCTCTCCCTGTGGCACTGAAAGGGGCATGGGCACCTCTCCCCACGCTCAGTGCTACTGGGTGGAGTGTCAACAACTTCCAGTTCCACTCTGCATAAACCTCTGATAAAAACCTGGAACTCTGAGGATGAGAAGAAAAGAAGATAGAGACACAAAATAAACAGCAGGTGTAATTGTTTGCAAGGCTGCTACTGCTTTGAACTACCTTGATTTTGATTTTGCTGTTTTGATAAACCTTGGTTATAGTCCTCTGAAAGTGAAGACCAACATGAAAACTGATGCTGATGCTTGGCATCCAAGCAGTTCCACCAACTCAGACTGGTGGCAAGTAATCCTCAATTGCTAAAACAGTGATTTAGCTCCCAGCACTATACTTAGTTAATTATTTCCTCTTCACCTTTAATATATCACTTCTCTTTTTTTTTTTCGTATTTGTTTAAATTCTAGGCAGCAAGAATGAGAAATCTTGTAATCTTCTTCCTGAAGAGCCTCACATACTGAGCATCACTAAAATATTTGGCACAATAAATGACAGAGCTGCTCTAAAAGAATCATGTATTCCAGAAATGAAAAAGATACATCTGTTGTCTCTTTTGTCAATGTGAAAGGTGAGCCACGTAAAACACGGGATAGCAAAATACTGAGGAATGACAGAAGACATGCCCATGTCAATTCGGGTGTAAGGTTATCCCATTTCCTTTCATTTCTGAGGATCTGACATACTTTGTTTTTCAGAAAGATGTGCAGGAGACCAAAGTAAAGGTTATTAGATCTTGCTGGTCTGAAATCTAGGGGAAAAAAGATCCCTCTTAGCTTTGCACACAGGTATTGTTGGGTTTGACTCTGTTGAGGACTCAGCCACTGCCTGGGAGGCTTGGCTGCCTGTCAGTGTCCATCAGAACATTCAGCCTCTGCAGCCAAGTTTACAGAGGTGTTCCACAGCTCCACTGCTCACCCTTTGGCCAGGGAAAGGCCACGACTTTCAAATCACACCCTCCTTGGGACTACACTCAAAAAGTGCTGCACAGGACCCCACAGAGGCTCAGCAGAGTGCTGGATCAGCAGAGCCAGAGCCCGAAATTTTATGTCCTAGAAGCAGCATGAACAGCTGGTTGAAGACTTCCATTGGCAGAGATCAAGTAAGGACACCTCCCTCACACTGAAATGGTGCCGCAGCCCAGAGTATCCCCTTAGCCCTCCCAGGTGGGAAAAAACGACTTTTTTCTCCTCAATAAAAGAACAAAGACCATTGATTTTTCTGTTTATAGAGGGCAGGCAAAACCAACTCAGGTAAAGTCCTTCTCTAGTACTTGTTTGAGATACGCTGTGTGGTTGGGTTTTTAGAGCTGAAAAAGCTGCATCTCGAGCTGTGAAGCAGAGTTCTCCAGCTCTCACCTGTGTCAGTGCAAGGCTGCAGCAGGGGCAGATTCTGAGGGACAGAAACTTCTTTTCTGGAGGAGGAGGAAGGTGGGCACCTGACACAACTGGCATTCAGGTGAAAGAAAGAGGCTGCAAGGCTTTAACACATTACCTGATTTATATTATTATTTACATTGTTTTAATTTAAAGTACAAAAAGTATTATTTCAGCTCTTTCTTGGATGCACATTGCAGCACACTGACTGACCACTTTATCCCTTTGCAAAGGGTGGCACAGACACTTCATAAATGTTTACTCCAGGATTAAATATTTTTGGTTCAGTTTGCATATGACTCACTAGTAGGCTCCCAGGTTTGCCTGGATTATTTGTTACATTTATTGAATAGTACACCTTTACATATACGAAATTCACTAAAAAAGCAAGGTTCTTGGAAGACTCCTGTTCAGTAAACAGGAATGCCAATATCCTCCATGCTAACAGCCCTGACTGAAGGAGTTTACTTAAGAGGAGGAATTAACTCCAGGGCAGTTATTCTGTAGAATGTCAATAGACAGCAGCACTGAGAAAACTTCTTTTTTTTCTTGTTTTTTTGCTGTTGATTGGGAAAAGGAATCTTTGAAAGAAGAAGACAGCAAAGAATAAACCCAAACACACCAGTCATCAATGAATGAATTCTAATATCAATTATTAAAGATAATTCTGATAGTTGTCTCACAGAATATGGACTTTTCACAGAGGAAACAGAACAGGAATATACACCTCAGAGCCAGCAGCCTCACTCTTGCAGGGAGTGAGACAGAGCACTCTTCAGGCTGAGCAAGTCTCCATGGATAGTTTTTTCTGCCAGCATACTGCCCATCAGGAAAAGGCACTAGTGGGGACGTGGGGGAAGATCACTTCTCCCCTCAAATGATCTCAGCAATTTCATTTTGCAGATGTGTCATAATGAAAATATTATCAAGCATCTTACCAAAATGACATTGTTTAGCCTTGAGAGGGGCTGAGCTGCACAGCCTGATTGTGATCATGGCTCTGGGGCATTTGTCAGGTACTCCCTGTAACACTCAGCACAAGGAAAAGATCTCTAAAGGAGTGGAAAGTGCCCAGGGGCTCACTGGCAGCCACCAGGGGAGGCAGAACAGGATCCCAGTGTGCACGGACACAAAAACAAATGTCCAAGTGGTAAAAATATCCTGAACTACTTCAGCTAAATATTTCAGTGTAAATTTACAGTGCTATCTGCTAATTTAGAGCTCCTGCATAGAACACTCTGCACCTTCATGTGTATTTCTATATTATCTTAATATTAATTTCCCATTGAGTTTTAAATTGAACTAGGAAACATCAATTCTTTCCCATTAGTACTTTGGTGAAGTATTTTGAATCCCCTGCTGTATTGTTTAGTTCCATCTGTTAATGTTTCTTTCTTTCCTTATCACTTCATCCCTCCACTAGCCAGTATTCCTCCCTTGCCATCCCATGTTAATCACTCAGTTGTCACTGCTACCTGACATCTGTCCATGCTAAAGGAGGGGAGAAATGAGGGGGGAGGAAGTTCTGGGGCAGATGAGGAACATAGAAAGAGCCTTCAAATAAAGAGAAGGTTGTAATAAAGAGTGAAAACCTTTCTCCGTGTTCACAGAATACAAAAAAATGGAAGTAGGTAGGAACAATAGTAAGAGAGATTTAGATTAAATAAAGGAAATGCCCTCTCTCAATTAGAAAATGTAATTAAGCACTGGAATACATTTCTGTAAGGATATCAATCGCCTCCAGAGATGGAGGAACCTTTTATGGTCCTTCCCAGACGCAAATCCAGAGATAAATCCTGGACATCCCTTTCCCTCACCTTTCAGAGATCATTCTTTACTGTTATCTTGCAAGATAACAAAGTTTGATTTTTTCATTTAACAAATGCTGTAGAGTTACTAAATCTTTTGGTAAAAGAAATTGCTTGTCTAAGGGACACCAGTGGTCCATAAAAGCTGACAGCCTGTCTGCAAGGGCTGCCAGCAACCGAGCAGGGAGGAGCTTTGCCTGAGCACCTTGCAGAATAATCTCCTTGTGCCCTCCCTGTCCCAGCCACGGGAGCCAGGAAGAGTCAGGAACAATGGCAAACTTCACAAAACTGTCTTAAAGGAAACCATCAGGCCCTACTTGTTATTATAACTCTGAATTGTACCATATTCTTCCGCTGCCTGAAATCCTAAAGGCTAATTTTAAATTGTGAAAGAAGATTTCTGTTTATTAGCTTTTGTCTTGAGTTTTCAGTTGCATCAAATGCTTTTCTATTTCTGGATATAACAAAGACCAAATAGGAATCTCTCATATTTGTATTTTTGTGGGTTTTGTTGTGTATTTTCAAGCAAGTTCCACTTGTTTTGGCAGCTTACAGAATGATTTATCTGTGTAGAGAATTCTCCTGTTCAATGGGACATAGAGAGGTTCTGCTGCAAATTCTTTTAGAGGAATCGCAGAATAAGCAATAGAGATCAGTATCTGATCTGATCAGCACTGTGGTAGTTAAAACAGGGAGAGAAAAACAACATTGTTTTGCACTTTGAAACCTGTTTCTAATCAGCTGAGCTACTCCTATGGGGTCAAATAAAAATGATTAGCTTATTAAAAGCATAGTTTTGCTATTTAATAAGCAAAAATGATTGAAAATTCTGTTCCAGATCCTGATAATTTTAGTGTTTCTAGTTAAGCCTACAAAATTGCATTCATTATTAGTGTCTAGATTCATTAACAATTCAATTTATAGATATTAATGCTTATAATGCATGCTTCACTTGCCAAAACTTGAAGAGAAATTGTTTCAATTAGCTTTCATGGATCATGGATCCTACCGGCTGGGTATTTTTAGACAAAAGATACAAACACATCCCCAAGCAATGCTAATGCACAGCTGAGATCCGTATGGAAGGTCAGCTAATGGTTTAAAGGAAAACCAGTAAATATATTTTACATAGAACAGAATCAATCAAGTATTTGCAAGTCACACCCCTCCCCTTAAAAACACCACAATTCCCTGGGCTGGATTTTTAAAAATAAGCCCTAAGATACATAACCCTAGTGCCTGGGTTAGGGATATTTGTCAGGCTGTGATGAAGCGTGCCAGGTATGCGTGGGCCCAAGGCAAACTGCTTCCTTCTCATTTTCATTCAAACTACACAATTAAAGTCAGCAACGAGGCACCAGTGTAGCCAAGGAGAGAACTGTGCTCAACACTTTATCTTCTGTCTTTAGGTCTGTTCCAGTCAGGGAGAACAACCCAAAACCGACACCAAGAAATCCGTGAGACAGCTGCAGACTGAAACCTGCCAGGAGGACAGAAGGGAGCCCCGAGGGGCAGCGTGCCCACTGTGAGACAGGAGGGACAGGGACAGTGTGCCCACTGTGAGACAGGAGGGACAGGGACAGTGTGCCCACTGTGAGACAGGAGGGACAGGGACAGGGACAGTGTGCCCCCTGTGAGACAGGAGGGACAGGACAGTGTGCCCACTGTGAGACAGGAGGGACAGGGACAGGGACAGTGTGCCCACTGTGAGACAGGAGGGACAGGGACAGGGACAGTGTGCCCACTGTGAGACAGGAGGGACAGGGACAGGGACAGTGTGCCCACTGTGAGACAGGAGGGACAGGGACAGTGCCCCACTGTGTCCTGTGAGACAGGAGGGACAAGGACAGGGACAGTGTGCCCACTGCGAGACAGGAGGGACAGGGACAGGGACAGTGTGCCCACTGTGAGACAGGAGGGACAGGGACAGGGACAGTGTGCCCCACTGTGTCCTGTGAGACAGGAGGGACAAGGACAGGGACAGTGTGCCCACTGCGAGACAGGAGGGACAGGGACAGTGCCCCACTGTGAGACAGGAGGGACAGGGACAGGGACAGTGTGCCCACTGCGAGACAGGAGGGACAGGGACAGTGTGCCCACTGTGAGACAGGAGGGACAGGGACAGGGACAGTGTGCCCACTGCGAGACAGGAGGGACAGGGACAGGGACAGTGTGCCCACTGTGAGACAGGAGGGACAGGGACAGTGCCCCACTGTGTCCTGTGAGACAGGAGGGACAGGGACAGGGACAGTGTGCCCACTGTGAGACAGGAGGGACAGGGACAGTGTGCCCCACTGTGTCCTGTGAGACAGGAGGGACAGGGACAGTGTGCCCCACTGTGTCCTGTGAGACAGGAGGGACAGGGACAGGGACAGTGTGCCCACTGCGAGACAGGAGGGACAGGGACAGTGCCCCACTGTGTCCTGTGAGACAGGAGGTGCCCGCTGCCACACTGGTGGCACTGGGGCACGGCCCCTCGCAGCCTTGGGAGCCGTGGGTGCAGCTGGGGACACAGCCAGGATCTCAGCAGTGCACTGTAAAGCGCTGGCCTTTGATAGTGCAGCTGTGGGATTGCTGCTCCTCCTCCTCGCTGAGCACTTTTGCATTTTATTTTTTGCAGGAGCTGCCTGCACAGGGCAGTGGTTAGAGGCAGGAGGCTGACATGATGAGAGGATGATGGAAAAGGAACAGCAGATATGGATTAGGCATAGAGTGAATTAAATAGTGGGGCACAGGCAAGACTGAAGGAAATGTTAATGGGCATAAGCCAACAAACACCTTCCTTAATTTTCTCTACTACCAAGTTACTTTGCCCTCTTCTCCCCAGAAGCCCTCAGCTTTCCCTTGTGCTGCCCCTTGTGCTCTTGGGTCAGTGACCCCTCTCATGGCTGCAGGACAGGAGCTGGGGGGTTGTCCCCCCAGACAGCAGCAGGGCACACACCAGGTGCAGCCTGGACTCGTGCTGTGGGGATTTGGCACAGCACCCACTGCTCCCCCAGCTGAGAGCAGCTTCCCTCCTGGGGGCTGAGGGACAGCAGGGCTCCAGACCATGGGACAGAGGTGACAACAAGGCTCTAGAAAAGGTGAGAGTGTCAGAGAAGCTGTTATGAGATATGAAAGTTATTGTGCTCAGAATTCCTGTGGTGAGCTCCGCAGGTCCCATCCCCATATTTTGATGCATTTTGGAAAACAGAGTGGGATGCTTCAAGTATCCTCGCAGGAAAAGAAAGTATGCAAGATTTCCATCTTAGCGAAATTTGATTCTTACATGAACAGAAATTCCAAGTTTTGTCTTGTCACAAAGACTGGAAGTTTGCTGCTTGCTGGGAAAAAAAATAACAATAAACACCTCCCTCAAAAATAAAAACCCCACCAAAACAAAATGAGAGAGTGATCTGTGGCAGGAATGCCTGCCTGCCCCAGTGGCCCTCTGCCCTCTCTCACCAGCCCAGCCCAGTGCTGCAGGCAGCTCCTGCTGGTATCTGAACCCAGCCAAAGGAAGCCACTTCCTCATTAAGACATACCCAAATATGGCAATAACATGGAGAGCCAAAAGTAGTAACAGATTTGTTATTACCACTGTGTGGAAATAATTTTTTTTCGCTGTTACTCAATCCAGTTAATTATCCATGCAAAGTAAAGTTATTCCTGGCAGCTGCAGAGGCAGAGCTGACTTGGTAATGGCTGGGGATGGAATGGTTGTTATGCAGGAGGAGAAACTAAATAGTTCAGTAAATTAGTCCAAATAGATCCACACTGGGATTGGCCTTTAGAGATTCAAAATACTGAATTCAATGCTTTTAGGCTTATCATACTTTTTATTTAATAGAGCAGTGTCTGATCAGGGACTGCACCACATCCCAAAGACTGTACAAAGAGGTAATTTTTCAGTATGCCCTGAGGGTAACAGGAAGAATTGCAGAAAGCTTCAAACCATCCAGCTCCCACAAGCATCCTGCATCCTGGACTGGCACTGGAGCACCATGCACAGCCAGCGAGGAATGCTGCTGGTTCCTAAGTGCTTGAAAGGGTGTTACAAAGCACACCCCGAGTGCTTCAGTGGTGTCATGTCCTTGAGGGCAGTAAAGAGCTGAGGGTGCAGCACCAACTCTGCCAGCAGCCAGAACCCTGGGGCATTCTCAGGCACTCTGCTTGCACTTGGAGCTGTTATACGCCCTAAGAAGTGCCCCCACGGTCAAGTTTTACTTCATGGGGAAAAAACAAACCATAAAAAACCAACACTAAACACAAAATGCCACATTTCCTTTGACAATGGGAAAAAAAAAATTAAACCATAGAGTGGAAAACCCCCAAAACTTAGAGAAACCAAGAGCTGAAAGTGAAGAAAACCACAGAATCTATTCAAAAAATTTATTTGAACTGTCCACAGGCAGAGTGATTGTATAAACACTAAACAACAGGAACATAAATGAACACTATGGGAAAAGAAACTGCTGACATTTTTACTGCAGGAAGGACAGACCACCAAGAACAGCCTGACTCAAACACCCAGCGCTGGTTCCCACAGCAGGGCTGTTTGTGTTGGCTCCAGCACCCAGCTCCAAGCAGAACAGTAAGAACATGCATTCTGCTGCTGTTGGAATAACCCCTGCCAACAAATTGATCCCCCAGCAACCAGGCTGTAGGAGATGGGCCGAGATAAATGAGAGAGACCAAGAAAGTAAAATGAAAAGACACCCAGTACTCTTCTTCCAGCGTCAGTGTTCAGTGGGAGCTCTTTCTGTTTCCCTTCTTTAAAATGGGATCAATTCATCCCCCCAGTCCAGGAAGAGCATAACCCAAAAGGGCATTGGTGAGCATGGTAATGGATGTGCAAGGGAGAGGTGGCTGCCCCAGAAACAGAGATTCCACAGATGGTAACAGCCTAAATCAAGCAAATCTCTAAGTAAGGTCTGGGAGGCACTTTCTGAGGAAGAGCCACGTTAATCCCAAGCAGGCAATTCCAGCTGCTGGCTGGAGCCCTGGCAGCACCCCCTGCTAGCCCAGAGCCTGCCTGCACTGCAGCCAACAGCTCCAAACCAGTGCCACTGTCACTCCTCAAACTGCCCAGGGAGCAAACCTGCAGAAAACAGGAATGGAATTGGTCACAAAATATAATATTACGCTTCTTCCTAGAAAATACAGCTCCCTTCTCCCAGAAGGAAGTCCCCTAGCATGGAGGACAACACTGACTGCTGATCATTCTTTTCAGATACCTGAATTCTTTTCTTTCTCACACAGTGTGCTGGCTTGGTACATGAGCTCATCAGGATGTGTGCACACCATGCCACAAATGCAAAGAAAACAGAGTGAATAATTAAAAATACAGTAAATTTATAATTGCTTTAAACTGCCATGCCCCAGTATAGCCTATTTCCTGAAGAGATTTCATCCTTTCACTATTTTCGGCCTTTTAAAGACTCTTAATATTAAATGGAGCTCTGTACCTTTAGTTGTTATTTTCCATCTTGCACAAGTAAACCTTTCCCACAGCATCTTTTTAAGTTATAAATGAAACACCCATCTATTTTCTTTTTCCCACAGATGAGAACATTAAAACATTGACATTTTAATCTGTTTGATACAAGAATGAGTTGTGTCAGCACGCTGCTTCCAGCTACAACAACAGAAAACCCAAGTTTAATTAAAGGCAGAGTGAAGAAGCTGCATGGTGGTGTCTGAACCAAGGATGTACAGCAGATCCTTTCTTGCTCACCATTTTGGGCTCAGGTTCCTCTCTGGGCAGCTGCTGGCCAGGCAGGCCTGAGGCTGGCAGATGTTGCATCTGTGCACACAGCATCAGGGCTCAGCCATGCCATCCCCTCCAGCTGCTGAAATAACCTCAGGCACTCCAATAGCCCTTCTCTCCCTTGCAGTGCCTGGAGCAGCTCTGTGGCAGAGAGCAGCAGTGCCAGTGCCCAGCAGGGTCCTGCTCTGGTCACACTGAGCACAGCAGGGCTCCATCCCATGGAGCAGGAACACTCCAGGATCTTCACTCCTTAGCACCACAGACCACAGCCTGTAAACGCCCAAGTTCCACCCCAAGCACCCCAGCTCTGGCATCCTGTCTGCTGCAGTGCCTGGGAAGAGCTGTCAGAAACCCAGATTAGAGATGATTTCTCCATTACTGTGTGTTAATCAAAAAACATCACCCCCAAAGCCTCCAGACACTGCTAAAGACTCTGAAGCAATGAAGAGACTTCACAGAAAGCATTCTCTCTGCATCCCCAAGAATCAATAATCCACTTGTACAGTTCACTAGGATTCTATTTTAAAACTGTTTTTACAGATTACCAGAGACAAGAGTTTTCCTTCCTAAGGTACACCTTAGAGAAGAGCTTGCAGAAAGAAGTAAAAAGCTGTTGTGAATAAACAGCAAACAGCACAAACTAATCACGTGATATATTTATCAATTCCTTAGCATTGCAGAGGAGCAGCAGATAATATTTGGCAGAGGACATGCAGTGCAGCAAGGGCAGAGCTGGTCTCTGCAGTGTTTGCTCTCCCTGGGATCTGCTCTGTGCCAAGGGCTGGCACCACAGCCACAGAGCCAGTGCTCACAGCTGAGAAATGCCAAGGGTCCTCTGGCACAGGAAAGTATTTTATGAAAACTTTCTACAAGTACAGAAACAAGTAGGATTGCTACTCTTGTACAACTGCATTTCAAAGAGAACCCTTTTCAAGAGGGTAACAGAAAAAAAGACATTTAATAGCAAATTTTATGAGAGAAAGATAAAAACCAGGTAGTTCAACAGTTCCTGAAATCCCAGTGGTGGTCAATAAATCGACTTCTGCTTCACATTATATGAAGAGGCTGTACTTAGCAAATCACTGTGTAAGCTGCCTCAATAACAGCAATCCTGCTATCAAGTTTACTTGCAATGAGTCCAACAAAGAAATTAATTTCTTAGATTACAAGAAAAGGTTATCTAGAACTGGGAAAACACATGAGACAAAGATTTCCACTAATAAAACAAATATCAGACTCAGAGCTGAATTTGAAGCTATCTTTTTTTCTCTGAAAGATTTGAAATCCCTGTGGCCCAAACACCACAGCAACAAAGAAAACATCCTGCAACCTGCCCTGCTAAAAACACGAGGAGAGCAGAACAGGCCACAGCTCTTTCCAGTACATGAGTTAATCCCTCAGCTCTGTGCACACTGTTCCTTGAGCGAGACCCACAACAAGGAAATACACTGCAACTCAAGATCCAGACTGAAAAACAAACCTCACTTTGAACTACCAGCTGATGTACTCCCCACAACTTCAGTACAATGATCTCCAGGATTCAGAATATGCCCTTTTCACAAATACAAAAGTGTTTCTCACAACTCCAGCAAGCATCAAAACACACCTTCCTGGTCTCATCTTACTGATTTTATTGATCTGTTTATTTCCAAGATATTCCACAAGTATCAATCACCCATCTTATTTTCCAGTTATCAATTTTTCATAAATATTCCACAAAAGGGCACCACTTTCCTCTATGCTTCCCTTTATTCCTCTCACTGTAATACACACTGTTCTGTTATTGCTCTCATTTCATAATCCTCATACTTGTCTATGCACATCTAGTGAGCAAACTGACCTGACTGATGCACATGCCACAGGAAGTCAGCCAAAAACATGAGACAACACAGAGGTCTGATTTGCAAGGTCATTATATGAAAAAGTGGATTCCCTGTCTCTGCTGCCCAAAGATCTGCTCCCACCAGCTCTCACAGCAACTCCACCCATCCAACATTCAGGAACTCCACGATCACATCACACAACTGGCATCTGTGTTGATGGCTTGGTGACAACACTGCACTAGCAGAATCCATTTCTATAGATTTGGGGTCACTTGTAAAAGTTTCTTGAATTTCTCTATTTCACAGCAGCAAGGATTTAAACCAATTTTTAATCAATTCCAAACCAAAGCCATGTCATTCACCTGAAATAATACCAGAAAGAGATTTAGCCTGTCAGCTTCTGTCCCACATCCATTTAACCCCAGCTGCCCAAAGCAGTGACAAGTCACAATCACCTCTAGTGCTGCTGCTGTGGCTGGTTAAGCAAGGGAGCTCCAGGAACCTCTAAAAAGGATTCCTGCAGTCCCACAGGAAGAGAGATGACTCTGCTAGGACAGTTATATCTCGAGTGAGTGGCCTGAAGTAGGTCAAATGGGGAAGAGTTAAGATCTAGGTTTCAATTTCCATGGTGATCAGAAGAAAGATTGTCTGAGGAGCTGTTTGGACTATTAATGTCAATTTTTTGTATTCTTTGGAAAACAGGCTATTCAAGAGGACAGAGAGGGGGGGTGGTTTTGTTAGGTCAATGTTGTGTTTCTTTTGTTTTCCAGATTTGGTGATGTGAGTAGCTACAATCTTGTATATATGACACTGCTGGCAAAGCAACAGAATGGCCAATACAAGACTCTGTCTAGAAAAAAAAAATGGAGAGAGTAATATAGCATTAGTGACATGAATTTTCAGAAAATATATTCTTACACTAGCATGGTTTTTAATTAAATGCTTATTGCTAATTAATAGCACGGATATGGCAGGTTTTGTATGGCAGTTGACTTGATGCAAAATGACATTTGATTAAGAAAATCAAAATCAACATGACACATCAAGTGGGCTAGAGACTGATAGGCCTCAGAATGTAATTGCAGATAAGGCCAAATACTAAATAAATGTTTCCAGCTTATAGCAATTAAATACCAACACAAAAGAGAACAGTTTCTTTTATCCCACCCTCAAGAGCTTGACCCTATGTTATGCAGCAGTATTGTCTATGCTCTGAAAAACAAGCACAAGATGATTACTGAACAAATTTACAGATTAGAGTGATGAAAACAAGGATCAGTGGTAGAAAGCAATTTAGTTTGCCAGATGAAGAGTGGAGCAAAGATCACAATTTTTAATACAGCTAAATGTAAGAAAACATGCCCAAGTCCCACTTCCAGGCTGGCAGCCTCTCCTGAAAGCAGGAACTCTGAAAGACCACTGTAGAAAACATTTGTAGGAAGCTTCAAGGCAGATACTGTGGGTAAATAGGGCCATGGAGGTAATTTTGCTTTCATATTTCTTCCAAAGCTAAAACTACACAAGTGAGGCTTCAGAAAACAGGTGATAGCAGCTGGTGACATAAACTCACACTACTGAAAAAACCAAAGCAACCACTCCCCTAGAAAGCTGCCAAAAGTTTGATTGAAACAGAAGTAAGGAAGTATTTGGGCATCTCATTACTTCCTTGAAGGTCAAAATGGACAAAACTCAGGTTTTGAAGACAGGAAACAAGTGAGACATATGCCAATTCTACTCACAGTTCTCCAAGCAAAATCCTCATATGTGAAATACAAGCATTCAAGCTCTTCTGCTTCTTCCTTTCATACCTTGTTTTTGCAGAATATGCAGAGCATTAATATTTATGAACTTAAAGGGAGCTACTCAAACATGGTGAAACTAAACATCTTGCTTTCTTCAGCAATTAAATCCCACTGCTGCATGTCAAAGCTTTTTCCACCTGAGGTATGGAAGTGCCAGGTAATGCTGTGACCTCACTCAGCTGTCACAAAACCTCTCAAAAAGCATTCTGCAACCCCCATGACAGGGCATGGCCCATGCCAACTGCACCCAGAACATCATGAATATATAGAAAGGAGAGGAAGAGAAAGCCTAGAGAACAATTTATCCTGGATCTCTTTACAGCAGAACTCATCTCACCATTCTTGGCTCTTTCAGTTTATTCCTCCACCTTCATAAAGTTGTATTTAGAACATCACATGCAGCTAAACAACTGAAAGCCTGAAACACAAAAGCTCAACAAACATACATACAGAGGAGAGGTGAGAGCATGACAGAGCAGAGGAATTCCAGCCCTGCCTCCCAGCTCCCTGCCTGGGGTCCTGGGATTCTGCCCAGCTGCAGCCCTCCTCCAGCAGCTGTGATCAGTCACCAGCTCTGACACAAGATCTTTTAGCCACACTGAGGGAGATTCCTGCCATGACAAGTATTACACCACAGGACCACCTCAGACACCTTCAAGCCATGTTTCTCCCAGCAGAGCCCACCTGCCCATAAGCCAGGACCCAGCTGCACTGGAGAGATTTGTAGTTTCCCTACCTGCCACCTGCCTCCTTCCAGCATCAATGCATAGCTTCAAAGTCCAAAGGGAAACTCAAAAGAAAGCTGGAGGGACAGAGAGGAATTAATGTCAAAACAAACAAATAGCTTTCAAGTGATTTGGGACTCTAAAAATGAGGGGTGGTATTTTTAGCCTGCATACAAGCAGCTCTAGGTGCTTTTCCTTTGTCCCCATGACAGTAGGTAAGTGAACACACCTGCCTCACCTCACACCCTGCTGATGGTAAACACGAGGTCTTGCATTCAGGTTACAATGTGGAGTCACTTCAGAGCAGCCCTGTGCCAAAATAGCACATTTCTGAGGGATGCAAAGGTATTCAATAAAAAGCTTTTAAAGGCATATTTTTAAACTTGCAGCAGGAAAGCTTTTCTGTGTCAAGACAGTAATTCTTTTAACAGCATTGATCAAAATGTCATTCTTTTATGAGTGTACAATACCTTTTAATGGCATACAACAAACCATTAGGGTTCTACACCTCCGTGCAGCACAGAGCTTACTGGAAAATCAGCAACACTGGCCAAGAGACAGCCACTGGCTTTGAAGCCTCTCATGAGGCAGAGTTCCTTCCATTCTCTGCTGCACCCAAACACCCACAACAGAAGTGGCCTCAAAAAATTAAGTCAAACTTCTCACCACTGTATTTTCCCCCAAATATGCCTCACATAAACACAACAAATATTCTGTCTTTCCAAAGTGGGATTTTATCACCAGGGTCTATTCTGGCTCTTTCTTTTCCTCACCAGTGATCACATACCCCAAGACAGGATTGACTGAGGAGTTGGAGGGGGTTGAATTGAACAAAATGGGTTTGATTTTCAGAAGTGGGATGAAGTACCACTTGCCCTTTCCTAACACTGAAGTCTGGGGCAGAATCCATCTACAAATCATCCAGCTCTTTTTAAGTGCTCCAGGCCTTCAAAGGGTGAGAGCACTGGTGATTGCATTTGCTCTGCTTGAATGGAAGACCAGCATGGGCTTTCTGTATGCACTCAGCACTTTACAGCCTGATTTTAGTCACAAATATCAACAGAAATGGGAATGATTTCCATCAACCCACCTGCGAGGCTTTTCCTGCCAAGGACAAGAGAATATTTATGGGATTTGATCCTCACTGTTAACTGAGCAATGGCAGCAGCAAAAGAACTGGAGTTTGCTTTCTGAAATACTTCTGGATATCAAGCAAGATCTCAGCTGCTTCTGGAAGTGTAAAGCCATCAGTATAAACAAATGAAAAAAACAATTCCCAATAGAACACGAGGTAAAACTGCAAATCAAAGACAGAAAAACTAACTAGAAAAAAAGAGACAAAAAAAATGAGGTTCTAAAATCAAAATCTGGAGTGAAATTAACTTCAGTTAAGAAAAGTTTGAGAGGCTGCTTATGTCTCTTACATGCTCAGAAGCAGCTTTGTGCCTCTGACTTCCAGTTATGAGATGTTGCTGTAAGTTTTCTCAGTTCTATCTAAAATTTAAAAATTAAAGTTAATATTTTTCTTCAGGGCAATTTTTATAAGTATACACAAATTCAACCCAAACAGGAGAATTTATGCTCCAGAAGATGTCATTGTCTCAGCCAGAAAACCACAAAGCCAATGATGCTTACATCTTCCCAGCATTCATTAATATATTAAACATATATTTTTGGAGGTCACCCTCCAAAAACCAGGACAGTGCCACATGATTCAGCTAACAGCCCAGACCAAAACCTGGCCAGAGTCAGAATTTCATAGTTACCAGGGAGGGATTTCTCACTGTCACATACCAGAAGAGTTCAGAGCTGCTCCTTCATGGTTGCTGTAGTCAAGAGTAGTAGTCAAGCATAACTCGGGATTTTTTTAAATACACAGGTGATTTTCTAGGTTATCCTGCATTTTGCAATAGCAGTTAATGTTTTGTGACATAAACTACATTCTGTGCAATAAACATTGTGGTAGCATAAAAAAGCTGTTCCAGTGTTTCCCCCCTACTCCTCTACAGCTTGATTCAATAAAAGCAACTTTCTATTTCTTCATCTCATCAGTGGTGTGGAAATAAACTAAGGTCTTAAATTAAGGGGGTCAAACAGGACCAACACAAGCAGGAACCCGACTCCCTGAGCACTCCAGCTCAGTGTTTCACTTTAAACCTCCGCCCGCGAAGGCTTTTATTAGCAGGTTTAGCATAGTTTCTCAGAAACTAGAGACACGCATGCCACTGTCCAGCAGGGCACCAGACCAGGTGATGCTTCCCAAAGGCTCTGCAGCACAACCTGCCCGGAGACAGTTTTGCAGCCGCGTGTCTCATCCCAGCCCGGCCCCAGCGCGCCTCCCGAGCCCAGGGGCTGCGCAGCCCCGCGCACCGACTGACCTGCTCCTCCGCGCGGCCCAGCGGCACGGAGCCGAGCGCTGCCTGCCTGCCCGGGCCCTCTGGAGCGGGGGAGGCCGGCGGGAGCTGCTCCGCCAGCGCTGCCCGGGGACGCGGCGGGGACGCGGCGGGGACACGGGACAGAACACGGGACAGAACCCGGGACAGAACCCGGGACAGAACACGGGAGCCCTGCCCGCCCCAGGCCCCGCCAGCAGCGGCAGCGCCGTTCGAACGGCCCGCCAGCCCCGCCCCGCCCCTGACTGACAGGGCTCTGCTCCAATCCCGAGGCGGGGGCGGCTCAGCCCCGCCCCCACGGCCACCAATCAACGCCCGCCGAGGGCGGGGGCGGTGCCGCTGCGCACGCGGGAGGCCTCGCGAGCCCGCGGGGCCTCACGGGCGTTGATTGACGCAAGCAATGTCCAATAGAAGCTCGGCCTCCAGCCCCTCCTGGGCGCCGATTGGACAGCGTGAAAGGGGCGGGGCGCTCGCGCGGCGCCGGGGCGGGGCGTTGCCATGGGGACGTGCCCCGCGGCAATCCTGTCCCGTCCCGTCCCGTCCCGTCCCGTCCCATCCCGTCCCATCCCACCCCATTATCCCACCCCATTATCCCACCCCATCCCGTCCTGCTCTGTCCCGTCCCGTCGGGCTCTGGCAGCGCTGCCCTGGCCCCACGCCGCCACTGGACCCTGATGTTTAAGCCGATGGAGGAGTTGGTGCCTCTGAGCCACACACGGATCTGATTCGAGACAGGGGAAGTCTCTAAACCCAGGAGATGCTGGAGCTGGTTTTCCCCTGTAAGGGAAGCAGCCAGTTTGGGAATGGATGGGCGGTAAAAAAGGTGCCATTAGCACAGGTCACGCATAAGCCAAGCTTCTCACGCCTCAGACATTTGTTTATGCGACCGTATAGAAACCAAATTGCTGTAGGCAAAAAAATTAAAAAATGCACAGACAAATGATAAATCATAGGAGCAAGGAGCTGCCCAGCTGTTCCAACACTTGGTGGAAAAGCAGGAAGGGGATGGAGCTTGGTGAAACGGTGGTGATGTAAATAACAAAGATCCGTCTCCCTGTGGGCAGCCCCTGCTCGCCGTGCCCGGCTGGCAAAGCTTCAGGCTGGGACCCTGCCAGCAAAACAGCCCAGAAATTCACTGCCTCCCCCTGCTCCAACTGGAGTGCGACCCAGAGCGAGGGAATGCCTGCAACTCTGGCTGCCGTTAGAAGAGGAACGAAGCAAACCAAATATTTTTGTAATAAAAATTTAATATCCTTTTTTTGGGCTTTGTAATCAAAGCAGCTTTCTAAGCTATGCGCGCATGCACAGTAATCCTCCACTAATCCTGCTCGCCTCGGGCATGTGAGATGCTACAGAAATAACAAGGCAGTGCATACTACAGAAGAAACTTCTAATTTGTTTTTGTCTAGCTCAGCATAAGGCCAAGCCCCAGGTGCAATGGACCATCACATGAAAAATGTAACAGAGCTCAAATGTAAAATGCTCCTGCAGCCAAGTATATTGATCAAATACCAGATGGCATGAATGGGGTAACTGTGGGGTGGTGTTGGGAATGGAAGTCAAGTTCTAAATTCTTTTTCCAAAACAAGATACCATTTAAATTTGTGAAATCCAGGGAAACGGCAAGAAAGCCAGAGTTTTGTGAGGGTCAGAGCCCAGTGACCGTGTGAGGGAACTTTTAGAGGCCAACTCTGGGTTTATTTTATTGTGGCTAACAGACTAAAAGACCCATCCTAGATTGGAATGGAGCCAGGGCCTGAAACTGAAATTGCTCCCTAGTAAGTGATTTGCTGCAGTTAGTGAGTTGAGGGAAGCATTCCTGTCCCATCCTCCTAAACCCGCTGTCTTGGCAGTGTTAAAAAATACACCCAGCCAGGAGAGGTGGCAGGATGCCAGAACAAGACATAAAGACCATCTTTCCTGAGAGGGTCATCCAGCACATTGTCAGCAGGGACTGCTCCCCCAGCAGCCTGCCAGGGGCTCCTCTGGAGCAGCCCTGGGGTGGCACAGAGAGCTGCCAGCAGCACAGACCCATGGCCACCAGGGAGGGACACCAGGAGGGGCAGCTCCAGTGCCACCGTGTCCCTTCACAGGTACTGCAATCCCTCACTGCAGAGCAGCTCTGACCTCACTGTCACCGTGTCCTGCACTGCAGGGCAGCTCTGACCTCACTGCCACCTGCAATCCTGCACTGCAGGGCAGCTCTGACCTCACTGCCAGCACATCCTGCACTGCAGAGCAGCTCTGACCTCACTGCCAGCACATCCTGCACTGCAGGGCAGCTCTGACCTCACTGTCACTGTGTCCTGCACTGCAGAGCAGCTCTGACCTCACTGCCACTGTGTCCTGCACTGCAGGGCAGCTCTGACCTCACTGCCACCTGCAATCCTGCACTGCAGAGCAGCTCTGACCTCACTGTCACCGTGTCCTGCACTGCAGGGCAGCTCTGACCTCACTGCCAGCACATCCTGCACTGCAGGGCAGCTCTCTGGCCTCAGGCAGCCCAGCAAGGACACACCAACGCTGCCCACCAGCACTCTGCCTGCCCAGGGGGAGGCACAATCCCAGGGCTGTACCCTGAGCATGTGCTGGGAGCCCTCCCTAAACCTGATCCCTCCAAGAGCAGCAGAGCAGCCCTGCTCCAGGGCTGTTACAAACCAGCCATCCTGCTCCTGGGCTGTTATACACGAGCCATCCTGCTCCTGGGCTGTTACAAACCAGCCATCCTGCTCCTGGGCTGTTATACACAAGCCATCCCTGCTCCAGGGCTGATATAAATGACCCATCCTGCTCCTGGGCTGTTATACATGAGCCATCCCTGCTACTGGGCTGATATAAATGAGCCATCCTGCTCCTGGGCTGTTACAAACCAGCCATTCCTGCTCCAGGGCTGCCAGAGCTGTTATACATGAGCCATCCTGCTCCAGGGCTGCCAGAGCCATCCCCCTGGCCCAGCCCAGCAGCCAGGCACGGTGGCACCCAGGGCTGGCACAGTCAGTAGCTGCTGTGGACACTGAAGGGGTTAAACCTGGAGGCTGCTCCCCTGTGGGCTCTCCTTGGGCCTTGGCTGCCCCAGATGTGCTGGAGCTGAGCAGCCCCTTTAGAGGTTCACAGGTGGGGCCTGTTTGTGGCACCTGTGCTCAGAATCTCAGAATCACACAGTTGTTAGGGCTGGGAAATACCTGAAAGATCACAAAGCCCAGCCTTCAGCAAAGCACCACCATTGTGTTCACCACTAAATCATGTCCCCAGGTGCCACATACACATTAAAAAAAAAAAAATTCCAGGGAAGGTGATTTTACAGCTTTCCTGGGCAGCACCTGTGCCAGCCCTTTCCATGAAAAATTTTCCCTAATATGCAACCAAACCTTCCCTGGCTAAACTTGGGGATATTTCTTCTCATCCTATCACTTGTTCCCTGGGAGAAGAGATTGGCCCCTCCTGGCTCTAACCTCCTAGCAGGTAGTTGTAGAGAGTGAGAAGGTCCCCCCTCCAGTGCTCCTGCATTTGGGGTGAGATTAAAATTGTAATGTCAACTATTAAAATATTAATGTGATCCTTTCAATTTCCTTCTGCTTCACAGGGAGCAATGGCATGTGGAAGAAGGTTTGCTGTGATTCCTCTGAGATGTGAGAGAGTAACTAATTACTGGAGAAGATGAGATACAGTCCTGTGATTCCCTGGAATATCTGCTGAGCCTCAGGACAGCTTGTATATAATGGAGCCACTCTTCTACAAAGAAAAGATAAACAGAGCAAAAGAAAGACAGCGCTGGAGCAAACAGCAGCTCTGGATAGTCACTGGTCTCAGAGTTAATCCAGAACCTGGAAAATAAGGCTGCAGACAATTAATTAGGGGAATAACGCCTGTAAATAATATTTTACAGTAGGATTAGTTCATCTGGAGGGTTCTGGTGAGCTCATAGGAAGTGTGGGGAGAAAGGTAAAGAAGATACTAAATTGCCCCAGCTGTTTAAATGATTCCTGCAGATCCTATTACAGAAGAGAAAGGGAAATGGCTTCAGAACAAATCATATGAGTTCCTATTTCCAGTGGCCCAACAGCCCCTATAAAAGAGAGAGAAAACGCCTGTGTGCTCTGGAAGCAATAAAACACATTTGTCCCCCATTCATCACTGCTTATCCTCGGGTGTGTGCAGACACTGCCGAGACCCTGGGGGCGGGGATGAGCAGAGCCCAGGGGGATGGACAGAGCCCGGGGGGATGAGCAGAGCCCTTGGGGGATGGACAGAGCCCGGGGGGATGAGCAGAGCCCTTGGGGGATGGACAGAGCCCGGGGGGATGGACAGAGCCCGGGGGGATGAGCAGAGCCATGGGGGATGGACAGAGCCCTTGGGGGATGGACAGAGCCCTTGGGGGATGGACAGAGCCCTTGGGGGATGAGCAGAGCCCGGGGGGATGAGCAGAGCCATGGGGGATGGACAGAGCCCGGGGGGATGAGCAGAGCCATGGGATGAACAGAGCCATGGGGGAAAGGACAGAGCCCTTGGGGGATGAGCAGAGCCATGGGGGATGAGCAGAGCCCGGGGGGATGGACAGAGCCATGGGGGAAAGGACAGAGCCATGGGGGATGAGCAGAGCCATGGGGGATGAGCAGAGCCCTTGGGGGATGAGCAGAGCCCTTGGGGGATGAGCAGAGCCCGGGGGGGATGAGCACAGTCCCTGGGATGAACACAGCCCCATGCTCCGGAGCAGCTGCCCCAGGGCTCCCTGAGCAGTTTTTGGGAACAGGGGAATGTTATTTCTACACTGGGTTTTTTTGTCATTAATATAACAAAAAAAAGGGGTCTTTTTATTGTCCTCTGCATTTCTGGCATTTTCAACTGCAGCTGAGTTTGGGCACACATTTTGCCCTTGTAGTGGGCAGCAAGTCTGTCTTCTATGTCAGAACATAAGTTTAATGATGTTTCTATGAAAAGGCTCAGCTCCATGGCCCCATATCTTCAAGTCCCCACATTGCCAGCCATGATCATTGGGTATTTCCAGATGCTGCCAGGGCCTTCCTGTTGATTTGTTTATGGGGTGATTTACAGCACCTGGAGTTTTGTTATTTCCCAAGGTCATGTCCTGTGCCATGCCTGATGCTCCTGCCTCATTGCTGCTGTGATCTCTGCACTCCTCAGCAGCTGAACTGGGTGTCCAGTGCCAGTGACAAATTCACCTGCAGTGCTCACACACACCACACCATTGCCTTTGGAAAATAATTACTGCACAGAGACCGATCCTGTTAGATTAAGACAAATTAAGAATCTAATCTATAGGTTTGCTGTCAGGCTCCCAGGGTCAGGGGTCGATACAGTATATTGCGGGGAGGCTATAGGTTACCCCTGCCCCAATATTTTATCATAATAAACCAAATGGGGACAAAACACCCAGCAGCAGCCCATAAATCTATTAGCAGTGAACTGTCAATGTCCCACATACCCGGGTAATTTGTTAATTCAGAGCTGGGGCTCTTTTTTCACTAGACCTTGTAAACTCCTTTTTGAAACATCAATAAACCATCTGCTTTGACTTGTTAATCAAACGACTTTATTCAGTCCAAAGCAATTTTTTCCTAATAAAAACAGAGTATTTATCTCCATGGCTATAATAGAGGATTGTTTTCAACTGTTCACTTATAGTTAAGAAGCACATTTAGTTTGGATTGATTTCCAATGCTTCGGTCATATCTTGTCACTTCCCATTTCTTACACACAGCATCTCAGTTTAGCTCCCTAGCAGGGAAAACACAACCTGCCCCAGTCAGTGCTGGGAGTGGCACCAGGGGAGTGGTAACCAGCAGCAGAAAGGTCATGGAAATCAAACTTCAAAGAGCTGAACACATCCTTGTCAGCTCTTGGGCCGCTCCCAGCTTTTCCCAGCCTCTTCCTGCAGCTGCACCTGTCTGGTTCCCACCTCCTCCCAAGCCAGCACAGGATTGCACCTGGGACATCTCCAGGTGCTGTTCCCCTGCTGTGAGTCCTGCCGAGGCTGTCGAGCAAAATCTTGGCACAGTGAGCTCCAGCTGCTTTACTGGGGGCAGCTGGTGGTGAGGGGTCTTGAGGTGGGTGCACAGGGGGCTGTGGTGGGTGCACACAGGGCCGTGGTGGGTGCACACAGGCTGTGGTGGGTGCACACAGGGCTGGGGTGCACACAGGGCTGGGGTGGGTGCACAGGGGGCTGTGGTGGGTGCACAGGGGGCTGGGGTGGGTGCACAGGGGGCTGTGGTGGGTGCACACAGGGCTGGGGTGCACACAGGGCTGTGGTGGGTGCACAGGGGGCTGTGGTGGGTGCACAGGGGGCTGGGGTGGGTGCACACAGGGCTGGGGTGGGTGCACAGGGGGCTGTGGTGGGTGCACACAGGGCTGGGGTGCACACAGGGCTGGGGTGGGTGCACAGGGGGCTGTGGTGGGTGCACAGGGGGCTGTGGTGGGTGCACACAGGGCTGGGGTGCACACAGGGCTGTGGTGGGTGCACAGGGGGCTGGGGTGGGTGCACAGGGGGCTGTGGTGGGTGCACACAGGGCTGGGGTGGGTGCACAGGGGGCTGGGGTGGGTGCACAGGGGGCTGGGGTGGGTGCACAGGGGCTGTGGTGGGTGCACACAGGGCTGGGGTGCACAGGGGGCTGGGGTGGCTCTCAGTGCCTGCCTGCTGCCCCCCGGAGCACAGGGAAGGTTTTGGGGCGATCGTTCGGCCGGGATGGGTGGAGGATGCAGTTCACGGCGCGGCGCAGAGGGGGAGATGCTGGGCAGAGGAGCGGGGGATGCAAAGGAAAGGACGCCAAGCCCGTTCGGCCGGGCGGGTGTTTTTCTGCAGGTCTGTCGCCGCTGCAGCAGGAGGGGGCGAGCTCCGGCAGCTGCAGCGCTGCCCCGGTGACACGCCGGGTGACGGGCTGCGCACCCCGGCTCACAGCTGTGTCCCCGCGTGTCCCACGGAGCGCTGTCACACGGCTGGCCCCTGCTGGGACCCCTGCAGGGCACCCGGCGGCGGCACAGGCGGCAGCAGCGGCCACGAGCCCGCTGTGGCTGCGGCGTTGCAGCTGTGCACAGCTGGGCTGCGCCGGGACACATCTGGGCAGCGCTCCTCACTCGGGCACGCAGGGAGGGCTGTCCCAGCCCGCCCAGGCAGCTCAGGCCAGGACAGGTCCACCCCTGCAGCACAGCCCAGCCCTGCCTTGTGCCGCCTCGAGGAGCCGGGGAAGCCCCGGCTGATCCTAACCAGACTCTGCCCCTGTCAAACACCTGCTCCAGACTGAAGAACTGCAGATCTGCCTGAAGCACGGCCAGCAAACACCTTTCCTACACGCAGAGTGAGCCCTGTGGGCAGAGAGCCGGGCTCAGCTCCCCTGTCCACAGTCAGTGGGTCAGTGGGTCAGTGGGTCAGTGGGTCAGAGGGGTCAGTGGGGTCAGTGGGATCCGCTTTGCTCATTGTGGGGCCGGGCTGTGCCCAGCCCCGTCCCCGTGCCCGGCTCCCCCCGGCCGCAGCTCCCGGGGCGGGTTCAGCAGCCCCGGCCCCGTCCGAGCCCCCACGGGGAAGGGGCAGCGAAACAAAGTCATTTATATAATGTATCTCCCCGCTGAGCTCCTAATGGCTGCCGCTTTTGTTCTGCAGTGCCTGCCTGCCTGTGATGGGCAGGAAGCCGCAGTCTCCCTTTGTTCCACGGCCTTATTCAGCAATTTAGATCCATCATAAAAATCAAATATGCATGTTGCAATCGCCTTGCGTAAAACAGCTTCAATTTTCGCCTTTCTTTAATTGAACTCCATGGGAGAAAGAGGCAGGGCTGGGGAGCAAGGGGCAGCAGGAGAAGCGCTTTGTGTTTTTGTTCAGCGGGCTGTGAAAATGGGTAGTAATGAAAATACAGAATTTTTATCTTTGCCTCATTATTAAAAAAAAAAAAAGGACAGAAATCCTTGATAAGGCCTCTCTGGTAGAGGACAGTGTGTGGGGGAGCAGCCTTTTCCCTGTGCTGTGGGGATGGCAGGCTCGGGGCTGGGTATCGGGGTGGCCTCGGGTCCTGGCAGGGAATGGGGACAGAGCTGTGCTCTAACACAGCAGGCTGGGCTGGCACACCACGGCTCTGCTGCTTTTATCGTCCCGAGTGCCGAGGTGCTCTTCCCTTGCTGTGTGTCTGTGTCTGTGTGTGTGTGTGTATTTCTGTGTCTCTGTGTGTGTGTCTGTGTGTATTTCTGTATGTGTGTGTGTGTCTGTCTGTATTTCTGTGTTTCTTTGTGTCTGTCTGTGTGTGTCTGTGTGTGTCTGTCTGTGTGTCTGTGTGTATTTCTCTGTGTGTGTGTTTGTGTGTGTATTTCTGTGTGTCTGTGTGTATTTCTCTGTGTCTCTGTGTGTATTTCTGTCTGTGAGTCTGTGTGTATTTCTCTGTGTGTGTATTTCTGTGTTTCTGTGTGTCTGTCTGTGAGTCTCTGTGTGTCTGTGTGTGTGTGCGTACTTCTGTGTGTCTGTGTGTCTGTGTGTGTGTCTGTGTGTGTGTCTGTGTGTGTGTCTGTCTGTGTGTCTGTGTGTATTTCTCTGTGTGTGTGTTTGTGTGTGTATTTCTGTGTGTCTGTCTGTGTGTGTCTGTGTCTGTGTGTGTCTGTCTGTGTGTGTCTGTGTGTATTTCTCTGTCTCTGTGTGTATTTCTGTCTGTGAGTCTGTGTGTATTTCTCTGTGTGTGTGTGTGTGTCTGTGTGTCTGTCTGTGAGTCTGTGTGTGTCTCTGTGTGTGTCTGTGTGTCTGTCTGTGTGTCTGTGTGTATTTCTGTGTGTGTGTGTGTGTGTGTGTGTGTGCACACCTCTGCGTGTGCAGGTGTATTCCCAGCCTGGCCAGCAGTGTCTGCCTGAGAACCCCCTCCCCCATGCTGAGAAAAAACCCTTTTTTGCTGTGACAATTCAATATAATTGAAAGTTTGCTTAGGAAAGAGAGTCTTTTTAACAGAACATGCTCACAGCCGAATCGATATGAATTATACGGCACAGAAGATGCCTAGGGTATTAAAACATTAATTAAGTAACATCATGCTCCCATCTAACCAAGAGCACAATAGCATTTATAGGTACCAGTGTCTGTTCTCTGGGGCAGTGGGGAGTCTCTCCTCTATCACACAGAGGCTGAGGGAGACTGGAGGTCCCTGTGCTGTGGCTCCTTCCCAGCTCAGCAGGCGCCGTCCCTGGGGTGGCACAGCGTGTCCCCTGCCCCTGCCCTGTCTGAAGGAGCCTGTGGCTGCTCGGCTGCCTCTCGTTTTTGGGGTGCTGCCACCCCGCTGCTGGCTCGGGGTGACAGCTGGGCCCTGCTGGGGACAAGCCACCAGAGCCAGTCCCACACGGCCCCGCCAAGGGGCTGAGCTCGGCTTGTGGCAGTGCTGGGAGCTCAGGGCTGAGCTGCCCTGGCACCGAGCAGGGGCTGTGCCCGGGCAGCAGCGGCTGCAGCAGCTCCCCAGCCCGGGCACTGGCACACCAATGCCACAAAACACCAAAATAGAAAGTCATTGGAGTGAAATCAGTGTCTTCACCACATCCCCTCTGGCAGAGCGTTAATTAAAATGACTCTCTAGTGCTTTAGATCATCAGGTGTACCTTGTTAACGAGCTTGGAACAGAGAACCAGCTCCACACTGGAGGTGAAGCGCTGATGGAATTAACCCTTCCCCACTGCTGGCACAGCCCAGCCCGGTGGCAGCTTCCAGCACATCCCTCTGTGCTGGGGACATCTCAGCAGCATTCCAGTGCCACTCAGCCAGGTGTGAGCACGGGCCCTGCCTGGTCCCTGGGGACCTGGACACAGGAGTGATTCTGCCACATCCCTCCAGCTGGAAATGCAGCTCCAAATCCATCAGCTAGGCAGGTCCTGCTATGGTTGTATAAATATGCATTTTTTGGCCTGTAAGAGCGCACTAGTGAGAGCTGAATCTCTTTGAGGTGATGGCAATGAAAGGTCATTAAAAATCACTCCCAGCTTTCTCTCACCAGAATCACAGCATGGAAAAACCTTTTAATTCCTATCAGAGGCTTGCACAATTCCCATGGATGGGCTGCTCTGTGCAGGATGCTGCACAGAGGTTTTTAGTTTGCAGCTTGTGCAGCTACTCGAGGCCATTTACACCTTCCTGAACATAACGAGGCACTTCCTCAAGCGTGGCTGTTTTACAGTGGAATTCTACCCAAGAATAAATGGCACCATTATATAATAAACGTACAGCTGGCTGGTGCAGGAGCAGGAGGCGTTAATGCAGCGCAGTGCAAACCCCAGCAGCAGGAGGGTCACATCGTGACCCTGTCACTGCCCAGCCCTGTCTGCCCGGTAAAGCTGCAGGAGGGAGTTTTCCTATTGATAACACCCCAGCCAGCTGAGAGACAATCCAGATCCCTGCCTGCTTAGGCTCCTGCCAGAACAGTGCCCAGGCTAGGGACAGGGCCAGGCAGCCTGGCCAGAAGAGAGTTTTAGGAGCCCTGAGCTGCAGCGTGCCCACGGCCCTGGGGCAGGGGCAGACCCCCACAGCATCCAGAACCACAGGGACCCTGGTGATTTTGACTGTGCTTTGCAGTTCAGGGCCAGTGGAGCCCAGGCCCGTCAGCAGGAATGGTAATCACAGAACGCTCCACACCCCTGGGAGCTGCTGGAATTCCTCCTGTGCCCCCGGAGCTCAGCCCGAGCTCTCCCGAGGAGGGGCAGGGAGCCCCTTGCTGTCCTGGGAACTGCACCAAGGACAGCCACGCTGGCAGCTGCCTGCCCTCCTGCACTGCTGCCTGTGTATTCTTATCGCTGTAGTTAAAAATCACAGATGAGCTGCGGCCCGTGACTCCTTTTGGATGTGGTCCCTGTCAGTGAATTTCAAGCCTTTTCTGCTGCAAGGGGCAATTTTTTGGCAGGAGAATTGTGTACTGAACACTCAGCAGTTCCTCTGGGTTCCCTCCCTGCTGCAGAGGGAGAGCGACGAGTCGCCACTTACCTACTCACCTGCATCTTCCTCTGATCTATCGGCAGGAACAGCCGTGACTTTTTTTAGCTGACAGGTTTCAGGCTGGACCACCAAGGCATCGCACCTTCCCTGGAAGCACGCCCTAAGGAACCGTGCCGGAATCCTCCTGCAGCCGTTCCACGGTGTGGGCTGGCGCCGAGCGTGCCGCAGCTGCAGGGGACGGCTCCCGGGGACACGCCACGGCGCGGGCTCGGCGTGCCCTCGGCCAGGCCAGCGCACCCACCCAACGCGGACCCAGCGCACGCGGGACAGCCACACCGCAGCTTTTGCTCATTTTGTTTTTAATGTATCACAATGAGCAGGAAACATACGTGATGAAATAGTTCCAAAGGAGTATATTCAATTACCATCTACAGTCAACTCAACTATGACAACAAAGTCTTTTGTGACAAGATTTTTTTAGAGTTTTGAAAGTTCCATGTGGTTTGTTTTCTGTCAGTCTCATGTATTTTGGTACAGTTCGAGATCAGCATTGTTACAGTAACAAAAAAGCTAACAAGACTACAGTATAGAAAAACACCAAGAACATCATTTTTGGTTTCACTTGCTCTAGTTTTTGTACATTGCAAAGGCTGTTCATAACCCTCTTCACCTCATTTATGCTTTCTGTTCTACCCAAACTCGCCCCCCCCCCAAATAAAAACAAAAAAAATAGTCAAAGTTTTGTTTCACAGTGGGCAGTATCAGCGCCAACCAAGCGACCAACCAACAACCAAGCGACCGACCGACTGACCAACCAACCGACCAACCAACCAACCCAACTTCTGCTTCTATTTAAAAGCTTTTATTTTTATTTTTTTTTTAAAGCAAAATATATTTTGGTGAGCGTGCTGGCTGTGTCCACCCGCCTCGTCCCCCGCCAGCCCCAGGTGGCCCCGCACACCCCTGACGCTTCTCTTTATTCTCAATTGTATCAAACTTTGGCCATCTTCACCACTTAAAAAAGCTTTTTATTAAAAATAAAACAGAAACCCGCTTAATGCTAAGTCTGAAGAGCTTTCCTGGTGCCCAGGCTGGCCCTGCCCTGCCGCTGGCTGGAAAGGCCACGCGAGGGCTGGGGGTGGCCGCGGGTCCCGGAGGAGGAGGAGGCAACCTCGCACTGAAATAGTCTCTAGAAACATTTAGAAAAAATACGAGGAAATGAATTTATAAAACCTTTTAGTGGGTGGGAAGGAGGAGGGGGAAGGAGGAGAGAGAAATTGCACTATGACCAAGCAATATAATTAAAAAAACGAAACAAAACAAGACGCAAGAAAAGGATTTCCAAAAGAGACCTTGCGGAATCGGACAGATAAAGCTCGTGTTAAACCGGGAACTGGCATCACAGAGAGAATCCAAAACAAAACAAAACAAAAAAATTTCTATATGATACAGACAGAGTAACATACAACAGTTAAATGGCAAAAAATATATATATATATTTCATAGAATTACAAACAAGATAAAATAATGGAAAAAAAAAAACTGTACAACTTTAGAATTTAAAAAATGTTCATCTCAAACACAGGGAGAAATACAAGAACTTCTGTTAAAGAAAACAGTTTGTTAAAACAGCAAACGCTCCGTGGGTACGTGGTTCTGTTTTTGACACCTTATGCTACAGCTGGGTCCCGGGAGGAACATCCGGTGGTTCGCGCTTTAGTATCAACTACTTAAAAAACAATTAAAAAAGGAATTTGCACTGTGCATTAGCCTAGTCAGAAATATGTACAACAGTTCAGGATCTAGTCTTTCATCAAACTAAAACCAAAACTCCATAAAAATATAAGTGTCCCGCTGTGAGTCTCTGGGGAGCTCGCCCGGAGCAGCGGCCGAGCTCCTGTCGCGTCTGCCGGGCTCCCTTCCCACGCAGGAGGACGATGACGGTGGGCAGAAGGCTCTCGTGCTTTTGGGCAGAGGAAACGTGGTGGACAGAGGTTGTTTCTGTTGGCATTTGGTTATGGAAGGGAACAGCAAAGCATCTACGTCTCCAAAATCTACATTTTAGCAGCATAAAGTTTTCCTTTCAGAGTCTGGGCCGGCTGAGGTGCGTGCGGGCTGGGGGCCGGGGGCTCCCTGAGCCTGGCACCCGCTGCTGCCACGGAGAGATCTTGGGAACAGAAACCTGCCTGGGGTGCACTGGGTGCTCGCTAGGAGTTGTCTCTCTGCTTGCAGAAGAAGCACAGATAACAACCTGGGTACGTTTTTTTATTCTTTATTTAAACTTAGACTTGTTTGTTTAAATCAGAAACAAATTCTCAAGTAAAAAGAATCCTTTTTGCTCATTCTGCACCAGTGGTGAAGGGTATGTCTTTGGATTTTATTTAAAGCATGAATTTTCTTTAGAGAAAAAAATGTAACAAAACCTTTTTTTTTTTTTTTTTTTTTCCAAAAGAAGGAATAGAGTGCAGCCTAATTACACAAACAGAACCGATGCTCAGAGGTCAGGAACAGAGTCTTTGAAGCATTTACAAAATGAGTCAAGGAAGAGGGGAAGAAAAAGAGAAGAAAAAAAGAGAAACGGAAAATAAGAATAAAGTAAGTGCACAAGGGTAACAGACATAGGTAAATCGCATGTATATGCCTTAAAAAGTTTCAAACCCCCAACAAAAAATATTCTGCAAGGGATCCTACTGACCCCCAAAACCCTTTGAACTTCTTTCTTTAGTTTTTATAAAATAATTATGCAACCACCCTCTAAGAAATGAAGGTAGCGACCATAAGTGGAAGATTACAGGATGGGGACGGGGATAAAGGTACAAAGGGGAGAAAAGCTCAGGCGAGTCGATGGATCGCAATCTATCTGTCTAGGAATGAACAAGACAACATCAAATGAGAAGCCGTCAGCTGGACCATACAAAAGCTAAATGTACACAAAAGGGTTTTTTCTTTTAAATCTACCATACTGCTTCAGTTCATTTCCAATGCAACAATCTACTCAACACCAAAAATGGTCATATCTATCATAAATACAGAAAGTCAGTTGTTTTAAAACTTATTTTTTTTAAGCTCCAAGTCCTCAACACTCTTTGTGTGGATTTTTTTTTTTCTGAAAAGTGGGAGTGCTTTACTTTTCCCCTTGGAATTGGCTTCAGCAGAAAAGCTACCCTTAAAATCCCCGAAAAGCTAAAGCAGTTCACATTGTTTTTCTCTTGAACACTTTCTGCCCATTTTAAATTAACAAAACCCCCCTTGAAAAACAAAAAAACCCCAAAAAAACCAAAAAAACCAACAGAAAAAAAATCCTTTTCTGGAACAAAACCAAACCAAAACAAAACCCCCAAAACAAACGAAAGAAATTATATATATATGTATATATATATATATATATATAAAACAATGATTCTGAAAACAGAACAAAGTGTGAGCGATTGACCTGAGAATAAAAAGACATTACATTTCTTTTTTCTTTTTAGCAAGCCATTGGTATCTGAATGCTAAGATAGCAAGAAATTTAAAACTGTCTCCAGGTGGGCTGCTTTCCCATACAGCGCTGCCGGGCTCTGCTGTGCTATCGAGGGGGACCAGACGGGGCAATGTACAGGGGTGCGAGCTCCGCAGGCGCCAGGAGGCAGCACGGCCTTCTCTCCCAGACCAACAGTACCTTCCAGAGGACAAATGTAACAGAGGTTTTTTTTTTTTTTTTTTGAGATTTTTTTTAATTATTTTTTTTTAATGTTTTTTTTTTTTTAAATGAAAGGAAAAAAGAAATGTAAAACCCACCGGCATCGTTATATGGGAAAACAACCCACGCTTTTTCTTTTTTTCTTTTTTCTTTTTTTTTTTTTTTGGTTAGAAGCTTTGGAATTGCAGTTAGTCTATTTTTGAAATTGGTTTGTTATTAACTTTTTTTTTTTTTAATTATTTAAATTCATTTTCATTGTTCATCTTCAAAGCTTACAATCTGAAGGTGTCCATTCCTATGCTAGCTAGACCACTGTCCTTAGGGCAGCCGGGGTCCTGGGGCCCCTCGGCCGGGCTCGCCGGTCCATCTGACTTTTGGCTAAGATCCGTGTCAGACTCCTCCGAATAGTCGTCTGTTGGCATCGAGGGCTGAACCCCTGAGGTGCTGCATGAACTTGAGGTAACCGTTGAAGATGAGGAGAGAGGAGGGAAGGGCGGCGTTGGCGGCGGCCCTGCCGGGGGCCAGGGCGGTCTGGAGGCGTGGGGGGAAGCCGGGGCGGGCCGGGGGGCTGGGGGGCTGTCGTTTGAGTGAGCGGCCGGCTGCGAGGTAGATGCGGTGCTGGGGTCGGGGGGGCAGGCAGAGTGAGGTAATAGACTGGGGTGCTCTTTGGCGTTTCTTGCTGCTCTTGTGATTGTTCGGTGTTTGTGCGGGGCTGACTCGAGATGCTGGCCGAGGGCCTCGTCCCCACACACCGTGCTGTCGCACGCCACGCACTGGTACGAGCCGCTGCCCTGGCCGCTGCCCGTGGGCACGTGAAGCACCATCTCATGCAGGTTCGCCACAGACTGGCCGAAGAAGCAGAGGGACTTCAGGTGGTCGCTGGCCGCCTCCTGGTCGCCGAAGCACGCCTGGCACTTGCGGCAGACCAGCTTGTACTGCACCTTTGGGACGATGAACGGGTCGCAGAGCGAGTCCGCGCCCTTGCCTTCCGCTTCGGGCTCTTCTTGGGGTTTGGGCAGGAGGGGGGACACCTCGCGGGGTGCGTTCTTCTGCTCTTCTTGCTTGGGGGGTTCTTTGGCAGGGTCTTTGTCCGGGGTGGCAGCCCCCGTGGGGACGGGGGTTTGGCTTCCTTTGGGCTGCTGCGGTTTCTGCTGCTGCTGCTGCTGCTGCTGCTGTCGCTGCTGCTGCTGCAATGCCTCCTGCAGACTCTGCTGGTATTGCTGGTACTGCTGCAGCAGGGAGCCGGGAGACAGCCCCAGCAGCGCCTGGGACAGGGCAGGGCTGTAGGGGAACAGCCCCTCCATCCCGTACATGGGCTGCAGGTACCCGCTCTGCAGGGTGCCGGGGATCTGCGGGGCGTAGTAGGGGGAAAAGCCGGGGACGAAGTACGGAAGGAACTGGCTGGTCAGCAAGGTGGTGGGGTCCGAGTTGAGGGCGGCCTGCAGCGCCTGCAGCTGGGCGGGCTCCACCGCGTACTCCATGGCGGGCAGCGGGGCCGCCAGGCCGCCCGCCGCCGCCTCCCCCTTCTCCTTCTTGGGCCCGGGCGCGGCGTCCCCCTTCCCCTTGGCTGCCTTCTCCTTCTCCTTGGCCTTCTCGCTCTCCTTCTCCTTGCGCGGCGCGGGCGCGGGCTGCTGCTGCTGCTGCTGCTGCTGCTGCTGCGGCGGCGGTGCCGGCGGCTGCGGGGCCACGGCCGCGCCCTGCGCCGGGCTGGGCGAGCTCAGCGCGGCCGGCGGCGGCTTATTTGGTAATCCGGAGCTGGGGAGGCCGGGTGAAGGGACGCTTGTGCTGGGCAGGCCCATCAGGCTGGGTTTGGGAGAAGTTAAAGCTGCAAGAGGGACAGAGAGAGGTCCAGTCACTTAGTGCTGGGCAGGCAGAAAGCGTGAGGGGGTGACCGAGCCCGCCCCAAGCTGGGGGCCATCTCCTCTCTATGAGGGCAGGCACCGGCCTGAGCTGATGAGCAGCCACAGCACAGCTCACAGGGCCCAGAGCCCAGAGCCCAGAGCCCAGAGCTCAGAGCCCAGAGCCCAGAGCCCAGCCCTGCTGCACAGCACGGCTCACAGAGCCCAGAGCCCAGAGCTCAGAGCCCAGAGCCCAGCCCTGCTGCACAGCACAGCTCACAGGGCCCAGACCCCAGAGCTCAGAGCCCAGAGCCCAGAGCCCAGAGCCCAGAGCCCAGCCCTGCTGCACAGCACGGCTCACAGAGCCCAGAGCCCAGAGCTCAGAGCCCAGAGCCCAGCCCTGCTGCACAGCACAGCTCACAGGGCCCAGACCCCAGAGCTCAGAGCCCAGAGCCCAGAGCCCAGCCCTGCAGACACAGCACGGCTCACAGAGCCCAGAGCCCAGAGCTCAGAGCCCAGAGCCCAGAGCCCAGAGCCCAGAGCCCAGCCCAGCTCACAGAGCCCAGACCCCAGAGCTCAGAGCCCAGAGCCCAGCCCTGCTGCACAGCACAGCTCACAGGGCCCAGAGCCCAGAGCTCAGAGCCCAGGGCCCAGCCCTGCAGCCACAGCATGGCTCACAGAGCCCAGAGCTCAGAGCCCAGAGCCCAGAGCCCAGCCCAGCTCACAGAGCCCAGCCCTGCTGCTGCTCCCTCTGCACCACGGCTCCTGTAGCACTCCCTAGGCCCTGCATGGTGGGACATGCATGGACACGTGTGGACACACGCACGGACATGTCCCCTCAGTCCCCACTCCTGCACTGCCCGCTGGCGCTGCCCGTGATGGGTCCCACAGCATCAGGATCCCAGCACAGGTGATGAGTTCCTGGCTCCTCTGACATTCCCACATTATTAACACTCCTGTCAGCATCTGCTCTAACGGGTCCTTGGCAGCAGCAGGATGGTGCCACACCAAAGGGTGACAACACTCAGCACTGCTCATCTTGTACAAATCTTCAAAGATCGAGAAGCCCTGGTCATGGCAACTGGAGACCAAACAGGCTAAACCTAATTTATTTTGTCCTTATTAGACTGATGTTCATGAATCCACAAACCTTTGAAGCAACCCCTTCCTTCCTTCTAATGTCAGGGCTCTGGATGCTCAGTTCTGAGCAATTCCAGAGTTTATGTGGTGTTCAGACCTTTCCTCTGGGCATAAGCATCGTGTTTTGGGTGGAAGTAAAGGTGTAGTGATGCTTCCCCACTAAGGAGATAGATTAATGGTGGAATGCAAAGCTTGTCCTTCTTCCCCACAGCAGGAAGAGCCACTAACAACACTGTCCCTGGTGCCAGTTTCTGCTCTGACAGTGGCTGGGGGCGACAGGAGTGTGGCTCCTGGAGTCACCCCCATTAGTCATGGCTGCTGCAGCTGGCACATCTGCTCCTGAGGAGAAACGTTTTGCTTGGCAACTCCCACGATGCCATTTGGGGAAAAACCCCCCAAAATAAAGCTCCAATGTCCCGCTGGCACAACCCTGTACATTCCCCAGCTCCTGAGCAGGAACCTGCTGTAAAACCCACGCGCCAAACCGGCTCAGTCAGGGACAAACCCGAGTGCCAGAGCTGCAGCAGGGAGAGCAGCCTGGGCAGAGCAGGCACAGCCTGGAGCAGCCATGGGCACTGTTATCAGGGTGGCCGACCCAAACCCCTCTGAAAGCCGTGTCTGCTCCTGAGGGGGTGCCAGGACAAGAATGATTAGTGACGGCAGGACAGTCTGCAATGAGGCGGCCCTGGAGATCTCGGATAAGGGCACGCTCTAGGAGGACACCACTGCAATGGATGTTTCCCAGGTGAGCATCCCTGAGAGGTTCAAGGAGCAGGAGGTAATTCACAGTTCCTGGATGCATGGCCTTATCTGCTCTGACAGCCCCGCAGCTGCCGTGGCCTGACCTTTGCAGCTTTATCTAAAGGCCACAAACAGACTGTTTGACTTTCTAAACAGTGCAGTCCTGTCTAGGCAGTCACTGACAGCATTTAAGATTCATCAGATGCAGTCCCATCTCCCCAGGACACATCCAGGGCTTTGGAGAAAATAAAAGCAACAATATGGACTGAAGTGCAAAGAAGTAATTTGAGTTTTTGTTATAAATGTGGGGCACTAAACAAACTGTGCAGAGCAGCCTGTGATAGGGTGAGGACACGATTTGCCAAGGAGATGCTTCTGGCCAGGTGCTATGAATCAAGATCTGTGGTGACAAGGCTGACATGGAAAATCCCTTGAATGTGCAGGGGCCCTTCAGACACATAATGAAACAAGGCCTTTGGATCACATTTTTTAGGTCACTGCTGGTCATTGAGCTGCACCTTCCTCTGCCAGTGTTTGCTACATGGCCTAGACTTCCCACCTATTCACAAAGTACAAAGGAAAGGAGCATTCTCAAAAGATGAGGTCCAGTATCTGAGATGAGGCCACCCAAAGGATTATGGCAAATTTAGTTTTTATGTAGCATTGTTAAGAAAAATCTTATTAAAACACAAACTAGATTTGTCTCACGGCTACACCATTTTTTGTTGAGGAGGTGCTTTCAGGTCATACCCAACCACTACTCAAAACTGATCCTCAGCTGCATTGGGGTTTGTCCCAGAGCTCACCTCAGGGACACATAAAGATGCTCTGGGCATCTGTCACCAGTGCCACCACGCACGCCACACCTTTCCCTAGAAACAGTTCGGATTTCTGAACGCTCGGGATGGCACCACATAAACTGAATGTCAAAAGGAAAGGAATAACCAACTGTATTCAGCTCATTAGTCTTTCCATTGGATAAATCTTCCATATCCCAGTTCCTTGAAGGAGCTTCAGGATTTCTACACAGGGGCATATATGCAGCACGTTTAGATGTTGCTCTAGCTCAGACTTTGCTATACAATTTCCTGAGTTCAGGAATTAGATAAAATACCTACTGCTGTTGTGCTGTGAGTCAGCATGCTGAACTAATGGCCCAGGAACCCTGTTACCAGTCATTCCCGAGGGAACAACTGCTTGTGCTAGGTATGCTCCAGGTGAAGGTGTGCCTGAGCAGGGGAACACCTGTACCCACCTGTGTTGGATGGAGTGAAGCCAGGTAAGGATGGGCTGTTGAGGCCTGGGAGCAGGACTGGAGGGATGCCCTGCAGCGCTGGGTAGGCAGCAGGAAGGTTCAGAGCCTGCAGGGGCGTGCTGTCAAACATGCCCTGCTGCTGAGCTGCCAGACCAAGAACCTCGTTGGCTTTTTTGATTCGGTCCAGCTCCTGCTGAGCCATCAACTGACGGACAGTAGCTGGGTCAAAATACTCCTTTTCCTTATCCAACTGACTTCCAATGGTTTCTTTAACTTTGGAGATATGCTGTTGAGAGAAGATATGGTCACGTACAGACAGCCGAGCGCTGTACTTGATGCCACACAAAGTGCACTCTGTTTTGGGTCCCTCGTAACTCGTTTGGTTTATACCAAAATGCTTGGCCATGCTGAGTTTGGACTTCTTCTCTTTCGCCCTCGCATTCTGGAACCAGACCTGAACAACTCTCTTTGGCAATCCAATGTCATTGCCCAGGACCTCGCACTCCAGCATGGTCGGCGTCCTGTAGTCATTAAAGCACGACTTTAGGACCTTGAGCTGGAGGTTTGTCATCTGAGTGCGGAAGCGCTTCTGCCCGGGCCGGTCCCCGCTCTCGCCGGCCTTGCTGGCTGAGCCGCTGGCCCCGGGGCTGGGCGAGCAGGGGTCTGCCAGGCTGGAGGTCTCGCTGTAGTCCACGGTGCCTTCGTTGTCGTACTCCTTGCTGTAGAAGCTGGGGGCCGGGCTGACCAGGCCAGACGACAGGCGGTCTTCATACTCGGACATGGCTATCATGGCTGCTTTAGTCAGCCCTTCGCCGGGCCCCGACGCCGATTTGGTTTCGGTGGCGATCCCCGTGGCGCTGTCGTTGTCGGCGTTGCCCTCGTCTCCCGTGGTGGTGTCCGTGATGGCCGTGTTCACCGAAGAGCAGTCGTCGTTGTCCAGCTTCGTCTGGTCGAAGTTGAGGTTGACTGAGGACATGGAGGGACTCTCAAAGTCTTCAACGCCTTCCACCTTGATGGAGGAGGGGCTCAGCAGGGTCCTGGGCGACAGCTCCATGCTCTTGTTGACGGGGGACAGGGGCACGCTCTGCCCGTCGCCGCTGGCGGCTGGCACGTGGGCAAAGCCGGCCCCGTCGAAGATGTCTCCCTTCATCTGGAGGCCCCCGTCGCAGTCCAGCAGCATGGCAGACAGCGTCAGGTTGTACCCGGCGCGCTTGGCCTCGTGCCAGTGGCGGGACCTGATGTGAGCTTCCAGCGCCGTCTTGGCCTTGAAGAGAGCCCGGCAGAAGGGACAGCGCCGGTGGGCCTGCGCAGGCCCCACGGCCCTGAACTGCCCCTTCCTCTCCCGCGCGCGCGTGTTCTGGAACCAAACCTGCACCACGCGCTTCTTCAGCCCCACCTCGTGCGCGATGTGATCCAGCATCTTCCGCGTGGGGTTCGAGTCCAGCAGGTATTTCTGGTACAGGATTTCCAGCTGCTCAGGGGTGATGGTTGTCCTCAGGCGCTTGTCCCTCTGGGGCTCTTCTCCCCCTGTCCCACTGTCGTTCTCCCCAGGGCTCGCACTGGCCTTCTCCTCCAGCTTTCTCTTGAGCGTGTTCATGGTGGATGTGGGGGTGGACGGCGAGGTGGCCGAGCTCGCCGGAATCTGCGGCAACGTTCCGGACAGCAGCTGGCTCGCCAGCAGTGGGTTACTGGGATCAAAAAGCATGAACGGCATATCCAGTGTTCTGTCTAGGAACGGGGGGTGGATAAACTGGTTCTGTGCACTCAGGAAATGGAGCTGCTGATGCTCCTGCCAATGCTCAAAGGAAGGAAAGGCCAGTTTACACTGGTCACACTGGTATGGGATTAGCTGAGGAGGTAGGTTTGCCAGCTGCTGAGGGGTGGACGTGTGAATGGGTTTGAGGGAGAGGTGCGAGAGCTGAGATGGACTCGGACTTGACTGTGACAAGGAGCACTGAGGGGGCTGAGGAGGAGGTGGCTGTTGCAGCGAAGAGGGGGAGGATAACTGTGAAATCTTTTGGTGTGCTGAACTTGTCTTTTGTTCTCCTTGGTCCTGTTGCTGCTGAGGCTCTTGCTTTGGTTGCACTTGCTTCTCTTGGGTTTGGTTTTGCTGTGTACTTGGAGGTTCAGACTGCTTTGGTTTCTCATCTGTAGCTTCTACTTTAGAACTAAAGGTGGAGGAATCGTCTGCCTCTGCCGTGAGCTGCAGAAAAGCTGAGGAGGTGGCGTTGGCTGAAGATGTGGGTGTGCTGTAAGCTTGTGAGGGCATTGGTGTGCTGCAGGAGGAACTGGTTGGAGTCAAGAGCTCTATTGCATCCATAGAGTCTTCGTTCTGGCTATCGTCCTGCCCATCCTCATCCTCATCTTTGTAACAAAGCTTTTTCTGGTGTTTAATGAGATCAAAAATGCGCTGGAAGACCAGACTGCACTTTTTGCACTGGTAGTTCAAGTTGCTCGTTCTGATGTACCTGTCATTTGTGAGCTCCCGTCGCTCCCCGTCCTTGCCCTCTCCCTGATTCTCATAGTTTTTCCGAGCTTTCTGACGGGCATTCTGAAACCACACCACTATGACACGTGTCGGGAGGTTCAGCAAGTTAGAAAGCTGCTCAAATTCATCATCCTTTGGGTAAGCATTGGCATCGAAGAAGTCTTGCAGGACTCTGAGCTGGTAGTCGGTGAAGCGCGTCCGAGAGGAGCGCTTGCTGCCCCAGTACTCCTGCTTCTGCGGCTCTGGGGAGGGGGGCCGCGAGTCGATCTTCAGCTCCTCCAGGCTGGTAATGGGGGGGTTGCTGAAGTTGTACGGGGAGTCCTTGTTGCGCTGGCGCTCCTTGAACAGGGTGTTTCTGAACCAGTGCTTGATCACTTTCTGGGGCAAGCCAGACTTGTCTGCCATCTCTTTGATCTGCTCCTCACTCGGGGAATTGTTAATGTCGAAATACTGCCGAAGGACTCTGAGCTGGTCGTCGGTGATCCGCGTGCGCGGCCTCTTGTTCTGCTGCTGCTGCAGAAGGCTGGGGTTGAGCTGGTGCTGGTACAGCTGGGCCAGGTCGGCGGGCAGCGGCTCCACGGGGCCCAGCTGGGGCGGCAGCTGCGCCGGTAACGTCTGCAGCGGCATGGTCTGCATCATGAGCGGCGAGAAGATGGGCAGCTCCATGGGCATGGAGAGCTGGGTGAGCGGCACGGCGGGCTGCGCCGGGGCCATGGTGGGCGAGGTGATGGGCGGGGCGGAGGCGGGGATGGCAGGAGCGGCCGCCGGCGGGGCAGGGGCGGGGGGCAGCGGCGGCGGCGGCTCGGGGGTCTGCGGCCGCAGCGGGTACAGCTTGTCGTAGTGCTCCCTGTACTGCTTGGCAAACCGCTCCAGCTGCTTGAACGGGAAGTAATGTTGGTGAACGTGCTCCTGGTGGCTCTTCAGGATCAGGATGTTGGAGAAGAACTTGCCGCACGTATCGCACTCCAGCTTTTCCAAGTTCTCACCTTGCTCTGTCTTCCCATTTTTCTTCTGCCCCTTTTGCTTGTTCTCATTGTACTGAATGACGAGCTCAAAGCCGAAGTTTTCCAGCAAGGCTTTGGTGGCGTTGCCCCTGGCGTCGGAAGCAATCCGTGGAGGCAGCATGGAGGGCTCTGAACTGCTGCCTGGCACAAAGTCCTTCTTCTCTTTGGGCTTCAAGTTATCAGGAAGAGACTCCTTCAGCGTCACGTTATTGTCTCCCCTCTCTGAGCTTTCCCTTTCCCGTGGGGTTTCTTTATCTTTCTCCTTCACTACAGATTTATTCTTCTTCTCTGGGTGCTGGCTCTGCTGTAATAGGACGGAGTGGGGTTGTGACAAGGACAGTTGACCTTGCTGCTGCTGCTGCAACAGCTGAGGATGGCTCTGCTGAGGGAGCTGAACTTGTGCCTTCAAGTCCTCCAGCAAACTTGGACCCGTCCCAGTCAGTGTCAGTGCACCGCTGGTGACAGGCAAGCTGACTTCTGGATTGAGCTGGAACTCAGCACTGGGGATGTAGAATGGGAACAGAAGATGCTGCTGCTGCTGCAGCTGCAGAAGGGTCTCAGTGGTCATTGGAAAGTGCGGCAAAAGTGCTGGGTTGAAGAGCTGGGACTGCAGGAGAGCAGCTTGCTGCTGCAGCTCCTGCTGCAGGTGGGCCTGGACCTGTGCCTGTGCCAAGGTTTGAGCTTGTTGCTGCTGCTGCTGCTGTTGCTGCTGCTGCTGCTGCTGCTGCTGTTGCTGCTGCTGCTGCTGCCTGGATGCAATCATGTCTGCCAGCTTCTTGCGGTTCACCTCCTTGGGCTCCGCAGGGGAGGAGATGTTAGTGCTTACAGCGTTGCCCAAGGGGGGAATTCCCACACTGTCACTGGAGACCTGGGTGAGCAGGCTGGGAATGGGAGCGGTGCCTGAAGTGCTCGTGCTGGTGGTTGCAAAAGCATTGCTGCTGCTGGCACTGACGGGGCTCGGCGTGGACGAGCCCAGGGAGAGGCTGCTGCTGCTGCTGCCGGCGCCGTTGCTGCCGCCGGCCGCCTCCAGCTTGGCCGCGCGAGCCTTGGTCTGGTGCAGGACCGACCGCATGTGGATCTCCAGAGTGGAGCTCTGGCTGTAGGCCACGTTGCAGGTGTTACACTTGAAAGGTTTGTTGTCTGGGCTGCTGGTAGGCTCAGGTTGCCCAGTAGCAGACTCTTGCAGGGCTCGTTTCAGTTTATGCAGATGAGAAACGGAATTGTAATGTACCAGGAGAATGTTCTTCTGCGTGAAGGACTCCTTGCAGACCGTGCACTTGTATGGGCGAGATGGATCTAGAAATTTCTCCATAGTGAAGTTAGGGCCCTTCCTGAAGGGTAAGGCCCTTTTTGGTTCTGAGCCAGAGTCCTCTTGCACCGACCCTGAATCGCTGCCTGTTGGACTCTGCTTATCTTCCAGGTCGCTCTCCTCTTCTTTGTCCTCCTCCACTATTATGGTGTGGTCCTCGGCAAGGGAGGGGTCCCCCATGGCAAGGAGGTCCCCGTTGACCAGGAGCCCCCCGTAGAGCTGCTGGATGTCGGCCTCGCTCAGCTCCAGGTGGCTGGTCTCCAGGTGCTTCTTCAGCGCCTGGAAGGTGCGGAAGCTGCGCTGGCAGAGGCAGCACATGGTGGCTGCCCGGATGACGTGGTACTGCGAGTGCAGCTGCAGCTTCTCGATGGTTTTGAAGGCCAGGCTGCACTGGTTGCAGCGGTACTTGTAGACGTGGCGGTCGGACACGGGCAGCTGGGGCCGCTTGGCGTGCACGTCGTTGAAGTGCGTCTGCAGGGCTGCCGAGCTCTTGAACACCTGGCTGCAGCCCTTCTTCCAGCACAGGAAGGCGGCGTCCTCGCGGGCGGCGCCCGGCTCCGCCGCGGGCTTGGCGTCCCCGCCGTGCTCGGCGCCGTCCGGCGGCCCCAGGCTCTTCCCCGCATCCTCAGAGCCCTCTGTGCAAACAGAACCCAGCGTTACACCAGCGCGCCACCACCAGCACCCCTCACTCCTCAACACTCCGCGATTTTAACCGCCAACGCCACAAGTATTTCTAACATTTCTCCTCTATCTTCATTCATTTGTTTCAATACCAGCCCATTAACCTCATCATGGCCCATTGCATAAACCTACACAATTTACTTCCTCGCCCACTTTGAATATCTGGAAATTATTCACACGCACATCTCTCAGTGCATTTATCACCTTCAATTCTCCCTTTCAAGCAAAAGCCATTCAGCCACCTCTGTCTCCACCGCTCCTTTTTGATGTCCTCTCTATTTTCAAATAAGAAGGCTCATCAAACTGAGCGTAGTATTTGAGTCTAGGTGCTACCAAAGAGAGGATTAACAGGAATGAACCTGGACCCTGACCAGGTGATGGAGCTGGGGCAGTGGTGGGACTGTGGGTGTCACTGAGCTGCACTCACCAGACTGTTTCCCCAGCTCCTCTGTGCCTGAGTTCCCATCCTTCTCTGGAGCAGCTGCTGGGAGGAACATGCTGCTGGGCATCATCACCTCAGGGGTTGTCACCTAGAGGAGGAAAGGGAGACACAGGGGGAGGAAAAACACAGGAAAATATTTTAAACATCTCCAGTGGTAAAACTAGACATCAGTATTGTGAAGTCAGAGGCGTCATTTTTCACAGCTCACTGAAGACTTCGTATTTATTAGACAAAGCTCAAATCAGTCAAAAGTGTTTCCACAGTTACATTCTGGACATAATTAGCAGTGCACACTTGAAGAATAATCTTATTATTAATATTTTTCCTTTATGTGGAATTCAGACTTTGATCACTGACAATGTTTTGTCATGGGTTGTGAAACTTCTTGTGCAACCAATTAGGTAGATAAGTTGAAAGGCCCACCTTAAGCTGCTGAAAACATAATAAGGCCCCTAATTAAATCATACCTAGTAAAGTACACTGTAATCTTGAACCAGGGAGCATTGCAGCACTGTTTTCAAAGTGTATCGATGCAGAGAAAGGAGGGGCATGAGAAAGAAAAGTACAAATAAGGAGAAAGGTGACAAAGGAAAGGATGAATAAGAAAGGACTAAAGAGAAAGCAAACTGTGAAATAAAAAGCTTTTGGTAACCCTTTCCTCACTCTGACTGATGCATTCCCTTTGCTCCTCTTCAAGTATTTGGCTAGATCCTGCACCATCAAAACCAGTGCAGTGCTGGGACACTGCTTTTACAGAGCTGGAGAATCTGCATGGCTCAGCTTGAGAGGCTCTTTGGGAGAGCCAAATGTGCACACTCATCCTATTCTGGAAAACTGTTTCTTTGGATATACTTGGTCACAAACCATCTCACCAGCAGCCTGCACATGGCTGGCATCAGATGCAGGACAGTGAGTGTCCTTCTGAATGCCTGGAGACAATGTCTCACTGCTGGAACACTGCCTCACAGCTCTGGGACAGACAGACACGTCACTGCCACCATCCCTGTGCTCTCCAGCACAGGCTTCCCCTGCTGCTCAATGCCTGTGGCAAGCACAGACTCCTCTACGGCCCTGGGCAGCTGCCCACGCCACCCTGCTGACACCAGGTGCTCCTGGCCCAGCCTCCCACTGCTGGCAAGGTGAGGCACACCTGGACACTCCCATTCAGTGGAGGCAGTACAAGTGTCCCCATCCTTCTGCTGGATGTGGAGCCCTGGATTTCAGGAGGAGAGTGTGTGTGGCAGCTGCATGCCCTGTACCCAGCTCTCTGACAGCCAGGGACCACCGGGCTGACAGAGCACACCTGTGGTGGAGCTGAAGCCCATGGAAAACCTCAGGATGAAAGGGTGGCCCAGAAGTGGCTGCAGAGCCATGGCCTGAGCTGTGAGGGACACAGAGCTCCCTCCCTGCCCTTCCTGGGCTGGCCAGGGCAGGGCAGGGAGTGCCAGGTGCCCTGGAGCAGCAGAGAAGGCAGTGACACATCCCAGGAGGGGAGCTGAGCACACCAAACCCGTTCCACCCTCTGCTCTGCACACAAGCAGCTGATGGCTGTGGGTGGCTGGCTGGCAGACGTGAAAGGTCACAGAGTAATTTCCAGTAGCTGGGCTCGGAGGAGGGGGATGAGCACGGGGCCAAGAAGGGGAGGCAGGGAGAAACCATCCCTCTCAGCTCTAGCAGCAGGAACAGCCTGTTTGCCTAGGATCTTTAGGAATTATGAAAAATAAATCATGAGAAATTAAAAAAAACCCCAACAGAGTAGAAAAAGAATAAAATTATCTAACACCTCAGCTGCACATCATTATAGAGCTGTGGCTTTTCACAGGCGTTACAGTACGGCTGCCGTCCCCAGCACCACGCTCAGTACGACGGATCAGTAATTGTTTTCATACACTTTAATTAGAAAAACTCAGATGGCTATGAATAATAATGGAAAAGAGAGACTTTTGCACTTGAAAGGTTGAAGTCAATCAAGTGTGAATGACGGCAAAAAAGAAAAAAAAAAGACACCAATTCATCAGGCCTCTGTTGTCTCGCCGCGTCTTTAATCATAATTCCTGATTGGGATTCAAGAAGGCAGTAAGCAGCGGTTCTTTGTCTGCCTTCACCTTCCGTCAATTAACTCTCCCCGAAATATAATCATCAACCTCACATGCTCCTCTGCATCTTAATCTGGGGCTCCAAACCTGTAAGTCCTGCCCTATATGTGTTTAAGTAATTACCTTTATCTACCTGCATCTCCACAGCCACCATTCCTTCCATCCTCCCTCCACCACAGGGGGGAAAAAAAAGGGAAAAAAAGAAAAAAAAAGGGAAGGGGAAAAAAATGGCTGCGGTACATTAAATTGCTACAGGCACAGAATTCCCAAAGGCAAACAGAAAAGCAGCTTGGAAAAAAGTGAGGGGAGCTAAAAATTCAGGGTATGAATGTGGGAACTGTGGCAGTGCAGCCATGGGCTGGCCTTGGGGAGCAAACCCCTGCAAAGATGAACACTGGTCAGCAACTGGACCCACTCTAGTCCTCTGGCTCCACCCAGGATTCTCCTGTTCCTTTCCTACACCATGACCCAGGGCACGACCCTTCGTCCTTTCATCCCCACGGACCAGCCCCAAGCAGGTGGCAAAGACACAGTGAGGGCAAATAGGCTGCACATCCCAAATCACTTTGCACTGACAGGGAATTCCAGACTGCCTTTGTTGAATGGCTTGTCCTTTTGCACTGCAAAAACATCCAAAGACATTTCTCTGGACGTGCAGAACCTGCCTCGCATGCTGAGGCTCTATTTGTATAAACTGAGAGTGGGGCACGAGGGGGCAGGAAGGTGCAGTGCCCAGGGCTCCTGGCAGGTGTGTGACACAGCATTTTGTACTGCAGATGTATTCCATGGCATTTCCTGCTCTGGGGATGGAAAGCAGGGTGTTCATGTGAGCACAGCTCATGTCAGTGCATGCGGCTGTCAGACACTCTCCACCTCCCTCTCACCAGCACAGGCAGTACCTGGTGTGTCATCCTGGCACTCCCTCCCCCTCCTCAGCTCCTGTCTATCCATCTCAAGGGCTCCAACACTGTTTTACAACAGCAATGTCAGTCACTGTGAGCCATTACTGAACACAACCTTCCAGCTGTGAGTTCAGCAAATGTGCTTTGTCTCCTCCCTTCCCTTCTCCTGTTCACACCTGTTCTTTCCTGTCCAACACCAAACCCTGCCCCCTGTGTGGCTGCAGCCATCATCTCCTGGCCCACAGGTCACCAGCAGAGCTCACTGCTGATGGCACCCTGGATCTGTCCCTGTGCACAGCCTGGGCACCAACCCCTGAGCTCCCACAGCCAAGGGCCCTCCAAGTTCTCTTGTTACCACACAGAAGGTCCTTAGGGGATGGGAGGCTGCTGGACAAGCCTCTCTGCTTCCAAGAACCCCAGCTTTGGGGTGAAATTCAGAGCCCTTCAGCAGATAACATGTCTTTATGATGATGAGATCCATGGAGAGGCAGGTGCACCCCCTTTGGTAGCCACTCCTATGGGCACAGTGGCCCTGAGCACTGGAGGGGCAATGGGGCAGCTCTGCCTCCCTGCCCCACCAGCATCCACACACCCTGACACCTACAAACCTGTGGGACCCTCCTCACTGGTGACAAGCTCCAGCACTGACACAGGCAGCTCTGGCCACCACTGGATTCCTAACAACCAAGTGCAGAGCTGGTTGTGTGCAGGGCTGGGGGCTCAGAGCCCAGCACCCATCAGTGTAACACCCACATATTGCTGACATCTCAGAAAAGGACTCCTGGCTGGTGTGAGCAGCCAGCTCCTCTCCCACTGCACCTGCCTGTGCTGGCTGTCCATGGCACCAAACGAGGCCATGGTTCCCTCAATACACCCCAAATGCTGAAATCATGTGGCTCTGAAAAGAAAACCTCCAGAAGAGGTCTGAGGAGATACATCACTGTCCCCATGTCTATGAAACCAGGGGAATTACAGACGGGAGGGAAGGTTCCCCACCAGACAAAGGAGGTAATTTCCATTACAAAGAGAGAGAGAGAGGGTGCTGGAGTGAAAAGCTTCATTAGACTCCGAGAGGCAAAGTGATGGCAGTATACCAAGGTCACTTCTAATTTAGACCATCTAATTGGCAAACATGGCTCCAAATGGCTATCATCTCACAGGGCTCAGAATTAATGAAGCCCGATTATTTTCATTACCTTCATCCGAGATGGAGAATGAGACACAGAGTGAGAGGGAAAGGGGGGAGAGGGAGGGGGCGAAAAGGAGGGAGAGAGAAAAATTGAGTGACAGCAGAAGGGAGAGAGCAGTAAGAAAAGACAATGGGAAAGAGGGTAAAAATGTAAAGATAGCAGGAGAGGGAAGTGAGATGGTAGGGATGGGTAGGAATGACTCCTGGAGCAAGGGAAAAGAGAAAAAGATGGAAAGATGACTGGAGCACTGGGAAGATGCCCTAAAGTGAGGAAGAGAAAGCTGACAACAGAGATGACGAGACAGAAATGCACAGAAGGATGAGGCTGGCTGTGGGAGGAGGGAGAGCTCCCACTCCCAGAGGCTCTTGGGAAGCCATCCTTGCTCCCATCCTCTCCTGTCCTTGCTCCCATCCTCTCTGCCATCTTCTCTCCCAGCTCCAGCCCACACTTGTCAAACACCTGCACTTCACCCTGCCCAGGGCCCTGTGAGCCCAGCAGAGCTGGGACATAGAACCTGGCCACCTTCACCCAGCAGCCCCAGAAGAGGGAAATTGCAGGGATGGGGCACTGTGAGCCAGGCTCTGCCCCTGTCCCTGTGCTGGGGCCAGGGGTCCTGAGGGACAGCCAGCCCAGCCTGCTGCAGATGGAAAGAGGGAGCAGGAGCAAGAACAGGAGCAGGGGCAGGAGCAAGAACAGGAGCAGGAGCAGGGGCAGGAACAGGGGCAGGGGCAGGAGAGGAAAAGGAGCAGGAGCAGGAGCAGGAGCAGGAGCAGGAGCAGGAGCAGGAGCAGGAGAGGAATAGGAGCAGGACCAGAGCAGGAGAGGAAGAGGAGCAGGAGCAGGGGCAGGGGCAGGAGCAGGAACAGGAGCAGGAGAGGAAGAGGAGCAGGGGCAGGGGCAGGAGCAGGAGAGGAACAGGAGCAGGGGCAGAGCAGGAACAGGAGAGGAACAGGAGCAGGGGCAGGGGCAGGAGCAGGGGCAGGGGCAGGGGCAGGGGCAGAGCAGGAGCAGAGTAGGAACAGGAGAGGAATAGGAGCAGGAGCAGAGCAGGAGCAGGAGAGGAACAGGAGCAGGAGAGGAACAGGAGCAGGGGCAGGAGCAGCAGCAGCAGCAGGAGTAGGAGCAGGAGCAGAACAGGAACAGGAGAAGAGCAGGAGCAGAACAGGAACAGGAGAGGAGCAGGAGCAGAGCAGCAGCAGGAAAAGGAGCAGGAGCAGGAGCAGAGCAGAACAGGAACAGGAGAGGAGCAGGAGCAGAACAGGAACAGGAGAGGAGCAGGAGCAGAGCAGAGCAGAGCAGGAGAGGAACAGGAGCAGGAGAGGAGCAGGAGCAGAGCAGCAGCAGGAACAGGAGCAGGAGCAGGAGCAGAGCAGGAGCAGAACGGGAACAGGAGCAGGAGAGGAGCAGGAGCAGAGCAGCAGCAGGAACAGGAGCAGGAGCAGGAGCAGAGCAGAACAGGAACAGGAACAGGAGCAGGAGCAGAGCAGGAGCAGAGCACAGCAGAACAGGAACAGGAGCAGGAGCAGAGCAGAGCAGAGCAGAGCAGAACAGGAACAGGAGCAGGAGCAGAGCAGAGCAGAGCAGAGCAGCAGCTCAGGATGCTGAGCAGAGCAGCAGCAGGAACAGGAGCAGGAGCAGGAGCAGGAGCAGAGCAGAGCAGAGCAGCAGCTCAGGATGCTGAGCAGAGCAGCAGCATCTCCATGGCAACAGACACATTAGGCACTGCAGGTTGCTGCTGGCGGCTGATAAGGTGTTATCATTAACTGAGCCACGGCCAGGGAGCCCAGCTCTGCCACGGGCTCACACCACACACGTCACAGCACAGGGCTCCTGAGCAGCAGCAACACCAGCACCTGCCAGGCTGCTGTGCTGCACAAACCACACTGCTGCCCCACAGTACTGCCACAAACAGACCCACCCTCTTCACCCCGTGCTGGGAGACTGCAGGAGCAGAGGCAACCCTCACCCCAAACCTGTCTCTGGGTGCCAGAGGGAAGAAAGGTGGGAAAAGCTGGAATATTTATGAGGATGAGCATCGTGGCTGGGCCTGGCAGAGCCCTGGCCAGCACAGCAGCTGGGCCAAGCACACAGAGCCCAGGGCTGTGCCAGAGCTGCTCTGCAGAGCCCTGGGCTCATCTCCAGGGGCTCCTCCCACGGCCCCACAGCCTGCATGAAGGAGCTGACACCAGGGCAACTCACTGGGGGTGGCACTGGCTGTGCTGGGTGGCAGTGAGCACTCTGGGGTGGCAGTGAGCACTCTGGGTGGCAGTGAACACTCTGGGTGGCAGTGAACACTCTGGGTAGCAGTGGCTGTGTCAGGATAGCAGTGAGCACTGTGGGTGGCAGTGAATATTCTGGGATAGCAGTGAGCACTCTGGGTGGCAGTGGCCATTCTGGGATAGCAGTGAACACTCTGGGTGGCAGTGAACACTCTGGGATAGCAGTGAACACTCTGGGTGGCAGTGGCTGTGTCAGGATAGCAGTGAATATTCTGGGATAGCAGTGAACACTCTGGGTGGCAGTGAACACTCTGGGATAGCAGTGAACATTCTGGGATAGCAGTGAGCACTCTGAGTGGCAGTGGCCCTTCTGGGGTGGCAGTGGCCATTCTGGGATAGCAGTGAACACTCTGGGTGGCAGTGGCTGTGTCAGGATAGCAGTGAATATTCTGGGATAGCAGTGAGCACTGTGGGTGGCAGTGAATATTCTGGGATAGCAGTGAATATTCTGGGATAGCAGTGAGCACTCTGGGTGGCAGCAGCCCTGCCCTGCACAGCCCCTCACCGTCATGATGAGCTTCTCGACGCAGTCGGGCGCCACGCTGTGCAGGTGGGTGAGGTGCAGCTGCAGGTGGATCTTGTTGTTGAGCATGTCCTGGCAGAGGGGGCAGCGCAGCAGGGGCTGCACCGAGTGCTGGCTCATGGCGTGCACCCGCAGCCGGTTCACGTCCGTGTTGCTGTACTTGCAGTAGGGACACTGGAACATCTGTGGAGCACACAGAGGGTCTCACACTCTGCCAGCTGCTGCTTTCTCTTACAGACAGCCTTCAATGATTGGATGCCTTTAACACCACTTATCACCCTTCACCCTCTTTCCCCCATTTCATTCTTTGTTTTTGGCACGACGCATTACCATTCCTCAGCCTTACCTGCTCTGATTTGGTCTCCTCAGAAGTTTTTGACCACTTAAAGGAGAGAGGTGACTCAGAGCTGCTGGGAAACGATATCCTCTTAGAGGATGCTGGGGGCTCTGTCAGCTCCTTCTCTGGCTGGCTGGCTGGGGCTGCAACAGAAAGCAAATACCATCAGGACACCCCAAAGAGGCCCAGGCTGGACCATGACAGGGCTGCCATTTACTGCCAGACACCCCAAGCACCTGGGGGAGGATGAATGTGAGGACTGACCTACGTCCTGCACACCTTCCCAAAACCTGTTCCTTCCTGCTGATCCCTCACAGCAAGGGAACTGTGGCAGCAGCAGAAAGACCTCAGCAGATTCTGGGGGGATGCTGACACCCTGCAGGTCAGGAGACCCTGTGGCTGCACTGGACAAACAAATGCCAGCCCAGGTGGTGAAGGCCCACATGTCACCTCCAGGAGCAGCAGCACTTGCTAAGGTAGAGCTCAGGACACTGTGCCTACAGACACTGAGATATCTGCCCTGGAGGGGGCTGCTGGCACCCATGCAGGCAGCAGTGGTGCTGCAGGGATGGCTCTGCCCAGCTGAGCCCAGGCCTCCAGAAGAATGCACACATCTGCTGCTTCCCAGCACACGCTCCTGCCAAAATCCCAATTTTTTCCCTGAACATTCCCAGTGTGGTAAGCCAAGAAAAGGCCATTTTATTCCAGCCAAACACAGAAATGCAAATGAGCCCTGAAGTCAACAGCAAAACACTCCACGAGCTGTGGCACTGGGAGAAGCACATCCCTGACCTTTCTCCTCCCCCGAACCCTGGCTGCCTCCAGTACATAAATTTGTGGGACATCTATTATTTAAAAACTGTAAGGACAAGTATATTATACCCAGCCCCCGTCTCCTCCTCCCTGCACACACATTCATAACGGTGCTTTAATCTGTCTCCAATCGACTTCAAACCCATTTTGCCCTTAATGGGAGTTATTCATTTTCACTTGAAAGGTAATATCTGACAGCTGGATATTTAATATGATGGATCAGCTGCCGATTAACAAGGCTGTAGCATTCTCAGGCCAGTCCCCCATACTCTTCCCCCCTTTCTCCTACTCAACTTCACAACCCACTGGTGTCTGCTCCTTGTTTCAGATGATTCCATCAAGAGTCAGATCCCAGCAAACTCCTTCCTTCTGTGCACTGGCACAAGCTGTACTTCCAAACATACCACAGCACAGTGGAGAACACAATTCTCATTTCTAACCACCTTCCCTGCCACTCCCCATCTCTGCATTCAGCTGAAGAGAGGCAAAGTAGGTTCTGGGAGACGGAAAGCAAATATTACAAACAGGAAAAGTATTGCCACAGAGAGGCAGGAATGAGAGGATTTGATCTGGGACCCCTGAGTTTCTCCTGGTAGGCTCACCCATACTCAGTGGGTTTGGAAGTGATGCTGTTCCCCCAGCTGTGCCCTCACAGAATGAGAGGCTGCTCTGCCCAGCTCAGTGCCTGAACACAGACCCTGCCTGGGGCTCAGAACTGCAAACTGCTCAAGGATGTCTGCAGGGCCAGAGCTGCCTTTGCCCCAATACCTGTGCTTGGAGCACCAGGAGCACAGCACCCTGCTGCTCCTCTGAGAACACAGCCCCTCACAGGGTTTGGGGAGGAGAGACCACCAGGAGCAGCCCTGTGCTGGGTGAAGGACCACCCTGCCCAGCCCTGTGTGATGAGGTGGCCCCTGTCAGGAGCCTGTCCCTGCTGACCCTGTGCAGGGCTCAGTGGGACCCTGGCACTGACACACCAGCCCTGATCAGGGTCTGGGTGCTGGGATGCCCCTGGGTGAGCCAGGCTGGTGTGGCACAGCCACAGAGTGCTGCTCCAGACCTGCACTGGGTGGGGATGGCAGTGACAGCCAGGGCTCTGGGCCCTGCAGACCTCTCCAGGCGCTGACCTGGCTCCTGTGGGTCCCACTGTCCCTGCACTGGGCACTGGCTGCTGCCAGCTGCTCACCAGTGCAGGGTTTTTGGAAGCAGAGACTGAATTCAGCCCAGCATCAGCCCAGGCTGCTGAACACCAGCTCCAGCCTTGGGAGTCACAACAGGGTATTTTCTCATCTCCCTTCTACTGTGAAGCAGCCTGCTTAGAATTAGTAACAGGTAATTAAAATGTACCATCTCCTAAGTGTCCAATTTCATTAAATCACTTGATCCAACCCCATAACCTTAATCCTTCAAAACTAGAATTATTGATGATTGTCCAAACCCAAGAATAACTGATTTGTTGCATACAGGATATTTATTTTAAGTATTAGTTTTTGAGCTGACAGCTCAGCTGGGAATTCTAACACTAGGACTGAAGTTTATTGTTGATAAACAGTCAAATGCACAAAATGACACATTCAGTCCACATCACAGATGATCACAAGAATTAAGAACTCTCTGCTACCAGGAGAAATGAGGACATGGCTTGGTGTCTGCCTGCAGAGCTCTTAGCACAGCCTGGGACTTCTGTCCCTGTAGAGAGGACAGGTCAGAATGTCCAGAGCTCAGAGTGCCCAGAAGGGCAGAGTGACACTGGAGCACAGGGAGAACCCCTGTGCCACGGCCAGCACCTGGCTCCAGCTCCAGCCCTGCAGGGCAGAAAAGGGAATTTGATGTATGCCTACATATGAGATAATACTGTTATTACTTTGACTCTTTAAATGGATTTAGTTCAGATTCACTGACTCAGGGGGAGATCTGAGTTTCTCAACAAATGCCCCTAAAAGCCAAGTGGGATGGAGTGGGGCAGCCACAGCCCTTCTGGAGATCTACCAGTCTTCACTCTTCTCATCAGCTCCTGCTTTTCAGAGGAGGAGAGACCCTCCTGGGTGCCTTCCAGAGGTGAGACAGGCACTTCCTTGCAATGGGGGCCTTTCCTTTGCTGGGTCCAGAGGCAAAGCCAGCACGGATCCCCCAGGCTGCTGCTCTCCATCCTGGTGGGAAGGAAGTCACCACCCATCTCCTACCCATCAGATTCTTTTAGCTAAAGTATCACTGACAGCCCCTTCATCTAAACTTCCATCTCCCAACCAAGCAACATAATGGAAAAGCCAATTAAATGATTATTAATTCATGCTGCTTTCCGTAAGCCAGAGGTTCTCACTCCCTGCATTCCGTAAACCAGCTCGCCACTTGCCCTAGAAATTTACAGTGGGGTTTCTGCTATTGCCATTGATTTAAACACCACCAGCCTCCAAAAGCTCCTTGCCATGAAGCCCAGCTGCTGGCCTGGGAAAGTTCCCAGCGAGACCAGGGACCTGTGCTTTGACTGCCTGATGGAAAGCAGCATTCTGTATTTGGTGGTCCTCCTTCCTCAGATCACTCCGTGTCCTCAGAGCCAGCACTCAGCACTCAGCCCTGGGGGCAGGGGGAGCTGCTGCTGTGCCCTCACAGGTCCTGTGTGCTGCTGACACCCAGGGCTGGCTGAGCTGCTCATGCCTTCCCCAGGAGCTGCCGTGATGCAGGAATGGCAGAGCCCCCCTGGGCTGCCAGGGAAGGGCAGGGGCGCCAGCACTGCCCCTCCTCAGTACAGACAGCATCTCCTCCCCAAACACTCTAATCCCCTGGAGGAGCCCCATCCCCATCAGCTGCTGTACCCCACTGCCAGGCCTGTGCTCACCTGTTGCTCTGCAGCATTTCCCAGCTCTGTATTTCACACTGACTCAACTGACAGGTAAATGCCCCACTCTTCCTCACTGCTGCTTCACAGCCCCGAAAACGGCTGAATAATTTGTTTTTCTGATGCTGTGTCATACCTTCCCACCTGCAGCGAGTACCCACAGCTGAATTCCCATTAAATATTCATAGCCAGGAGCTCCAGCCACCAGCAGGCTTCCCTGCCTTGCTCCCAGGAGCCCAGCAGTGCCCTGGCAGATGCCAGGCTGCACCAGGGCTGCCAGGGCTGGGCTCTGCTTGGCTGTCCTGTCCCAGCCAGGAGCCCTTTGTGCTGGCACCCTGGCAGGGCACAGCCCCATCCCCTCTGCACCCACACAGCCATTAAGGGCTCCACAAATGCCAGATATTAAAAAAGCAGCAAAAAGCAGCCGGGGGGAGGAGCAGGAATAGATTTCCGTCAGGATGTGCCTGACCTGTTTTTTTCAATTTCAGTAATTAGAAAGGCAGTCGGCCTGTAGGAATTATTCATAAACTGCAGGAGCTGTGCAGTATACATTTATGTTAAACATGTCAAATCCAATTGAAATCATGCCTGCCAGCACCATATTCCATAAACACACTTTTCTGTAACAATTTCCCAGCTCTCAGCAGCCCATTAATACTTCCTTTAATAGCAATCTACCACGGATTCGAATCAGGGATGGTCCATTGCACTAATTGCTCCGTTAGGTGAGCATCATGGACTAAAAAAAAAAAAAAAAAATCATTAACAAAAATAAAAGCCCTTCAGGCCAGTCCTCCAGAAAGATTTCATTTCAATCTATATTTTAAGTAGACTTTGTTTCTTGTTTCTGTGGAAAAACCCCAGATATTCTCAGTGCATTAAGGAAGCCCCTGGGAGCTGGTGATGGTTTCTCCATCAGGGACAGGAGCAGCAGCCCAGATCTGAGAGGCCTTGCAGTGCAGAGAGCAGGGCTCTAGCTCAGCACCCACCACCTACACCCTGCCTGAGAAATGAAGCTGGCACCAGCCAGGATTCCTTTCCCCCTTGCTGGTTTGCCTGTGGTAAATCTCACATTAGCCATGAGGAGATAATGCCTGACACTGAGTCATCAGGCACACAGCAGCTCCCTGCTCCAGTGTGGAGGCACTGCCATCTTCCAGAACCTTCCACAAACCACAGAGGTGTCTGGAAAGATCAACATCCAAGGAGTCCTTCTATGCAATGGAGTTTTCTTCTTGTATATTCAACTGAAAAGTATCACCTAAAAAATGTTTCTGCTTCACATTATTGCATTTAAAAATAAATACAAGGAATGAATCGATAAATTTGTTTTGCAGTTGAGACATTTTGACAAGCTGATAATGAAAACAGAGGTTTTCCCCTTGATGCTGGCACTTCCCCAGCACAGGCTGCACCTGCACCCAGAGCAGTGCAGACCCTCAGCCCTGGGCTGGGGCAGGGACATGGGCCAAGGAACTCAGTGTCTTGTCATGGATCTTGGAAACCTTCAAGAAAGTGGAGGCAATAAATCCCCTGTGTGCAGTGAGGGAACTGAGGCACAGAGGGGAGTGAATTGCTGAGGAACTGATAATGATCAAATTGAGGTGGTGAACAGCAAAAACCTCATTCCCCCTCCCCTTCCACACTCCCCACAGCTGCTTTCAGCCCACACCTCTCCTGCCCCATCCTCATCTTCAGCCACCTGGCTCAGAGGCTGCTCCCAAGGTCAGCCAGTCCATCACAGTCCTGCCTTATTCCTCAGGGCAGCTCCTCTCATCTTCTGGAAGGACCTCTGAGGAACCTTCCCAGAGAACCCACTCCAGGGCTTAAGCCACAGGCTGTACAGGAGAACTTTTAAAAATCTGTTACCTAACATCAATCTTTCTCCCTTCAATTTAAGCCTTTTGTCTTGTTGTCTGTATCCTCAACATGGAGAACAAATAATTTCCTTCCTCCCAGAAGCATTTCATGCACAAGACTTATCTTGTCCTCCTCTCTGTTCTTCTTTTAGGACAAATAAACCTGTTCATTCCATTTTCTCCTCCGGACTGAAGTTGCTCTGCTCTGGGTTGTTTTGCTGTTTGGGCTTTCTGAAACCCTGCCCAGCACCCAGTTGAGGGATGGAGAACTTTCCAGCAGTAATGAACCCACCAGTGGTACCCAGAGCAGTGTGTGTGCTTCACTCCAGCCTGTCCTGGAAAGGGGCACTGAAAGCCTCCCAAGGAGACACTGACTCCAAACAGGACCTGCCTCACACCGAGGGAAACTGGGTCGTGTTGACACGATCTGCTCTTGACAAATCTGTGCTGACTGTTCCTCATCTCATTATCCTCCCATCAGCACTTCCAAGCAGTTGTTGGGTCAATTCCCAGGAAAATCTGGGGCAGGGATGGCAGGTGTGCAGTTCCCCAGCCCCTCTCTGGGCAGGGACAAGCCCTGAGCCTGTGCCCTGTGCTCTGCTCAGCACAGGAGAGCAGCTGGCAGCTCTGAGATGCTGAGGCACTGTCAGCACACAGGTACAGCAGGGCAGGGCTCTGCAGCCATTCCCTGCCTGTGCCAGGCAGCTCAGATGCAAAGAGCCCTTCATGCTCCTCAGCTCCATGCCACTGTGCTCACAGCCTCTCCTCCTCCAGAGCTTCCCCTGCACTGCCAGCTCCCCTCCCTGCCCCAGCCCTGCTTGCCTTGGGCTCTCCTGTCCCTGCACCCTTCTCTCTGGGGCTGCCAGGTGTAACCTCACCCAGTTTTATTCCTCCTCATGCCTGAGGTCCAGGAGAACTGTGGACACAGCCACGTTCCTCGAGGGACAGAGCAGGAACAAGAGCAAGGTGTGGTCCCACTCTGCACTGACAGCAGCAACTGGTAACATCATCTTGCTCTGAATTTAAGCTCAGAGTGGTGCTGTGCCATGTTTGGAAGCAGCCTGAGCTCAGAGCCAGCACATCACACACACCCAGGCTGGTCCCCACTCCAGGGGCTCACACACCCACTCTGTGCTCTCCCTCTGCACACCCATGGAGCTCTCCCACCTCTGATCTGCTCCTTGGCTCACAAACACTGGTCAGGAATTTCACTGCCAAGGTGAAGAAATTAAACCATCCAGATTCAGCGTTTCAGAGATTCAGAGACAAAAGAGGGTTTAAAAGGTAGGTTCCTAATTTTTCCTTACATATTTTGAGGCACGATATTTGCACACAGATCAGCCTTTTTAAGTTCTTTAGGTTTGGGTAAAGAGCCCTATTCACCCCTGAAGATATTTAATCAATAAATAATACTTAACACCTGTCTGTGACACCTCATGAAATGGCTGTGCTTAAGATCACACAATCCCACACAATGAACTGAGAGTAAAAACCACCTACAGCCAAACCCAGTTGCATTTCTGGGTTAAGAATCAGTCTGTGATGGGAAGAACACACAGAGCAACCCCAGTGAGTGCAGCCCACGCTGAGAGCACAAATTCAGCAGCCACAGGGCCTGGCTTGCTCTCCCCACCAGGCAGGACACATCCTCCACTGAGACTGACACGGGCTGGGGCACAACTGCCCAGAGAAACACCACAGCCCATGGTGGGAAGACAAGGAAGAGAGAGAGACTGTCTGGGGCTCACCAAGAGGCAAGCACCAAGGCAGCAGGAGAGAAAGGTCTCTGCAGACTGGGGCATGGCACAGACCAAACAGGATCTGGAGCCACCACTCTGTGCCCTGGGCAAGGAAAATAAGTGCCACCCTCAGCAGCCTGGAGCCAGCCTGCAGGGGCAGCAAGGGGTGGGAGATGGATGGGCCTGTCCAGAGTGGCACAGAGTCATCAGCTGGTCTGTTTAACCAAGCACAGCTGGCTGCTGGCAGCAGGGCCTGTCCCTTCTCCCTCCTCCTCCCCAGGTCTGTTCCCAGAGCACCATGGCCAGTGCCAGCTGGGGCTCACAGTCACAACTCCAACACTGACTGTGCCAAGGAGCTGCACACAAAGCTTCACACAGGATGACACTTCTGTCACTGCCACGTTGTGGTCAGCTAAAAAGGTTCTGTGGACCACTGGTTTTTCCACCTCCCCTTCCTGGATTTAAAGAAAATGAGGGCCCACACAGCACCTGTGCTACATCACAGAACCATACCTGTCCATTTACTCTGGTCCTTGTCCCCTGCACTCTCTGGCTCCTTGGGAGGCTCCTCAGCATCTCCAGCTGTTTCACTGGGCCCTTCCACATCTTCACTGGGCTCTTCTGAAACAAGAAAAGCACAAAGTGTGACACAGACATGGAAGGCAGAACAGAAGTACAGGTAGCTGCCAATGAGTAAGAGCAACAGCCAAGGCTGTGTACAGGTGTTGGGTGCCAGGTATGAACATCACCCAGTGCTCTCCCACACACCTGCTGAATGGTCAAGACACAAACTGTAAAGAACTGAGAGACAAAGACAAAATGAAGACCCTCACCTCCTTCAGTCACCTGGAGCTACTGAAGTCCCCAGAGGTGCCATGTACAGTGACACGGCTGCCTGCACAGTGAGGTTCCACCCAGCCATGTCAGGGATTGCAGAAGGATAAGGGAGTGACTGGAGCCACCAGCACCTTCAGCCTCATCCTTCCTCCTCATGGCCATGCCAAGCCCATGGCAGGGTGCAGCACTGACCCTGGTCACTGCAGACACAACACCCTGCTGCACCCAGAGCACAGGAGGAGCTGGCAGCCTTGCCCCATCCCAGAGGGGAAGGTGCACACCTGAGCAGCACCACACAGGGGCAAAGGCATGGGGGGATCACTGCAGCAGTGCTGAAAGCACGAGCAGAGCAGCACCTTGTGCAGCCCAGCACACAGGGTGGGCACAGAGGCTGCTCTGGGCAGCTCCACTCCAAGGCACCTCCCAGGGGGAGTGAGGGCCTGTGGCTGCCAGACCCCTGGCCCCAGGTGTAACAGAACATTACCACCTCACTCACAGGTGTTGATGTGAGAGCCTTAACTGGCAGGGCTGACCCCACCACTGGCTCAAAAGGGCACTTTTAGGCCATTATACCCATTGCTAGGCAGGGTAGTTTAGAATTATCTGGTCATGGTAAACCCCATGAAGCCATGCAATCCTCAGATTTACCTAATGGGCTCAAGCACCAAGTCCCATCCTCCTCCTAACAAAGACAAGTCTAGAAATTCAGATTAAAAACATATATTAGCAGCGCCCTTTGAGGATATGACAGCTTATATTGGGACTGAGAGGGGAGATGGGTGGCAGCACTGACAAAGGCATCCAACATGTGGAAAGACACATCAGTGGTGGAGGGGTGAGAAGGGCAGTCTGCCATGTGAGCTGAGTGCTCAAGTTTGCTGGGAGGAGGGCTGTGAAACCAGCAGCTGGGTTCACATTTCAGAAATTAAAATTCCAATCTTTTTTCCACTCTAGGGAAAAACCACAGCAAACCATCCCCAGCCCAACCCCACGACTCTGGTGCTTTCAACCCACTTCACACAGGGCAAGGGTGTCCCTTCAGCTGGGGCAGCTGCTGTGGAAGCAGATCTTAGCTGGTTTATTAAAAACCTTTGGTAATGGGTTTCTATATTTAATTTAAATCATCATTCTAATCATTCTCTGCTGGCTCAGGTGCTCCAAGGCCCCCCTGGACAGTGTGAGGAGATGGCTCCCAATGCCCATGGCCAGCAGCCCACCAGCCAGTGCCCCAGCCCTGCTCCTGTGAGCACCAGAGCCCAGCAGAGCCCTGCCCAGCCCAGCCCAGCTCAGCCCATCAGCCAGTGCCCCAGCCCTGCTCCTGTGAGCACCAGAGCCAAGACCAGCCCAGCCCAGCCCAGCCCATGGCAGTTCCCAGCCCAGCCCAGCTCAGCCCAGCCCTGCTCAGCCCATGGCAGTTCCCAGCCCAGCCCAGCCCAGCCCGCTGAACAAAGGGCTCTGGAGCAGCAGCACTCCCAGCTGCCACCCGGAGGTGTCAGCATCGGCATGGGAGGAAGAGGAGGGCGAGCCAGGCTCAGCCTCTGGCTGGGCTCTAACCTGAGCATGTGGAAATAATACGTGTCTTCCAGTGGGCTGTCTGCTTCGAGGGGAATAAAACAGGACATTCATAAGCACTTACACCATCTGTCTTTATACCATCATCATCATCAACAAGGGAAAAAATAGCTCTTTAAAATGGATGAAAGCCCAGGCTGACAGTAACCGGAAAAATGTGAGCTATGAATACCAATAACGGGAGAAAATGATTAAAAAACAAGGCTACAAACAGCAAGTCCCCAGCAGGGCTGGGCTGCAGCTCCTGGTGTCCACCCAGCAGCAGGCTGGACACAGCACCCACAGTCCTGAGCAGAACTGTCCCTCTGAGCACAACAACTGCCCCTGGCTCCCCGCCCTGGCTGGGCACGGGGCAGGGAGCAGACAGAGCAGACCCTTCCCCTCTCCACCCTCAGCTGTCTTCTTTCTCAGAAGCAGTTTTGCTAAAGCAGGATGGGAAGGGAGCAGAGTGCAAGTCATGGACCAGGGAGGCTCTGAAGCTGCTCAGGTTGGTCCCTGTGCCCCCCTGCCCAGGGTAGGGCAAGCTCCAACTGCACTCCCCATGCTCCCCCTCCAGCTCTGCTCACCCTGCCAGCCTGAGCTGCCCCTGACCCACAGGGACTGTCCCCAGCCCTCACAGCCACGTGTGGCCCAGCACTGACAGCAGGAGCAGCAAAGCCCTCTCCTGCCAGCCCTGGGCCCCAGCAGCAGAGCAGGGCTGAAAGCACACAGCTGAGTGAAGGCACCTGGGCTTGGGTGGGGCACCCTGACTGGGAACAGGGCCACAGCACACCTGGAGGGACAGGTCTGCTCCTCCTAAGTGCACTGCAGAGCACAGAGCTTCCCTGGCACTGCAACTGTGCCACACTGCATGGCCACAGACTGTCACACTGCATGGCCACACACTGTCACACTGCATGGCCACAGACTGTGTCACACTGCATGGCCACAGACTGTCACACTGCATGGCCACAGACTGTGTGACACTGCATGGTCACAGACTGTGTGACACTGCATGGCCACAGACTGTGTGACACTGCATGGCCACACACTGTCACACTGCATGGCCACACACTGTGTCACACTGCATGGCCACAGACTGTCACACTGCATGGCCACACACTGTCACACTGCATGGCCACACACTGTGTCACACTGCATGGCCACACACTGTGTCACACTGCATGGCCACACACTGTGTGACACTGCATGGCCACACACTGTCACACTGCATGGCCACACACTGTGTCACACTGCATGGCCACACACTGTGTCACACTGCATGGTCACACACTGTGACACTGCATGGCCACACACTGTCACACTGCATGGCCACAGACTGTGTCACACTGCATGGCCACAGACTGTGTCACACTGCATGGCCACAGACTGTCACACTGCATGGCCACACACTGTCACACTGCATGGCCACACACTGTCACACTGCATGGCCACAGACTGTGTCACACTGCATGGCCACACACTGTGACACTGCATGGCCACACACTGTCACACTGCATGGCCACACACTGTGTCACACTGCATGGCCACAGACTGTGTCACACTGCATGGCCACAGACTGTGTGACACTGCATGGCCACAGACTGTCACACTGCATGGCCACAGACTGTCACACTGCATGGCCACACACTGTCACACTGCATGGCCACAGACTGTGTCACACTGCATGGCCACAGACTGTCACACTGCATGGCCACACACTGTCACACTGCATGGCCACACACTGTGTCACACTGCATGGCCACAGACTGTGTGACACTGCATGGCCACAGACTGTCACACTGCATGGCCACAGACTGTCACACTGCATGGCCACACACTGTCACACTGCATGGCCACACACTGTGTCACACTGCATGGCCACAGACTGTCACACTGCATGGCCACACACTGTCACACTGCATGGCCACACACTGTGTCACACTGCATGGCCACACACTGTGTCACACTGCATGGCCACACACTGTGTGACACTGCATGGCCACACACTGTCACACTGCATGGCCACACACTGTGTCACACTGCATGGCCACACACTGTGTCACACTGCATGGTCACACACTGTGACACTGCATGGCCACACACTGTCACACTGCATGGCCACAGACTGTGTCACACTGCATGGCCACAGACTGTGTCACACTGCATGGCCACAGACTGTCACACTGCATGGCCACACACTGTCACACTGCATGGCCACACACTGTCACACTGCATGGCCACAGACTGTGTCACACTGCATGGCCACACACTGTGACACTGCATGGCCACACACTGTCACACTGCATGGCCACACACTGTCACACTGCATGGCCACACACTGTGTCACACTGCATGGCCACAGACTGTGTCACACTGCATGGCCACAGACTGTGTCACACTGCATGGCCACAGACTGTGTGACACTGCATGGCCACAGACTGTCACACTGCATGGCCACACACTGTCACACTGCATGGCCACACACTGTCACACTGCATGGCCACAGACTGTGTCACACTGCATGGCCACACACTGTGACACTGCATGGCCACACACTGTCACACTGCATGGCCACACACTGTGTCACACTGCATGGCCACAGACTGTGTCACACTGCATGGCCACAGACTGTCACACTGCATGGCCACACACTGTCACACTGCATGGCCACACACTGTGTCACACTGCATGGCCACAGACTGTGTGACACTGCATGGCCACAGACTGTCACACTGCATGGCCACAGACTGTCACACTGCATGGCCACACACTGTGTCACACTGCATGGCCACACACTGTCACACTGCATGGCCACACACTGTCACACTGCATGGCCACACACTGTGTCACACTGCATGGCCACAGACTGTGTGACACTGCATGGCCACACACTGTCACACTGCATGGCCACACACTGTCACACTGCATGGCCACACACTGTGTCACACTGCATGGCCACAGACTGTGTGACACTGCATGGCCACAGACTGTCACACTGCATGGCCACACACTGTGTCACACTGCATGGCCACAGACTGTCACACTGCATGGCCAGGGCCAGCACTGTCCTGGGCATGGCCAGAGCCCACTGCAGCACAGGGTGCAGGATGCCCAGCACAGCTCTGAGTGAGCAGTGGTCTCCAGCTGCAGGCAGCTCCCAATCCACCCTCACCTTTGCTACCACCTGCCCCCTGCTCCCCAAAGGTGCAAGAGCTGCTGCTGTAGCATTTGTATGGGGGAATCATGTCCCTGGGAAATCTAAACAACACATCCCGTGCACGGTGCCAGAGCTCCATCCCTGAGTCCACTTTCAAAAGGAATTTTCCAGCTGCCAGGGCTCAGGTCAACACTGGGAGCAAGGAGCCCCTGGAGCCAAAGGAGCTGCTCTTCCATCCCAATCCACCTGCACCACACAAAATCCTAGGCAGAGCCTTTGCTTCCTTCATTAATAAATCATTTTAGAGAGCAGTATTTCCTTTTAATTTAAAATTAAACCATTCACTAAATGGGAGGCAGGCAGTGGGGAGGAGGCAGAAGAGCAGAAGAGTCTGGAAAATCACAAGTATCTGACTTCTGCAGAGGTCAGGGAACCTCTGACTCAGTGACACACCAAAATGAACCCAAAGTGCCACGTGCATTGCACAGGGTCACACACTGAGGGCTGGCCCTTCCACAGCCAGCAAGCTCCAGGGCTGCAGAAGCTGGCAAATGCTGATGGGACCCAGAGCAGCCTGAAGGGCCCAGACTCATTTCTCACCTGTGCTGTGGCAGGCAGGTTTTCCTTGGCAGCACAGCCCCCTCCCCCAGGGATGAGGGCATTTCTGGGGGAAGGAGCGTGCTGCTCTGCAGCCTCGGGCAGCTCCCCAGCCCAGAACATTAGCTGTCATCAACCACAATCAAATCAGCTTTGAAATATTTAGCAGTGGCTTGGAAAATGTGGCGGTGCTGCTCTGACAGGCGAGATGTGCAGACACCCATTTTCCATTATAATGGAAATATCAAGCCTGTTCTGAATATGTATAACCTAGAAAAATGTATTGATTTTTCATTCGGCATTAAAAAAATGAAATACCCTGCAGCTGTCAAAAGCCTTTTGTTAAAAGCTCATCTTTCCTGGAATGAGGTTTACCAGAAACAAGTTTTAATTGTACACAGGGTCTCTCCTTTGGAACAAAAAGAATCTCTGACGTTCCCCTTTTCAGGGTAAGGAGCCAAAAAAGGGGTCAGAAAGCCAGGCCTGACCCTGGGGCTGGGGAGGGGGCTGGGGAGGGGACAGGGCACGGTGGGCACGGGCACAGCCCAGCAGCACTGGGTGCCCAGCACTGGCCACCACCCACCTGAGCCACAGCTCAACTGTCTCCACTGGTGTGAAACTGAGTCCCCAGGGCTGGCACAGAGCTTTGGGCTCACAGCAGGGGGTCCAGGGGGGATCGATGCCCTCCCACATCCTGAGTGCCCAGGACACTGTGCCAGGCTGCCCGAGCTGTGCCAGGGACACTGTGCAGGGACACTGTGCAGGGACACTGTGCAGGGACAGTGTGCCATGGTCACTGTGCCATGGTCACTGTGCCAGGGACACTGTGCAGGGACACTGTGCCAGGGACAGTGTGCCATGGTCACTGTGCCATGGTCACTGTGCCAGGGTCACTGTGCAGGGACACTGTGCCAGGGACAGTGTGCCATGGTCACTGTGACAGGGACAGTGTGCCAGAGTCACTGTGCAGGGTCACTGTGCCAGGGTCACCGTGCCATGGTCACTGTGCCAGGGACACTGTGCCAGGGTCACTGTGCCAGGGTCACTGTGTCATGGTCACTGTGCCAGGGACACTGTGCCAGGGACACTGTGCCAGGGTCACTGTGCCAGGGTCACTGTGTCATGGTCACTGTGCCAGGGACACTGTGCCAGGGACACTGTGCAGGGTCACTGTGCCAGGGACAGTGTGGAGGGACACTGTGCAGGGTCACTGTGTCATGGTCACTGTGCCAGGGACACTGTGCCATGGTCACTATGTCATGGTCACTGTGCCAGGGACACTGTGCCAGGGACACTGTGCCATGGTCACTGTGTCATGGTCACTGTGCCAGGGACACTGTGCCAGGGACAGTGTGCAGGGACACTGTACAGGGTCACTGTGCCAGGGACACTGTGCCAGGGACACTGTACAGGGTCACTGTGCCATGGTCACTGTGCCAGGGACAGTGTGGAGGGACACTGTGCAGGGTCACTGTGCCATGGTCACTGTGCCATGGTCACTGTGCCAGGGACAGTGTGCCAGGGACACTGTGCTCGGCCAGGGAAGCCACCAGAGGCACAGGGCACAGTCCCACCCCACTGTGTGCCCATGCCCAGGGCAATGTGCTGTGCCACCAGAGCAGGGATGGAGCCCACGTGGGGGCTGAGCTCAGCTCCCTCCCAGTGCTGCTCCATCTGTGCCAGCTCCTGAGGGCATCACTGCACGTCAGCCTGGCCATTCCTACTCCTCCCTGAAAGGAAAAGCAGCATCCAGGCAGTGCAAAGCACAGGTCTGCCATGGAGCTCCAGCCTGGATGCAAAGCTGCTGGGTGGGCTCCACCTGACAAAGGGCTGCTGGCAAACAATACAATACCACAGGTACCTTGGTTTAATGACTCTTATTTCCCAGACAGCTCCACTACAGAGCATGGCCAGAGCATCTCTGCTGCTTTCACTGGCAACACAAACTGCTGACTAGTGTGCTCAGCTGAGACACACCAGAGTCACAGAATTGTTTTGGCTTGGGAGGGATCTTCAGGACCATCTTGTTCAAACCCCTGACAGTGGCAGGGACACCTTCCACTAGAGCAGATTGCATCAACCCCATCAAACCTTGAACACACACAGGGATGGAGCATGCACAAGCAAGAACCCTTCCCTGGGAGAGCAGCACCATTCTCCCACTCCCCAGGAACAAGGCTGTCCATGCTGTTTTGCAAACTGGACTATATTTTAAGCCAGTGAAACCCATCAGGGACTTACCCCCTTTAATTTCAGTAGGACTAGAAAGGCTGCTGTTATTTTCACACATGAAACATAGAAAAAAAGGCAAATTCCTTGAGCATGTTTGTAGTGGAGCGTGATGTGATTGTGTTGTCATTTATGGGAAATAATCGCAAGCCCATCTCTCCCTTTCCCCCCATTTTCCAGTCCAAATAACCATGAAAAATTACACTTCAATGTCAGGAGGACAACAAAGGAGGGGCTTTCTCCTGCGGCTTGACGGCTTTTCAGCCTCCCCTTTCTTGGACAAAAACTACCTTCAATTCTGTTTCATTTTAAATGTGATCTAACAAATGCATCTTGACAAGTTCCTTTCTCTTTTTCTTTTAAACAGTATTTTGCACAGTTTAACCTAGCTCCAAAGTGGAATCAGCTGGAAAGGAGATGCATGCAAAAACACAAACACAGATCAAACAGCAAAACAAAAGAGCCCATCTCCAGCTCCAGGTCTGCAGGGAGAGGACAGAGCTGTCTCCACACAGAGAGCTGCAGGACAAGGGTCCAGAGACAAAGGGGACAGCGGGAGGAAGAGGGGGAGGTGGATGGCAGAGGTGACAAGGCAGGAGCACAGGAAAGGTGCCCAGCCCCACTGTGTGAGGAAGGCAGCCCTGGCCTCTAAGGACACAAGGGCAGCTTTTGCAGAGTCAGGGAACCATCAGGGCTGGAAAAGCCCTCTAAGATCGAGCCCCCTGCTCCTCAGCACTGCCATGCTTCCACTGACCCATGTCCCCATGGGTCCCCAGGTACCACAGCCTCAGGGCTTTTAAAGCCTGCCAGGGATGGCCACTCCACCACTGCCCTGGGCAGCCTGTGCCAGGGCACAGCCCTTCCCAACAAGGAATGTTCCCAATACACGACCTAAACCTTCCCTGGCACAACGTGAGGCTGTTTTCCCTTATCCTGTCACTTGTTCCTTGGGAGAAGAGCACTGCAGAAAAACCAGGGAGATCCACACACAGAACCAGTGCAGAGGCCAAGCTGAAGTTAACAGCCAACTTCAGCAACTTGCAGCACAGTATATCTTGAGAACACTGTAACTATAACAAAAATGAGCTATAATTAATTCATGCTTAGCCTTAGGGGCTGAATATGCACAGGAGAGCTCCCAACAACCTTAACCCATCATTTTGCAAACCACACTTAAGTGAAACACCAAAATGTCCTCTTTCTGTTTAGCTTTTTTTTAAAATATACAACTCTTATTCTGTTCTCCCTCTCTATGGTGTTGCTCCAAGGAAAAGTTAATTAATGTCTTGCTGACCCTCTTTCTTCCCCTCCCCAACTGTTACCCAATCTCAGCAAGTTTGGAGTTCTTTTAAGCTCAACTACAAACTTTGGGAAGCCATAATTGCAGTGGCCTGGTTTAGAGCCCATTGGAAGACCCCAGCAGCCCACTGTGCCACAAGGGCCAGCAACAGGGGCAGTGCTGGGGCTGGCCCAGGGCAGGGCAGGGCAGCAGAGTCAGGGCTGGAGCATCCCAGGAGGGACAGGGCATGGACAGACACTGCAGGGGCTGAGCAGGAAGCACAGCCTGCTGAGCTGCAGTGCCAAAGGCTCTGGTGCCAATGGCCACGTCTCACCTGAGTGCAGAGGGGGGAGGAATGGCACAGGGCAGCCCTGGCACACACAGCCCCACTTCCAGTGCTGCCAGCCAGTGCCAGCAGCCCCAGAGCCCTGTGCACCTGCCAGGACCTGGGCTGGAGCAGGACAGGGAGCAGGGGGCACGGTGAGCTCTGGTGTGCACAACAAACAGGGAGAGCATCCCAGGGCTCTGCAGCCTCGGGGCACCGAGGGCAGGCTGGAGGGGTCCCACAGCACCTGCACAGATGGCAGGGATGGCCACAGCCTGCCCTGGGCTGCTCCTCCCTGCCTGTGGGTCACTGCCACTGGAAAAACGTCAGGAATTGCTCTTCCCCTTGTACTAAGGAGCTTCCAGCTTCCTGCAGCCAGCAGCCCCTTTCCCACCTCTCCTGGCTCCGGGTAATTGAAAGTGACTGCAGTTCCAGCCCTGGCTCTGCAGCACTCAGCTGCACCCACGGGTCAGGGATGGCAAGTGAAGCCTCTCCCCTCACCTCCCAGCACTGCACACACTCAGGGAGCCAGCCTGGCCAGGGCAGGGACAGGGACAGGGAGCCAGGGGAGCAGAGCAGGGACAGGGGCAGGAACAGGGACAGCCAGGGAACCACACAGGGACAGGGACAGGGACAGGGAGCCAGGGGAGCAGAGCAGGGACAGGGACAGGAACAGGGACAGCCAGGGAACCACACAGGGACAGGGACAGGGACAGGACAGTCAGAGCCAGGGCACCCAGCACAGCCCCACTGCAGCAGGGACAGGGCTGTGCACTGCAGCCTTGCACACAATGAACTGCACAGCCCTGCCAACCCTGCACTTCTGTTTTTTCCCTTTTAATTTAAAACAGCAGATGGGCTTATTTTCAAGGAAACTCCTTTACCTCCATTCTTATTTTTTTGTAGCATCAGAACCCTTTCCCCTGTGACGCTCGTGCCTCCTGACACACCAGGGAAGGATCAAGGATCCTCCACTTGTCACCAGATCCCAGGCAGGAACAGAAGGGCTGCTCCAGCTCCCAGGTGAAACACAGAGCACCAAGAAAGAGGGAAGGGCACAGAGCAGCTGCCAGTGAGACACGGAGGGTGCTGGTGGCTCTCAAGCAGGGGGCAGTGCCAGGGGCCATGCCAGGGCCCCCCAGGCACCCCGGGACGGTTTTGGGGTGTGTGTGCAGCCCCTGAGCCCAGCCCTGCACCAACCTGGGCACACCAGGTGCTCTGGGGACTGCATCCCCTGCTGCAGCCCGAGCAGGGCGCGTGCACAGGTGCTGACTCCAGCAGAGGCCTGTGATAAGAATTTATTTCTCTCAATTACAGGCCTGTCCCCAGCCTCAGTTCATCAGCACGGCCCAGGCGAGTCAATGAAAGCCCTGTAATGCACTAATCAGATGCACAGAGACTTCCTGCAGCTCCTGCTGCTCCCAGAGCACGGGAACTGTGGGCTGTGGGTCTGCAGCCCTGCCCTGTCCCTGCTCTGCCCGTGGCCAGCCCAGAGGTGCTTCTGAGCTGCTGCCTGGTGCTGCACACTGTGTGCAGGGCAGGCAGTGCAGGATATGCTTTATCTGCCCACGGGGATCCCTTGGTGCCAGAAGCTTCCAAGGATGAGTTATACATTTTCACATTGTTTTGTGGGTTTGAGTTTGATGTAAAGTATTTGTTCTCTTCAGCCCAAAACCGTTCTGAAACAACCAGTGAACGTCCTGAGCAGACAGTCTGAAGACTGCTTTCAGAGAGGAAATACAGGATGAAAATGCCAGGGAAAAATCACAGCTGAGCTCCCTTCTGGTGTCTTCAGAGAAACAGCACCTGTGCTTCTGGAGGCCTCTGTTGGGAGTGCTGCAGGTGGCAGCACAGGGAGGGCAGTGTGCCCAGCACGGGGAGATGTCCCTGCTCTCTGGGATGCCTCTGGGCTGGGGCCATTTGGTTTAAAACGAGCAAACAGCCCTTCTGCTCTTCCCTGTCCACAGGGAGCCCCAGGAGCAGGCTGTGCCCCAGGCTGTGCCCCAGGCTGGCACAAGCCACCCCTGGCAGCCTGGCCCAGCTGTGGCAGCAGGAGCCCAGGCACAGGGACACTCCTGCACTGCTCAGGGAGCATCGATCCACACGCACTTGGTGCCTTCAAAGTTGTTTATGATCAATATGCAAATTTCCCAAGCCATTGATCCCGTATTAATTTTCAATTAGGGAATCCACAAGGGGTCTCCCAGGGTCAATATCCAACAATCCAAGGTAACTCCACAGTGGAGTCTGTGGGACTGATGCTGGCCAGGCCCTGGGGCTGCTCCTGCACCTCCTGTCCTCATCCCTGGGCTGCCCTGATGCCACAGTGGTGCTGGCACTTGGGGCAAGCCCCTGGCACGAGGATTTAGGCAGCAGCCTCCACCCTGCATGCTGTGTGAGCTCCCTGTGCTAACATTTTTTGTTATTGCTGGTTATGTTTTTGTTAATTGCTGGTACTGGTGGTGTGGGAATGTCCAGTGCAGGGCTGTGACTGCAGCACCTGCAGCCAGTGCTGGGTCAGGGGGCTCCAGCAGCTTCCCAGGGACAGAGCAAGAACCCAAATGCTGCCCTACACCAAGCAACACAAGTTACAGAAACCTGAGCATCTCCAAAAACATATGAGGAGTGGGAAAGGTGCCTGTGTATTACACAAAGGTTCCAAAAAGTGAAAAAAATAATTAAAGTATCTTGAAAATGTAGAACAGCATTTCCCTTCCTAGCAACATAACCTATCCCACCAGCCACCCTCCCAGTGCCCTGGCTTTGGGAGGCCCAGAGGGAGCAAGCTGGTGCACTGGGGGGATGTCCCCTGTGCACTGGGAGCTGATGGTGTCCCCAATGCACAGGGAGCTGTGTCCCCTCCACACCAGAGCTGATGTGATGTCCCCTGAGCACCAGCCAGGCCGTGCCACCCAGGGCTCCACCACTCACTGTGCTAACCAGCACATTAGCTACCCGGGCTAATTGGTTTATGGATAACATTAATTACCATGTTGCTCATTAATGGGTGAAATCTTTATTGGTTGCATTGATCAGCGGGACTCGTTAGCGGGCTGCTAACCAATGGTGGATGTAACAAGCTCTCTTATTGGCATATCAATTAATGCAATCAATTTCTGGCCAGCGGCTGCCATTCGCTTCCCTGCTTCCTGCACTGGGGGAGACACAGGCATGTCAAGTAAGCATTTATTTAAAGGCTTTCTAATTCTTCTTGAGCTGACTTCCCAGCAGGTTTTCTGCCACACAAGGGTTTCCTGCCTCCAGAGACCTTCCCCTTTCCTCTGCTGCAGAATCAGATCTGTGACACTCCCTGCAAACTGAACCATTTCTGTGAAAATATTTATTGAGTCCGGAGAGTAGGAGCACCACAGCCAGAGGTGTGGGATTGACAAGGCAGACTGTGCAACCATGGCACTGAACAGGCTGGGGAGATTGGCAGGAGCACAAACCTGCTCCCCAAGGACAGATGGGCTCACCAGCCATGCCACAAAGCCTTCCTGCATATGGATTAATGCTAATTCCAGGGTCAGCTCCCCACATTAGCATCATTTTGCCAGGGAACAACCAGCCCTGGATACTCCTGCCCTCTCCTACCTCCCAGAGCAAAGCAAGGCTGTGTCACACCAGGCTGCACCCACACCCCAGATGGTGCTTGCAGCCACCTCCTCTGCCTCAGCCTGGCCAAGGAGAGCAGGATCACACTGCCCGTGGCACAATCAGCCAGTGATGCTCACAGGGACTAAGAGCCTCTGCTCTGATCTCAGATGTCTGCCCAGCAGGATGGATTTGAGCTCCCATGGACCCACAGCAATTCTTCCTGGCCTGATCCCCACTCCAGATCTTCACCCAAGTGATGACTAGGAAGGATCTTCCCCACCAAGCACAATAATAAATCAAACTTTATCAGAGCAGAACTATAAATCTGTGAAGACTCCAATAATTTCTAGCCATGGGAATAACACCACAAAAGTACTTTTTAAACTAATTACTCAGATTCTGAAGTGCTGCCCTAATGAGCCTTCCTTCTGCCCAGAACTTGCTAAGAGAAAAAAAAAATCTACCTTCAGTACAGTAATTACTGCTTTCCCCTTCAAACTTCTAACTGGAGATCAATGCTGCATTTTAAGACTCATTGATTTACAATTAGCCTGGCTTTCCTGCTAAAGTGTTTTTAAAGCAGAGTTTACTTTTATTTTATTTTGAAATCTCAAAGATCTGGTTCTTAGATTTTACATCCTCATGAGAGGTGTGCAGGGAGCTCACAGGGAGGCAGGCACACATTGGAACAAGAGAAGGAAACAGGCTGCATCAGGCTGAGATTAGAAATAAGAGACTGAATATTTAAGGGATAAACATGAAAAAAGAAGAGGAAAAGAAACTATGCCAGAGGAAAGGAAGAAAAAGTGGGAAAATAAGAAATATAATTGCAAAGAAATGTAGAAGTAAGGTGCAGGCTAAGGAGGGAGAGGCAGTGCTGGGTGGTGTGGAGCTGTCAGTGCCCTGTGCTCAGCAGCGTCCTGAGGAAGGCAGCAGCAGCTTTGTGTGAACAAAGGCTGGCTCAGAGCAGAGCCTGGCTGTGTGCCCCTGTCCTGCCAGAGAGCCCAGGGAGCCACCCAGGCTGGCTGCTCCAAACAGCTGCTGTCTGTGCCTTAAATAGAGCAGCCACACAGCAGCCTGCCCTGGGCTGCTCCCATCCTCACCTCCCCTTGGCACCCCTGCCCTGGGCTCTCCACACCTGGGAGCTGTCCCCAGTCCAGCAGAGGCAGCTCTGCCCAGCCTGGCTCTGAGCAGGGCCTGGGCTCAGAGCCCTCCTGAGGCTCCAGCTATTTCCAGAGCATCTCAGCACTGCTTGGTTCTGACTCATTTTTGTGTCATTTCTGCAGGAAATGAGCCACACTGGACAAGCCAGTTCAGCCTTTGCCTCCTGCTTTTCCCTTCAAACCCAACATTAGGAAGGTCTTCCAGGACTATGAGTAGGATGAGCAGCAACCCAACTGGAGACAGCCAGAGGAGCTGGGAGGCAAAGGGAGCCACTGGCAAGGGCTGGCAGTGGGTGGCTTTTGTGGGGCCACCACAGCAGGGCAGCCTGCCCTTCACTTGTGCTCTCACATATCTCATTCTTTGCTGCTGCGGGGTCCCAGGTGCCAGTGGCAGCTGATGATCCTGCAGTGATGAAAGCAAGCAAGAAAATGGGGAAGCATCTCTCCTTTTTGTGTTGCATTTTAGAGAGAGCTGCTTAGCCCCATTTCAAAGACTAATATGAAAAAAGTGCAATTAAATCCTCGAAAAACTGACAGATCAGCAAAACAAAACCACCCGGAGGAGAGCACGATTGAGCCTCATTAAGGAAGAGTTCAGGCTGTTTTTAAAACCTTTCTTAACTGGTGCCGCTCAGCAGCCGCCACTCCCAGCGCGCCGCTGCAATTAGTGTCAGAGCAGAAAGGAAAAATCAGCCTGGGAAACAGGAATGGAAGCACCAGGTCCAGGCCAAGGAAAAGGGTTGGCTGTGGTGGAAGCCCCAAATGCAGCCCCCTCCTGGGGTCTGGGCAGCGCTCACCCCTCTGAGCACTCACAGCTCAGAGCAGGGCACAGTGAATGGGCTGCACAGCCCCTGCCAGCCACAGCCCTGGCACAGCAGCCACAGCCCTGGCACAGCAGCCACAGCCCTGGAATGGCAGCCACAGCCCTGGCATGGCAGCCACAGCCCTGGCACAGCAGCCACAGCCCTGGCATGGCAGCCACAGCCCTGGAATGGCAGCCACAGCCCTGGAATGGCAGCCACAGCCCTGGCATGGCAGCCACAGCCCTGGCACAGCAGCCACAGCCCTGGCACAGCAGCCACAGCCCTGGCATGGGAGCCACAGCCCTGGAATGGCAGCCACAGCCCTGGCATGGCAGCCACAGCCCTGGAATGGCAGCCACAGCCCTGGAATGGCAGCCACAGCCCTGGCACAGCAGCCACAGCCCTGGCACGGCAGCCACAGCTCTGGAATGGCAGCCCCAGCACTGGCACAGCAACCACAGCCCTGGCATGGCAGCCATAGCCCTGGAATGGCAGCCACAGCCCTGGCACAGCAGCCACAGCCCTGGCACAGCAGCCACAGCCCTGGCATGGCAGCCATAGCCCTGGAATGGCAGCCACAGCCCTGGAATGGCAGCCACAGCTCTGGCACAGCAGCCACAGCTCTGGCACAGCAGCCTGGTGGCAATGGACAGCAAATGACCCTGAGCCAGCAGCAGCCAAGCCCTGGCAATGGGAGCTGGATAGTGCTGGGCTGTCCTGGCTGGAGTGTGCAGGGCTCACCCACCCGACACGGGCAGAGCTGCCCTTCTGCAGGGGGAGGAACCATAGCAGGGAGAAAAGATGGCAGAGAGATGAAGCCATTTTATTAAATCAGGCAAATTCTAATTTATTCTGGGGAGATGGAGGAGAGAAAATGGATTCATTCTCAGCATGCACACTCCGTATCATCTGATCCAATCCTCACTGCCAGAGGGGGAGGGGGCTCGGCCGGCTGCACTGCTCCCACAGCCCGACAACAAGATTGAAAAATGGGATCATTCTCCCTTTGGATTGCACAGCAGTCATGGGGGAACAGGCTTTTCTGAGAGCACGAGGTGCCAAGCCCTGTTTGGGGTTTGCCCCTTGGGGATGTGGAACAGGCAGCAAAAGGTGCAGAGCCCACCACAGCACCTGCACCAGCACAGCAGGCAGGGACACAGGAGAGGAAACCCTGCAGGGATCCTGCACACTGACACTGGTGTTCACCCAGCACCCACCCTCACAGCTGGCAGTGATCACCATCACTGTTCACCACTAAGAGACACTGGAATAAAGTGCCATGTCAGCAGCACTGGGGAGGTACCCACGGGATCATGCACTAGTGCAGAGAGCTCTGGAACAGCAGCACTGGCACCACCAGAGCAGCTCTGGAACAGCAGCACTGGCACCACCAGAGCAGCCCTGGAACAGCAACACTGGAACCACCAGAACAGCTCTGGAACAGCAGCACTGGAACCACCAGAACACAACTGGAACAGCAACACTGGCACCACCAGAACAGCTCTGGAACAGCAGCACTGGAACCACCAGAACAGCTCTGGAACAGCAGCACTGGCACCACCAGAGCAGCCCTGGAACAGCAGCACTGGAACCACCAGAACACAACTGGAACAGCAGCACTGGCACCACCAGAACAGCTCTGGAACAGCAGCACTGGCACCACCAGAACACAACTGGAACAGCAGCACTGGCACCACCAGAACAGCTCTGGAACAGCAGCACTGGCACCACCAGAACACAACTGGAACAGCAGCACTGGCACCACCAGAACAGCTCTGGAACAGCAGCACTGGCACCACCAGAACAGCACTGGAACAGCAACACTGGCACCACCAGAGCAGCCCTGGAACAGCAGCACTGGAACCACCAGCTCTGGTGCACAGGAGCATGGGCACTGCAGGCTGCCCATCTGCAGTGCTTCCACCCTCAGCACAACTGGGGAGCTGAGCTCCTGTGTGGCTCCAGCCAGTGTGAGCCAGCCCTCCTACCAAGGAACAAGCACCTGCAGCCCCCACTGCCCACACAGGGGGCAGGGGCACTTTGGGATGGACATGGGCAATGCTGGTGCACCCACAGACAGAGGAAGGTGAGATGCACAAAGCTCCATGGCACCAAGGTACCTCCCACTTCAGAATTAACTAGAGGAAAATGAGAACAATACATAATTAATTACAAGTGGCCAAAGAAGTCCAGAAAAACAAACAAGACCTTGCGTGAATGAGAAGAATGCCAACCCTGGCCAGGGCAGAATGCCTTGGGTCTCACTGTCCTGCACAGAAATCATTCTAGTTATGCTTGCAATGATTAAATCAACTTTTTATACAACATCCTTCCAAAGACACTTCCCTGCAGGAGCCCCCCTCCCTATAACCATCGACACTTGTCCCAGCTCAGACTGGGGCCTTGGGGGAACAGCTCTGCAGGAGGGAAAAGGCCAAGAGCCTGGGGAGAGGGGCCAAGGAGCAGCACCTGAGCACAGATTCCAAACAGGAGAAATTCCTGCTTTGCATCCAACTCCAGCATGGGCAGTGAAGCTGATTTTATGACTTATTTATTTATTTCATCTTTGATGAACAGAAGGTTAATATAAGAACAACTCCTTGGCAAACCTTTAAGGGTAATTCAAGCGACACTGATGTGAATCAATGTTCCCTTTGTGAACGCATTACTTGGCAGAAACTGGCTTTTTGTAACCCCCTTAAACCTAGCTGGCAAAACAAAAAGAGAAAAAAAAACGTCCTTCAAACAAAAGGATGAGGTGAAAATAAAGAGAGAGTCGACTGCACTTTATTCTCTTTCACAGAAGCAAATGGATTTGGTGCTTTTTATACATTAATCAATCAATATCACCGACTGTACATCAGCGGCGCAGCCAAGTTATGAATGACCTTTCTGGCAAAGAGGACACTTTTAATGCTCATAAGACTGCTCACAGCTTAGCAACTCCCCCAACTGCTGCCTGGGTGATTGCCCGGGGGGTCACAGGGACAGCCCCTGCCAGCCCGGGCACCAGGAGAGCTGGGCATGGCACAGGGACACCTCACCTGCAGCACAGGGGACAGAGAGCAGCCAGCACGCACTGACTGACAGACAGACAGACAGACACAGACAGAGAGCAGCCAGCACGCACTGACTGACAGACAGACAGACAGACACAGACAGAGAGCAGCCAGCACGCACTGACTGACAGACAGACAGACAGACACAGACAGACACAGAGAGCAGCCAGCACGCACTGACTGACAGACAGACACACAGACAGACACAGACAGAGAGCAGCCAGCACGCACTGACTGACAGACAGACAGACAGACACAGACAGAGAGCAGCCAGCACGCACTGACTGACAGACAGACAGACAGACACAGACAGAGAGCAGCCAGCACGCACTGACTGACAGACAGACAGACAGACACAGAGAGCAGCCAGCACGCACTGACTGACAGACAGACACACAGACAGACACAGACAGAGAGCAGCCAGCACGCACTGACTGACAGACAGACAGACAGACACAGAGAGCAGCCTGTCTGCCAGAGAGCAGCCAGCACACACTGATTGACAGACAGACAGACACAGACAGAGAGCAGCCAGCACGCACTGATTGACAGACATAGATACACACACAGACACACAGACACACAGACAGACACACACAGACACATAGACACACACACAGACAGACAGACAAACAGACAGACAGACACACACACACACACAGACACACAGACACAGACAAACAGACAGACACAGACACAGACAGACAGACAGACAGACAGAGCAGCAGTGGGTGCTGCAGCAGAGGTGCCTGTGCCACTGAAGTGGAAGGGCAGGGCTGGGCTGAGCACGGCTGGCAAAGGCCACATTAATCCCATTGTCTGGCCACAAAGGAGGCAGCAAAGTAGCAGTGGAGGCCGAGGAACAACCCCAAACACTCAGCCCTAATTCAGCCTTCATCACCATGGAAGGGGGATGGAAAAGGCCAGAATGCCTCAGATGAATTGGCACCCAAAGCAAGAGCAGGTCCCAGAGGAGCGCAGCAGGGTCTGCACAGGGAGCACAGGGATGGCAAAGGACAGGGCTGCGCCCTGGGCTGCCCTAACCACAGCCCTGGCAGAGGTGCAGGGGCCATTCGGGCCCCACAGCATCCCAGAGCAACAGGAGATTTGGGGCTGTGCACCAGGGGAGAGGCCAGCACCTCACTCAAACCCAGCCCTGACAGGGGGAAAGCTCGGGAGGGAGCAGGACCTGAAACCACAAAGCACTGCTGCCTGCTTGATGAAGTGACCTCACATGAACGAGGAGCCTGAAGGGGGTGGGGGAGCACAGGCAGAGGGGGCTCAGCCTCCTTGGGCTGCAGGTGCCTTCAGGAGCAGCCCAGTGAAGGTTCAGCAGAGTCAGACCAACGCTGCTGCTCTCACTCACCACTCTTGCAAGGACTGACAAGGAAGAGGGAAAAAATGCAAATTGGAAGCAAATATGGAAAATAATTTGTCATACAGCTCCCAATTAACCTTTGGAACCTGTGGCCTCAAGAAATCATTGAGGTCAAAACAAAATATATGGCAAAGGCATCGAGATGTGCAACTTGGAAAAGCAAACTGAGTATTTGGAAGACAGAGAAACCCTCTTGCCTAAGGGCAAGAAATGAATTTTAGTAGGAACAAGGATGAGACCTTGATTTGGGTAGGCTATTATTTGTTTATGGGTCCCTAGATTTCCCTCTGAAGCAGTCAGAGCAGACAGGACACTGCTGCTGACAGGCACGTTATTAGCCAATCTTGGAGTTTTAGTGGAAAAATAAATGCATGTGGTGGCTCCTTCCCAGGCAGCTCTGAGGACGTTAATGTCATCAGCAGGGGATCAATAGGCCTCGCAGAAGGGACAGGAAGCAAGTGCATTTCAGAAGCACAGGCACACGAGGAGCAGAGCAGGACACAGAGAAAAAAGGGAATCCAATTCAGAACCCAGGCTGTCTATCTCCTACAATTAAATCCACAAGCTACAGATCTGAGGAGCAGGAGAGCATTTCCTATTTTCACAGTGTCTCCCCTGAACAGAGGTCTGGAAGCACTTTTTCATTTTGGGCAGTGCACTGGGTTTGCATGGCAAGGTTTGGGTAGCAGGGGGCTCCTCCTTCAGCCCTGCCACTCTCAGACCATCAGACACGTGCTCCTGCAGCAGAACAAACAGAGAACCAGGGCAGGGACAAGAGAACAAGGACAGGAGCTGATGCCCTGCAAGGATCTCCCTGCAGAGGGGAAGGGGCAAGGACATTCCCCTACAGTGCTGAGCATGACCCTCTAGATTGTGTCAGCTTTATAAACTAATGGACCTTTGGCACAATGAAGCCTGTAACTGCAAATGGGCAAGCTCAGAGGAGCAGGCTCAAACTCACCTTCCAAACAGGGAGAAACATCAGCTGCTGCAGGTCTCACCCTGCTCCACAAACCAAACAACCCTTGCTGCCTCTGAACACAAAGGCTGTGCCAGCTGACCATGCCTGACCTTCCCTTCCTGCCAGGCTGCCCAGGCTGCCCCTGGGCATGGCAGCAGGGAAAAGGCACTGAGGGACCCTCAGAACTCTGTGCTGAAGCTCCAGCCCCTCTCTGCTCAGGTCAGCAGTGGGACAAGAGAAGAGGCTCCAAATGAATGCACCAAGAACAGCACAGCAGCCATGCAGCTCTGTCTACTCATTAACCTGGGAACACAGGAGGAGGCATGTTCATTTAGAGATACTTAATTGGAAGCCCAGGACCACAGCAAGGGAGAGAACAGAAGCTCAGCAACAGCTACAGGAGTCAGACCTGTGGGAAGGTGCTGGATATGAGCTGCTGCAGCACAGCCTATGAGAAACACCATAAATCAGGGCTGAATGGGGAGGAACAGCTGCTGGAGCATGTCTAAGGCTTTGGAGGGCTCCATGTCACCACAAGATAAAGCAGGGGTTTGGATCCAGCCTGGGACAGAGGCAGCATGGCTGCACTGATGGGACCCTCACCAGGAGATGAGTTTGCTGCCAGTGTGACCCCCAGGGACATCTCACCTCCCCAGCACACCCTGGACCACCCTGCAGTGCCTGCAACATCTTCACAGCTTTACTGATTCACCCCTCTCAGGGAGAGACCCTCAGTCCTTACCCTGCACCACTGCAACCACCACCTCAAGACCTCAGGAGAAGAGTTCCCTATTCTAAATCTGTGCAGGGAAAGGGGAAAGACCAGCAGGGAAGAGAAGCAGAAGGACACCATGCACTGGGCATCCCCAGCAGAGCTTCAGAGTGCCAAGAGCCAGGGATGGCCCTCTTGAGCCCCAGGGGAAATGGGGCTCAGGGAGATGCTGAGCTCTGGCAGCATCTTCAGTCTGGCTCTGGAGTTTGCTCCAATACAGAGAAAAAAGCAGAGAAGAGGGACTGGGAGCCCCATGGTGCTGTACTGCAGCATCTGGAGACAGTTCCTCCTTTACTTTTCCTAAGTGGAAAGGGCTTTAAGATGCAGTCAAACAAGAAAAACATCCCAGAAGAAGGCAGCTGCCAGAGCTTCCTCTGGCCTAATGAAAGCCAGGAGCTGCCCAGGCCCAGTGGGGCTGACTGGGATGGGGTTTCTGGGCTCCCTGCCCGGGCTGGGAGCTGCTGCTCCATCAGCCCCAGGGTCTGGGGAGGCTTCTGCTGCCCCTCTGCACCAGGGGCACAGGAAAACACTCACAACCAGCTTTAATAAAAACAAAATTAAAATTATTAAACCTTTCATATCCTTTTGAGATTATCTCTTTGCTGCTGGTTGGTCAAAGCAGAGCCAAGGCACAACTGCTCTTGACTTTAAACTCAAAACCAATCCCCAAAAAAATAAAAAAAACCCAAAGGAAATATCCCTCTGCCAGATATTAAAGAGAACCAATTTTATCCCTGCTTTCTGTGGACTGCCCCACGGTGTCCCAGATAGAAATGGACAGAGATGCTGCTGGGATGGGAATGGGGTTCTCCAAAATTTAGGGGGGAGAAAAGGATGCAAGAAGGGAACAGATAAAAATTATATCACAGCACAATATTAGGAAAGAAATAACCCCTAAAAGTTTCTCAGGCAGCTGGACTCTCCTCATGTCCTCGGGCCTTCTGAAGGAGCCAGCTGAGTGCAGCCACCCTGACCCCTGCCAGAAACACCTTTGCTGGGTGTTCCAGTGACCACTAAAGCAATGTGAAACTAAAGCAGAATAAAAAGCCTCCCTCTGTCTCTCTGCCCATGGAGAGACTCTGTCTCTACCCATCCTGGGACAGCCCCCAGAAATACTGCAACTTCACCAGGAACTTGCTGGAAAGGTAAAAGGTCCTGGAGCCATTCAATCCATTAACAAATGAAAAAATTCCAAGGTTCAGCAGAACAACAAAGGGGAAGGCAGCAAAGCGTCCCCTAAATGAATACATGTGACACAAGATCTTGGAAAACAAGAGATAATCCTGCATGTGGGGGTAGCTGGTGGGGCTGGCAGGGAGATCAGAACTGCTGCAATAAAGAATTGCAGTTGCACTGCCCAGGGCTGTTTGCCTCTGCTGCCAGCCCACATGTGCTCCTGCTCCATGGGCCAGTCTCCCCAAAACAGGACAATCCCTCTCTCTGCCTGTGCCTGAGCAGGCCCAGCAGGGATTTCCTGGGGTAACAGAGCTGCTGGTGCACACCCCAGCCCCAGTGCCCCCAAACTGGCTGCTCCCAGTGACCTGTGCCACAGCTGGGCAGTGGGACACAGCAGCCCACCCGTGGGGGGCACAGGGAGAGCCATGGGATGGGGAGAGCAGGGCACCACGGCTGGACACAGAGCAGAAACCCCACTGAGCAGCAGCCTGTGCTCAGCCACGCAGGGCTTGGTGCTGGATGCTTCTGGGATGAGGGAAACACTTCCACAGTCAGAATGAAAACTCCATGCAGGGTGCTTCACATTTGTTCCTGTCATTATCTAATGAGCTGTAAGTGCATTCATCCAACATCTTGAGAACCTTTTGGTTTTTACTATGGTCACTCTGCACTTTTTTCTTCTGTAAACCCCCATCATTAAAAATCAATTAGCTGATGGGTAACATTACACAGATGCTGCTGCAGCAAGGGGCTGACATCTGCAGTGGAGCAGCCCAGACCCACAGCAAGAGATGTCCAAAAATACCTGAGAGGACAATACCCCCTTCCCTAAGCTGTGCTCCCTCTGAGCAACAAACCAGCTCAACTTCAGCTGCTCCCCCATCTCCTGCCTAACGAGCACACTTCTCAAAGCACGCAGGAAAGTTTAATTGGCTTTAATTATCCAGTTCAAGGAGGACTGGCTTTCCTGTCTGATGTCCATATCATTTCCCTGCCAACAACTTCGTCATCCCTTTACTGGAAGTGCAGGCAGATCCTAAAACTGTTCCCCAAAAGACAGCCAGTTTTTGGGGAGGGCTGAGGGGTGGCACAGGCAGGGACAAAGGTCCCTGTGTCCCTGAGTGCTGCTCAGGCTGCCTGGCTTCTCCAGGCTGGCAGGGAGGAGCTGCAACTAATGTGCAATCAAGAACCAGCACAATTACAAATGTAAATGAACAGGCAATTGGCACTGACCTTTGCAGATTGTTAGAGGACTAATTAAGGTGTGATCAGAGCTCTCTTCCAACAGATTGAGATGCATCCACACAGGCCAATATCTACTCACAGTCTCCAGACAGCACTGCTTTCTACTACAGGCTTGCACACAGCAGTGAGCAGGTACACACAGAGTGGGTACACACAGAGCAGGTACACACAGACAGGTACACACAGAGCAGGTACACACAGAGCAGGTACACACAGAGAGCAGGTACACACAGAGTGGGTACACACAGACAGTACACACAGAGAGCAGGTACACACAGAGAGCAGGTACACACAGAGAGCAGGTACACACAGACAGGTACACACAGAGCAGGTACACACAGAGCATGTACACACAGAGAGCAGGTACACACAGACAGGTACACACAGAGCAGGTACACACAGAGTGGGTACACACAGGTACACACAGAGCAGGTACACACTGAGCAGGTACACACTGAGCAGGTACAAACTGAGCAGGTGCACACAGACAGGTACACACAGAGCAGGTACACACAGAGCAGGTACACACAGACAGGCACACACGGACAGGCACACACAGGTACACACGGACAGGTACACACAGGTACACACAGACAGGTACACACAGAACAGGTACACACTGAGCAGGTGCACACTGAGCAGGTACACACAGACAGGTACACACAGACAGGCATACACAGACAGGCGCACACAGAGCAGGTACACACTGAGCAGGTGCACACAGACAGGTACACACAGACAGGCACACACGGACAGGTACACACAGAACAGGTACACACTGAGCAGGTGCACACACGGACAGGTACACACAGACAGGTACACACAGACAGGCACACACGGACAGGTACACACAGAACAGGTACACACTGAGCAGGTGCACACTGAGCAGGTACACACAGACAGGTACACACAGACAGGTACACACAGACAGGCACACACAGAGCAGGTGCACACAGACAGGTACACCCAGCATTCAGCCCCAGCAGCTGTGCTCTGTGCTCAGCAATGGGACAGGGCAGGAGCTGAACTGGTGACCCCAGCGTGTCACTCGAGGCCACAGGACACAGCCCAGCAGGGCCCCTGCACTGCAGAGAGCACACAGTGTCACTGTCCCCTGGAGCCCCAGCAGGGATGGCTCGCAGAGCACAGCCCTGCCAGACAGGTGTGTGCCACGGTGTCTGCCTGGCATCCCATACCTCAGAGACACCTCATCCAAGGGGGAAACTCCACCCAGGGTCAGCAAACAACAATGAAAGCCTTGCTGGGGACACGGACCCTGCTGAGGGCAGGAGGGGACTCAGGGCACAGACCCACACTGTCCCCAGCTGAGCCTCCCCCCCGGGGGATGCAATGGGGTCACAGAGGGTGGGAGATGGGAGCAGCCCTCCTCCCCCTCCTCTCCCCCAAACCTGACCCCCATCCCTGCAGGGATGCTGGCCCAGCACACCAGGGAGGTGTCCCCCTTCGACCAGATCAACTCTGGGCTCCAGGAGTGTTTCAAATTTAACACCTCAGCCTAAAGTGACTTGCAAAACCGACCCAAGGTACTGCCTTTGCCTTCTGCAGCCTTATTCTTGCTTGTATTCATAACATTTGAAATAAAATATGATCAAGAATTTTACCTTGTTGGCTGCCAGTTTTTGCTGAAGAACCAACAAGTTTAAAGGAAATTTAAATATTTGTAAATTGAGCTTTCAGTGACTTGTCAGGATTTTTACTTCAAAAATATCACAAAAAATCACACCAAACCTTTTTCCCTTCCAGGCAGTCAGCTCCTGCCCTCCCAGTCCCTGCCATGTCCTAATCTGGATGCAAAGATAAGGTCTGTACTGTAAGAGACACAGCAAACAGGAATTTCTAGAGTAAACAAGGTTCTCAAGGTTGTTCTGTCTATCACAAAGGGCACGGATGGTCTCCCCTCTGCTCATTCTGCATTTCAGCAGCTCAGAACCCAGAGCTCTGCCCCAAGAGCCCTTCAGAAGGGGCAGTTTGGAAGGGCTGTGGAGCTGCTGGCCCCAGGGGGATTGTGAAGGCTTTGGCTGGCAGACCCCAGCTCCAGCACCACCCTGCCCTGACAGCACACAAACCAGCTGAGCCAGGACCATTCTCCTCCTCCCTCCCAAGAGGGCTTCAGGAGACCTGGCTTTTTCAGAATATTAAAAACATCTCAACCCTTTACATGACTAAACAAAGTCCCACTGCTGCTCCATCCAGCCTAACTGCTCCTTTTAGGCACATTAACTCTTGCTGGACTCACGGCTGCAATCCCTGTCCTGTGATCTGTGTGAGAAACGTTTCATACAAACCCTTCCCTTTATTTACCTGATCAGGAGGAGACATGGAAAACAGACATGGAAACTGCCACGTCCTGCCCACCCCTTTTCCCAGCTCCTCCTCCCAGTTCAGAGGGGCTGAAGAACCAGCAAACACACAGGAGCTGGCACAGCTTGTGCTGTGCCCAGGCACCACTTGACTCAATGCAAACCATCCCTGGCACTGGTTTGGTGAGGTGTGCACACATGGCAGAACCTTCAGCTGCTCCTACAACATCCCAGGGCGTGAGACACCAACCTGAACCACAAACACACCTCAGCATCCCAAACCCCACCTCAGGCAGGGGGCACTGCTGCAATGCATCACTGACCAGCTGTGCCAGCCTGGGCAGGGCAGAGGGGCAGGGGCACCCCAGGCTGTCCTGGGCTGTCCCTGGATTGCCCCCGGGCTGTCCCTGGGCTGTCCCTGGATTGTCCCCAGGCTGTCCCAGGCTGTCCCGGGCTGTCCCCAGGCAGTGGCAGCCCCCAGCCCCTCCCAGCTGCACTCACCAGCCTCGGCAGGCGGGCACTTGCGGATGGTGAAGATCTGCCCCAGCTCCTCCTCCTCCTCGGGCAGCCCCTTCTGCAGGCGCTGCAGCTTGCGCAGGCTCTCGCTGCGCTGGTGCTTCATGGAGCGCACGTGCTGCAGCAGGTTCAGCTTGGCCTTGGTGGAGTAGGTGCACAGCACACAGTGGTAGTAGCAGCTCTCCCCTTCCACCCCGCTCTCGTGGTGCTGCAGGTGCTGTGGGAACAAAGCACAGGCATGGATGTCAGCGTCCCTCACTGTCCACTCCTAAAAGCCACCTGGGAATTCAGTAAGGAACCACATGTGGACACAGATCCAGGCAGGTAATGCCTGTTCATCCCAAGCTATCACACCATCTCCTGCTGAAGAGATGAAAACCAAAACACCCTGAAATGGGCACAAAGCACAGATGGGCACAGAACATCACCTCCCTCAGTGAGGGACAGCACCAGACCCAGCACCAGCACCTGCCTACAACACACTCAGCTCATTCCATCACACTCAGAGCCTGCCCTGAGAGGGGGTCCGACTGCATCACAAACCTAAAATTAAATTTGGCACATTCTCATGGAAACTAGGAAGAGTAAAACCAAAGGAACCCCAGAACACATCAAAGCCATCAGACAGAGAGGTCCTGGACGCAGAGCATGAAGCAGAGCACAGAGCCAGCCTGGCCATCTCCCAGCTCTCTGCTCCCTGGCACCCTGCTCTGACCCCTTGGATCAGCAGGAAGCAGCAGCCTGCCCTGGAAGATGGCTGGGACAGAGCCCTGGGCAGAAAAGCCAAGGTGAGCAGCAGCCAGGCACCACTGTGAGAGGCAGCAGCTGGAAACACCCTGAGCCCTCCCAGCTGTGTGCCCACTGCCTACACACTCATTCTGCACTGCCATACCACAGCTAATGATCTGGCAGAACCTACCAACCCCTGGTGCAGGGGTCTGTGCCTCTGGGGAAACAGGCAGCCACGTCCTGCCATGGAGCCCACAGCCATGGAAATTCTTCCTTAGAAGCAGAGGAAGAATTCACCCTGCACAGCCACAGCACAGCTGGGCTCCCCTCGGGCAGCAGGAGGAATTTCCCAACCCCACAGTAAGTGAGGAAAAATGAATACCAAGGTGAAACAACATGAGATGCCCCAGTGAAGGCTTTGGTGCTCCAGCCCACACCTCACAGCTGAGCTGTGCAGTGCTCCCTGCCAGCTGCTCCCACCCAGCCCTGATATCTCCTTGGGTCTTTGTGTCATCTCATGCAACTCTCTCCTCAGCACACACTTGGCCCGAGGCACAAGCACAGAGATTTGGACACGATCTTGAGGTTTGTCAATCAAAAATATTGCCTACGTGCAGCCAGGACCTTCTGGTAAAAAATTGTGATGCTTATTATCTCAGTTACAGCTGAGATAAGATTAAAGACACATATTACCCAGCGCTGTGTGCCTTGCTCACGCCGAGGAAGGAGAGCCCTCTGAGTCTAGGAATGATTAAAAATAGGATATGAGCTGATGCTGAGGCTTCTGATTGGAAGAGCGAGGAAAGAGAATAAATGTATTCTAGATCTGGCTAATTAGACTAGCCTCTTTTGGGATCACGATGTATTTAATTAAATTCACTGTAATATTTGAAGAATCCACGAGGGCACTAATCCCACTGGTGCCCTCAAAGGATTTTTTGCTGTTTTGCCTTATAAGAACTTCTTCCTCATCTTATTCCTATTGTTTGCAGGCGTTACCCTCTCCCTGAGCCACAAGAAGAGAATGTCTCAAGGCAGGGAAGGCCAGAGTGGTGTGTCCATCTCAGACAGCCCAGCCTGGCTGTGCCCTGAGCCCTGTTCCTGGCTCCAGGAACCAGCAGCCCTGCCCTGCCAGCCCCAGGCACATCCCCACAAACCCACAAACCCCACAAACCCATAAACCCCCAAACCCCACAAACCCACAAACTCCCAAACCCCCAAACCCCACAAATCCCCAAACCCACAAACCCCCCAAACCCCCAAACCCATCCCAGCCCAGTGTGTGCCCACAGGCTCAGCTCCTGCCACAGAAACCCCCAGTGAGCAATTAGAGAAAACCCAGCCAGGGGTTCAAGGAAATATTAAGGACATGGTCTCTCTGGAACCAGAGGCACAGTCTGCACTGCTCTCATTCAAAAGGGGGTTTTAGGAAAACATTTGTTTTCAATGGTTTAATAAACGTGTCTTGTTTTCCACTCCCTCCCAAACACCTCCTGGGGGGGTCCAGCCCCACCTGCCCGTGGTGCTGGAGGAGTCACAGGTGAGGTGGAGCAGCATCACCTGCACCTGATCCTGCAGCAGAGCAGAGAGGGGAGCCAGGGCCCTGCCAGCCCGAGCTCAGAGCTGCTGCAGGCCATCAAATGTTGGCCAACACGTGTAGTTATTGCCCATCACCCTGTTAAACCTCCCCCTTGTGAGAATTTATCCGTATCACAGGAAACAAATTCAAAATACTAAACCAGAACCTTGTTAGAAGACAAATCAACTCGAAAATCAAAAGAATATATTGTTCCAAGGAAAACCAACCAACTTCTGTCAGAAAACATTGATTTCTGTGAGTCTGAGGGGGTGTTCCCCCCTCCCTCTCCACAATAGGAAACTTCCAACATCTGGTTCTTCACGCATGGCATGCAAAATATTGATCAGGGTGAGTCAAAGCTCCACTTTAAATCAGAAACAGAGAGAGGAGCGCTCTGATGGAAACCAGAGGGCTCAGGAGTGCAGCTCACAGCAGGGCTGCCAGCCCACTGCAGCCCCTCCATCCCCACACACCAAACCCTGCTGCTTTACCAGCTCTCCTTGCCCCAGCCTATGCTGCCTCCCCTGCACTTCAGCACAATCAGGGAACTGAACAGACACTGCCCATGGCACACACACACAGTGCTCCCTGGAGCCCAGACTGTGCCCAGGACTGAGACACCTACACAGACAACAAACTCTCCTCAACACCTCTGCAGCTGCTCCTGCACTTCATATTCACCATCTGACTTCTAAACTTTTCTGCATCTTTTTAATTTTAAAAGATGTTAAACCACTATCTACTCAATAATCTCTCCTGCATGAAGTTTATCCAGTTGTGGTGCAATGATTCCAATGGTGGCAGAAGCCCCCCTGACGCTCTGCTGGGGCACCAGGGGGGGTCTCAATCCCCCTCTGCCATGTTGAACAGCTCAGCTGCTGTTCTGGGGGACACCTGACCTGCAACCTCAACCCACCATGGAGATGCAGCAGCCCCTTGAACTGCCCTGTGCTTTGCATGTCTATTATGCAACAGAGAAAGGCTCAGTTGCAGCAAGGTCCCAGCCCCTGTGCAGTCTGAACTGGGAGGCCCAGGGCCAGCCCAGGCACAGCACTGGGAGCCTCTGCAGCCCCTGGTGTGCCCTCTGCACACCCCATCACCAGCTCAGGAGGTGGCCACGCTACACAAGCAGCACAATGGATGGGAAAACCCCTCCAGACTCGGGGATGGACCCTTCTTCTGCAGACTTTGATAGAAAACCAGCAGCAGGAACTCTGTCCCTGCCCCAGGGACTGGTGGCCCCTGCACACCTGGGTCTGGGCAGGAGGAGCAGGTGAGCTGACAGGCCTGGGGCCAGAGCCAGGGTGGATCCAGCTCATAAAGCTGCACAGCAGGAGGGAGGGTGCTCCTCACTCTGTGCCTCTCATCCCCAGCTGACAGCACTCCAGGGCTGTGCAGGGCTCCCCTCCTGCACAAGCACCCTGTGCCCCAGCCCCTGGCACCCCTCAGGTGCCCCAGGCAGGGGCTGTGTGGGTCACTGCACATCCCCTGAGCAGCCCACAGCAGCACACCTGCCATGGAAACAGAGCCCACTCCACTGCACAGGGCTGCTGGAAAAAGAAGCTGCCAGGCTTCAACATCTTGGGCAGAGCTTGTCTCCACATGTAACACCTTTGCTGCCTCTGAACTCCACACTCAGCTCCCTTAGGATGGGCAGTGATTTCAAACAAGTCACAGATGCAGCCGGGGAAGGAGGAGCCAAAAATCTGCTGGAAGGTCACAAAGGCACAGAAAGCAGCAGCAGCAGCACAGAGGGGTGCTGTGCTGGATTCCTCCTACCAGCTCTGATGTCTGAGCAGCCCCAGGGACCAGAACCAGCACAGGGAGCCAGCAGAGCCTCAGTTTACTCAGAGAGCTTGACCCAAGCTCAGGAGCTGCTGGAAGCACTCCAGCCCTGCCAGCAGATCTGCAGGAGAATACCCAGGGACTGCCTCCTCCTGGGGCAGGGTCAGACAGGGTAATTAGTCACAGCCTGGGAAGGAAACACTTCAGGTGCCAGTGAGGGCTGCAGGCCCCTGGGGATGGACAGGAGGTGACCTTACAGCAGAGCTGGAGGGGGCTGTGGGTCACCAGAGAAAGGGACCCGGCCCTGCTGCAGACCTCAGAGACCTCTGAGCATCCCCTGGCCCCCCTGTGCCTCTGATGTGCTGCACCAGATAAATCACACAGCCCTGCAAGAGAAGAATCTGAATTTTTAATGAAAGTCATGTGGCTGCAGCTGTCTGATCCTGGTCTGTTCCAAGTACTCCATAAAAGTCAGGGCTGGCCAATCCATCTTGCTCTCCTTTCACACCTGCAGCCTCAGCTGGAATTTCCTGGAGCTGGGAGCAGGGGGGACACAAGGGGGACACAGGAGGACATGCTGGCTGTGACCTGGGGACAGCTGGAGTGCCAACAGCCTCCCCCCATCCTCCTGCAAGGGGCCAAAGTTGATTCTGCAGCCAGGTTCAAAAGCTGAACTTCTGCTCTTTCATATCCAACCAACACCAGGAATTGTTTCCTGCTCCCAAAGGAGTGTTACAAACCCTTCCCTCCTCCTGCCCCTGTGCATCCCACCTGCATGGGCAGTGCCCTGCTGGGGCTCAGGCTCAGTGCCCCTGAGGTTCTGCAGCTCAGCTTGTGGTAATGCTCACCCTTGTCTTCCCTGCCTGGAGGCTGGAAGTGAAGCACAGCCTCTGCCACAGAGGCTGAGGTACCAATGCAAGCCCTCAGATCACACGGAAAGGCTTGAGGAACAGCCATATCTGCCCTCATTAAGAGTCACCCTGCAGCCCACCACACCAGCCATGCTGCAAGGTTCTGGGCTTCCCTACAAACCCAAAAGCAACCCAGAAAATGGGGTTTGCTCCACCAGCCCTTGAAGCCTCATTAAAAGCCAAATATTGCTCAGCCTAAGGATGGAGAGCTCAGCATGGATTTTACTGAACGTTAAATCAACCAGCAAGCATAGCCAGCAAACTCTGTGGCACTTTAACTTTAAATAATGCAATAATTATTGAATTTCCTTTTTATAACTGAAGTGCTGGAATGTAAACAATGGGGCTGTAATTGCAGGAAGGGGGGATCAATAGAGGCAATCGTTTTCAGCCATGTTAATTGTAAATACAATTGCTCCAAGATGTCAGCCTCGTTCTTCTCGCTCCCAGAATCATCCTAACGGATGACAGAGTCCAACTTTCCCATTACAGCTGTTCGTTCCTTTAAGAGGTTCTCAATCAGGTCTGATCAATCTGTCAAGATAATGCATAGAGTAAGTAAGACTCTTCCAAACACAAGCTCCCAATCAATAGCCCGGACCTGCTTAATGAGGAGGGGCTAAAGCCCAGGGGGAGGCACAGGCCCAGCTCCTGCTGGCTCCAGAGCAGCTCTGACAGGGACATTGTTCATGCTGCCCCTGAGGAGCAGCATCCCTGCACACCCACAGTCCCACGGGCTCTGTGGGCACAGAACCACAGCTGGGCAGAAAGCAAGTGCCAAGAAAGGCTGCACTTGTAATCACATCCCCCACTTCTTCTTAATTGTGCAACAGACCTGCAAGCACTAATTAATCATTCTTGGAAGAGACGCCTGAAGATGCAAACCTGTCTGGGGACAGCTGAGAGCCAAGAGCTTCACTGAGGCTCCTGCCATGGGGGATTCCTTCCCTCCCTGCAGGAAGGACAAAGTGCAGGGGGCAGCCAGCACGGGCCCAGTTCTGCTGGCCAGCCCCTCCAGGGAAACACAGTGGGATGCTGCCTGAAGAGTCCCAGGGAGGGAGGAGATGCCAAGGGAGGTGAGGGACCAGCCAGAGATGCTGTTCTCCAGCTGCAGTACCTAACTCCAGCAGCACAGGTACCCCCTGCACACCTGGGGCACCCAGAGAGGGGAAAGTGCCAGGTCTGACTGATTCTGGGCACTCTCCTACAGCATGCAGCCTTCTCCTCTCCCACAGCTCTGCTGCAAAGGCTTGCCAGCACAGGAAAGCCACTCTTGGGCCACTACAACTCCAGCTGCAGACAACCTTCCAGATGCCCAGAGTGTCCCCTGGGAGGCACAGGCACAGGAGCTGCTGCCCATGGAGTGCACACCGGAGTGTGAGTATCAATCCTACTAATTACAGTGCCAAAACCAGAGCACCAGGAGCACATTCCCCATCAGCTGCCCTGCACCCTGCCTGGCAGGGTGCACCACAGGAGCCACAGCAGCCCTTCAAGGGCACCTGTGCAGCTCACCTGTGCTGTGCACCTGTGCTGAGCACCTGTACTGCTTACTTATGCTGTGCACCTGTACACCTGTGCAGTTCACCTGTGCACCTGTGCTGTGCACCTGTGCTGAGCACCTGTGCAGCTCACCTGTGCATCTGTGCAGCTCACCTGTGCAGCTCACCTGTGCAGCTGTGGCCAGAGGAACCAACCCACCCCAGGCAGTGAGCTGTGCAGTGCCCAGCCAGCACGTCAGGGATGTCACCCCAGCCAGCAGCTCCTGTGGAGCAGCCAGAGCTCAGCCAGAGCTGCCCTGGGACACTCTGATCCTCAGGAAAGCACACGGGTTTGTCACTCATATTTCCCTGCCATCCCTGGAGAAACACAGTGGGAAAGCTGCACTTCTGCCTGCAAAGCACTGTATGGACAGCAATAAGATGAAGTGATGAAAAAAAAAAAATTGTGCCAGAATGCAGCAACATGATCAAGGAAGAGGCTCAGGGCTTCCAGCCCCCTCCTTCCTCAGTGCTGGGACAGGCAGGAGCTGAGGAATTCAGGGAGCCTCATGTTTTCCAGGGTCAGGAAAACAAATGGGGAAAAAACAACTGAAGACAGTAACCATAACCAGGCCTCACAATGCCACTGCCCAGACCTTTACAACATATTTTATACATCTACTTGAAAATAATCAGTTCAGTGTGAGCTGCTAAGCTGTGAACACTCAGGTGAACTAGAGCAGCCTGGGAATATGGAAAAACACTGGTTAAAAGTAAATTATGTAATCAAAAGGTCTGGGGGGAACCTGGAAAGACAGCAGGATCGAAATCTGTTGTCCATATTGTAATTGTGTGGCTGCTGAGTGATTGAAGAGGTTTTCTGTAGCACAGAGCCAGGCTGGGACTCTGCACCCTGAGGCTGGGATTCCTCCATTCCTTGGGAATGATCCCTGAGCTAAGCAGGGCTCTGGGGGACAGGGGGGGCTCTGGGGAACAGGGGGGGCTCTGGGGGACACTCCTGGGTCTTGTGCTGACAGAGCAGCTCAGACTCAGCACCCAAAGCCCTCTGTGTGTGTGTGCAGCCTGCCTTAGGCACTGAAATTAAAATGCTATTTCCCCCCACATGAAGTGCTTGGGGACAGACCAGGGTCCCTGAGGGAACAGCCTGAGCAGTGCCAGGCTGGCAGCTCTGTGCCCTGCCCTCACCTGGGCTCCAGGTGTGCAGTCCCTCCTGCCTGCCTGGGCTGCAGGTGCCCAGCACTGCAGGGCAGGGGGCTGCAGGGACCCCATGTGCACCAGGGACTGCTGCAATAATGCCATGAAGCCGTGGGGACAGGGAGCAGCCACAGAAAGGCAGCCTGAGCCTGAGCTCAGGGAATTTAATAAAGCACCACGGACACAGATCAACTCCCCTCACCTGGGATTTATTGTTCACATCTCCAGGGAAGCCCTGATGGACTGAAGCTTTCCTTGTTTCCACACTGCTGCTTTATAACTTCTCACAGCACCTCAACTCCCAGCAGATAACCAAAAACACTAACAGCAATGCTCAAGACAGTTTTCCAATACTCTCCATAAATTACAGAATATCAGTATCAATGCCATGGAGGACACCACCTCCCCTTGAAAAGGCCAACAGAGATCCATGGAAAAACAAAAGAGCCAGCTCAGCCTTTGCCCACAGTCCACAGCAAGGAGTTCTCAACATCAATCAGGTGATAAGGGAGGAAGGAAAACTAAATGATGGTGTGATGGACTAATACGACAGAATGGAAGCAGAAAGAGGAAATACAAAATCCTGCTGGAGTCTTGAAGGTGAGGTGAAAACCAGCAGGGCTGGGCAGCCAGAGCACCTCTGGGGCACCTGAGCACAGGACAGGAGCAGCAGCTGCTTCCACACTGCTCTGCCAAGGTGGGCTCATTAAGTGTCTGTGAAACACAAACACTACACACAGCACCACGGAAATGCCCGTGAGAAAATAAATAATTCTTCATTCAGTGAAAGCTTTGGATTGTATTAGACAAAGCCTGGGGCAATGTAATGAAAGAGGAAGATAAAAAGAAATGGAATAATTACTCACAGAATGAGGCAAGAATCCTGCTGGAAAAATATGTATGGAACTACTTATAATTAAGAACCAAAATAACGTCTGCACACAAAGGGCTGAATTAAGGCAACCTGCTACTTCCTGTGTTGTAGAAGGTTGTGAGGACCCAACAGACTCAATGGACACTAATGTGTCCTGAGAACTGAGCACAGAAATTCATGCAATTGCTCCCTGCCACACACACCTGAGCAACTACTCAGTAAGGAAAGCCACCAAGCTGTTGGGGAGAAGCCTTCCAAACAGTTCTCCAGGTCTAGTGGGCTCTGCAGCAGGAGGGACACACCAGGAGCCCACAGCAGCACTGCCTCGTGGATTCTGCAGCCTAGGGACACTTGGGTTTGCTGCTCTCTGTCTCCTGTGTGTATTTAAACTCTAATTCAACTGTGGTGCAAGAGGGATCTGCAAGAGAACAGAATGGCTCTGAGCACTAGCTGCAGCTACTCCCTCCACAACAGACTGCTGCAATGGAGAACACAGAGAGCAGAGCCCAGTGAGGCAAACAGAGCAAACCTGAGGTGATGAACATCTCTGCTCTCTGCTGCTCTCTGTCCATGTGTCTGCATCTACTGGCATTTGCCTTCACAGCTACAGAAACCCCTGGGAAAAACTACCCCACCACAAACTGGTTTTAGCCATCCTGGCTCTGCAACCCCAGTGGGCAGCTGCAGACACACAGGGGTAAATGACAAACCCACAGAGGCAGCACTGGTCAGACCAGGGTGCACTGACCACTGCACTGCAAAAATGCAACAGAGCCAAGAGAACCCTTTGGCAGGAGCAGCATCCACTCACAGCAGAGGTGTGAGGAGGCAACAGGTACCTAAACCCTTTGAATTGAAACTGCAGCTGTAACTCCAGTTACTCCAACTGCCCCAAAATTCTCATCTGCGTGACCACATGTGCCAAGGGCACCCAGGGCAGCATGGCTGGGTGATGCCTGGGCACCAGGGCAGGGTGCCAGCCCCAGCCCCAGGCACAGCTCTGGCACTGTGGGTGCTGTGCCAGCCCCAGCCCCAGGCACAGCTCTGGCACTGTGGGTGCTGTGCCAGCCCCAGCCCCAGGCACAGCTCTGGCACTGAGGTGCTGTGCCAGCCCCAGCCCCATTCCCCTGGCACAGCTCTGGCACTGTGGGTGCTGTGCCAGCGCATTCCCTGGCACAGCTCTGGCACTGTGGGTGCTGTGCCAGCCCCATTCCCCAGGCACAGCTCTGGCACTGTGGGTGCTGTGCCAGCCCCATTCCCCAGGCACAGCTCTGGCACTGTGGGTGCTGTGCCAGCCCCATTCCCCAGGCACAGCTCTGGCACTGTGGGTGCTGTGCCAGCCCCATTCCCCAGGCACAGCTCTGGCACTGTGGTGCTGTGCCAGCCCCATTCCCCTGGCACAGCTCTGGCACTGTGGTGCTGTGCCAGCCCCAGCCCCAGGCACAGCTCTGGCACTGTGGGTGCTGTGCCAGCCCCATTCCCCTGGCACAGCTCTGGCACTGAGGTGCTGTGCCAGCCCCAGCCCCAGGCACAGCTCTGGCACTGTGGGTGCTGTGCCAGCCCCATGCCCTGGCACAGCTCTGGCACTGTGGGTGCTGTGCCAGCCCCATTCCCCAGGCACAGCTCTGGCACTGTGGTGCTGTGCCAGCGCATTCCCTGGCACAGCTCTGGCACTGTGGTGCTGTGCCAGCCCCATTCCCCTGGCACAGCTCTGGCACTGTGGGTGCTGTGCCAGCGCATTCCCTGGCACAGCTCTGGCACTGTGGGTGCTGTGCCAGCCCCATTCCCCAGGCACAGCTCTGGCACTGTGGGTGCTGTGCCAGCCCCATTCCCCAGGCACAGCTCTGGCACTGTGGTGCTGTGCCAGTCCCATTCCCCTGGCACAGCTCTGGCACTGTGGTGCTGTGCCAGCCCCATTCCCCAGGCACAGCTCTGGCACTGTGGGTGCTGTGCCAGCCCCATTCCCCAGGCACAGCTCTGGCACTGTGGGTGCTGTGCCAGCCCCATTCCCCTGGCACAGCTCTGGCACTGTGGTGCTGTGCCAGCCCCAGCCCCATTCCCCAGGCACAGCTCTGGCACAGCGGTGCTGTGCCAGCCCCAGCCCCATGCCCTGGCACAGCTCTGGCACTGTGGGTGCTGTGCCAGCCCCAGCCCCATGCCCTGGCACAGCTCTGGCACTGTGGGTGCTGTGCCAGCCCCAGCCCCATGCCCTGGCACAGCTCTGGCACTGTGGTGCTGTGCCAGCCCCATTCCCCAGGCACAGCTCTGGCACTGTGGTGCTGTGCCAGCCCCATGCCCTGGCACAGCTCTGGCACTGAGGTGCTGTGCCAGCCCCATTCCCCTGGCACAGCTCTGGCACTGTGGTGCTGTGCCAGCCCCATTCCCCAGGCACAGCTCTGGCACTGTGGTGCTGTGCCAGTCCCATTCCCCCGGCACAGCTCTGGCACTGTGGTGCTGTGCCAGTCCCATTCCCCCGGCACAGCTCTGGCACTGTGGGTGCTGGGCCAGCCCCATGCCCCGGCACAGCTCTGGCACTGTGGTGCTGTGCCAGTCCCATTCCCCTGGCACAGCTCTGGCACTGTGGTGCTGTGCCAGCCCCAGCCCCATTCCCCAGGCACAGCTCTGGCACTGTGGTGCTGTGCCAGCCCCAGCCCCATGCCCTGGCACAGCTCTGGCACTGTGGTGCTGTGCCAGCCCCATTCCCCAGGCACAGCTCTGGCACTGTGGTGCTGTGCCAGCCCCATTCCCCTGGCACAGCTCTGGCACTGTGGGTGCTGTGCCAGCCCCATTCCCCTGGCACAGCTCTGGCACTGTGGTGCTGTGCCAGCCCCAGCCCCAGGCACAGCTCTGGCACTGTGGTGCTGTGCCAGCCCCATGCCCTGGCACAGCTCTGGCACTGTGGTGCTGTGCCAGCCCCATTCCCCAGGCACAGCTCTGGCACTGTGGTGCTGTGCCAGCCCCAGAGCTGCAGCCAGGCGAGTGCTGCTCTCCTTCCCCACCCAAATCCCCGAGGCCTCGCGTGTGCTCTAACCACAGCCCTTTGAGAGCTCGTGTATTTACAAACTAAGGCATGCTGGAATCAAAGGGGATACCATATGACATAATTCACATTAAAATGTCAACAGGCTGACAATTTATAGAGTCAATCCAGCGGAGGTGGGGAGAGCTAAGGCGCAGTAATTGTTTAATTCCCGCTTAAACCAACAGCAGCTTCACCTCCAAAGCAGCAGCACGTGCACGGCCCTGGCTGCTGCCAGCCCTGGTGCCAGCCTGGCCCTGGGCCAGCACGGGTGGAGGCAGCAGCCTCAGCCATGCACTGGCACCCAGCACGGGCTGGGGACATGGGATGCAGCTCCAGCCCAGGATAAGCAGTTTTCCAGGAGGGCAGAGTCCCTCTGCTCAGGGCTCTGGTGACCACTGCACACCTGGGCACAGCACCCTCCTCCTGAGGGGACACAGGTAATGCTCCAGGGCACCAGTGAGGAACCGACTCACAGGGCCTGGCACTGCATCCTGACCCCACTGAAAATTCCACAGCACTGGAACAATGAAAGCATGGAGCGTCCCAGCCACAAAGCCCTCGGGGCACACGTGAACTTTCCACCCAGGTAGAAGCAGCAGCTGTGCCCACATCAAACACGTTGTGGTGTTTTGTGATGCTGCACAGCAGCACCTCAGCCCGCTGACACCCCCTGCCCACGGACAGGCTGCTGGCAACGGGGCTTGTGGCTTGCAATGGAGCATAAGGTAGGCAGGAGAGGGAAGTGTGCACCACTGGGAGAAATTTTACCTGGATAAACCGCAGCCAATAAATTTTCTATAAATGCCAGCTAATGCTGTCCCTTGGAGAGCACTGGGCAGGGACTGCCGGGCTCCAGAGCCCTCGGCACAGCCTGGCTGTCTGTACATAAACACTAACACCTCATTCTCTCTTCTACCTCATTAACTGAAACGCATTAAAACAAGTGTGCACTGGGAGCAGCAAATGAGACTGTTAAACCAAGCTGATATAATCCTCATCAGCTGTGGGAAATGAGCACACATCCATTACAGTGAATCAAGCCGCCAACTGCGACTCGTGCGCGTGTTGAGACCCCAGGAAGATGCTCTTGCCCCCAGCTGTACCAGACAGCTCAGCCCCTGCCCCCAGCACTCTCACGGGGCACTCCCAGAGTGCTGGGCTGTGTTTCCATCCCAGCAGCTCCCCACAGCACACAGCTGGAGCCCTGGTCCCACTCTGCAGCCCAACGAGTCCAGAAGGAATCTGCTCAGTGATATGCAGCAACCATCCACTTCTCCAGGACCCCAGGAGAATAAAAGGCCAAGGCAGCAGGGCAGACACACAGAACATGGGATGTTTCCCCAGGCAGTGTGACAGTACCTGAGCACAGGTGATGGACACATGTTCACACAGGGGGATAGAGCACAACAAACACTGGTAAAGCCCCAGCACTGACACCAGTGTGCCCCAGCTGCAGCCAGATGTGAACGGGGCAGCCTCAGCAGAGGCTGGTGAGAGCTGTCACACAGTGACCACTGATGGGCAGCACACAGGAGCACTCCACACAAGGATATGAACTGCTCCCTCCTGCAGGGCCATCGTGCCACAGCTATGCCTTCATGAGAAAAGACTCGTTTAAAATATTGAAGAAATGTTCATTTTGCCTCCCCCTGAGGAGGCAGAGCAGGGAGCCCTCCTGATGCTGCAGGAACCAGACAGACAGACAGACAGACAGCACTCTGTGCCCTCCTGCACCTTGGGCCTGAACTGCTGACCTCCCCAGAGCAGCTCAGGTTTCCAGACTCCCTTCCTGATGTCAGGCAGAGCTGATGAGGCAGGATGGGGTCCCCTCTGCCTCAGCAAGAATGTAAACAATGCCTGCAATGCTCCCAGCTGCTTTGGCAGAGTTTTTGGCTCAGCAGAGCTGTTGCACAGCACTCCCCCAAGGGCAGGCTGTGCACAGAGAGGCTGCTGGGCTCCTGCTCCCTGTGCAACAGGACACCCTGGGGCAGCCTGCACAGGCATTCTGAACGGGGTCCACGAACTCTGTTTAACCAGCATGATGTGTGCAACAGAATCACAAAGAAACAGGCATTTAAAGTGACATCTGTTGGATTAATTAGCTGTGTAATTAGCCTCCCCTCTGTGGAGACAGGCTTTGTTACTGCTGCCTGAAACTTCCCCAGGTGATTCTCTGTGTATCCGTCCCTCGGAGCACAGGCAGCAGTGGGTGAGGTGGGGCTGCAGTGCCCAGCGAGGGGCAAGAGCTGGGTCACAGAGCCCCAGCTGCTGCACCCCTGGGGCGGACCCCAAACGGGAATGTCCATCACCCTGAGCACAGGCTGCAGGTCTGCTCTGAGGGCAGGGATGCAAGTCAGGCATTTATACCTGCTCCATTAAACCAGAACATCTCTGTGTGCTGCAGCCAGCTCCCCACCTCTGGGAGCCCAGAGCTGACACGGGGACACAGCAGCCACTGCTCCACCCGAGCCACGGGCAGCTCAGCACAACAGGAAAAATCCCGGGCTCATCTCCAGGACAGAGGAACCCGGGGGGCTCAGTGCAGGCACCCCCCTGCTCTGAAGCAGCACAGGGGGGTGCTGGGCTGTCCCACAGCTGCAGCACCCAGCCCTGCCCCTGCCACAGCTGCCTGCAGCCCAGGATCTCCAGCAGCTGCAGCCAGGCTTAACAGAGCCCTGCCAACCCTAGCCCAAGGCCCAGCTTAAAGAGAACCTGTTGCACAAGTACAACTTATTGCCTAACTTGACTTGCAGAACTTGGCTGCCCACGTCACAGCACAGGAGTAGGTTTTTACGACTGGCAAGAAGGGGAAAAAGCCCATTATGGTATTAAGTTATGTATCGTGCATACATTATTGATTGTAATTGAATGAATTCCCTATGAGATAGCAAACACAGAACCTCCCAGGCTGCTTCCACAGCAATTCTGGGGTCTTTGGTACAATGGTTTCTTTAGGAAGAGCTCAGTTAAAGCTGCAGAAGGATGACACGGTGTCCTGCAGCCCAGTGCAGTGGCACAGCCAAACAGGAACCAGCCCTGCACGCCAGGGCACAGAGAACAGGGTGGGAAAAGCAGCTCGTGGGCCCTTCCTGGCCCTGCAGGCAGCCCCTGCCAGGGATGGATGCTAATGAATGCCCATCCATTATTTAAGGAGGTGGTCGCCAGCGAGCCTGCAGCTGCAGAACTGCTGCCTGGCCAGGGCTGCTGCCCAGGGCAGCTAAACCTGAGCCAGCCCAGCCAGCACAGCAGCTGAGAGCACCCTGAGCCCTCCCAGGCATTCTGCTGTGCTGAGGAATCCATCTGGTGCAGGCAGCTGGGCAGACTGAAATGCCAACAGCTCTGGGTTCCAGCCCAGGACAAGAGGCTGTGAGCTGCCAGCCTTTGGGATAGCAAAGGGCACAAGTTTGGGTGACACCAGCCAGGTGAATGGACACTGGGAGACACTCTGCTGCTGCCACAGAAGCCAGGAAAAACTCAGATATAGAGATTACAAGAAAGCTTGACAAGGTGTTTTTATGTTGGATTTTTTCCCCTTGTGTTTAGCTTATTTAGCTGGGTTTTGTAGCCCCTTCTCCCAAATATTTTGAATTCTAAGCCCTGTCTGACCGAGGGCTTTTAGCTCTGTGTTCTGGGGAGCTCCTGGCCCCTGCTGTGAGACCAGGGCTCCTGCTCCAGCTGCACTCTCACTCCTTTGTTATTTACGTTGCTTTTACAGGGTGGTTTCTTTACTAAGCTGCTGGCTGCACATGGCTCAGCACTTACTGGAAAACTTGAAAGAAAACCCTAAGTGACAGAGCCCATAAATAAAACACAGAGCAAGAGAGGCTGGGTGCTCTCAGCAGTTCTGATTGCAACCTTTCAAAAAGCAGTGCAGAGAAAGGAGAAGTTCTGTGAGCCTGCACTAACAGACTTGGGCATTCAGTACCTAAAATAAGGTAAAAATGTCTTTTAATGCCAGGGTGACACCATGGAGAAATCTGCCACTCAAAGGAACATGGAACCCCATGGAGGAGGTGTCTCAAAGGGTTAAACTGACACTGAGAGCTTTTTGTACCAATTCTTGTCAATCCCAACAGAACCAAAGGTGCTGTAAGGGTCCATCCTCCCCACACTGGCAGCTCATAACTCCTTTCATTACAAGTTTAGCCAAGACTAGAGGATGCAGATTCAAATTAAAGGTTTTGGAGACCATCTTTAAAAACAACTTTGTAGGGAGACTTCAATAAATATTTATTTCCCTTGTGAAGCTGCCACTGGAATTTGTCTTAAACCTTGCAGGAAATCAGCTCAAAGTCCCTCATATGCTGTAATTTAAATGGGCTTCAGGCACAATTTGTGTTGCTCAAGAGTGTAATTCACAGCTCTGATGCTGCATCTGCATTCCAAGAGATGAACTTGCAAAAACAAAGCCAAAACACACTGAAGGCAGACAGTGAGTAAACCAGAGGTTAACAAAGCTCTAAATCTCCTGATGAGCAGGACAGACTTACTGTGAGCAACTTCACTCCAGGAACCTTAAAAGGCAGAGATGGGAGGAAGCTTGTGATAAAAACCAAAACCCAAACACATCTCCTTTTGCCCACAACATCATCTGGGTGTTTCAGAACTGAATGAGCCCAGCTCCAAACACAGCCCTTGGGCAGGTGCCTGGTCCCCAGAACCTTCCTGCACTAAAGTCCTACAGGGAACATCTGCCAGCCAAGTTTTGGGGTGAGAAGACTCTCAGCTCAACCTTACTGCAGAATTAGGGCAAGACTAATTCACACCAATCCAAATGCAGCTTGCTTTTAACTTCATTTTTGGATCACTTACAAACACAGAAACCCCCTATATCCTTTTGATCCTTTTTCTCCATTGTGGAAAGTTATTTTGCCCTGCCCAGACCTCTTCCCAGTGAGTTCTTGAAGAATCTTACCAAAGCCCCTGGTTATCCCCTGTCCCTGCAGCCCAGCCCAGCCCTGCCTGGTCCCTTCACACAACTGACAGTGCTGCAAGAACCTCTCCTCCAAAAGTCTGCTTTTGCCCTTCCTAGCCCACATGCCTCCTTGGGCTTTTCTACTACAGTTTCTATCAATTTGCTGGCTTCATGCTCTGTAGTTTCTGGCCCACAGTTCTGCCAGGTGCCCTGTCCCCTCCTGTGGGGCTCCTCCAGAACTCTGCTGAGCAGAGTCCTGATAAGTCAGGGACATTTTCCTTCGTGGCTCCTTCACGTGAGGCCACCCTTCAGATTTATCCTTATACAGAGGAACCTTTCAATTCTGCTCCCAAACACACGAGAAGAATTCTCCCTTCCTTCCCCTCTCTGTAACACAGCCTTCTCCTCATTCCCTACCTGCACGTGCAATACTTTCCTATTTGGTCCCACTGGACTTGCTGTGGACTTTGGCCAGGTTCCCCTGCTCTGCTTCCTCAGGGCTGGTTACATTCAACACAGGCACCTAAGGTGCTTTTGGTAACTGCTCAGTGACCCACACACATCACACCCTTTGCTGCACCCAACAGTAGCTCACCCATTTTCACACAATTTTAACTTCAAAGGCAGCTACTATCACAGAAGGCATTCCTTCTGCCTGCTTCTATTACAGAAGGACATTGAATTTGAATACATTATCATCACCATCACTCTGTAACTACATCTCATACAATATTCCATGCATCCTCTGGGATTGAGACCTTTTTGGGATTTTCCAGCAAGTCTCTTTGAGAATGCTGTGGCTGGTGAAGGAGACACAAGCTCCTGTGGGAGAGGCCTGATGGGCCAATGCTGCTCCATGGTGGAGCTGAGGCTTTCTGCTGCACATCCTCCCTCCCTTCTGTCCAAGTCAGCACAGATCCACAGCTCCATCAGCACCAGCACCACGAGCACTGATATTCAAGAGTCATTTTCCTGCACACTCCTCATCTCCAGCTAACAAAGAGCCTCTGTGCATGGCACCACGTAACCCAAACCCTCTCCTTCAGACTCCCTCTTCCCTAAAAAAGTGAACTCAGCACTTGGAAGCACTGAAAAGGAAGACACTGAATGAACTCATTGAAGGCACTTGCTGGCAGTCTGGCCAGCAGCGTGTTTCCTCAGTACTTCTTTGTTTAAACTTCTTCTGAGCTGCACATTCTGAACTAGAGATTGTCAGGAAGTTGTAGGAAATGTCCAAACCTGGCTGTGCCTCAAGCAGCTGAATTCCTTCTGCAAACTCCACCTGTGCAGCAGAGGCAGGGAAGCTGTGCCCAGCCTGCTGCAGCTGTGCTGGAGTCAGCTCTGTGCTCAGAGCACAAGCCTGGCTGCTGCTCCAGCTGCCCTGCCCACAGCCCCTGCCACCCACCCAGCACACTCCAGTGGGCAGCAGGGCTCTGCAAGCCCAGCACCCACCTGGGAATGCAGTGCCTGCCACTGCAGGGGTGCTCCTGCTTCCCAGGCAGCTCCCCAGGACACAAACCCACCCCTCAGCCAGAGGGCAGGCACAGGCACCACACTCCCCCTGCAAGGGCTGACAAAGTAACAGGATTTCTACTCCTGTCACAGAATTTTAGGGGGACACAAGGAATTGGGAGCTCACAACAACGAAAACAAAGGCTACCAGACCCTTCCAGTTTTTGGCCACTCCTGTCCCCTGTCCCGGGCAGAAGCTATTGCAAGGTGCAGGACCAAGATGGCAGCACGAGACTGGACCTGCTCCCCTGGCCCTGCAGAGCTGCACGAGACTGAAAGCCTCACCCAGTGCAGGCTGACAGTGCCTCCAGATCACATCTTCTGGCAGCAAGCAGCACTGACACAAGTGGCACTTGGGCAATGCAAGCAGCCAATAACATGTGATTTAGGAAAAAAATGGCAAAAGCAGCAGAATAAGGAGGATTGTGTGTGATAAGCCCAGTGTGTGCTCTCACCCAGCAGCATCTGGAGAGGATTTTCTCCAGCAGGCAGGGAAGAACTCGATTACATCCAGTTAACTGTGCTCTAAACTGATTATGCATGTGCCAGGCTAATGGATTACATTAGCAAGAGGAAAAATAACATCCAATCAATCTCAATTTACTGCAGACCACACCAAGGCCTGAGAGAAGAGAAACCATTCTGTGAACTCCCCAGTGCTGCTGCATCCCTGCAGCTCTCAGCAGACATGGCATCACAGCTGCTCCCAGGGCTGGGAGCTGTGCTGGGGCTGCTCCAGCCTCACCCACAGAGGCTTTCCATGCCACCAACCCCTGGCTCCAGCCATCCAACCTCTGCCCCAGGCTCCATCCAGCACGCTGGCAGGCCAACACAGGGAGCATTCCAAAGGAATCCATTACTCTGGAACGTGTTATCCTTCAGCTGCTGCTCCCCTCTGCTGTGTCAGAGGCAACACAGGGCTGTGGCAGCACTGAGACTGCCCAGGCCTCTCACAGACCTGAAAACTGACAATTACTCTTTGCCTGCCCAAGGAAAACATCCTAGGAATCTTTATTATAAAAACCTATCCCTGCCTCCTGATGCTGCTGGGATTTTTTTCCCCTTTCTTCTTTTTTTTCCCTTTTCTTTCCCCTCAGTAAGGGAATTCTAGTGTTCCAGTTGTTTTCCCCACTGCAGATGAAAGGCCTGGATAAAGCAAACTTTAAACTTTTGCAATGTATATTTAAAACAACAATATTACGTGTAAAAAAATCATAATAGAGCTTTCAAACAACTCTCCTGTACCCCAAATTGACCTCCACAGAGGAGATTCTCCTCTCTCCTGCCCCAGTTTCCAAGCTGTGTCACTCCCTCAGGTCTCTGCACACCAGAGAGCAGAGGTGTCCGTGCAGACCTGATCCTTTCCAGAGGCAGACTCTGGTGGGTGAGGCTGGATGCAGCTCCCGATGGAGCAACCACAGTCCCAGCCCCTGGCCTCAACCTGAGCCCAAGAAACACAGCCCAGCTCCCAGCAGCTCCCCATCAATTCCACAAGATCCAACAACCACAGCTCGGTAAACCTTACATGATGCTCCTGGTTATCACCTTCCCCCCTTACTCTGCTGGACTGCTGAATCCTAGGAAAAGTCCAGGAGCTGTGAAAATGTGTCTACACTGCAATGTGGGTGGGTACTACAGAGCTCAATGTCAACTCTTAAATTCTCCTTACATAAAGAAAAGTTTTCCAAGAAATAATTAAGAAGTGCAAGGTACACTCTGTGTGTATCTAAAGAAACCTCAGCACATTTGGGGGAAAGCAGCAAGAAAAGGACGAGGACAGAGGGAAAATAAAAGAAGCTGTGAGGAATGAGCAGACAATGAGCAGGAGAGCACGTGTGAACGGAGGGGCTGCGGCTGCAGAGATTTATGGCAATTCGTACCTGATTGTTCATACTAAAGCTATTATGGGATGATTAGAGAAAAAGGTGAAGCTTTAAGTCCAGTGAAAATCAATAGAAACGTCTGGAGCAATTCTGCTGCACGAGTGAAAGGACTATTTACTGTATCCGGAGCTCCTCTTGGGTTACAGCCCACAGGGCTGGGCCAGCCAGGGGAGGGGGCTGGGGCAGACACCAGACAGGAGAGACAAGAGGGTTATAATGGCTGTAAAGAGCACAACACACCACGGGGAGGGCTGGGAGGAAAGGTGAAGACAACGAGCCGGGAGCGACAACCCAAACAGCACCGGGCATGAAAACACAGAGTGCCTCCAACAACGCACGCGCTCCAATGTAACCCCACACTGCACAGCTCCAACAAACCACAGGCAAACCTGGCCTCGCACAGCTTTTCTAGCAGCGGCTGCTATTCCTGTGCAGGGCAGCACAGCTGCAGCGCCCTAAGACACAGCAGCCCCCTAAAGCACAGTGCTGTGACCATGCACCGGCCTGGACGTGGGCCAGCAGTCTCCAGCAGAACACGCAAGAGCTGCAGCATGCGGCGAGGCTGGCTGCCCCGCAGAGCTCCCGGCAGCTCGCCTCCCCAGGGCCACCATCCCCCCAGCTCAACCAGGATCTTCCCTGGAAAATGCAACGAGGGGAGGCCGAGCCAAGCTTACCTTGTAGAGCTTGAGGCTGGCCTCGTGCCTCGAGTTCACGGTGTGCAGGCGCAGCTTCTCCAGGCTGTTGGTGTAGTAGTCGCAGGCGTTGCACTTGAGATGCACCGGGTTCCCAATGGCCACGCACTTGAGCCTCCACTCGTTGGCTTTGCCCCCCTCCTTGATGTGTGCCACCAGCTGGTACTTCTGCACGTGCTTGTCCGTCTTGCAGTGCAGCTGGAAGTTGGCCTTGAGCTGCGTGTTGTAGCGGCACAGCTTGCACTGGTACGAGTCGCCCATCACCGCCTTCCACTCGTCCTCGGGCAGGCTGCGCTCCACGTTCATGTGCAGCCCCAGCATGTCCAGGTTGTCTGTCGTGAACTTGTTGCACACGGCGCACTGGAAGAGCTTCAGGGAGGGGTCGTTGGTCTGCGTGAAGCTCTCCCCCAGGTTCATGAGCTCCTCGGACACCAGCTGCCCGCCGCCCAGGCGCATGTCCAGCGGGATCTCGCCGCCCACTGCGCAAGGAAACAGGGGCACGGGCGTCAGGAGGCTCAGCTCTTGCCAGAGAGAACACAGAGCAAGACACGAGCTGCTCCCAGTGCCACCCGTGAACCCACCAGCACACGGTGACACCACACGCAGCTCTGCCCCCCTTTGCCCGCTCCTCTGAGCTGCTGTCACTGTCACCCGGCCCTCTGCCTGTCAAAGGCAGCAAGAAAAACCCTACAGACTTTGAGAGCATGAACAATTCCACAGCACCACACTGGAAGTGTCTGTGGCCATTCCAACAATGGCATTAACACTTCATTCTGGTTTTTGCTGCCTCTCTGGACAAGCAAATCCTACCTCGTGCAATAGCCAAGCACAGTCCCTATCACATAAAACAAAAGTCACAAGCCCAGGTGATGGCCACATCACAAGGGTGACCACACTGCCCTCACAAGCTCGCACCAGTGCAGAGCATGGCATGGACAGCAACCACCTGAGAAGTGCCACCCCTGCACTGGTGTACCTCATCTCTTGTACAAGAGTGCAGAAAAAACAGTTTTGACAAGGTGAAAACAAAAACTAAAGAGGGTACGAGATCATGTCAAGGAGAGCCAGGAGGAGCCTGTGTTTGTCAGGCTGACTCTTCAAACCAGAGCCCAACTCTGTTCACTCACAGCTACTGAGCACAACCAGGCTCCTACCCCCACCAGAGCACCTGAGAGATGCAGAGAAACTCTGCACAAGCACAGAGACAAACCAGGACTCCTGTGCCTCTCTGCTCTCCTTTTCTGTTTTTAAGACAGTCATGCTCTTTCTACAGCTTTTTGGTATTTTATCTTCACTTGATGTCACAGCTCAGCTTGACAATCCCATGAAAGGAACCAGGTCAACAATTCCTCAGTTAATCAAAAGAGAGATGTTATTTCCTTAACTTTTCATTTCCTATGTTGCAACTTACTTGCTGAGAAGCAAATGCTCTTTAAGACACTCTCTCCTGAGCTCACCATGCAGAAGAAACCCAAAAGCAGACTCTTCTGAATTATTAATGTTCTGCTCGGTTTTGGACAAAGTGTAAGAACTGGAAAGATCTGCTCCACTTCTCGCCAAGCTCACAGCATGTGTCCGAGTCAGAAGGGCCAGCCTGGTGTCAAAACGGTTATTAAGAGGGGCAGGGCCTCCTTCTGCAACCCTCAGTGTGAGATCTGCCAGCACCAAGTGCACAGCTCACAAACTGCTCTCCAGGCTGCTCGGGGACACCCAAGGCCCCGCCATTTACCTGAGGAGCTTCAGTTGAAACACTCCCAGATTACAACAGCCCCGTGCTTTGCTGAGGAGGGGCTCTGGGCTTCAGAATTCTCCAGTCCCATGGGTCACTGGCAGCAGAGAAACACCACCCCTCCCAAACCTGCTTACCTCATCTTCTCAAGGCAACACAGCATGGAACGAAGCTACCCCAAACAAATACACCTGCCTTGGGAGCGCCAGCAGGTGATCGCACCTTCTCCCAAAGCTATGCACCAAACTACTCCCATTCTCACCAAACCCAGAAGTTCTCAGGAAACACTGTAGTTAGGATGCTTTCCACAACGAGGAAGAACATTCAGCGCCACGGCATCCGTAACCTGTGTCTGCTGTTCCATTAACTCCCTAAGGAAAACTCTTGGAAAACGTACTAGAAAAGCCACAAGATGAGGAAAAACTGCTCTGGGTGAACAGAGAGGAGAAATCTGCACTGTGCAGCCTCCATCCTCGACCACCACACAAGGCAGCTCGTGGGGCCACAGTGCCAGAGAGCCCTTTGCTGGCTCTGTCACGCGAACACCGTGCAAACCCCTTCAGCCTCACCTAGAGACGGAGCCATCGTCGCCATGGGGTTGGTGGGATCGAGCTGGAACCCCCCCATCATGAACTGTGCATCTGAGGAAGCGCTGTCCATCTTCAGGTTGGGCAGGTTCATGTTCTGCGCCAGGTAGTACTGGTAGAGCTCGGCCTCGGCGGGGGACGGCAGGCTGCCGAGGCCCAGGTGCCGGTTGTGTTGGATCTGGGACATGTTCTGCTGAAGCAGCATCATGTTGTGCATGTGCTTCTCACTGGTCATGTGAATCCGAAGGTTTCTGGCCACATTGGTCTCGTAGTCGCACACCTCGCAGCGCCACGTGGGTTTGGTTTTTGGTTTGGTGGGGGAGGGAGCCCCGCAGGTGCTGCCGATGTTGGCGGCGGCCGCCGCCGCAGCTGCAGCCGCCGCCGCCCCCGCCGTGTGGCTGAAGACTTGCTCTCCCCCTCCGTTCTGCAGGTTCTGCATGTTGTTGAGATGCTTGTCGGACTGCATATGAATACTGAGGTTGCCTTTGGTAGTTGTGGAGTAGTTACAGACCTCGCAGCGGAAGGGTTTGTAACCACAGGTGTAGCTCTCGCCGCGCGCCAGCCGCGGGTGCGGCTGCCCGCTCTTGCAGTAGACGCAGGAGCCACCGGGCTCGGGGTGCTTCTCCTTCATGTGCGCCTCAAGCGTCTGCTGGTACTTGTAGTGCCAATTGCACTTGGGACACTTGAGCGTCTTGCACGAGTTGCGCGAGTGCATCATGGTCATGTGGCCGCCCAGCGAGCGCGAGGAGCCCAGCACCGTGTCGCACTTGGGGCACTCCACGCCGCTGCCCGAGGGGCACTCGCCGCCCCCGAGCTCGCAGAGGGGGCCAGCGTGCTGGTGATGGGACATGTAGCTCCCGTCCTCGCCCTCGGCGCTCTCATTTGGTTCCGGTGCTGTGGCATTGTCTTTATTGGCACTTTCATCGATGAAGTCCAGCCTCCTGCTGCCCTCGGCCACACTGGCTCCGCCGCCCTCATTGTTAAAGCTTAAGTGATTCCTCCTGTTTGCACCATCAAAGACAAAGGAAGAAGCAGAATTAGAACTAGTAGAAGCCGTGCCCCGTGACAGGGTCTGGAGCACGTTAGGCATTAAGGGAGAGTTAGAAATGCTTTGGTTTGAGAGAGCAAGGTCCTTTTTGCTGCTGCCACTGCCTGCCACAGCCCCAACGTCCTCCTGGGGCCGGTCCTCCAGTTCATCCTCCAACTCGTTTGGAAATAGTCCTTTGCAACCCTCATCATCCTCATCTTCTTCCTCTTCCTCCTCCTCCTCTTCCTCCTCCTCCTCTTCCACATCCTCCTCCTCCTCCTCCTCCACCTCCTCGGCCGGCTCCACCTTTTCCGAGAGGCTGTCCCGGTCGTCCCCCTCTTGTTTCTCCCCCCCTGCCACCCCAGGGTCCTTCCCCTCCGAGGATTTGGTGGGACTGGAAGCCAGCGGGCCCAGGGGGACTGAGGTAATGGGAGTCTTCAGAGCTGAGCTGGTCAGCCCACCCAGGTTGAGGAGTGCACTGGGGGCCAGGACACCCGCTGCCGGCGGGGGCTCGGCTGCGCCGGCCGCCCCGGCCTGGAGCGCCTGCTCGCCTTCCATGCAAATGCCACTGAATTTACCATAAAAACTGTGTCCAGGGCCTATGAGGTTAGCTGCGGAAACGAGAGGGTGCTGAAAGGTTTTGTTTTTTGGTTCCAGAAAGCTGACAAGGGGTTCCTTGTCTTTGCCTATCCCTTGGATGATAGCGGAGATGTTCTTATTGCTAAGAATTTTCCGCTCCTCCTCACTCAGAGTCATTCGGTGGTCGTGCACGGCGTGGGTCACGAACGAGCGGACATACCCGAAGGAGAGCTTGCACAAGAAACACATCAGGATGGGCTTCCTCTTCCCGTAGAGCACAAAGCCATCGAATTTGGACAGGTCCACATTGTTGGGAACATCTTTGGATACGCAGGAGCTTTTGGCAGAACCGTCGCTGTTCAGGTAATCCTTGTTGCTTTTGTGTCGCACATCGAAGACGCGGAAGCTGTGCAGGACGGGGCTGATGCCCGCCAGGGCTGAGGTATTCGGGAAGGCCTGGTCTGAGCCCTCAAACCACTTCCCGAAGGATGAGGCTATGTGGAAAGTGTTGATGATCTGCGGGTAGGCGGGGGCGGCGGCGGAGGGCTCTCCCTGCTTGGGCAGGGAGTTGGGGAGCAGCGAGGGGAGCGCCCCGCTGCCGCCGGCGCCGCCGCCCTGCGCCAGCTGGCTGAGGCTCTCCACGATGTAGGCCGAGCCGTCGGGCTGGTAGACGATCTCGCCGGCCAGGTTCTCCACGTCGCTCTCGTCGTCGCCGTCCTCGCTGCTGTCGGTGCCGCTGTCCCCGCGCGGCGGCGGCGGCAGTGGCGGGCCCGGGCGGGCGCCGGCGCAGCGGTGCTCCATGTAGCTCTGCAGGCCGGCGAAGGAGGCCGCGCACTGGCCGCAGCTCAGCTCCCGGCCCGCGGGCTCGCCGCCCTCGGCGCCGCGCTCGGCCGGCGGCAGCCTCAGGCCGTCCGGGGGGCCGCAGCTCTCCGCCGGCTGCTCCGTGCTGCCGGCCGGCTCGGGGAGGTGCGCGCTGCTGAGATCAGTCCATTGCTGGTGCTGGGGGAGGCCGCAGCCATTGTCCTTGCCGGGGATGACGGGCGAGTCACAGCCTTCCATGGCAGGGCCGGCACGGAGCGCTCATGGCACCCGCTACGGCTCCGACCTGCGGGGACACAAGGAGAAGGCCGTGAGCAGGGCGCTGGCAGGGGTGCACACCCCGCACCGGGGCTGGGGCAGAGCGGGGCTGGTGTGCCAGGACGGGCGGCCCGGGCCTGGGGACGAGCAATGGGAACGAGCAATGGGAACGAGCAATGGGAATGAGCAATGGGAATGAGCAATGGGGATGAGCAATGGGAACGAGCAATGGGAACGAGCAATGGGGACGAGCAACGGGAACGAGCAACGGGAATGAGCAACGGCGACGAGCAACGGCGACGAGCAACGGGAACGAGCAATGGGAACAAGCAATGGGAACGAGCAATGGGGATGAGCAATGGGAACGAGCAATGGGGATGAGCAATGGGAACGAGCAATGGGAACGAGCAATGGGAACGAGCAATGGGAATGAGTAATGGGAACGAGCAATGGGAACGAGCAACGGGGACGAGCAACGGGAATGAGCAACGGGAACGAGCAACGGCGACGAGCAACGGGAACGAGCAATGGGAACGAGCAATGGGAACGAGCAATGGGGATGAGCAATGGGAACGAGCAATGGGAACGAGCAATGGGAACGAGCAATGGGAATGAGTAATGGGAACGAGCAATGGGAACGAGCAACGGGGACGAGCAATGGGAACGAGCAATGGGGATGAGCAATGGGAATGAGTAATGGGAACGAGCAATGGGAACGAGCAATGGGGATGAGCAATGGGAATGAGCAACGGGGACGAGCAATGGGGACGAGCAATGGGAACGAGCAATGGGAATGAGCAATGGGAATGAGCAATGGGAACGAGCAATGGGGATGAGCAATGGGAATGAGCAACGGGGACGAGCAACGGGGACGAGCAATGGGGATGAGCAACGGGGACGAGCAATGGGAATGAGCAATGGGAATGAGTAATGGGAACGAGCAATGGGAACGAGCAATGGGGATGAGCAATGGGAACGAGCAACGGGGACGAGCAACGGGGACGAGCAATGGGGATGAGCAACGGGGACGAGCAATGGGAATGAGCAATGTGAATGAGTAATGGGAACGAGCAATGGGAACGAGCAATGGGGATGAGCAATGGGAATGAGCAACGGGGACGAGCAACGGGGATGAGCAATGGGAATGAGTAATGGGAACGAGCAATGGAAACGAGCAATGGGAATGAGCAATGGGAACGAGCAACGGGGACGAGCAACGGGGACGAGCAATGGGGATGAGCAACGGGAATGAGCAATGGGGACGAGCAATGGGGACGAGCAACGGGAACGAGCAATGGGAACGAGCAACGGGAACGAGCAACGGGAACGAGCAACGGGAACGAGCAACGGGAACGAGCAACGGGAATGAGCAATGGGGACGAGCAATGGGAATGAGCAATGGGAATGCGCTGGCAGCAGCGGCACAAGAGGCAAAATGAAGGGGCCTGGGAGGTGGCAAAAACCTCCTTAACACCCCTCCTGAAGGGAGCCCGCAGCAAGATTGTAGGAACTGCACAATCACCCCCAAGGCCTTCAAGGGTCTTCAGAAAACAAAACATCTTGGGAAAGTCTGGGACACAAACGAGATACGACAACAAAACAGCTTTGTGGCTTTACAACTTGGTAGAACTCATATTCTCTGCCTCCCCCTAAGGCAATGCTGTTTTTGGGGTGTTACCCTTCTGCTAAAGGCTTGGGAAGCACAGACCCAGCTACCACACAGGCACCTCAACAAGAGACAGACCCAGAGCAACTCGGCGAGTTTGGGGTGCTCAGGACGCACAGGAGACGTAACTGCTCTGCTCTGGACAGAGTTCAAACACAGAGATGTCAGGAGAGAAACCAAACAGGAAATTCCAGATCTGACAAGGGAGCATCCTGGGGACTGCAAAGCCATCAGCCTACCACGCTCCAGGAACCCTGCAGGGCTCAGCCTCCGCACTGGGATCGCTTCCTCTCAGCCCTGGGTCAAACGGAGGGGGCAGGACACCCTTCCCACTACTTCCATTCCACCAAATCAGCGTGACTGGAGGGTTCCCAGGACTGCCAGGCAGCGGGCCTGGGCTACTGCCCATGGCCAACATCCAGGGCCCCTGTCATCCTGACCCTTTCTGCATCTGGCCAACAACTCCAATACTGCAATCCTAAAGGAGTCCTGCAATCCTAAGGGAGCTCTCTTCAGCTCACACAGAAAGTGTGAGGAGAACTGGAAACCTGCCAGAGAAGACACGACCAGTTGCAAAGCCAGTGATGTGCCACAGCAGCACCGTGTGAACTACCTGAATTAGTTCAAGCAAAAGAAAATTGAGTGACAATCTGCTTTTTTTTTCTGGTCTCACTATCTCCCAGTTTATTTTCCTTTACTACACAAAGCCATCCACACTCTGCTGATTTCTCTAATATGTTTGTACTTCCTCTTCACATTTGCCTTCTAGTGAAGCTTGAAGAAAAAGCATTTACAGCTACCACTGAAGGCAAAGCCATACTCTCAAAGCCCACGTGCAAGGACGCCTGCAGAACGACACACAGCTGCAACAGAGACACCAGCAGTGTGATCACACACAACATTACACAGCACCTCCAGCCACACCATCCCTGGGCTCTGTGCCATACACAGCTGCCTCTGCACTGGCAATAAACAGGGACTGCTCTGCAGTGACAGTCCCCTGCTGCCCTGAGAGGAACAAGGAAAAGCAGAACCCCGCTGCCAAAAGGCTCTGGGTGAGCCAGCTCTGCTCCCCCAGCCATGGAACAGCTCCTGCTGCTCCCCCTGGATCATGATCCCAGCTCCTCCTGTGTCTGCTGCACATTCACCTCCCCACATCACGCCTCCCCTCTGCCTTTCCCCTGCTACTTCTGCACTGGCAGCTGCAATCCAAATTAACACAAAACACATTCACACGGCAGAAATGAGGGAAAAACTCCATCAGCCTCAGACTTTTGCCAAGTGAAGTTTTAGGAATATCCATGTGGACTTCAAAGCACAACATGGAATGACAACACCTTACTAATTCTCTTAGATATGGAGTGTTGTGTGGGCCAGCACAGGCACTCCTGGGACACATGGCCAGGTGAGACATGGCCAGGGGAGACATGGCCACCCCTGGGACACACAGCCAGGTGAGACATGGCCAGGGGAGGCACGGCCACCCCTGGGACACACGGCCAGGTGAGACATGGCCAGGGGAGACATGGCCACCCCTGGGACACACAGTCAGGTGAGGCATGGCCAGGTGAGGCACGGCCACCCCTGGGACACACAGTCAGGTGAGGCACGGCCAGGTGAGGCACGGCCACCCCTGGGACACACAGTCAGGTGAGGCATGGCCAGGTGAGGCATGGCCACCCCTGGGACACACAGCCAGGTGAGCCATGGCCAGGTGAGGCACGGCCACCCCTGGGACACAGGGCCAGGATCACAGCAGCTCTGCCACCAAGAGCCCCTGAGTGACAGCCAGGCCGGAAGGGGCAGCAGGGCTGGAGGGGCGGGAGGGTTAACAGCCTGATTGGAAAATCAATGTAATAAATGCTTGGTAAGTTACAGGAACATGCGGGAAGAGGAGGCCGCGATTGATAAAGGGCTGCAGCTTTGATGCTGCACTGGGGACTTGTTTATTGACAGGAAAGCCAATCTCCCTCCCAGCCCAGCCCGGCCCGGCCAGCAGACCCGCACGCTCCAATTAATTGGTGGGCTTTTTGCCTTGGCTTGCTTTAACAGCTCTCCCCCACTCACTCCAAGTTAACCAGCTCAAGATGTGCTATGCCAAAGGAATCTTCCCTCCTCTCCTCAACACAGAGGAGCCCTTGCAGGGCACGTGGAAAAACCCAGAGCCAAAACAGCCAGTCCAAGATCTGGACACAGGCTGAGCCCTGCACAAGCCCAGGCTCTTGGGATGGTTCAGTGGCATCAGAGTTGTTCCTGAAGGGAGCACAAGGCATGAAAACATTTGTTTCTATTCACACAGAAGCTGCAGGAATCGTCACTTTAAACTAAAAACAGCAATTTCCTTGCTGAAGCAAACCAGGTTCTAACAGGAGCACAATGCAGTTATTAGTCCATACTGGGCCCTGTGTCTTCCAGCACCCTGGAGCACCCCAGGCCACCTGAGTGGGGACAGACAGTGTGGGAGAGCTCAGATGGACAGACAGTGTGTGCTCCACACCTCCCACTCGCTCCCCCTGCCGCCCTCTCTGCTCTGTTTATCAGCCAGTCAATAAGAAAAGGTAGTTCTTACTTAAGGAGGCAGAAGTCAACTCGTCAGGTCGATCAGCACTCTGTCTGTAAACATGGTTTCCCGTAAAATCAATGAACTCCAGTTACAGAGAGAACAGCCTGAGTGCCAGAGACTCTGCGCTCTCACACTGCCCCCGTGGAAAAGAAGGGCAGTCCTGGCCCTTTCTGTAGCCTCACATGCCACCCTGCCCTTTCCCCACAGCCCCACTGCCTCTCACACCCCTTGGAGCCAGCGTGGCACCGCCTGCCCAGCACTGGATGGCAGGTGACAGCACAGGTGACAGCAGAGCACAGTGTGCCCCTGGCTTGTGCCACACTCCTGCCCAGCACTGGATGGCAGGTGACAGCACAGGTGACAGCAGAGCACAGTGTGCCCCTGGCTTGTGCCACACTCCTGCCCAGCACTGGATGGCAGGTGACAGCACAGGTGACAGCAGAGCACAGTGTGCCCCTGGCTTGTGCCACACTCCTGCCCAGCAGCCTGGCAGCCACGCCGTGCAGAACTCACTGCACTCAACCCATGTCCCCTGCCCCTGCCCCAAGGGACACACACCCCATCCTGCAGCAGGGACTGGCTGGTCCCTGTCCCTGTCCCCAGCCTGGGCACGGGGCTGTGCCTCCCCCGGGGCCGTGGCCAGCAGCGCGGGATGGAGCGGGAGGAGGGGGCTCCTGCTGCTGCCCAGGCTTCCCGAGAATTAAATATGAACAGCCGTGCTGTGTAATTTTAAATTGTTAATTAGCACAGGGTTAATTAGGCGGCCCTTTCACAAGAGGCTGTTTGGCAGTAAACCAAGACTAGAAGCAATGAGGAAGGAGGAAAACAAAAGGAGAAAGCGACAGTGAGAAACTGTTCCCTCGGCTAATGACCCACATGGCACCATGGAAAGAAGGGCACTGAGGACAGGGAGGAGACACCAGCAGATGCATTTCACCCACAGCCAGTACCTGGCTGCAGTCCCTGCACTGCCCTCCCCTGCCCAGCTGCATGGCACAGAGAGCTCAGCAAAGCCAAAACGGACAGAGCTGAGGGACAAGGACAGCACAGCACTAACATGCACTCAGACACTCTGCCCACACCCCTGCTCACTCCCAGCCTGGCCTTCTGCAGCACAACACCTGCAGAGCGTGGGGCCCAGGGATGGGCACAGCCAAGGTGAGCGAGCAGCCAGCTCACCTTCAGTCACACAAACACAGGAAGGGCCCTGAGTCCCTGGGAGCAGGTGTGCACCAAGTGCAGAGGGCAGAGCCCAGGCAGGGCTGAGAGGGTCTCGGTGACCCTCTGAGGTGGTGACACACCCAGTCTGACAGCACAGCTCCCCGTGCACCTCCCCACACCTGGCGTGCTGCGCAGCACTCGGCAACACTTAGGAAATTGCAAGTGGAAAGGCACGATAAAAATAATTGCCTGGGATCAAGAATTCAAAAATTAAGGAAGAACAGAATGTATGTTGCCAAAGCAACTTTAATTTTGCTCCTTTATGCATATGAATTATGATAGTGCCTGCAATTAGGTGAGCACACGCTGCCTCGCTTGGCAAGCAGGACGGTCACACAAGAGGGTAAAACAAGGTGGCAGGAGCATGTTGTCACTTTATGTGATTTCTACAGCAGCTGCTATCACACAAATATGTGAAGAGTTACTTCCTAGAATAGAAGATCTTTTCAAATTTCCTCAGCAACGCTGGCTGGAGATTCGAGTGGCAATACCAAGAGTTTCAATTCCCAGTTCCGTAGAACGCTTCCACCTTTTAAATTAAACAGAAGACACGGATCCCAGCTCTCTCACATTCATTAAGGTGCCAGAGAGCAGCAAGATACCTGCCAGCCTAAGGGAAGTGCTCAGAACTCTGCAGCAAGACTTGAAATATTAGGATAAAACAGTACTTATGTGCCAAAACCTGGGCATAGCAGGGAACATGGATGCACAGTGTGTATGTGGCTGGGGTTTTCCACCAGCATTTTACAACATAGTGCCTTGGGATTACTCATATGCAATTCCTAACCAAAAAACCCAACCTGAAAATACTGATGTTTATTTGCCAAGTTCAACATTTTAATGAAGCAATTACAAACTAATTTTTCCTTTTCACACAGCAAGTCATATTTTGCACCTCTCCAAGTGAGCCCAAGGAGTGTTTTAGCACACACCCTGATCTCAGTGCAAATGTTTCACTGGCAAACATGGTCTGATGAGCAAGATACCAATCTTGCCAAATCCTGAGCACCTTGCATGTCTGTTCCTCTTTTGCAGTGATGTTTGACCAACTGAAAGCCTGAGCTGAGTTCTGACTTTTCCAGGGTTCTGCTCTGTGCCAGACTGTTTCCATCTGGACAATGGCCACATCCAACATCTCTGCAGTGGGAGCAGAATTAACAAGCCAGCCCTTCCTGCTGGTGGAAGAAACATCCAAACAACAATGACCCAAGGTTCCACAGAGTCTTGGGGCTGCAAGTCCTGACAAACTGGTTGGTTATTCTGACAAAGCCAAGAATTCATAGCATTGAAGAATCATTTGGGTTGGAAAAGACCCTTAAGACCATCAGGTGTAACCATCAACCCAGCACCACCAAGGGCACCACGACCCCATGTCCCCAAACAACACATCTACACAGCTTTTACACCTCTCTGGAATGGTGACTGAACCCTGTCCCAGGCAGCCTGTGCTAGTGCCTGACCACCTCCTCAGTGGAAAAGATCTGCCTCTGTGGAAATCCCTATGAACAGCAGAGCCCTCCCCTCAGGGGGATTCCAGCCCTGCGTCCTGCAGGGCCCAAGGTCTCCAAAGGGATGCTGTGGCACGCAGTGGTCTAATGGGAGAGAAGATCCAGCAGGCACCTGAAGGACAGGACAGGACAGCAGGGGTGTGCAGGGGTGGCTTTGGGAGTGCTCCAGCCAGGAGCACTGGGGAGCTGCTCTGTGCAGGGGCATGGCACGGGGACACGGGGACACAGCCATGGGAGCACAGGGACACAGGCTCCCAGCCACGGGGCACAGCCAGCCCCTCAGATCTCACCAGCACCATTAGCATTAACAGCTTCTCAAGCAGCAGGCAGCAAAGCAAACGCTGAACAAAACAGCCTGAAAGCTGCAGGGCTCCAGCACTTGGCATGGAACTGAGAGGAAGGGGCTCCTGGAGGAGGTGAACCTTCCACATCATCCACAGCTCCCTCTGCCCTGCACACCAGCCACAGCTGAGCAATGGGGAAACATGAGCCAGGCAGCTTTTCACAAGGCATTTTGTTATGAACTGTTATTCCAAGTTTGCTGATCCCTTTGAGCCAGCTACTGCACTACACACAAAAATACTCATCTCATCTTCCTCCTGCTGCCATTGAGAGTGGAGTGATCCCAAGGAGGGTCAGAAGGCTTTCAGAGAGCAGCTGGGGACAAGAGTGCTTAGTCCTTCAGGAGATCCTTAGCACTAAGGATATTTTGCAGCAGAGGTAAACTGGCTTCAGTGACATTTCTCTCTACACAGCAAACCAAAGCACTTGTTTAGCTCATACATGACAAGGCATTCACATGCTCCCAGGGCACAGAGCTTCTTTTCAGGTTCTGCAGGATCCTCTTGAGTAGGACACCACAGAAGTTCCAGGTTTTGCTTAGAAACGTCACACATCTCACAATTCTGCCACTATGCAACTCACCCTTTGCTCCAAACCCCCAATCTTCCTTGTTAAACGGTGTTCTCAGCCTATGCTGCTGCATAAATAACTACATTTGCATCTGGTTTGCATTTTCAGTGCTCCGTTGTTGATCCAACTCCAAAACCAATCACAGAGCTGCTGAGGACAAACTGCCTCAGTCACACAGACCCCACAGCCCCCCAGGCTCCCCCAAGTGCTTCAGGAACCAGACCATGCTCGTCCCGCACTGTGCCATGCTGAAGCTTGCCCTGTGTCCCCAGGGCCTGCCCAGTGGCTCACAGCAGTTCCACAGCTCTGTCTGTGCCCCGTGTCCCTCCGTGGAGGGAAGAACATCCACCCGACCCTGCTCTGGGAGCCCCCACCCCACTGAAGCCCTGCTGATGCTGGTGAACAGAGAGAGGCCCCGAAGTGCTGTGAGCCTGCAGCCCTGGCACACGGCTCTGGGAGCAGGCACAGCCAGCCCCAGTGGCCCAGCTGGGAGAGCTGCAGCTCTGCTGCTGGGCTGGGCTGCACTGCCAGGCTCTGCTGCAGTGCCAGGCTCTGCTGCACTGCTGCTGGGCTGGGCTGCACTGCCAGCTCTGCTGCACTGCTGCTGGGCTGGGCTGCACTGCCAGCTCTGCTGCACTGCTGCTGGGCTGGGCTGCACTGCCAGCTCTGCTGCACTGCTGCTGGGCTGGGCTGCATTGCCAGGCTCTGCTGCACTGCTGCTGGGCTGGGCTGCATTGCCAGCTCTGCTGCACTGCTGCCAGGCTCTGCTGCACTGCTGCCAGGCTCTGCTGCACTGCTGCTGGGCTGGGCTGCACTGCCAGGCTCTGCTGCACTGCCAGGCTCTGCTGCACTGCTGCCAGGCTCTGCTGCACTGCTGCCAGGCTCTGCTGCACTGCTGCTGGGCTGCATTGCCAGGCTCTGCTGCACTGCTGCTGGGCTGGGCTGCATTGCCAGCTCTGCTGCACTGCTGCCAGGCTCTGCTGCACTGCTGCCAGGCTCTGCTGCACTGCTGCTGGGCTGGGCTGCACTGCCAGGCTCTGCTGCACTGCCAGGCTCTGCTGCACTGCTGCCAGGCTCTGCTGCACTGCTGCCAGGCTCTGCTGCACTGCCATCCCCACACTCACAGGGACTCACCACAGACCCTGCCAAGGCTCCTTCCTCCCTGCTAGGGCTCTACCCAAACAACATGTGCTCTCCAGACTGGTGTCAAGGGCCAGAGAGAGACTCATAAGTCGTGCAGCTCTGCTGTGCCAGGGCTCAGATCCAGTCCTTGTTAGGAAGCAGGCTCACTGGGACATTCCGGGCTCGCTGCTCTTTCCCACCCTTTGGGAAAGCCGATGCTCTGGATGGGAGAGCAGGCTGAGAGCCATTAGGTCATCCTGCAGCCATTCCACTGGCTGCTCAGACAAACACCACGGCTCCTACGTCAGCTCCGAGCCACGCACGGGGATTGCACAGTCTGATCACAAAGGTCACCGGCATGTCTGCTCTCACCAGCCATTCATGGCTCATATAAACACCAGCTACAGCTGTAGCACTGGCAGATAATCTAAAACAACCCTAAAACAGGCAAAGAAGCTTGCTGGTATAGCTGGGAAACCACCTCATTAAGAGCAAACTTTAGGTCATCTTTCAGCAGATCCAAGTGGTGCCGTACTCCTGTAAACAACATCAACATTTGCTGCTTCCAAAACTACACCCTGCTGCAGGCTTCAAATACAGCCTAAGCATGTTCCTTATCTGGCCAAAATAAACTCTCCCGATTGAAGCAACCATCAGGAGTCAACACCTGTGCACCACTTGACAGCTCAAAGTCTCAAGTTCACGCTCTCCACGTGCCCCGTGCTCAGTCCCCCCATCAGCTGCTGCGTCCCTGGTGCCCCTCAGAGCACCTGTGGAGCACTGCAGCAGCTCAGGCCGGGAGGGTGACCCAGGTGCAGGTAAATGGGGATGCCAGAGGAGGTGCCAGTGACCTGCAGGCACCCCGGGCTCGGGGAGCAGCACAGGCAGCACAGAGAGGAGGGAGGGAGCTGCTGAGTGCACGTCTCCAGACCTCCAGGACTGAAAGTGTTACTCGGCTGCCTGGCCTCTTGCTAATTGTGGGTTTTATTTTTATTTCCTATTACCCTCTTGCACGCCTGATGAGATTATCTTACCGGAACTGACACAGCTGGAGGCTGCAGCCATACATGGAGCCTCTCAGGAGGCAATGCAATTTTATTTTCATTGATCAGGAATCAGCAGGGCAGTAAATGATGGGAAATTCCATTAGGAGAAATACTGGGCCACAAGACCCAACTATCTAGGTACAACCAAATCCCAGAAAGTCCCATCCTTCCTCACAGCCCCATCGGGATGTGGACAGCAAATCATCTTTCTTCCTCCCAAAATGGAGTCAGCTCCTAACCTGATATTCCTAATTGCTGCTGTGCTGCCAGAAGCGGAGGCAATGCTGTCAGAGCACCCCCAAGGGCTCACTTAGCCCAGGCAGTGCCTCTGGCTGCCCCAGCTCAGCCCAGCAGCTGCTGCAGGGCCAGGGCTGTTTCCCCTGCTCCTGGACCAAAACCCCACTGCCAGGCCCTGCTCAAAGGTGGGTTTGCCCATGCTGCTGTCCCTTGCTGCACACACCTGGCTGCAGGTGAGCCCTGGCCCCTGGCAGGGCAGCTGGAGCCACTGGCAGTGCAGGGGTTAACAGCAGCTGACCGTGGCACAGCTGTGACAGTGATCAATACCGGAGAGATACTAAAGCAGCGTAAGCCACACTATTGACTGCCAAGCAGATGATAAAATTGTTTATTATGATAATTGTGGGGTGCCTGCGAGGTGCTCCTAGTGTTGTCTCAAGCTTTTTACCAAAATAAGAAGGGCCAGAGCATCACTGGGCAGCCCCCCTGGCCCAGTGAGACCCTTACACGCTGCTGTGCCCACTCTGAGCCCCAGCCCCTGGCATGGCGAGGGTCCCACTGCCACACACAGCCCCTGAACACACACCCCCCTAGCAGGGCTCACTCCTACAGCCACAGAGCACCTTCTGCTGGAGCACCATCCCAGGCAAAACACAGCTCCAACACCAAAACCTCTAAATCAGTTCTGGACCCTCCTCCTGACCAGCTGAAAACTAAACTCCACTTCCCACTCAAAAACATTTCCTTCAGTATTTACTTTTACCTCTACTCTGGACTTTGTACAGTTTCCTTTTAATGAGATTTAACAGAATTTATCCTTTCAGGACCCAAATTCTTGTGCAATGCATTAGGAATTCTCTTTGCAAAGACTGAACTCTGGACACAGTCAGTGTGGAAGATCCAGCAGGGATGTCCATGCAGGCCATGCCTCGGAACAGGTGACACACTGCAGCTTGTCACCTGCCACTGAGTGTCTGCAGGGCCAGCAGCTGGCACACAGCAAGGCAACACTTTGATTCTGAAGTGGTTTCAAATATCAGAACAGTTTCTCTTGGATTAAACCCAGTGGCAGGTATGGCCCAGCCCCCAGAAGTGATGCCAGACTGCAGATGGGGCGTGCTCTGGTAAAAGCACCCACTGCTCCTGCACCTGCAGAGCAGCAACAGAGGCTGTCACACCCCAGGGCCACCACGGCCAAGTGACAGCTGAAAATGACTCTAAGGAGGGCTGCAGCTCCAGGGGCAGCAATCAAGGAGTGTGGGTCCCATTACCTCCCAGTACAGACAAGGCTCTGGCAGCTCCATCCCAGGGTTAACCCCAAGGACCATCTGCTGTGGGCTGCAGGCAGCACTGGGTGCCACCTCCACTGCCTCGGCTGCTGCTCCTGTGCCACTGAATCACCTCCTCTGACAGATCACTGCTGGCATCTGCAAAAGAGACTTTACTCCAGCAGCCTTACTGTGGACTGGCCTCACCCTGGACGAGATCACAGAAGTGCCTCTGGCCCTTCCTCCTTCTCCTAAAGCCTTCTCTCACCAGGACCAGGAGAACCCACCCTGCTTTGTGCCCTTCATCCCCTATTCCTTGGTGCCTCCCACCCCTCTAAAAGATGACACTTCTCCCACAAGCACCACCAGCCAAAGACTCTCAAGACAAGTTTTCCAGGGTGAAATACAAAACCTTACACCTCCACAACTGCTTCATCCTTCCATGCTGAACCAACCCCTTCTTCCTCAGCTGCTCTTTCCCCTGCTCCCCTTCCACAGCCCCCCTGGACCTGCAGCTCTGAAGACACAACTCACTCTCATCCTACAGAGAAGGCAGGGACAGCAGATTGGGGCCCCAGCAGCACTTACTTTTCTGGAAAACATCTGTTTTCATTATCACTATTACTTTTAATTAGCACTTTACAGCAGCCCTGAGCCCTCCCAGCTGGAGGAGAGCTCTGCTCCTAAATGAACAATTAGAAGGTGCACTAAGGGAATTTTTTTCTCATCTTCAGAATCCAGTTTTTCAGCAGAGCTCAAAGACAAACCGTCTGGTTAAAGGAGCTCCCTTGAAGAGGTCTCTTCAGGCAGGGCTCAAAGCCTGCAGGTCACCTGGGGATCCCTATGGTGTGAACAGCCCCTGAACTCAGGAACCTGAAACACTGAGCTGATTACTCATGTCAGGGTCTAACACCTCTCCCCTCACTGCTCACTGAACAGCTTCCTCTTCCTCACCCAGCCACAATAATTGCCCTGCAGAAAATCAAAGCCTTTAATGCCCATCTCACTCGTGCAAGGCCCTGCTCAAGAGTTCAGGCCAAGCACAAGCTGAAAGACAGAGCCCTATTAAATGCATAAGGAAATAGGTCCCTGTGAAGCATAATTACTAGAAACATGGACTCCTGATCAAGTGCTTCTCTGAAACCCAGCAATGAAAAACAACCACATAAAAGCCCCCAGAGCCGTCCTCAGCCATTGCAAAGAAAGCAGAAGGACAGAGAGGTGAAGTGTCAGGATGAAAGGGCTGTCCCAGGGCCACCACTGCCATCCTGGCAGCCCTGCAAGTGCAGCACCCACTGACTCCAGCCTTTAATTAGCACGAGACACGAGGCTCCAAACTCTTCAGTCAGCACTGATGGAAAGCTCATCTCTTGCACCCTCACTTCTCCCTGAGTGCTGCTCCCACCACCACGGGACTCAGCACCCACCCTGCCCCAGCATGGCACAACACACAGGGGTGACCAAGGAGCACCCCCTCAGCATCCCCAAATATCAGATCCCACCCAGCAGTGCTGCCTTTTCCTCCCGAGCCTGGATGTGGAATGTAAGCCTTGTGCTCAAGAGAGCATTCCAGAACCATTCTAGAAATCCTGAAGTTGGATGAATGACATGGCTTACAGTAACACCAGTATTATAATTTCCACCCCAATCTGGAATCCTTTAAATCACCCAGGTTCCCTACAACCCATCACATTTCCTTCCTCCTCACCCTTTACAGCCAGCATTGAGTTAAATCCCACGACAGTGAATTTCATATAAATGTCAAATAAATGTTACTTAATGATTTACCCTCTGATTACACCTCCTGCCGTGGGAAGTTTACCTAAGCTGCTGGGGTGGGACACGGCCTGCAGTGGTACTGGACAGGAGCAGAGGAGCCCTGAGAGCCAGGCTGGCACAGCCAGAGCCATGTCACCAGCAGAGTGTCCTGAACACACCTGAGACCCCCGTGCCAGCCCCCAGCCCTGCACTGCACACCTGCTGCCCAGCACCTGGATCCAGGCGCAATGGGAGCCTCTGCTCAGCCCTCCCACGGCACGAAGCAAACACCTCCAGTGCCCAATGGGCCCAGATACTGATCAGACCACAACACAACACAGGGGGAAACGACACAAAACAATTAATTCTTGGCTCCTTGCTTTAGCTCTGGGCGAGGGAAGGTGCACGGCAGAGTCAGAGGAGACTGGAACAGACAGAGGCTGGGATGTGCTCCAAGAGCCCCAGGGGCAAGAGTGCTGGCTCCCAACCCCACAAACACAGGGCTGCTCTCCAACAGGTGAGGGCTCCCGCAGCTCCTGGGCACAGGCACTGGGGAAAGCCTCCACAGCAAGGCTCAGTCTGGCTTTTCACACCAAACCCCTCCGAGAGAGAACAGGGCTGAGCCATATCTGATAAATCCACCTGCTGTGACCAGGTCTGTACGCAGGAAGGAAAGGAAGGAACTGATCCAACAGCTGATGTGCACACTGGAGTCAGCAATAAAAGGTGCAAGAAGAGAATGAATGAGAAACTGCCCACTCCATCTGGAAAGGAGGCTTGAATCCAGGCTGCACTTCCAAGGACAGCTTCCTTCTTGCTCTGCAGCCAAGCTCCAGGCAGCCAAGGTGCGCGAGACTCGTGCCCCAGTCCCCTGGCCATGCTGTGCCCAGGGCAGCACAACGTGACCCTGTGTGCACGCTGGCCACGGCCAACACTCCTGCACAGCACGGGTCACACAGGTCAGCCTTACCACGTGGGAGAAACAATCTCATAAAACACTCAGGAACAATGTGAAGCTTTCCCAAGACTTGCAACTGCCTTACTGCAGAACAATGAAGATGCATTTACTCTCTAACAGCTCCTCCAGGAAAACTGAGGACTCACTGGCCCAACTGAAACACGTCCTGCCCATGCTGAGAGCAGAATTAGTACTGTACCAGAATATGCATGCTTGATTTTATGTTAAAGGATTTAAAAAGGGGCAACATACAGAGCAACAGGAACAGAGATTTAAGAGAAAATTCAATATGGTAAATACCAAGTGACTTAAAAGGAGCTCAAACAGAAATTAAATGGGAAAATTGTTCCTTATTTTTCTTTCAAACCCCCAAATGCAAAGTGATTTTTTTCTTTCAAAAGCAAAACCCCAATTGGGAAAAACTTAATTATGAAGGCCTTCTTCAAAGGTTTGTGGCAGAGGACACATGAAAGGATGGGGGGAAAATAAAGAGTTTGAGCTGAGAAAGATTTTGCTTTGCATTGTGACAACTCGCTTGGAGCCTGTGCCCACCCGGGGCTGTGGGGCTGGTGCTTCACCCACCAGCCAGGCTGCCAGCCCACAACAGGGTCAGTCTGAGGCTCCTTCCCCACTCCCCTCTGCCCAGGCACAGAGTTAACTCCATTTCCAACAAGGGTCTGCCAGGATCTCCTTGCCCCCTTGCTGTTCCACCCAGCCTTGGGCACTGCCAGGGATGGGGCAGTCACAGCTGCTCTGGGCAGCCTGTGCCAGGGCCTCGTATCTAACCTGAACAAAACAATTAACAATACATTTCCAACAGGTTCAACAGCAGATACTCATAACCATCCATGGGCTCAGGAACGATGCTGGGTACAGACAGCAAACACCTGGGGCAGACACTGCTGTGGGGCTCATTTCTGCCCTGACACACAGAGGTGCCAGTACTGTGAAGGCAAGAATAGCAAAGAGAGCAATAAATGAAAACCAGGATCACACAAATTGTATTTATCAAACACACACCGTGAAAACTAACCCTGTGTGTCCCTTTACTGGAAGAACTGCCCCTTCTGCCACACTGCACTGGGGAGTTGTGCTGGAGAGGATGGGCAACAGCTATGATCTAAAAAAGGCAGAAAACTAGGCCAAGAGCAGCTGACACCAAAATGATGGAAAGAAAACACTGCTGTGCATAAAGGTTTCCTCTCCTGAATGGCCTTGGGAGCCTCTGCACCAACGTGTCTGCTGGCCCTGCTGCCAACCAGCAGAGACCTCCAACCCCAATGAAATTAAACTTTAAAGCACATCCAACACACTGGAAGACCAGAATGTTACACAGGAAAAAGCTAGGATTTGACACCTAGAACAACAAGAAAGCAACTAAATCCAAGGTTGTGACAGAAAAGCCGAGTTTCTGCAGTGAATTCAGGGTTTACCAACTGGGAATTACACAGGAGGAGACAGGCTAATGCACTGGTCAGGATGAACCAAAGGATGCAGCTGGACAAGTGGCAAACACATCTCCAGGATGCTGCTCAGATTGTTTGTGGAGACAAGGAAGCAATAAAGGGCACGAGAAGAGCACGGCAAGGTCTCAGCTGGAATGCCATGTGTGCCTGTGAGCACCTTAGAACACCTGAGCTGGGAGCAGGGGGAGCTGCAGGGCCCTGCTGTGCCAGGCTGCCCCACAGTGCCCACACTCACCCAGCACTTCACTGCCTCCAAGTTCAGCTTCTGGACAAACTCAGCAGCTCACACAGACCCCAGGCCTCGCTAGTGCCACTGCAGGAAAAGCTCACTGCTTTGTAAGTTAACTTCCCCACTTTTCCCCAGTTATTTCTTATGGAGGAAGATAAGAGGCCACAGGGACTGTGCCATGTATTATGCAAGTGTTTGTCAGTTAATATTTGTGTTCCAGCAAGGCAAGGACCAGATAAGTGATGCCTTGGAGCTGCTCCCCTTGCTGGAAATGTGCCATGAGCTGGTCTCGACCCAGCTGTGACACCCACAAACCCTGCTGGCTGTCCCAGCCTCACCTGCCTGCACACCTGCTCACACTGCTACCTGCCACCACACGCTCCTCTACAGCTACACAGCAGCATGTGGCAGCACAACCTTTCTAAATTTAGCCCTGCTCTTCCTGCTCCAACCTCTCCTTCCACAGCGCAGGAATAATGGTGGCAATCTCTTCTGGCAGCAAGCAGAACTAAAAGGATTAATCTGCTACATCTCTGTAAAAGTACTCCAATAATTAAGAGGAGCAACTGCTGAACAAGATTAGCAATAGACTAGAACAAAACAGAATAAGCAACAGGGAGCTGTACAAAAGCACGTGGCGAGGTGTCACACCTGCCATCCCAGCCATCCACATCTGAACAGAAATGCCTCCCCTGCACTGAGGCTCTGATGCAGGCATGTCCTACTCATCCTGCTGCCCTCCACCACGTGCCCTGCTTGCACTCTCACCACACCTCCTCAGGCATTGATTTCTGAAGGGTCTGATGAAAGCCAGTGCTGCCCAAACAGTGACTGGGCCCCAGAGAGCTCCAGGTGGCTCCTGGTCACAGCGTGTCCCAGCTCTGGTGACAGCAGCACACACAGCAGCCAGCTCTGGACAGGCACCTGCTGCTGCTGCTGGCTCTGGACTGAGAGGGGAACACCTGCAGAGGGAGGAGAGCCTGGCAAGGCAGGGGCACAGGCACAGCGTGCCCAGAGTGTCCTGGCACACAGGGACAGTGGCAGGTATCCCACCCGCTGCCAGCTGATCCCCAGCACAGCACAGCCTGCCCTGGCACCAGCGAGACTGGCACAGCCTGCTCTTGAGGCTGCACACAGCCCAGCACCCACTGCTGCAGGCTGGCTCCCTCCTCTCCCCCTGCAGAGCCCTGACACTGCACAGGGCCACAACAACCTGCCAGCATGAAGCAGCACAGACATGTGAAACACGACCTGCAACACGACCTAAATTCTACTTCTGCAAATCCAAGAGTCACTCCAAGCACCTCCCTCATTCAGCACACTTGCTTTGTTTCCTTTTAGATTTAGGACATAGGTTTCTAACCTTCCCAGGAGGTTCAGGCACACCAGGGAACTGTGAAGGGAATGGTGACCAAAAACCAACACCACACCTAACAGATAATTTGTAAAATTGTTTGCCAGGCAATGCAGTGAAACAGGAAGAGCTGCACTTAAAAGCCAGTAGGTGTTTTACTGCCCCAGCACACTGGGGCTGGCAAGACCATCCCCTTGGCCCTAAAAGTCCTCAAGCTCCTGCAGTGCTCCAGCACCTGATGCTGGCTGAGCACATCACTTGTGCCCACCTGAGGACACAGGTTCCCCATGGTCAGCTTCCCACCTCCAGCCATCTCATCCCAGTGCTCCAGCTGCTCTCATCCTGTCCTCGCTCCTTCATGGCTTAGTTCCCGTGTTAGGGAGTTCAGCCTCAAAGAAATATCCTGGATGTTATTCCTCTTGAAAGTATTTGGCAGTAGATGATCTTGAGTTTTTCTTAAAAGGTGTGTGTGTATGCCAGAAAGGCCATCAGGCTCAGCTGTGCCTGTCCCAGGAAACAGACACCATGGCAGAAGGGATCCAGCTGCTCCAGTCTGCCGGTCCCAGGCACTCTGGGCACCCTCATTTCTGATCCTCACACAGCACACCAGCAAAGCTAATCCCACGTGAGCCCAGCTCCCTGGAGCACAGGTTTGCAGCTCTTCACAGAGCTGGTCCCACGTGCCTGTCCCACCAGAGCCCCAGGGACAGGGACAGCTCCAGCCCCAGGTGTGTGTGGAGCAGCCCCAGCATCCCACACCTGCAGGCTGGGGGCAGGAGCAGGTGTGAGGGCAGCCAGCAGTGCCTGAGCAGGAGCTGCACCTCTGGGAATGGATTCGGTGTCAAGTGTCAGCACGTAAATTGCTATTGGCTTCTCAATAAGCAGCAGCAGTGAGCTAAGTGTTTCCCTGTGTCGTGCAGGCTCTCTCTGACTCAATACAGCAGTATTGACAGCACAATCACAGGGTAATCCAGGCCCCACTAATATCTCAGCACCTCCTCATTGAAAACACACTTTCTGCTTGGACACCAGCCCATTAGCACGGGCTCCATCAGCAGGTCCCCCAGCCCAGCAGGACCTGCAGCAGCACGGCCTCCGACACTTCCTGGGGCACAGCCTAGGGCACCGCAGAAAAGGGCTCTTTGCCACCAGAAATCACCAATGGAAAAAGGATGAAAGCTAATCACAAAGTCTTTATGGCTCAAGTCTCTGTAGGTTCTGCAAAAAAATTGGTATTTCCTTGCTAGACAAGAGAAGTTCATTCAGGGAATTAACTCTGTTCTTGCCCCTGACCCTCTGCCTGTCATCCATCCTCACTATCTTATCTCTAAGCCTCGACCACACGTTCCTCCAGGCAACACTTTATCCTTTCATTCAAGGAAAACAAGAGACCTGCACCTGCACAGCAGGAGAGCCCACGCTGCACTCCCTAGTGCAGGGCAGGGATGCTCTGGAGGACCCTCAACACTGCTCTGGCGTTTGAGAGGAGGCAGTCTGCTCTCTCGCAGCTATCCGTCCTACCAACCACCTCAGGACAAGATCAGAAACACGGTGAAGAGGCTGCTGGGGACTGGAGGGTCCCTGGGGCTGGCCCAGGCTCCTGGTGTGTCCCCAGGGCCAGCCCAGCCCTGCTGTCCCCCGCTGTCCCCCGCTGTCCCCCGCGGCTCCACGCTCCCCACATTCAGCAGCTGCATTCATGTGGAAAGCTGTGCCTCAGCACACAAACTGCACTGCAGAACGGGCTGACCCACTCACCCAGCTCTAATCTATTCTGGTCACAACAGCAGCAGAGCCAGGAGCACAGACACACACCTCCAGCAGGGCAGCACACACCGCCCAGGCTCCTGCTGCCCCACAGACTCCCTGACACCACCCACAAGGAAAGGGTTAATCTGAGAACCAAACCAGCAAACCAAGGATGCCTTTCCAACCCCATCCCAACATGCCTGGCACAGAGCCAGACCTTTAACCCACACAACTCTGTCATGTCCCACCTCTCCAGGGCCACAGCAGCACCAAGAGCAGCAGAGGAGCAGATGAGCCCAGAGGGAAGCACTGCCAAGCAGGGCACGCCGTGCCCTGTGCTGTGCTCTCCCATGACAAGGCATGCTGCAGAGAGCACAGAGATCCACACAAACTGGAAGAGAACCCTGCTGGCACAGCCACAGCAAGGTGCCACTGCTGGAATCTCACAGGCAGGGGCAGCAGCCCTCTGGGAAGACAGGGAAGATGATTTGGTTTGGAGGCAGCTGAGGAGCAGACCCCTAGTTAGGAAGAGGTTAACACCACTCCTGCCTGCAATCTGATAAATGGTCTGCAGAAAGCAGGTTCTCTCACTTTGAGATATGATGTCACTAACCTTTATTGATCCACAATCAGAGAACTTTGCTTATCTCTCTCCTGTGATATGCCCTCCTGTACTCAACTAGTGTTTAATACACTGCTGGGCATCTGGCACTGCTGCAGCTGCCAGCACACCCCTGCTGGCCCAGCAGGACCGTGTGTGACAGGCTGTGTCTGTGGGCCATGGACCAGAGAGCTCCGGGGGGAGAGGCAGGGGGCCCCCCTCCCACCCATCACCTGCAGCAGGACCCTCCAGAGAGTGTGGCACAGCTGGGCTGGACACCTGGAGAGAGGAGGGGGCAGCAGAGGACAGTGCTGACCAGCCTGCAGCCTGCTGAGGGGGCACTGCTGGTACCTGAGCTGAGCAGGGCCCTCTGAAGCTACTCCTGTGGCAGTGTCTACCTCAACACAACTTTTACTGCTTTACAGAAACAACACTTCACTTTTAGCCTCAACTTCCTTTCTAGTATTTGAGGTGTAGCACTGAGTTAGATGACTAATACAGGAACTATCAATGAACCACGTGCCATAAACGGTGTGCCCCAAATCCAGAGGGGTTTGTTCCCAACACATCATTTCAGTGCCTGACAACAGCTGGACAGCCAGGCAGCAAAACCTGTGCCTTAAACAATTCCATCAGTGACACACAGGGGTGACTGGAGGGGAGCCTCATGTGCTGCTGTCCTGCCAGCAAACACACAAAGGGGCTGCCTGGAGCTGGCCTTGCACCACACCACCACAGCAGCACTGGCTCACACTGCAGGGCAGCTCTCACCTCTCACCAGGAGCTCGCAGACCAACCAACCTGCAGTACTGCAGAGGTGCATAAAACACCTCAAGCACTGCACTGAAGGTTATGCTGGAATTGGTCTTGGAAAGCTTTGGAAAACACAGAACAGTAAACTTTCCAACACATATGAAATAGCTGTGACCTATTTCATTCACTAGCCTCTCAAAAAAACATATTCTGGCATCACTGCAGGCCAAGTTTTAGGGTAGGAGTTAAATTTTTCCCTCTGTTAACTACAGGTAATGAAGCATGGGCACAGGTCCCTAATTCCCAAAGCAAGATCCTAAGGACAGCCACCCTGCTCTCAGCAACATCCCTCTTGGTACAGCAGAGCCCCCTTCCAGTCTGTGCTTCCGTGACTATAAATACACTGCTCTGCAGACAGGCCAGAGGAGAAAATTAAGAAGAATTTGTCCACTTTGCAAAGGTCAAATTACTACATGTTACTGTTCTGATCCAGTCTAGTGATTCTTACAGTTTCAGACAACTTTCTTTTTTTAATTAAAGGTCCATTGAAACATGTGCTTCTTAAAATAGTAAATTACAGCCTTCTCCAATTTGTGGAAATAATTTAGGGAACACTGTCCGAATGCCAGCCCTGGCAGAGAGCACAAAAATCCCAAATTTAGACTTCCTGCAAGTCGACAGACATTTGAATTAGAGGTTTTAGACTGTAAGCCGTTAATATTCTTGCTCAGTCATTAAGTTCACATACAGAACTCTAAATATTTCAGGATGCAAGGGAGAAACACACAGGCCAGAGTCAGCTGGAGAGGCTGCTAATGAATGGGTTTCATCCTGATGAGTGCAGTGCAGAATTTCTGACAGAAGTCTCCCTGGTGATGCCCTGCTCCTCACAGAGCTGCAGGAGCAGCTCCAGCCCTGCCCAACACAAATGGGGGAAAACAAGCTGAATCCCTGATCCATTACATCCTCCAGCCAAAAAGAGTGAGGGATTATCTGCCATCCACAGTCTCACAAACCCTTTATCCAGCCCTGCACTGTGGGACTCCTGGCTGTGCCCAGGAGGGAACAAAAAGCCCCAGGGAAACCCTGAAAACTTATCCGGAAACAGTAGAAAGCCTTGTTCCAACCTGCCCTTGCCTTGGGCATCAGCATCAACAGGCATCAAGCACCTCAATACAGAAAGGACTGAGTCATTTCTTAACAGTATCTTTTCTGAGGATCTGGCCCACACAGGATTTCCCTCAGCCCTTCTAACCAGGGGCAGAAACCCACTCAGCTGCCCCCCTTTAGCTGCCAGCTCTGTACCAGCAGCTCCCAGAAACCCAAAGACATCATCAGGCTGTTTGGCTGCTGGGATGTTTCCTCCATGAAAAAGCTTTCAGTGTAAATATATCCTGCTGCAGCTCAGCATCTCCACTCCATTACAGATCACGAGACTCAGCCATTCCCTGCCAAAGCAGCAGACTTGGAATAGTTACAACTTTTAATGTACAGTCTATAGGATAACTTCACAACATCAGGGAAAATGCAGCTCAGTGCAGCCAGCAAGGAAGTGGCCAGATAGAGAACCTCACTGCTGGAGGATGCAGCTTTTAGACACAAGCCTGCTCCAGGGCAGTCTGGAGCAGCTGTCTCAGACCAGCCCCAGCCAAGGCATTTCTGCTAAGTGGATCTGCCTCGTAGAGGCACTGTTGGGTGCTGGGCACAGGAGACATGCCTGCTCAGAGTGCCCTGCACAGGCTCAGGATAAAAAAATTACAACACTACAGGCCCATCCTCCGCCTGGCAGCAATTGTATATGACAAGAACCTTCACTTCACCGGATTTCATGAATGTGTTTTAAAATCCCTTCACCACAGTATTGCTGCCACCACCTCCAAGCCCTGGGTCCCCTGCTCCAGCTACAGAGCACTCTGGATGTGAATTCCCAGAAACATCCCTACTGCTAGCCCTGTAAATCCAGACAGGTGTGCAGTTTTCTCCCAGCAAAAGCCCAGACTGAGCCTAAGGGGCCAACTGAGCACCCCTGTCCTCCCCAGACTGTGCACCCCACTCTGCTCAGGAGGCCTGGGCTGGCACCCAAGGGGCAGAGTAGAAAGGGGAGGGTGGCTGCTGCTTCTCTTTATTTAAAAGGTGCTGCTGGAGGTAGAAACACATGAAAGTCCATGTAGGACAAGGGAAGGAATTATCCCTCCCATTGATTTTCGCTCTGGGGTATTAGAAAGAACACAGCGTTTATCTGGAGATTTCTTCCCAAAGCTAGCTATGGACTTTCAAACGTAAATGAGACTTGAAAGGGGCTTATCTGGCAAGAATCCACTGGAACTTCACAGGGGAGGGGTGTGGGGGGACGGGGGGCTGGCAGGGGCTCTCTGATGCAGGGCCCCTGACAGCTCTGAGCCCTCTCAGTGCTGCCCCTCCCCAGGGCAGAGCACAGGGCAGAGCACAGGGCAGGCAGCAGGGATGGAGCTGCAGGGACGGAGCTGCAGGGACGGGGCTGCAGGGACGGAGCTGCAGGAACGGGGCTGCAGGAACGGGGCTGCAGGAACGGGGCTGCAGGGACGGAGCTGCAGGGACGGGGCTGCAGGGACGGGGCTGCAGGGACGGAGCTGCAGGGACGGAGCTGCAGGGACGGGGCTGCAGGGACGGGGCTGCAGGGACGGAGCTGCAGGGACGGGGCTGCAGGGACGGAGCTGCAGGGACGGAGCTGCAGGGACGGGGCTGCAGGGACGGGGCTGCAGGGACGGAGCTGCAGGGACGGAGCTGCAGGGACGGGGCTGCAGGGACGGGGCTGCAGGGATGGAGCTGCAGGGACGGAGCTGCAGGGCTGGAGCTGCAGGGCTGGAGCTGCAGGGACGGAGCTGCAGGGCTCCCTGCACCCACACCTTCCACAGGCATCCTCCTGCAGAGCCCTGTGCAGGAGCAGAGCCCCGATGGCAGTGGGACCGGGGGCATGGACCACTGTGCCAGGCCAGGCAGAGGGATGGGCAGCTCCCCCGAGGACAGGGGCTCACAGCCCCACAGCCACCCCCACCCTCCAGCTGCTGACCCGACAAACCTCCTGCAGCACGCCAGCACTGCCCACCCCAGTGCCACCCCCGGGTACCACCCCAGGGTCACCCCAGTGCCACCCCAGGGTCACACCCCGGCCCCACAGCCAGGCTGGGCTGCCACAGCACAGCCCCAGGAAAAGCCTGGGCAGCCTCGGCTGTCTCTCCCAGGTAGCTGGGAGGGTGTAATTGGTGAGGCAGGAGATTAGAAATATCGGCAGCCTCTAAGTAAGACTTTAATTTACTGGCAGATCAATAGCGCTAGGGTTATATTGGCAAAGTGTCTACAACTCTATTGACTCACGCAATTCCTCTTATCAATTTATCAGAAATCTGGAAGCCAGAAGATATTGTTTGAAGAAAAAAGGCAGCAGGAGTTTGAACACTTAGCATGGGCTGCCCAATCAGGCACTCAGCACTAAGCGTTTTACAGCAGATGTATCAGCCGCAAAGGAGGCCAATATGATATGATTAAGAGCTAACTTGCTTCCTCACATGCCACACTGCCTTTTTAAGCTGCTGCTCACCTCAGACCTTAGCACTGAGACAGCCACTATAACAGACACGGTCCCAGCAGCCCAAAGGGAAACAGAAAAATTCCTGTTTTGCTCCGCTATATCCTAAATTCAATCCCTCCTGCCTGGACCCTACCCAGGCTCACCGGGGTTTCCTCTAAAGTCTCAGCTTTGCGGAGTTAAAAGCCCACTACAGCATGGGGAATCTGTTCAGAAGGATAGCAGAAAAATCGCCATTTCTGTACTTCCTCTGAAAAACTTAGCACGGCAGCAGGACAGGAGCAGTGCCACATCCCTCTGCCTTGCAGGGCGTGAAATGGAAAAGCAAGAGCAGGGAAAAAACACATCTCCCAGGTCTAAAAATCCAACAATGACAAACACTGCCGGCTATGGGAAGCATTTTCACCTCAGAGGGTGCTGGAACAGGAAACCAAAATAAAATATCCTAAACCCCCTCTCTTTCATTAGCTCTCAGATGGCTAATGAAAACACCCAGCAGTTTGGGGCCAGGACATGTCCCTGAGCAGGAGGTGCCGCTGCCGGGAGGTGCCCTCGGCGGGCTGGGGGCTGACCCTGGCTCGGCCCCTCTCGGCTGCAGCAGCTCCCACCGCCCCCGACCCCAGCTCCGCACTCGAGCGCGGCGGAGGGACTGCGGGGGAACCAGGGCCCGGCCCCGGGCCGGGCTGTGACTGCTCTGAGCAGGGGCAAACAAAGGCGCACGGACCCAACAGGAGCTCTGTGCAATAACTGCGGAAAAGCCTTGGCTGGAGGGCAGAGGAGCAGGGTGGGACAAGCGCAGCCGATGGCCAGCAGCCACGGCCCCTGGCCCAGCTCCTGCCCGGGGGTCCTGCTGCCCACCCCATGGCAGGGAACCCTCCACCCTCGCCTTGGGCAGCTCTGGCAGACCCAACTCCCGCAGGGCCCGCACAAAACCTGATGGAATCAAAGGTTAAAGCGAGCAAACTCCCCGAGCCCAAACAAGGACACAAAGATACCATTCTTGGGAGGGGAAGAAATGCCTGCCTTCCCCTCCAACAAAGCAAAAAACCAACACCCAGCTGGTGTTGAAGGCCAGCAATTCCCACCCCATCACTGCCACTGCAGGTCACCAGAGCCGCCCTTGGAGCCTCTGTCTGGTGAGAATGACTTGAGGTGCTCAACCCCAACATCAGAAAGCAAGCACTTGGCACCTCCAGGACACAGGAGCTGCTTGGGTTCTGCTCCTCCACAAAGCAACCAGCAGAGCGTGGAGCAAACATTCACCTGCACACCCAGAGCATCCCCCAGGGACCACCCGAACCCCCTGCAGACCGCCCTGTCCTGAGCCCATTCCTGCCCCAGGACACCGGGCACCCTGGCACAGCAGCAGGAGCGGCTCACACTACCCAAATGGCAAATTAAAGACCTTCTGCTTAAGCTCCAGAAGCAAAGAGAAGAAACACTGATTAACTCGGCAGCGAGTTGTTAGTATTTGCATACAAATGCAGGCACAAATCAGGGCAAACAAGGCAGGACAAGGCAGCCTGGCCCGTGGCTCCTGGCAGGCAGGTGCCAGCTGCTCGGGACACAGGGACACAGAGCCCTCATCTCACCCCACAGCACCCTAAACAGCAGCGCCCACAGGCATGAGGTTTCCTTGCAGGTCAACCAAAGGGACAGGATGGATTCTTCAATCCCAGTCAAGAGTAAAGTAGGAGCAGGGAGAGAAGCTGAGATGGAGCACCTCACTCCCAGCTGTGCTGCTCTCACCTGGATGGCAGAGCAGGCTTCCCACAGGCGGCTGTGCAGGGACCACAGACCCAAATCACACACAGAATGTGCCAAAAGCCTGACACCAATGGCCTGAGCAGAACAGAGTCCAGCTACTGCAGCAGTTCCACAAGATGAGCCTTCCAGAAGGCACCACAGAGCAGCTTTATCACACATTTCACCCAGTGCCTCTGGAGATTTCTCCTCCTTGCCCAGCACAGGCTGCAGGTGGTGCAAGCCTCCAGCTCAGGCTCTCCCTGCACACTGGCCAGCACCCTGATGGACCCAGAGCACACTCTGCATCTGCCTAACCAGTCACTTATTACTGCCGAGGGCTCAGGATTACACTGAATTTACTATTTTTCTTCTTGAAAAAAGACAAAACCTGCAATTCCACTGTTTGGGGTTTTGCTTAATTGTATGTTCCTACCCCCCACTCCCCTCAGCTGAGATCTGAGGATTTAAAAGAAAACTCCAGCAACTACCAGCTCACATCAAGGCTTCAGGAAAAAAAAAAAAAATCTCATTTCTAATTTTAAGTAGGAAACTCTCACTGGCAAGATCCCCATTACCCTTCCACGGTGACTTTCACTAAATGCAAGCTTCCCACGGCTGCAGCCGAGCACAGACCATCAGCTGAGGCACAGAGCAAAGCAGCCCAGCCTGGCCCTGCCCTGGGTGCACAGGGAAGGGCAGAGCTAAAGCCCAGCTCTGTGTCTGCAGGCAGCAGCTGCAGCATGGCACATCCCAACAGGAGCCAAGCCTGAGCCAGCACAGGGCCAGGCAGGAGCTCCCACCACAGACACTGCTCAGCACCACGGCACAGACATCCCACGCTGCACCCTTCTACTCCTAAATGCAAACTTTCAGGGCAGACATTGAAGAAATCACAGCAGCTCTAACAACTATTCCCACACTCAGGTCCTGCAGCAGCTGATTTGGAAACTATTCTGGCTTTTGAGTGTATGCTTGCAGGAGAAATCACTTCAGCCTGTCTTCGCCTGGGAGCCAGTCAAGATCACATTTTTGCTCTGGGATATGGTATTTTACTTTACTAATGACTTTATAAAGAATAAACCATTAAGAAATCATCAGTCTATGGAAACAATCAGAATCTGGAGGGTTTGCTCGGGAATCCTTCTGTAATGACCCAGAAAAGGGACATCCATACCAAGATGTTTCCAACAGAGCCCCCACTGCTGGTGCTTGGATGTGGATGGGCAGGCAGACCTCAGAGTGGAGTATGAACACACCTGAGGTGCAAGCAGGCAGAGAACACTGCACACACAGAGCTGAGAGCCAGCACAGCCAGAGCCAGGCCAGGGCACAGTGTGTGCCCAGCCACCCTCTGCTCTGCCACAGGCACATCCCAGCACTCTGCAAACTGACAGGGACACAAAACAGACTCACTGGACACGACATTAGGAACTGCTCAAATAAAACCAAAACCAGCATCAAAAACTGCAGCAAATATTTGGTTTGGAACTGCAAAGAACGCCAGACAGTGGAGGAGAAGGAGCTGCCTGGGCAGGTATGGATCCCACAGGGAACAGGATCCAGATCCTTCAGAAAAGCACTGGGCAGCGCTGCTGCAGAGAACAGGGGTGGAGGGGAGCAAACAGATTGTTTGTTTATTTAAGCAGGTGAAACTACAAACAGAAGACATGCAGGCTGGCAGCTGCAGGTGCTGGGAACGCAGCGGGGCACGGCGCCCGTGGCAGTGCTGGAGCACAGCCAGAGCTGAGCCTGGCACCAGACTGAGCCTGGGGGGACCAGAGCTGAGCCTGGGGGGACCAGAGCTGAGCCTGGGGGGACCAGAGCTGAGCCTGGGACCAGAGCTGAGCCTGGGGGGACCAGGGCTGAGCCTGGGGGGACCAGGGCTGAGCCTGGGGGGACCAGAGCTGAGCCTGGGGGGACCAGAGCTGAGCCTGGGGGCACCAGGGCTGAGCCTGGGGGGACCAGGGCTGAGCCTGGGGATAAGAGCCCGGCCCTGGGGAGTTCCAGAGCCCAGCCCCAGGGACAGCTCTGGCTGCTCACCCACAGCACAGCCCAGCAACTTCACCCAGCTCCCCAGGCCACAGCTCCCAAAAGGAGGAGGATGCTCAGAGGCAGCCAGGGCACTGTGACCAGCTCATCCTTCCATGGCAGGAGGAGCTCATCCTCCAGCTGAGCCTCAGTTTCCTTAGGTGGAAGGGCTGCACAGGGGTCCCCTAAGTTTAACCATACTCCCAAAAGGGCAAAATAGTAATAAAATTAAAGTGACTAAAAGCTGTGCCTTCTCCTAAGCAGCCTCCAGCAAATGCACACTTCAGTGCCAGTCCCACATTGGGACCAAGATTTTGGCTGGGGCAGAGGCAGAGCAAGTGCTCCTCTGGGAAAAGTCCTCAGTCCTGTCTGCCTGCTCGCCTCTGCTCCACAAAGCCATTTCAACCTGTATAACATAATTATTTCAAATTATCGGGAAGCTGGCAAAAAAACCCCAAAAATAAAAATATTTTGAGGAAGCATTTTTCCCCCCATCCTTTAGCAGTTTTTCTAATCCAGGTCCCTTCCCTAAACTACTTCCCCATGCCACTGCCCCAAAGCTCAGTGTCAGCAACAGGAAAAAGCATCTGGGGCAAGGCTGGCCTGGGCAGAACCATCAGTGTCACACACAGACAGGACAGCAGCCCCTGCTCAGCAGAGCCCTCACTGTGATTCACCTGCCAGGAGTCCCACGCACAGGTAAACAGCAGGAATCCAGCACAGGCCTGTGAACACAGCACTGTGAACCTGCTCCTGTGAACAGGACATTCCTGTTTTGGTTTGAAATCAAGTTGCTTTGGTACAGCTCGTAACTGTTTCCAATTCAATTAAGCCAAACTAAAATAAACCCTCCTTGAACTGAAAATAATGTCCACGGGGCATTCTAATGTGCGAGTAAATCCTTTGAAAAAATAATAATAAATCAATGCAAACTTTTCTAAGCAGGAAGAGTGCTGGTAAGCAGAGGGTATTTGTTCTGAAAACCTCTGAAACAGCCAGAATGAGGAGCCAAGCACAGTTTTCACCAGCCACTTCTCAGAGCCCAACTGCACTGTTTACCCAAACCAGTTAAAAGGGTATCAGCAGCGTGAAATGAGGCAGCTTCAAAGTCACAGTCTCGAGTCCTAAATGAGCAACCTCATTTTAGACAAACACAGGCTCTATTTTTGTTAAGTTTCTCTTCCTCTGCTGTGTGAGAGGCTCATACAAGGAAGAAGGAACTTTAAAATACAAAACAAACCAAACAAAAAAACTTTCACGCTCAAGACACCATGAGAACATTAAAGAACAACATCCCTGTCCTTTCTCTCACAGCACTCACTGTGGCTATTCCTATCAAAAAAAGCTTTATTTTACCATTTCCCTTCCTTTTTGTAAACCATCTGCACCCTCAGACTCTCAGTGCTTTTATCTGCAGCCACCAGGAGCCAGGAGCCATCTCTGGGGCTCAGGGCTGCCCTGGACCACGGCTGACCCCAGCTCCCCATCCCTCTGTGCTGGTCACACACGGCCAAGGGCACCTCTTGGAACTGTTCAACATCCCTTCCTGGAGACAGCTGAGCTCAACAAAAGGAAATTCAAGCAGCAGTTGAGAAATCACCCAGTCCTGCTCCACAGTCCAGCAAGGCCATCAGCAAGACACAGGCACAGCTTTTGCTATCCCAAATATTTGCACAGGGGAAAACTGTAACCAAAATACTCCTCCCCTCCTCCTGGCATGCTATGCTTCAAAGGCAGCTGGTGCTTTTTTGGTTTCTCCACTTTTTTTTTTGGTTTTTTTGGTTTGTTTTTTTTTTTTTTTTTTAAGTGCAGAAGACCCACTGAGCACCACCAACAGTAAAATACCCGTGTCTGTGCCCAACACCTCTCCACTCATTTCTCCAGCAGCAGAGAACTTCAAATCTCCAGAGGACAGCCAGAGCTTCTTGAGGAATCTCATCAAACACATCTCACTAACCATTGCTACTTCGTGGGCTTCATACCCAGAAGCAAGAAGGGGCTGAGAAAAAGATCGTTGGGGGAGATAAAAACCAGTTCCTGCCTAACGTAAGCAGACATCCACACAGCCAGTGGCTACCTGGACTCAAGGAAGGAAATCTCTAGTGCCAAGAGAGCATCCCCTCACTCCAGAGACACAAATGGATGCTCAGATGAAGACCATGGCTGGCTGGACACTTCCAGTGGCACGGCCAAGAGCAGGAGGAGCTTGCAGGGGGCCTCTGGCTACTGGGTCTGCAGCCCCAGGCACAGCTGGGAGGCTTCAAGGGAACAGAAGCCAGATCTGCTGCTCCTCCTGTGAGGCTGACCCCAGCCACTGCCATGCAGTCAACCCTCCTCCTCCTGCTGCTCTTGCATGGGCTCTGAGCAGTCCCCTGGGCACTTCCAGAGCCTGGCTCTGCTGATCACACATCTGCAGCTGCAGGTGAAACTGCTGCACGCTGCCATGAAGGCAGCTTTTCACACAGGGCTGTGCTGGCACCAGACCCAGCACCTGGGCAATTTCCAGGATCTCATGCAAACTCCGGGACTTCCACGTCGCCCAAAATAAAGAGAAAACAGTGGAGAGGCTGGTTAAAATAAAGCGAGCAAGGAAAAAAAAAACAAACTGTGTCAACTCCTTCAGACAGGCGCTGCTGTTGGCCAAGTCAGTGTTTCTGAAATAGCAGAGGTGCTGACTGCCCTCCCAGGGCTGCCATCCCACACCAGCACGCTGTGCCCCGGGGCCAGCAAAGGGCACAGGCTGCCCCAGTGCCCAGCTCAGCACTGCTCTGCCCCTGCCAGCCACCAAGCCCACCCTGCCAGCCCTCCTGCAGCCCCTGTGGGGCTGTGGGCACTGTGTGCTGCTGCCCACCACCCCAGAGGGTAACACAGCCGAGCCAGCTCGCAGCTGCTGCTCCTCCAGCTGTGCCACGGCCCAGCAGCAGCTCAGAACACACACCTGCCTGCACCTTCACATCTGCTTTACTCGGGCTTGGACTCCCTAGGACTACAAACCCCAGCCTGCATGACCAACTCTCCACCCAGAAAGCAGCAACACCAGGAGGGACGAGATGGTGCCCAGAACAAGGACTAAGCAGCTCCATTTCTCAGTACCACAGCACGATGCCCTGGGAGCTGCTGAGGTGCCCTGGACAATCCCTCTGCTCCACAGCTGCCCCCAGCTCAGCAGGTACTCCCATTTAGAATGTAAGGATCCAACAATGCTCCGGGGATTTAAAACACATTATGACTTTTTACAGTTAACCCCCACTTGCAGTCCCTGCATGTGAACTACGCAACATCCCATTTCATCCTCCAGCTGAGGCAAACACTTGGTGTCTTGCCCAGTCAGCGTCAGAGCTGAAACAGATCTTTAGACTCCAAACAAGCTCACGGTGTTAAGCTGCTTTTAACTGTCTCTATGGAAGATGAAAAACAGCAAGAAGAAAGGAACTGGGGAAGGAAGTATGTAAGACTAAAAGAGACAAAATTAACAGGAGAAAATTAAAGAGGAGAAATTTATGCTGTGACACCTGAAGTAGCTGTGTAGGTGCACATGTCTGGGTGCTGCAGCTCCCAGGAGAAAGGCCAGAGCACCCCTTCCTCAGGGTCAGATGCGAAGGTGCTGAGTGCAGCGCCCTGGGGACACGGTAAGCCCTGCCAGCCCTGAGTCCCACTGGGCTCCTCCATCTCCAGCCTGTACCCAGCACTGCCCCGGGCACTGCTGGCCCTATCCCCAGCAGCAGAGGAGGAGGGATGCCGTGCTGCTGGCCACAGCTGGCTGTGAATGGCAGCGGGGCTGCAGCGCTGGCGGCCGGGGCGCCTCGCTTCCACACCAACAAAGCACAAGGTTAATTTGAAGCTCGCAGCCCTGCTGCTGCGCCTGTGCCTCCTCCTCGCCCTCCCTCCCGCTCTCCTTTCTGTGCAAAGCCTGACATCTACAGTTCTGTCTGGCACAGTCAGGGGCTGCGGTGGGAACCGCACAAGGACATGGGGACGCGGCGGCTGCCTGCCCTCCGCTGCCCGGCCCCGGCACAAAGCCACCTCAGCCCGAGCAGGGACCGCCCGGCAGGACCAGTCCAGTGCCACCAGCACCCCGCTGCAGCTCGCCCCAGAGCAGCTCCTGCGCTGGCACTGGCAGCCAGCCCTGTCCAGCACTGCACAGCCAGGAGCCAGAGCCCGGCAGCATCGCCGCCACCCATGCTGCAGGAGCCTCCTGCAGCCCGGCACGGCACAGCCCTGCTCTGCTGGAGCTACCCGAGGGGCTGGGCACCAGCCTCTGCAACAGCAGAGCTACAGCAGAAATGCTCAGGCTGCTGTGCACAGCCTGGATCCAGAATACCTTCACACAGCAGGAGCACGGCAGCTTTCCAGACTCTGCAGCTCTCAAGCACCAGGCAGCTCCATGCTGGCCCTGCTCAGTCTCCTGAGCCAGTCTCCAGAGCTGCAGGCCTGCCGACAGCTCTCTCAGCACAAGGTACCTCCGTGGGCACGCACTGGGGCACAAGCCCCAGGTTCTGCATCATCTCAAACAGCACGCACCTGAGTGCGCTCGTCAGCCCAAACCACCCGCACCTGCAGCGGCACAGCCACCTGTCCTTCCTCACCGCCCCTTCTTCACCCAACTCCATTACCAGGAGAGGACCAAACCCCTGTGAGCCACCACAGCCGTGTCAGAGCCACTGAGGAAACCCAGCAGGATGGAGCACATCCCTGCCACAGCCGTCAGCAATTCCATTTGTGCGCTGAGCTCCGCGCCGAGCGCCGGTGTGTTTGCACAAGGCAGCCTGCAAGGAGGGTGAAACCCCACCTCAGCCACACAGCCATTTTGGAGCCAGGCTGCCACCAGCCAGGAAAGCGTGGCTGGAAGCCTGGGGCAGGACACAGGGACCTGAGGGTTTGGGAACAGCTCCCATCTTCCCTGCCTAGGGACCTGATGCTTCAGCAGGCACGCTTGGGCCACGAAAATAAACACTGAGAGCCAACGTGCTACAGGCCCTGCAGGCTCTGCTTTCCCAGATACCAGGGCAGGTGGAGCACAGGAAAAAACCTTTTACCAGAGCTGCCAAGCACACTGTCTGCTCCAGCACTACTGCCAAGCCAAGGAACCCGGCAGCTCGGCCCTCACCAGATGTAACACCTGAAAGCCTGGGTACCACAGGGCCAGCATCCTCATGCTCAACAGTAACAGGCACCACACAGCTCAGAACACTGTGAAATGTTTGTTTTCTAGGGGGGAAAAAGGAAAAATGCTGCCGGTCCTCTTTGCCTTTTCATAGCGAGAGGCATGTTTGGCACTTGTGACATAATGAAATTACAATCAACAGCCAAGTGTCTCTCCCAGCAGCAAACTCAAGGGCAGACCGGGTGGCCGCAGCCCGCCAGCAGCACCCGCTGCCACCCCGCTGTCCCTGCGCCTCAGCAGCACCTGCAGCGCCGCGGAGCCACTCCAGCTGCGGCCTGCGCCAGCTCCCTCCGCGTCCCCAAACCGGAGCTGCTGCGGGGACGGGGGGCCTGCGCTCCCGCCACCTCTGCCACGCTCACACCGCACACCTGGCGCGCCAGCCCACAGCAGGAGCGTTGCTGCGGCGACGGGCACCCACCTCCCGCGCCGACAGACGGACACGTCTGTCTGTCCGTCCGTCCGGCACAGCGAGGGAGCGCTGGGAGCTCCGGCTCCTCGCCGGCGCAGCCAGAGCTCGGCAAGAGCCGCAGCACCCGCGAGGGGAGCGAGGAAGGCAGGGGAGGCCGGGCTGTGGGATCCCGGCCCAGCAGCACGGCTGCCGGCAGCCAGGGAAGCCCGGCTCATCCACCCTGTTTCGTTGTTCCATTTTTATTTTTTCTTTAAACTAGCCGGAATTTATCTATTTCTCCAATCCCTGCCTACACACAAACCCAACGTCGGGAGCAAACCAAAATGCCTGAATGGCAGATCAGAGACAAAGCAGCAGGCGAGCGGGCGGCCTGCTCCCGCTGCCCTCACCTCACCCCTCGGTGGTTATATTTAGGTACCGCCACGGTCTGCGGTGCCGCGGCCCCCTCGGGCACGGCGCAGAATGCAGATTTTCCAGACAACAGACCACAACAGCTCCGTCAAAACCATTAGAGGCTGCGGCGCCCAGGCCTGCACACAGATGTTTTGATTCCCACTCTCCTGCCACGACAGCCCTGTCGCTGCCGCCACGCGCCGGACACCCAGCCTCAGTTTTGGCTGTTGAGGAGGGAGGGAGAGAAGAGCAGGGCAGCCCGGCTGCCCAGAGAGGAGCTCACCTCCCCAGGGATGGCTCCCAGACGGCGTGGGGCACGAGCCACCCTCAGGGAACAGGAGCAGCGCATCGGGGACGGCCCCACAGGCACCTGCCGTGCCCCGGGGCCTCTCCCAGGCCGGAGCCCCCATGGCCGCCGGTGGCAGGAGCCCGCCAGCGGCACAGGGCCCGGCCCGCAGGGACCTGCCGGACCCGGCTTTGTTCAGCCCCTCTCCCGCAGCCGGACGCGCCCGCTGGCACTCGGCCCCAGAGCCGCACAAAGGCCCAAGGGCCGGCAGGAGCCGTGCCACGCTCGGCCTCTCGCAGCCCGGCCCTCCGGCATCCATCTCCGCAGCACGCACCTCCAGCCCCGCCGGCACCCACAGAAGATGGTTGCCGAAAACTCTCCCACCGCAGAGGAGAGAGCGGCGCTGGCAGGGAAACGCTCCCACGAGGGACCGAGCCCCCGCAGAACAAAACACGGCGTGTGAATAAAGTTGATGTAAAAGCCCACTAGTCCTTTTTCTGCTTCTCCACGCAACATTTTTTTATTATTATTACTGCTGTTACCGTTATTTTGGAAAGCGGAAGGAGGTGTTAACAGGGAGGCTGACGCAGCCAGCTGCGCGTCCATCAGTCTGGGATTTGGCGATTCCTGCTGGAGCCGTTCAAACCCTGGCCAGGCCCAAAGCAAATCTGCCGCTCTGGCCTGTGGCGTGACAGCAGCCGGGGCGGGGGTCAAGGCAGGGAGATGAAAGAGGGACACACGCCTCCGCTTTTGTCAGAGCGGCCGCCGCCGGGCCCGGTGCGGCCGCGGCCACCACGAGGCCAGGCCGCGGTGCCCGGCGCACGGGCTGCCCGCAGCGCCCCGGCCCACGGGCGGCACCTCGGCTCCGTCCTGCGGGAACAAAAGGCGGCGGGGAGGGAGGCACGGGCCGGAGCACCGGCAGCCAGGGCCGGTGCTGCTGCGGCCGGCACCGCTGCGCCGGAGAGGGGCTGGAGCCAACTTCCTGCTGCCCTCTGCTCGCAAAATGACCGCGTCCAAGAGAAAAGAGGAGGAGGAAAAAACACAAATACAGCACGGCAACTTCTGGGGCCAGATGCGGAGTCTCGCTCCCCTCCAGCGTGCCTTTTCTTTGCTTTTGTTCCAGGGGAAGGCAGCCTGCGGAGCGGGACCGGGCAGGAGGCGGCCGCGCAGGGGAGAGCGCCGGCCCGGCGGCGAGCAGGAGCCAGGCGAGCCCTGGCCTGGCCGCGGGGCCGGCGCTCCCGGCGCTGGGGAGCCCGGCCCGCTGCTGCTCCCGGGGCCGGACACCCGCTCCCCGCCGCCGCGGCACCGAAAAGCCACGCTCAGAGCCGGACCAGACAGCGCTCCCTAATGAGGGAGCATTACAATCAGCTTGTAATGCTGAATTTTTAATGCTGCCCAGGGCTCTGTTACATAATAAAGGGGGAAGCGGGAGCAGAGGGCGGCCCGGTCCCCCTGGCCTCGCAGCTGGTGGCCCCGGCCCGGTGGGCACCCCTCGCACCCCTGACCCGCCGCTTACCGCGCACGACGCCCATCGGAGCTCCTGCCCTGCCGGGAGGCTTGCACAAACTTTCCTCAAGTGCGTGGAGGGGTGATGCCAAAACGCTGGCTCCGCACTCTGCCGCGGCTCGGCCGGGAAATGATTTAAAAGCAAAGTTCACGAGCATGTTAACGGCATGCTCTCGTATGTCCCCGCACACACGGGCTGCGCTGCGCCGCTCGGTAATACCCTAAGACTGTAAATCTATAACCACTGCAATGATTTAGTGATTAAAAACATGATAACATATTGTGTAACTGCAAACCACAGAATCCCTGCCAACTCTCCTCCGAGATACAGGAACAAAAATACAGAAAATGTGTTGCTCGCAGCGGTGTTCCTAAACTCGATGGAGAGATTTTAATAATAATAATGCAAAAAGCCCCAAAAAAAAACAAACCCCAAAAACAAAAACCCAACCCAGACATCAGAAAAGGCTGGATATAAAGCAAGGCTAGAAAAAAAAAATATTTAAAAGATGGAATTTTAAATACGGATCTTGCTCTAACAAATTGCAATCTAAACATGCCTCGCTTTTTTCTCTTTTTAAGTTTGTCGTAACTGGAATAACTGGTCTTGTGTGATGTCTTGCATATTCAAAGTGCTTTGTAATAGGATACGGAGACCAAACCTTATTTGCCTAAACTCAATGGGTTTTATTTTTTCCCCTCTCTCCCCCCCCATTTCTTTTCCTTTTATTTTCCCTCCCCCCCTCCCTTTCTCCCCTAACAGGGGGAGGGTGTGGGGGGAGGCAAAAGGAAGCGAGGGTTTTAAGCTGGAAGGAAAATACCTGAAAGGGGAAGCTGCAATCCGTAATACAGCGAGGAAAACCAAATATTATACATATATTTTTAAAGGCAGCTATGGGAGTTTTGGCCTCTAAGCAGCCAACTTGACCCCATTTTCTCTATTCTCTTATTTCCTCCGTTGCAGGATTCCTGCACCTTCACTCGTATTCGAACTCAATGTGACCCTAAGGAGGGAGTCACCGAGTCTCCAGAAAATTGCTCCATATTAAACAGGAGCAAGAAGAGGAGAAAGACAGACAGCCGGCGCAGAGGGGACACGGTTGCGTTAGAGTCCAGGACACAGCGAGAGCAGCCCCGAGCACAGCGGGAGAAAGAAACAGACCTCGCTCGGAACCAATTTTTGTTTGTTTGTTTGTTTCAAAAGAAAAAGAAAAAAAAAAGGGGGGGGGGCGCGAGTGAAACTGAATAATTAAAAAAAAAAAAAAAAAAAAAAAGGACAAAGACACAAACGCAACCCGAATTATAAATAATTCCCAGTCCGAATCCCGCGTGTGCGTGGCACCCACGCACGCCGTGCCCAGCCGGGGCACGCTCACAGACACAGACACGGTCCCCTCGGCGGCAGCGAGCGGCAGCCCGAGCGCGGCGGGTCCCGCGGGCACCGACAGCGACCCGCGTTCCACGTAGTGCGATAAGCGCCGGGCGCCGCAGCCCCGAGTCATTAACCCCGGCCCCGGGCGGGCTCGGCCTGCGGTGCCGCCGCCCCCGCCGCGCTCCCGCACCGCGGGGAACGGGAATCGCCGCTCCCGAGCGCGGCCAGGCCGTGCGGGCCGCGGGGCTCCGCGGGGAGCGGGGCTCCGCGGGGCCGGGCCCGCCGCCGCCGCCGCCGGGGCAGTTTTCGGCACTTTCTTCGCCCCTTTGTTTTGCGGCGCGTCCCCGGCGCGGTCCCGGCGGGGTCCCGGGGGGCGAGGCCGGGCCCCCAGCGCCGGCCCCGCCGCGCACAAAGCGCTCGCTGCGCGCCCCGCGGCCATGGCCGGCGGGCGGGGCGGGGGGGTCCGCGGGCGCGGAGCGGCCCCCGCGGCGCCGGCACCTGCGCGTCCCCGGCGGCGGCGGCGGGGCTCCGGGACGGCGAGCGGCACACAAAGTTTGCTGGGGGATCCGGGGCGGTGGGTGGGAGCGGACGGGAGGGGGGGCCGGACCAGCCCCATGCAAAGCAGCCCGGGCGCCCCGAGCAGGAGGAGCCCGAGCGGGGGGACAGGGCAGAAAAGTTGCCACTTACGCGGTCGCTGCTCCGGCGGCGGCGGCGCTTTTAATCCCGGGCGGCGGCGCGGGGGCTACAGATCCCATGCAGGCTGCGGCGGCTGCGGCGGCAGGAGCGCGGGGCTCCGCGGAGGGGCCCGGGGCAGCAGCAGCGGGAGCCGGGGGCAGCAGCCGGAGCCGAGCGGGAGCCGCCGCCGCCGCCGCCGCTGCCCAGCAGCAGCATCGTTGTCGGGGAGTTTGCAGCCCCCCGGAGAGAGGGGGCCGCGGGCGGCGGCAGCAGCAGCGGCGGCGGCGGGTCGGGGCGGAGCGGCGGGCGCGGAGCGGAGCGGGCGGCGGGCGCGGAGCGGGCGGCGGGGCTGGCGGTCGCCGGAGCAGGAAGCGCCCGGACTCAGATCTGATGATTGGGAAGAAAAAAAACTCTTTGGATCTTTATTCTGCTAATTAGTTTCCTGCAAAAAATGGCTGATTAGTGCAGTGCGCATGTGCCTCATTACCCAGGCACGACGGGAAGGGCTAATTAGCCACCTTCTGGATCAATAAGATTCAGCCCAGGCGGCGGGGGAGGGAGCGAGCGCGCAGGAGCGGGCGGGGGGAGCGCGGCGGCGGCGGCGCCGCACCGAAACTTGGGGCAAGCGGCCGGCCCCCAGCCCGCGGCGGGGGGGCCCGGCCCGGCCCCGCTCCGCGCCCCGCCGCGCTGCCCCGCGCAGCGCCGCGCCGGGCAGGGCAGGGGGCGCGGGGCCGGCCGGCGGCTCCGCACCGCTCCGCGGGACCTCCGCGGGGCCACCTGCCCCCGCGCCCCGGGCGGGGCCGCGCCGCCCCGCGCAGGGCAGGGGCAGAGCCGGGGCGGGCCGACCCCCGCCGCCGCCGCCGCCGAAGTTTCCCCGGGAGCCGCCGGGAAAGTTGCGTCCGGCAGCGAGCGCAAGTTTGCGCGCCGGCCCCGCGGCCGCCGCCCGCGGCATCCCCGCGGCGCGGCCCGGCCCCGTTCAAACTTGGCGGCCGCCGCTCCGAGCGGCCCGGCGGATCAATGCGGCCGCGGCCGGCCGCGCTGGGAGCCGGGCTACAGGTTTCACCAGCCTTCGCTGGCAACAGCTTTGTCATTTTCTAAAAATAAGAAGCTAAAAGTTATTGTAGAAGAAGGGGCTTTTTTTGTCCCCCGCACAATGTGCCTTTTGTGAGTTTAATGCCATTCTGGGGCTCTCTATAGCCCCGGACAATGGGGAACTCCAGGAGGCGGCTGTGCCTCTGCCTTTTTTCTTTCTTGCTTTCTCTTTTCTTCCCCCCACCCCCCTCCTCTTTTTTTCCCCCTTTTTTCTTTTTCCTTTTTTTTTCCCTTTTTTTTTTTTTTTTTTTTTTTTTTTTTAGGAGAGGATGCAACATTCCTCCAGTCCCACCAGAACCTCTGCTTTGATTAAATAAATATTTCTCCAGCCTAACGGTAACGTTTTTCACTTTCTGCTTGGGTCCATGTCCGATTATTATTTAAAATTTTTATTTCCAGGAGCTTGTCCCTCCTCATTGCAGCCCTAGCGAGAAATGTAGATGATCGCTGGGAACGTGGGATTTGAATTTTAGGAGGAGGTGAACCAGTAAAGAGCCTCTATCCAGGCTTCAGGAATATGTTTTTTTCCATCTTTCTGTAAGAGGCTATCTTTATTATTAGCAGAAATGCATCTAAATTAAATAATGTCTAGAAAATCTAAAGAAGCTCCTTTTTTTGCCTCTTTTTTTTTTTCCTTTTTTAAACCTTTTTTTTTCTTTTATATTTTTTTTTATAATTTTCATAATAATTCAAATAATTATCTTCCTGGTTTGTTTCATAGCTCTGAACAAGGAATGCAGTTGCGGTCAGTTTTTCCATTTGGGAGAACCTTAATGTAGATGTATTTTATACTGCAAGGTAATAAACTGCATGTTTGTTAGTACCTATTAAAATGAAATTGTCTTGAGCTTTCCCTATTTCTTAACGTGGGGGTTGACATTTGGAATTTTGACAGTCCCTTTAAGTGGGATGGGGTGAAGGAAGAGGACGGGTGATCAGGAATTTGACTGTACTGTGGATGCCTTGCTGGAAGTGTCTTGCACTGGGGAGAAAGTCGCAGGTTTTAGGAGTCAGGGTTCGATAGGTGCCACGGTTCTGTGGAGGTTGTACCTGCAGCCCTGGTGTGCCCAGTGACCCAGGCGTGCTGTATGGGAGTCCTGATGCTCGGATTGACTCCAGAGGGGGAACAGTTTGCGTTTAAAAGCTGCCCTTAAAAAATCTCTCAGTCCCTGCTTGATACATGTCTGTCTGGTTTTATGGGAGAATAATTGTAAATGTACTCATCTTTCAAAAAAACCCAAACAACCAACCCAAAAAACCCCAGCAAAACAAAAACAAAAAAAAGCCTGAACCCAAAAAAAAAAAAAAAAAACAAAAAAACCACCCCAAGCAAAAAAAAAAAAAAAAAAATCCAAAACAAAAACCAACCAAGCCCCAAAGCATGGAGCCCTGTTGGGAATCAGAATTTTTTGGGGCTGCTTGGTGCACTGCCTGGGAAGGTGCTTGTCATTTGTAGCTGTTGTTCTTGCTGAACGTGAAGCAAACGTGGGTTGAGGAAGAAGTTGAGGCGAGAATAAAGTAACCCTTGTCTTTAGCACTTGGGATAACTTAGGAAAGTGCCTCTTTTCCCCCGAGGCTGCGGATCCGGTGGCCCAGGCTGCGGGTGCTGCCTGCGGCCGCACTTTTTGCAGAGCACAGCGAAAGGAAGCGCGTGGGGAAGTTGGGGAGCAAAGGAGCGGCCGTGGATGCTCCAGAACAGGCGCCTCCGGAGGGACGGCAGCGGCGCGGGCTGAGCCGGGGCTGTCTCCGCGCTCGCAGCGACAATTCCAGCCGTGCGCCGCTGTCCTCTAATTTCCCATGACAACATATGGATCCCATAAAGGCAAACATGCCGAAGTGCATCTGTCTGGGTAGTTAACACAAACCAAACATCCCCTGCTCGCGGATCCCGCTGCTCCCCGGCCGCGCTGCGCGCAGCCCTGCTGCCACAGCCCCTCGCTGCTCCGGCTTTTCTTCTCGGTCACGCTCGGGAGCAGCCGGTGCCCGGCGCGGAGCGGGGCTCTGGGCCGGCCCGAGCAGCGGAGGGGTTAAGCGGGGAGAGGGGCGTGCGCCCTCGGCCCCCCACCCTCCTGGGAGCTGCTCCAGCCCGAGCGCGCTCTGCCCCGGGGTCAAGTCCTAGGACATCTCTCCCTCCCCTCCTGGCAAGGCAGGAGCTCAGGCTGCGGAGGGAAACAGCAGACGGGCGCGGGCCAGAGGTCTGCCCCTCGTCCTGGACACAGATGTCTGCAGGCTGGGGAAACACAGAGAGCTCCCAGTTCTCCAGGTTGCAAAAAGAGGTGATGAGGGGAGGCTGTGTGTGAAAAGAAGGGAAGGAACAAGTGACGGCTGCAGGACCGGCGGATAAACCACTACGCAAACGCCGAAACACAGCCCAGGAATTGAGGGACAATTCGTACAGAAATTGTTAGGTATGGTTACATGTATGTGCACGTGTGTCTTCTCTAAAAAATTTACTTCCCGTAAGATTTCTTTGTTCTAGGCAAAAAGACGATCTGGTTGCTAAAATATAAAAAAGGGCTTTCCTTACTTTAATTAGAAATTTTGATACAGCCTCATCTGTAATTGTGTGGGTGCCTCTTGTTTCTATACGTGTATCTCTGCATACGCATAGATGGGATTTTGGGTTCAAATAGCTTTTAATGTGCTTAGCAGAAAGAAGCTCTTAGTATCAGATCTGCAGGGAAAATAAGACTGATTTTTCCCATAGGAAACTTGCTAAAGACACAGCTGAATTATTAGATTAACCCATTTTTTTGTCTCATGGCATATCTGATGTATTTGCGCAAAGATTTGAATCATTTCATTTCTATGTTATTTTGAACAGACGGAACGAATAGCGGCGCTTTAAAGGGAAGTTATTATTTGTAGAAATGTATACAAATTAAGAGGAACAACTTTGAGGCAGAATGTTTTTCCAAGGCAGCGAATGTGGCTTTCTGGACAGGACTCTCAGCAAGGACGGGTGTTATCTCTACGTGTACAGCGGGGCTGAGCAGCTCCGGTTCCCGGGCTCTGCAGGGAGGTCAGGTCCTTCCCTGGAGACCTGACCTGGCTGCCAGGGGCTCAGCAGGGGCTCGGCAGGCAGGGGTGGGCTGGATTTGCACAGGGCTGTGGTGACAGCGCAGGGCTCGGCACAATTTTTAGGGATCCTGGAGCAAATCCCGCTGCTCGACTGGGGGACTGGGCCAAGGCTCTGCCGTGCCAGAGGCTGACGGGGCACAAGGGGCTGATGGATGGGGAGAGCTAAAAAAAAAGTTCCAGGCTATCTTTTAAAATCCAGGCTTTAAAAATTATTGTTGGGAGTGGGGAGATCCAGCTCAGAAAAAGTCTCCGTAATATCATCCACTTCCATAGCTGTGTACTCCTTGGAAATGTGTCTGAAGAATCAGAACAAAGCATGGAAGGCCAGAGTCCTTGAAGGAGCTCCAAATGATAAAGTCTGCCATTCATTTTAAACACTGCGTGCATTGTGGAAACACAGGTCAATTTGAAGGCATTTGTCAGATTTCCAGTTCCCTCTGCTCCTTTGCAATGGAAATTTGCAATCAAATCCCTGGGCTGGAGTTAGGATGTCTGCCTTGATCAGTTTGTATGACTCTATGCCCAAAGCATTGGCCAGGTAAGCTCGCCCTTCCTTTGGAAAGTTTGTTTGTGTGGAGTGGAGCAGCAAAGGGGGAAGGCTGAGGGGAATGGAGCTGGAGCAGATGTTTGTTGTGGCTTTGGAAGGGGAAAGGGCAGCGATGGATTGCACAGGGCTTGCTGAGCAGCACGAGTGAGTTGATGCCATTCAGAGACACCCAGCGAGAAGCATGGAAGGGATATTCCAGCAGCAGCACAGTCATTGTTGGGATGCAGAAATGCAGCACGGCTGGAGAGCCACACTGCTGAGCAATTTCAGGCAGACAGCAGGGATTTCTTCTGGAGTCATGCTTGCCTCAGCTACTGGGGGGGCTGCTCCCCTTATTCCTGAGATGTGGGGATGCTGGAGGGTTCAGACTACTGCTCCAGAAGAAGTGCTGTAGGACTGGGGAGGCTTGGGCTGGGGGGCATGTTCAAAGGAACATTTATTCTTTTGTCTCCCATGTATTTCTGGGGTTTTACCTGATTATTAAAAGACATTGTGCTCTGGGCAGTGGGAGTGACAGGACCTCTGTGGGCTATTCCAGCTGTCCCCAAAGCTGGCAGGGCTGCTGCAGTCAGGCTGGGTAAACACCCCTCAGTCAGACAGCAGCTTTGTAATGTGCATTTGCTTGTTTTGCAGGCCATAACACAAGTGGATGTGTTTGCCATGGAAATAAACACTTGGAATACATCTATATGTTTCTTGGCTTTTTGAGAGAAATGAAGAAAAAAGTCTTGGCATTTAATTAGGAGTCACTAACCTGATAAATATTGAACATCATTTCTTTGTGAGCGGCTCCATGTGCTCAGAGTACTCTATGGATGTATTCCACAATTGCACTTATTTAATGCCTGTATCACCTCGTGCCTATTGTATTTATGTTATCATCAATGTCAGATTTTAATTAAACAATTAAATCACTGTCACAGTAATTTCCCTAGAAAACTATTTTAAATGAAAAATCCCACAATAAATTCTTGGGAACCATTTTGAAGGGAAAAAAGAGGGAAATAAGTTAGAAAATAAAATTACAGCTCCCCCAGAATTAGGGAAAAAACCCTGTGTTTTCAGCATTGAGAAGAATTCTGGACTACAGGGTGGTTTCCACAGAATTCAGAGTGTGTCGGCAGGGATGACAAGACACCGTGGCTTGTCTGGGGGTGGTGTGGGTCTGTCAGGCCAGGGCCAGGGCTGGCACAGCAGCAGCGGCAGCAACGCAACCCTCTCATCTCTGTGCCAGCCAGGTACCAAATGCTCCTTGCAAAATAGTCCATCAGCCTTCTTTCCCTCCGACTTATTTCAGAATTAAGCTGGAGATTTGCAGGAAAGTCTGCATTGAATTATTCACCAAGTTAAGCAGCAGCACCAGCTGCACTTACTATATAGTAACCACGTCCTGCAGCCCTGCGTGTAAGCAGTGAGAAATCAGATCTGACATAGCATCTTTGCTGCAGTTAATCAAACAGTTCATCGTTATCTCTTTGTAAATATCTGCTCTTATTCCTCTAAAACCCGCGCTTCTGTGCACAGCGCGACCACGAGCAGGAGCTGCAGCATCCCCCGGGCGGGGCGTGCGCGGGAGCGGCGCCCTGCGCCCGCACCTGGACGGAACCAGCGGCCAGCAGCGCTTCCATCAGCGCCCGAGGGCTGGGCCGAGCCGGGAGCAGCGGGGCTGCGGCCTCGCCGAGACCCCGCACCCAGCCCCCGCACCCAGCCCGGGCTCACCCGGCCCCGGCTCACCCAGCCCCGGATCACCCAGCCCCGGCTCACCCAGCCCGGGCTCACCCAGCCCGGGCTCACCCGGCCCCGGGACACCCAGCCCCGGCTCACCCAGCCCCGGATCACCCAGCCCCGGCTCACCCAGCCCGGGCTCACCCAGCCCGGGCTCACCCAGCCCGGGCTCACCCGGCCCCGGGACACCCGGCCCCGGCTCACCCAGCCCCGGATCACCCAGCCCCGGCTCACCCAGCCCGGGCTCACCCAGCCCGGGCTCACCCAGCCCCGGCTCACCCGGCCCCGGCTCACCCAGCCCGGGCTCACCCAGCCCCGGCTCACCCAGCCCGGGCTCACCCAGCCCGGGCTCACCCAGCCCCGGCTCACCCGGCCCCGGCTCACCCAGCCCGGGCTCACCCGGCCCCCGCACCCAGCCCCGGCTCACCCAGCCCGGGCTCACCCAGCCCGGGCTCACCCAGCCCCGGCTCACCCGGCCCCGGCTCACCCGGCCCGGGCTTACCCAGTCCCGGCTCACCCGGCCCGGGCTCACCCGGCCCCGGCTCACCCGGCCCCGGCTCACCCGGTCCCGGCTCACCCAGCCCGGGCTCACCCAGTCCCGGCTCACCCGGCCCCGGCTCACCCAGTCCCGGCTCACCCGGCCCGGGCTCACCCGGCCCCGGCTCACCCAGCCCCGGCTCACCCAGCCCGGGCTCACCCAGCCTCGGCTCACCCAGTCCCGGCTCACCCAGCCCGGGCTCACCCAGTCCCGGCTCACCCAGTCCCGGCTCACCCAGTCCCGGCTCACCCAACCCGGGCTCACCCAGCCCCGGCTCACCCAGCCCGGGCTCACCCAGCCCCGGCTCACCCAGCCCGGGCTCACCCAGCCCCGGCTCACCCGGCCCCGGCTCACCCGGCCCGGGCTCACCCAGCCCCCCCAGCCCCGGGACACCCCCCAGCACCCATCCTGCCCCGGCAATCCTGCACTCTGCTTCCTTTAGGGCCGCGCTGCGTTTTTATGGAATGCAGCTTTGCAGATTGGGTTATGGCTGGGCTGTGTGTGGTTTCTGTCAGCCCTGAAGTGTTTTACAGCTGGAGATGATTTGGGGGGGGAGGGGGCACATGCAGCCTGTCCACAGCCAGGTCTGACGTTCATCTGCTGCTATTTTTTTTCTCTGTGTCTCCATCAAAAGGTGAGGTTGGCACTGGAGGGGGTAATGACAACAATGGCATCCCTTCCCACTCCTCATTTGAGTTTGGTTCTCCCAAAAGCAATTTGCCAGCAGATGCCTTTCCCTCCTGTGGCCACAATGACCCGAGGTCCCTGCTGTGCTGCTGGGCACAGGCACTGCCCCAGGGGGATCCTGCCCCAGCCAGCTCCACTGGTGAGCTCAAGGCACAAAACCTTTAACCTAAATTCAACCAGCAAAGCCCAAAGCACTCACTCCACAGTCCAGAGCCAAGGCAGAGCCTCGCCTGGACCCATCCAGGGCCACCCTCCCTGTGCTCAGAGGCTCTGCCTCAGCAGGGACTTGGTGGAGCATGTGCAACCAGAAACACGTATTTTTATATATGGGAGAGGGGAAAATGGATGAGGTTGCACAGAACCCTCCTCCAAGCAGGAGAGGCTGAGCTGGAGGAAAGTATTGCTCATAATGACACTTAAGCCCAGACACTTGAATGCTAAAGGTTAAACTTACATTCTTCAAGAAAAGGCTCCTTGCCAGCTTGAACTGTGTTGTGTGTTCACTATTGCCTCCTCCTCCTCTTCATCCACTGTCAATCCACTTTTGGTATGTGTTGAAATAACTGAGGTTTTGGGGTGGATTTTTTCCTCCCCTAATGTCTGTTCTCTGTACCAGTTCTCAACCCTATGTCTGTCACAGAGTTAAAAAAAATTTAAAAGTCAGTTTAATGCCTGTACAAAAGGGAAGTGATTTTTTCTTAGTTGCAAACTACTATAGCTTCAATCCATCAAAGACCAGCCTCAGCATATATACTGTCCTCCAGTGACACACAAGTTCACAGAACACCATCTTCCACCTCCTGTCCTCAGCTGAATAATCAGAACACACATTCTGAAAATCAGGCTAAAATTGGAATTAAAACACACACTGAAAGACTGATATATACAGTAACAATAGGGTGGTGAAATAATTTTGGGGACAATCCCCTCCAGGGATGGAGATGAAACTGATGGCAATGCTTCCAAATGCTCAAGCCAAGGAAGAAGAAACAGGGAAATGCCCACGCAGGAGTAGCACTTTAAGATGAATTTCAGCATAATATGAAGAAACAGACATGGTTTGGATGCTGCATTTAGACCTTTCTGATCAAAGAGCATCTTCTCCATATACTTTCATGCTTCTCCCCAGAGATATTTCCCATAAAAAAGAATGGAAATAATATTACATTGTGCATGCCTTCTAAAGCAGCCTCTTTACACAGCCTCACGCAGGCTTTTCGTAGAGCATCAGTCAGGTGAAAGCACAGAACACGGATCCCTACATCTCAGCAGCAGCAGCAGGTAGAGGAGACCCAGACAGAAGGCTGGATCAAAGGCTTTGAGGAGGAGCATGGAAAAGAGCCAGAGCGAGCTTCAGAAGTCAAATGCAATTTTTATTTGGGTTCAGAGATGATAAAAGGCCAGTGATGTTCATTTTCCTACTTCCTGCAGCAAGGGACCGGGGGGCTGCAGGGCTCCGCAGCTCGCTGCAGTGTATTTCTTGGCACAGCCCTAATTGTATCTCCTGGTCCCAGTGGAAGTTCACGCTTTTTAATATCTCTTATTGCTTCTGCAATTGCTGCCACCAGTCAGCAATCACAAACAGGAAGCCGTGAGTCAGCAGAGCCATAACCCGTGGGCTGGCGGCGGCCGGAGCGCAGGGACACTCCTGGAAAACACGGCCAGGGCTGAGCCAGCCCGGGGAGCTGAGCCGAGCCTGGGCTCTGAGCTCAGCCTGCAGCTCACACCAGAACCCGGCAGAGACCCTGCCAGAACTGCCAGAACCCGGCAGAGACCCTGCCAGAACTGCCAGAGCCTGGCACGGGGCCCTGCCAAAACTGCCAGAACCCGGCAGAGACCCTGCCAGAACTGCCAGAACCTGGCACGGGGCCCTGCCAGAACTGCCAGAACCTGGCACGGGGCCCTGCCAGAACTGCCAGAACCTGCCCGAGACCCTGCCAAAAGCTGGCACAGGGCCCTGCTCCCTGGGCCTGAGCACCTCCAGGGAGCTTTCCCAGAGCTGTCCCCAAAGCCCGGGGCAGGGGCAGAGCAGCCAAGGACGCTGGCCCCAGCTGCCTCTCCGTGCCCCAAAATGCAGATTTTTCACCCCGTCAGGGAGAGGCAGGGCAGAGCAGGCAGCAGTGACCCCTCAGCTGGGCTGTGTCAGCGTGACCCCGTTCCCACAGCAGCACCCAGGGCTTGGCAGCAGGGCTCATGCAGTGCAGGAGGCAGATGATCCATTCCCAGCCTGGCTTCGTCTGCCTTCTAACTGTATTTAGCAGCGAGTTTACTCCAGACTGAGCCTGCGTGAGTAAGTGTGCATGTAAGGGCTGAGGATTGGCTGCAGCAGGCAGAGGGTTTGCTGAAAGGCTTGTTAAGGAAGCACTACTGACCATGCAATCCAATTACATAATGCTTCAAAAAATAACCGTGCTGGGAGTTGGGTCTGGGCAGCGCATTTTGGCAGCAGAAAGAGGTATCAAATGTCCATCTTCCAAACCAAAGGCTGACAGTGTATTTGTGCCACAATGTGACACTGCACCTCGGCTGTAAACTGCTCTAAAGAGGAAACTTGCTTCCAGGGGAAATGCCTGCTGTTCCCTTTCAAGGCAGTGCTGCACCCTGCAGACCGACGTTATTTGAATCCTTGTAAAATTACCACTAATCTCTGCACTCAGGATGCCTCGTGTTTTATGGGCACTCGTATGACGGCAGCTTTGTTTTCTGGGGGGAAGGCAGAGTGCTGAGCAGGGAGAAGCAGGCACCTGGCCATCAGCAGTGGCTCTCTGGGGCTCCTCCTCAGCTATCTTGCAGTTCCTCTCTGCCACTCTGGACAGGACGGACATACACATGATTTACTGGACAATGTCTGAAAAAAACCCGGTCCCGCCTGAGAAAGATCCAGATCCAGTCCCGCTCCAGGCAGAGGCTGCAGAGAGCTGTGCATCCCTTCTGCCGAGATGGATGCAATGAAGGTTCAGGCTCCAGGATGGCTCCATCCACACCTTGTCCGGGATGACAGCGATTTAGAAACCCTGTCTCCAAACAGCACTAACAGCTCCAAACAGCTTTTATCGTAGTTACTAATTGAGCTGCTGGGCTGCTCCGGAGGCGTCACAGAGAAGGCACATTTCTGGTGAATGAGGCAAACTAAGGATATTCTTAGCCGCTGCGCAGCCGCCTGTACCTGAGCTCGGGGCTCGGCTGCCGGGGACGCTGCCGGAGCCACACGGATCACCACTGCCCGGCTCTGTCCGTGTCCGTGTCCGTGCTGGGGTGTCTCTGGCCGGATGGCTGCCCCCGCCGGGAGTTCCCGGTGCCGCGGGCAGTGCCCGGCGGTGCTGCCGGGCGCGAAGGGGTTACGGGCGGCTGGTCCGGCCCGCCCGCCCCGCCGCCTTCCCCGGCGGTTCCCGGCTGTTGCCGGCTGTTCCCGGCTGTTTACCTGGCAGCGCCGGCCGGAGGCCGCTCTGACATCACCGCCGCGCCCCCTCCCTCCGTCCCTGCCTGCCTCCTTCCCTCCCTCCTTCTCTCCTTCTCTCCTTCTCTCCTTCCCTGCCGCCGCCGAGCCGCGCCTGCCGCGGGGCCGCCACCGCCGGGCACCGGGCACCGGGCAGGACATCGGGCACCGGGCAGGACATCGGGCACCGGGCACCGGGCCGGGCAGCGGGCAGCGGGCAGCGGGCACCGTGCCCCGGGATCGCCGCCCGCCTTGCCCGTGCCCGCTGCCGGCTCAGCCCCTCGCCCCGCGGTGCCCGCACCCCCCCGGCTGTCCCGCTGCCGCCGCTCGCCGCCCGCACCCCACAGGTGCACAGCCTGGCCACCGCAGCCACGCAGGTGCTCGCCCCTGCCCCTGTCCCTGCCCCTGCCCCTGTCCCTGTCCCTGCCCCTGCCCCTGTCCCTGTCCCTGCCCCTGTCCCTGCCCCTGTCCCTGCCCCTGCCCCTGCCCCTGTCCCTGCCCCTGTCCCTGTCCCTGTCCCTGTCCCTGCCGGGGCCGCTCGCTCAGCCCGCGGCCGAGCTGCTCTGTGGATGCTTTCTTGGTGCATTTGGGCAGGGAGCCAAAGTATGCAGCTTAAAGGAAATGTTTAATAAAGACACAGGAGCCTCAAACTGTTTATTTTTCCTTGCAGAAAGGTGGAGAGACGATGTCGCTGGAAACGCTGGCGGGCCGGGGCTGACACTGCCTCTCACCTCTCCCTCCCTGACAGCCCCGGCCGCGGGGTCATAAACCGTGGGGGGAAAAGGCAGCCTATTAGTAACTCTATTAAGTCTCCATTAGTTAGGTGTGAACTCATTACTCTAATATACCTGGAGGTGGGATCCCACTTGCAGGACATTAGCGCTGCAATAAGCACGTTTACCACCCGAGCTGGAGCGGGTGAGGCAGAGGATGGAGCAGGAGAGGAGCCTCTGCAGCAGCAGCAGCAGTGAGAGCCCCTCCTGGCACACACAGCTGACCCTGTCCCAGCCAGGATTCCTCCCTCCCCTCCCTGCCCCTTTGCCCAGCCCCTCAGATACCCCTCAAGCCCTTCCCTTCCTGCAGGGAAACTCTGCTCACCTGATGGATGAGTGGCTGCTGTCCCACCGTGCTGTGGAATCACTCACTGGGGCTGGAAAAGCTCCCCCAGCACTGCCAGGACAGCAGCAACCCATGTCCTAACCCTGGCCCCAGTGCCATTCCCACACAGCTTTTAATCCCCTCCAGGGGTGGGGACTCCACTGACCTGGGCAGCCTGCGCGAGGGCTGGACAGCACTTTGAGAGAAGAGATTGCTCCTAATCACTAAATCATAGAATGTCCTGAGCTGGAAGGAACCTATGAGGAATATCGAGGGCAATTGCAGGCCCAAGAATCCCAGCACAAGCCCCAGAGCTTTGTCCAGCACTGCTGAATGTCCAGTCCCAACCTCCCCTTTGCCTGGCCTGGCTCTTCCATGTTTTCCTTTGTGACAGGAGCTGTTCCACTGTCTGCAGCTGAGCAGCCTGTCAGGAACTCAGGCAAACTAAATAATGAGCTTATAGGAAATCAATTAATTAATAATAGAAAGGATGCAGGAGTAGGGCTTAAAGGGGTTTGCTGAGTTAGCACAATGAAAAACATGACTGTCTGTAGAAATCTGTAGGCACACAACTTTTTCTCCACCTTTCCAGTCAGCTTGAACACGCCAACAGGAGCTGCCTGAGCCCCACTGCCCTCTGCCAAAGCCCCTCACAGACAGGTTGTGTTTGCCCAGCACAACACAAAGACTCTGCACCATCTCCTCCCCATCCTTACTCACACTTTGAGGCTGAACAAAAGCACAGTCCATGCAAAACTCTTCTCAAAACTGATTTTTAAGCCCATTTGTTCCTAAATAGCACTAAACTGTACACGATCCCTGAAAACCAAAATTGTCCAAGAGCACACAAGCAGGATTTAAAAAAATTATTTCAGAAAGAAGCCTGATCTTGTTTCTAAGATCCTTGGCCAAAAAGAGTATAAAATTAATGGTATTAAGTACCTAAAAATACTCTTGAGGATCTGGGAGTTGGAGCAAGGGATGGATTCTATTCCTAGCTCTGCCCCAGACTGGGTGTCTGCAATGAAGGAGCAGCTCAGACAGGACACAGGCCATGCTGAGTGCCCAGAAATGCCCCTCAGAGCCCACCCCCAGTTCCCAGCCTGTGCAATGGGTACCAAAGGGACTCTGGAGTTGGTGCAATTCCTCCTGGTGTGTTTCCATGAAACCATGTCCTTTCATGGTGCCCCACTCATCAAGATCACCTGCCCTTTTCTTCTTTCCCTGTTTCTCTGGAATTAACTCTTAAAATTCAAAACATCAGCAGGTACAAACAATTATGATTAAAAAAGAAACTACCTGCTGGAAAAGTGCTTTCTCCCTCCCAGCAAACACAGCACTTCCTTGCACTGCCCTCCTGGTCAGTGGCAATTTGTCTAAGGATGCTCAAGTCCTGTGCCTGCAAAATTCAGTATTAAATCTGTCTCTTTATTGCCCTGAACATGAGAGACAGACATCCTTAAAATGCAACACTCATTTTTAGCCCTGGAAAATCCTGGAAAATACTCACCTTTGAATATGTTATATTATATCCAGGAAAATTGTTTCATCATGTAAAAATTATTTGATGGATCTTTCTCACCCTGTTTTGCTGTTATCCTGTTAACCAGAATACCTGTTTCTACATGGAATCCCATACAAAAACGGATTGAAGTAATTGTAAAAGTTTCTAAAATTTGAACAAGTTAGTAGTGGCAGGATGCCCAATGGCAAAACAAGAGTCCCTCAGCAAAGCCTGAGCTGAACTCACTGGTGGCTTCTCTAATTACACAAAAGGAACATCCCAATGCTACTTTGACAGTTTCAAATCCCTATAATTCCCTATGTGTCCTAGCTAAGAAACCACTTTTGGCACAGTAATTTAAACTGCAAGACAGAATATTCAAAATAGCACATTTCAGTGATAAATGATAAAGTTTATGCCCCAGAGTTGCTTTTACATCAGCATGAGGCACTGAGATGGGATGGAATCCTGCAGATTGAGCCCTGTATGGATCCCAGATCCTGTCAGGTTCTGCCATCAGTGGGAGCATTCCAAGAGAAATGAAAACCCAGGCAGGGAAAACCTCTGCTCACCCCACAAAGGGGAGAAAAAGAGACTGACATTTCCATGGGTGATTCTGCCTGATGAAATCAAGTATTTAAATGACTTTTATTTACACAGGATTTTGAGAAATAATGCTAATTTGCAGAATTGGCATCTGGGGTATGAGCATAGTACCCTGGGAGAGCACTTAGAGAGCCCTTGTGAAGCTAAGTAATAAACGCTTTGTCTTCACCACACTATTTATGGGTTGCTTGGGGGCATCCTGCTCTCCTCCTGCCCCTACCTGGGCATAAAATTATTGCCCAACTAGGTTTTAATCAGAGCAACAGTAAATCTGAATGACCACACATGCACAGCCATTCCTGCTCCCCGATCTCCAGCATTAATTATAAAGTGAGACTGTTTACACAGTACATACCACTTTTCCTGACTTCTTTCTTGTTTATGTCTAAACCTTTATGGACATAAAACTTTGGAATTTGCTTTTGGAATCAAACTGCAATTGCAGTGGCAATAACTGTGCTGGAAAGCAGCTCCGCTCTTGCTCCTCGGTGCTGCGGTCACGGCAGGTTTGCACTGGAGCCTCTCCCTTGGACAGGCTGCCCCAGGCCATCCTGCTGTCCCAGCTGCATGGCTCCTTGGAAACTGCAGCTGCACACAGCTCACAAACACTCCAGCCTTCCCTCCCCAGGCCCTTCCCTCACTGCTCCCCACGCCTGGCTGTCCCCCCACGCCCTGCTCTGGGGTCTGTGCTGCTCCCCTGTCCCAGGCTGGGGCTCAGGTCCTCACCCCTCCCTCCCCTGCCAGAGTACTGACCTGGCAGGCTGCTCCTCCCGACAGAACCCTGCCCCATGCCCTGAGACAGCCTCCAGTCAGATTTCCCCTCAAAGGGAAATTTGTCTTGTACAGTCAGTCCTTACAAACCAGAGCCGTCCATCGGATGCCATATACAAGTGAGGGTACCAATAGTAAGCCTACTCATGCTCCACAAGCACTAAATTATTCCTCATCACACTGGCCTGGCTGCTCATTTTGTCAGGCTGTCACACAATAAATTAATATGTTGGCTGTTTGGGGCTGAGAACTCTTCTATTTGTTCAGTAAAACACACACTGCACACCCCGGGCACCATATAAAAATAATAAATTACCATAGCACACAGGCAAGGTATTACTTGTCTCTCTCCTTGTCTTTACTTTATCCCCTCCATCCTCTGCCTTTCCTCTGATCAATTCATCTTCCATTTACTTTCTATTTCTGTCTGTAGGCTTCACTCTAATACATACTGCTCTGATATTCCAACCATGCCACCTGCTCCAGAAGCACAACTACAGAGGCTCCACTGATGTGGAGAAGAGGAAATCACCAAAAGTTCAAGGGGAAGAGAAGAAATAATGGATATACTGCGTACTGCAAGAATATTAAGGAAAAGGAATCAAGCTCTACCTGGTGCTGTCTCCTATGCTGACTTGGGTGCCTCCTGAGTCCTGCCAGGCTCCCTCTGCTCTTCACATCCAGCACAGAAATGGGGAGACTTGGCAGCCAGAGGACCTGAACAGCCTTCTCTGTGCAGGCAGCTTGGGCAGTGCTTGACCCAATCTCCCTTGTAGCTTCAAATGTCTTTTAATTCTGGTGGGAATGAATAAACTCTCTCTTCATTTTAGTGTCCAGCTCGTGGAAGCTGCACAGGCTGGATGTTAAGTCTGTCCAAATTCCTCTCCTCTTTGGCAAGGCTATGCTACCTACAAAAATAAGAATTAAAATTAAGGTTTTGTTTGGCTTCTTACAAGTTCAGATCCTGCCCCACGTTTTCCAGGACACGGTTCCAAACAGAGTTTTAGCACACAGGCCCCCGAGAGCAAAGTCACGGGGAGCCATCAAGTTATTGCAATACTAACTGCATTACATTTCCAAAGCATCCCATAATCTCAACTAATAAAAACCCCAACAGAATTTACTGTTTGTTCTTTTAAAAAAATAAATAAGCAAAGAAGCAAAATTTAAATATTTATTGAAAAGCTCAGTGTTGTAGCCTTGTGCAGTTATTGGCAGGAGATGCAAATAAAAACCCCTGGTAGGATTCCCACACCCCTGAGCCCTGCAGCTCTGGGAGCCCCCTGGCAGGTGTGGGGCCACATCTGGGGCCCAGGTGTGTTGGGCCCACAGCTGTGTAACCCTTCCTGTGGTGGGGAGTGCCCAGGACAGGGCTGGCCCAGGGCAGTGCCCCCCCTGCCCTGCCCTGCATTGCTGATGGGCACTGCTGGCAGATGGCAAAGTTCGAGCCGGGCTAATTAAACACACCGAGCTAATAACCTTCCATTTTGGGGCTGCTGTAATTCATAATTTAATGTATTGCTGCCGAGACATTAACCTTTCAATGACTGGCACGGTGCCCACAGCAGCCTGAGTGCTGACCATCTCTCAGGAAAATGAGTATTATTGTTAAAACAGGTATAAATCATTCATGGCTTCAGCTTTTGTGTCAAGCTGCACATGAAAATAAGTAGTAGGTCGGGTAATTTATTTACCTTTTGGTGGTTATTCTTATGATTTCATGATCATATTCTCTGATTCATAAACACTGGCCAATTGCCATTCTGTTCTTGTTTTACCATTTCAATACTGCAGTGGTTATTCTGATTTCCATCTTTAACAAGTTAAAGACTGGTGCAGAGTTCCTTGATCCAGGCACAAACACAATCTCTTTTCAAGCAGGAAAAACTTATTTTAAGCTAATTCAGCAGTATTCAATGCAATTATTAAAGCTACCAACTTGTTACAAGTTAGCATTTTGCTAAAAGAAGTGTTTCTTTGGAAACTGGTGCATAAATACACAGATTTAAAAACTTGTCTAAATTCTCCTTCAGAGGCAGCTCACACATTGCTAAAGAGTTTAGTAAAGATCACGTCCTATCTTTTCCAATCAAATGGTGAAAGAAGATGGCCAATGCTCAGTCAGAAGGGGAAACTGTCTTTGAAGGCACATTAAAGATGAGTCTAAAAAAAATCCTAAGTGGATGATGAAGAACTAATCCATTTGCAAAATTGCTATTTTTGAAGAAAGGAGTTAACTAAGAAATCATCAAGAAGCTGTTTGTGAACATGTCTGTCACATTTAGTGCTTAGGATAATGCCAAGAGCTTTTGGAGGCATAAGAGAACAAGGAGCAGCATCACTGGTTTTTGGCTTCTCCTCAGGACTTTCTATGCTATAATATATGTTAAATATGTTACATATGTTATATATGTTATACATGTTATACATGTCATATATGTTACATGTTTATGTGTTATATGGTCACTCTCAGGACTGTATGAACAGTGCCAGAGGATGAAGCATTTGAACCTATTCATGGGGGCAGCACTCAGACCCCCTTGGAACAGGAATTATTTGAGAGGTTGAGGTTCCTCTGGCACCTTCCTCATACTGGAAACACAGTGTTAGCCCAGAACACGGATTTTCCCCATTGATAAGGATGCAGGAGATAACCCCTCACTCCTAAAGTGATCACCTGCCCCTGTTAATCCATGTCTGTGTCACCTGTGGCCCAGGGCTGAGCCAGAACCCCCCTTTGGTTCTGGGATGTGCCATGGAACCTTTTCCATGGACACCAGAGTGTCCCTGCATTTCACTCCCTCTGCTGGCTCCACTTATACATCAAATGAAGCTTTGGAGACCTGGCTTTTTCTGAGGCTGGGACATCTAAACTCCACCTGGATCTCCATGCAGGTGTCCTTGCAGGTCCCCTGTCCCTCTGCAGGGCTGGTGGAGCAGGAGCCCCTTGGCCAGCCCTGCCCAGCTCAGCTGTGCTGCACACAGGCTCTGATGCAATTTTCTGCTTTCCAGGGCCCACGTGACTTTCCATGGCAAGAATTGCTCAATGTGCAGTTCCTGTCTGAAGTGGCCCATCCAAAGTATTCAAAACAAGCTCTGAGCAAACCCACATCTCCAGGGCTGCTGTTGCCTTCAGGCAGATCTTGTTGTTATTGCACAAGTGGGAAAACTGAGGTAATTTTTTTTCTTTAAAGGGGGGAAGATGCTGCACGTGTACAGGCACTGGACACTCTGGGTGCTTGTCTAAAGCTGGGAAGCAGCATTGAGCACACCTAGATGTGAAAGAGGGACTGCAAATTTGGGCATGAACCCCCCTAAACCATTGTGCTTTTTGCCACACACACATTCACTTGCCATGGAAATGGACCTCGGTACCTCATTGTTCAAATACTTGTCTGCAGTCATTCTGTATTTCAGGTTTTTGGTATTTCAGGAGTTTGGTATTTTGCCCTTGTTCACATGCCAGGCAGCAAACCCCAAATTGGAGCAGAAGTCACTTCCTACACTGTGGCTGTAAGAGAGTTAAAGTTCAGATTTCTAATTGCTCTCTTGAGGCCTTATTACTTGTTGATTAGGGTCTTTGGGGAGCTGCATCAAACCTATAATAATAAACACTCATTTCACTGGAAGTTTGTAGCTGCTTGGCAGCCCTACAGCCTTTCTGTAACAGCACACACACAAACCAACCAGCAAAGCACAAACCAACCTCTGATTCTTCGGGGCTCTCCCTGCTGGGCAGGCCTGGCAGACTGGAGCTGCCGTGCCTGCCTGTGCCTCTGCAGCCCCCAGGGACACATCTGTGCAGGGACAGCTGCTGGGGCTCCTCCAGAGCACTGACCAGTTCCCTAAATGCTGCTGCATTTGGGGCAGCAGCAAGCAAGGAGGAGAGCCAGCAGCAGCCTGCTGGGGGCTGCTCAGAGCCCACAGCCCAGCACCTCCTGTTCTGCTCTGCATCTGGCCAGGACACACGGCCTCAAGCTGCCATCCTCAAACCCAGGTGTTCTGAGCTCCAGCAGGAGCCTCTGCAGGGTGGAGACACATCTGCTGGGAGGGCAGTTTCTCTGGGCACCCCTGGTACCCCTCAGGTACCCCTGCAGGTACCCCTGCCCCACGGAGCCTGTGGGTGATGCCCAGTGCCAGCCAGGAGCACGGGGGCACAGATCCCCAGCTGGGACAGTGTCCCTGTGAGGAGCAGTGCTGGGACAGCTGCAGATGCTCTGTGTGCCATCACTGCTCGAGCTCCTGGCTGCAAACCCTCAGGGCTGCCTGCAGCAGCCCAAGGTGACACTGCCAGGCTGCTGTGGAAGTGCTTGTGTGGGGCAGGGTGGGTTTGTGCAGGCTGGGTGTCCCAAGGGATGGGCTGGGGGCAGTGGGGTCATGGATTGTCCCCCACAGGAGACAAGTCTGCTCTTGGTGCATCTCCAGAGAAAGGCCCTGGGTGCCCTGAACCCCCAGAAGGAAGCAGCCTGGCAAAAGCAGTGTGGATGTCCAGCTGCTGGTCCAGGGGCAGTACCTGTTGGAAGGGTGGATCAATGGAGCTGAGCAGCCATGCATGAGCATCCAGGGCTGCATTGATCAGAGCTCAGGAACAGCCCTGGCCTGACAGCCCCCAACAGCCCAGGAGGAAACAGCTTTGCTGGTGGCAGGCAAACAGAAGAACGCCGATAAAAAGTCAATTCCACTTAACTGAATGGCTGCTAACTAAATATTTTTGGGGCCAGAGCCTTCCCAGAGAGCAGCTGGAATGTCTCTGCTCCAGAACTGAGACATCAGGTGAGCGTGGCATGGACTGAGATAAGAGATGCTGTGATGGAGCAGGAGAGCCTGACCAGCCAGCCCTGCACAGCCACCCAGCAGAACAGAGAGGGGCAGAGCTGCTTTCCCCAGGCCTGTGCTGACACTGTGGACAATGTTTCAACTTTTGGTGGACTGGATCAGTGCTTAAGGCACCGAATATAAAGTAATTCTCCAGCAGTTTGATTAATAGTGTCATAGTCATAGCTTCAGTTCAGGTTCAACCTTTTTAACGTTTTATTATTTTACAGTGTAATAAATCAGGGCAGCAGGAAAAGACAGATGCAGGAATGTCCCTGTCTCCTGTCTGCTGGTGCAGACAATGGGTCACAGGATAACAGTCCCAGGGCTGGCAGAGAACTGGAGAGGAGCCTGCAGCACTGCTCTGAGGAAGGAAGAGGCAGCTGAGGCAGCAGCACGTCCTGTGGAGCTGGAGCCCTGACCAAGGACAGGCCCCAGGGCTGCCTGGAATGGGATAATGGGATAATGGGATAATGGGATAATGGGATGGGATGGGATGGGATGGGATGGGATGGGATGGGATGGGATGGGATAATGGGATGGGATGGGATAATGGGATGGGATGGGATGGGATAGGAGGAAAGGCCAGGGCTGTGCCACAGCACCCACTGTGTCTGTCCCTGGGCACAGAGGGGTGCAGCCCTTCCCCACGAGCCCTCCCTGCCCTCCCAGTGGCCACAGCAAGCCCAGCACGCTGCTCCTGGCTGGGCTTGCTGTGCAGGGACAGACACAGCTCAGGACTGCAGCTGAGGGCAGGGAAAGCTGAGCCCTGCAGGGCCAGTGCAGGCTGCAGGCAGGAGAAAGAAAAGCTCTGCAGCTCAGCTGTGGACAACACCACAGATGATAGAGGTGAAAGGAAGAGCAGAGATGCTTTTATGAGATCAAAAGAATAAGAGGAGTACATGTAGAGGTTCATCTCTGATGGAGCTGATGGAGAGAGTGGGAACAGGAACCTGAAACACTGAGAAGGGCTGGAGGAGGTGAACAAACTTCACTTGCTAGGAAGGAGGGATGGAGGAAGAACAAGGGGTATGAAAGAATAAAAAGAACAAATCAAACATTAAGAAAACTCCTGAGGTGTATTTTTTATGGACTGAAATGGGTGTGTAGCAGCAAAAAGACGTGCCTGTGGCAATCAAAGGAAGCAGTGACAGAGCCCTGGAAAAGAGGTTTTGTCTCTAGAATGGAGAGTGCAGAATGATCCAATCGTTCAGAAATTGTGCAGGGTAAGGGAAAAACTGGGTCACAGTAAGAAAAACTTCATGGAAAAGTAACAAAAATCTAATAAATGTACTTGCTTCTTATATCACCTTGTTTATTTTGTTCAATGCAAACCTCAGGACAGCACATGGAGACACAAATAAATCCATGTGTAATGTGGCGAGAACAAGTGAGACTAATGCTTGAAATTTCTGCCAGTATTTATAGGCTGCTGTTTATATTGCAAAGCAAAGCAAGTTCTATATTGAACAAACATTGCATTTTCCATCTTCCTTTAACAGGAGTTAATTTTACTTTTAAATTTTAATTAGTTTCATGCAGGGGGCTGGCAGTCCCAAGGCAGAGGCACCACAACTTGCAGGTTATTTGTCATCACAATTTCAGGACTGTTAGAAGAGGTGTAAGCTACAACCCAGGGACTGGATGACTAAAATAGTGTCAGCAGTTGGGCTGGGCACACAGTTGTTTGTATTTGCATGTGCTGGTGTCCAGGAGTTTATAAAACCAGGTGCCCAGTGCTGCCAGTGCCTGCCTGACACTGGTTCCCAGGTTTGCCATGGACAGACACTCTGACATCCCACAGCTCTCACCTACATGCTTCTCAAGAGACGGCTTTGAAACCTTGTATTTACTTTAGGCTAATTTAAATAAAGGTTGAGATTTAAGCCACGTTCTGACAGTGAACCTTCAACTGCACAGTGAAGGCACAGCAAGAAAACCCCTCCAGGCTGTGAGCACCACTGCTGGGCAGGCAGGGGGATGGCCAGGGAGGAAATCAGTTCAATATTCCAGCATCTCTCCTGCTAAATTCTGTGCAATTCCAACCCAGACTGAAATCCAGCCTGTTTCACCCTGCTTTCCTACCAGGCTACCTCCCTGCATTCTGTTATACTGGAATGTTTTAAAGCTGACACGGTACAGGAAAAACTAATGAAATCTATTAGACTTCCAATACAAAAGAGAAGAGATTTCTAAGAAATACTGCGCAAAAAAGGGGCAGATTAAAAAATGGAAGCAGCAGAGAACAGCAACTATGTGCCACAAAAAGATAAACACAAAAAGCTCTGCTCTCTTATAAGACACCCACAGTCTCCATCTGTCATCCCAACCCTTCCTCTCCCAACTGTTCTTAAATTAAATGAATGCTTCTAATGGGCGATTTTCTCATGAAAGCATATGAGAATTCATCCAAAGACAAATTAAAACAATGCTGTGGAATCAAGCAATTCACCTCTTTCACAGGCTTCCTGGCTTCAATGGTTGCATTTCCAATAGAAAAAAACAACAATAAAACACCCAAATAAAGAAAAACTGGCAAAAGAACAAACCTGGCATTGACCACAGCCAATGCAAACGCAGGTCAGTCTCTGCAATCATTCTCACAGTCCTACAGCTGAGACCAAAGGTTATTTTCCTCTGTTAATGACTCCTGTACACATCAGATTTACTGGTTCTGTCCTTTGTGGGCCCTGCAGCCCAAACACCTCCCAAGGGACCAGCAGTGTTAAAACTATATATTATGCTTTTCTTAATGTAAATAAGCCTAGCTTGGGCTACTGTGTCTAAAGTGGCTTTAAAATGTATTTTCCTACTTATTGCTTTTGGCATCCTGCATAGCATCCCATCCATGCTGGACATGAATTAACATGTTCAGATTTTCCATTCTCACTTTGGTTTCTGGTCACCTGAATTTTGAGGTTACTGCTTAGTAACAGAATTCTTGTGTATTTAGGGTGAATGCATTTAATTTCTGTCACTTGAAGCCTCGATGGATGTATTAGCAAAATTGCAATGAAACGTTTCTATTAAGCTTGGGTCTGCAGGAGGACACTTGAAAAGGAACCAGATGTTAAATTCAGAGCCCATCAGCTGCCAGTGCCTCTTCAGAGCAGGTCTTGGCTGGCTCTGTATTTCACTGTTTGCTCTCTGCATTCACCCCAGGCAGTCTGACACCAAATGGTTTGGGTATTTCAGTTTTCTTAGCTAAGAGTCCCACTAAATTTAGATCTAGCAGCAGAAAGGAACTAAAAGGAGACGAGCCACCCCTGGGGCCCCAGAGAAGCTCCTGGTGCCAGAACAGGCTGAGGTGGCAGCACCTGGCATGGGGCAGGTGGGTTTGGGCACTGCTCCTCCAGGCTGTGCTGCCCCTGGGGACAGTGTCAGCAGCTCCTGGGCCATGCCCAGGGTGCCCCTGCTGCCCCCAGGGACACTGCACGGCTGGTGGGCAGCCAGGGGCTCCCTCTGCTCCAGGCTGTTCTGCTGCTGCAGGTGCTGCATTCCAGACCACAGTGACACCCTGCCAGACCCCTTGGGTTCCCTCTCCGTCTGCTTTAATCCTTCGTGCTCCCTCCCTGCTCTCTGGCTGTCTTTGCATGATTCCTGCCCTCACCCTGTTCATTACCAAAGTCACTGGGACTGCTGCAGCTCCACAGAAAGTACCTGACCCTCCCCAGACCCCCTGCTCTCTGTGATTCCTGCCTGTGCTCTTTCACAGCTCCTCTTGCTGAAGTCCCTCACTGCTGCACTTAACCACAGTGAGTGACAGAAATCCAATGCTGACCACTTCATTATGTCCCGACCTTGTCCCCTGGCCTCCTGCCCCTCCATCTCTCTTGGGCAGCTTGCCCTGTGTCGTGAGTCCTTGTTAAAGGTCAGGACCCCAAACCATCAGCACTGCTCGTGTTGTTTCACTGTATCACCAGAGAAATCAGGGCTGTCGGATCTCATTAGAGAGCTCTTGGGGTGAGAGGCTGCTGCAGAGCTCAGCCTGCCCAGAGCCCAGACAGCACACTGGGGATCAGCCCCAGGGACAGGACCCACACTGGGACAGAACCCACACTGGGACAGAACCCACACCGGGACAGAACCCACACTGGGATATAACCCACACCGGGATATAACCCACACTGGGACAGAACCCACACCGGGATATAACCCACCCTGGGATAGAACCCACACTGGGATACAAACCACACTGGGACAGAACCCACACTGGGACAGAACCCACACCGGGATATAACCCACACCGGGATATAACCCACACTGGGACAGAACCCACACCGGGATATAACCCACCCTGGGATAGAACCCACACTGGGACAGAACCCACACTGGGACAGAACCCACACTGGGATATAACCCACACTGGGATATAACCCACACTGGGACAGAACCCACACTGGGACAGAACCCACACCGGGATATAACCCACACTGGGATATAACCCACACTGGGACAGAACCCACACCGGGATATAACCCACACTGGGACAGAACCCACACCGGGATATAAACCACACTGGGACAGAACCCACACTGGGATATAACCCACACTGGGACAGAACCCACACTGGGACAGAACCCACACCGGGATATAACCCACACTGGGATAGAACCCACACTGGGGATCAGCCCCAGGGACAGGACCCACACTGGGACAGAACCCACACTGGGACAGAACCCACACTGGGATATAACCCACACTGGGATAGAACCCACACTGGGATAGAACCCATATTGGGATACAAACCACACTGGGATACAAACCACACTGGGATATCATCCACACTGGGATTCTATTCCAGCATCCACCTCTCACCATCACTCCCACCCTTATTGGCGTGGCTACTGAGGGCCCTGCACGAGAAAGGAAATCCTCTTAAACAAACACTCAGCAGGAGTAAGACTCTGCTTTCCCACGAAGGGGCACTGGCCATGGCCACAGGGAGGGCAGGCAGGTGGGCACACGGGCTCACCTGCAGCCCCAGGTCACAGCTCAGCCCTGCCTGGTTCCAGCCAGCCCAGTCAGATGGAGAAGGGTGCAGCATCCTCCCAACGTGCCCCAAAAGCTGGGAGCTGTCCCCACCCTGCAGCGGGCAGGTGATGCTGCTTCCTGGGGGTGGAAGCTGAATCATTCACAGCTTTAGAAAAACTTCTTTGAATTGTAACTCTTATCAGCTGCTTCTCCAACGTGAGTATTAAAACAAAGACCCTTTCCCTCATGGATTACACCCCAGTTTTCAGTCAGTCATGGCAGTGCACTAAGGGATTTCCAGAGGAGGTTGTCAGGTGGCTTGGGTGGTAAATAACATCATGCTCCACATCTGAACTGAGATTTCAAAAGAAAGTTTCGGTGTGGCTGCTTCAGCATGGCTGTGTGCAGAATTGGTAATTTCCCCAGTGCACAATGCAGAAAATGATGCAAACCCATTACACGAATTCTGAAGACAAAGAGAAATCTCTGCTGCCTAAATGAGAATAAATCAAAAAGTAAACACTGAGGCTAACAAGAACCACAGGAATAACCTTGAGAACCAAATCCCATCTAGGACAAATCCCTGTACAACACGGCAGGACAGAAGAGGCAGCACGCTAAACTCACCAAACACAGATATTTCACTTAAATGAGAGTTTTGTAACAATTCTCTTTTGGGCCATATGAGCATTACAGGGTGACACCTCATGATTTCTCTAGAAGCATTTATAGTATTTCAGCATTCCCTGCCTGAAAAATTCCTTCTTATCAGAAAATGATGTTCCTCCTCCCCAGGACAAGTTGTGCACAGGGAGGTGCTGCTAAAACCGGCAGCCCAGGGATGGACAGGGAGTGACTGTGTGAGAAAAAAGGGGCTAAAGGAATCTCCAGGGCAGCCAAGCCTGGAGGCAAGGTTTGGATGAGTTTTTGTACCACCTTCTTGGGGGTTTTGTTATTAAATTTAATGCCTAGAAAGAGGATAAAGTTAGATGTTGTACAGTGAGAGGATTATCTTTGTATGGCAGACTGGGAAAGGCACGGCTCACATGCAGTCCACAGCCGAATTTTGAAAAATCCTTCTTCAAAAAAAAGCACAAAAAGAGAAAAAACTATGAAATCCTCAACTGGATGGAAAAAAAGAGAAGATCTTAGCAAGTCTAAGAGGCAGCCCTAAAACCAAAGCACGTAGACTTGATATAACTTGTTAGAGTGGCAGGAGAAGGCAGTATCTGCACGGGAACAGCAAAGTTACACAAGAGGAGGATTTACCAGGAGCTCAAAAACCTGAGAATATGGTCCAGATTAAAGGGAACTCGACACCTGCTTTGCCCAGTTCTGAGCCAGGCAGGTGCAGCTGCATTTTTAGGAGTGTAGAAGAGGCTCTGACACACACGAGAGGTGCCACAGGGAAGAGCCTTGACCAAAACCAGCGACGTTCTACTCCAGATTCTCAGGCAACTGGGAATGAGAGGATAAGGTTACCACACGTGTTAAAAAGCCAGATCTGCTTTCTTCTAGGTCACTAATTCTGATATTTTTGCATCCATTTGGGTCAGCAGGGTCATAAAATATGACCTTTCCATTTTGCAAAGTTTCTTCTAAATCATTCTCTAAGAGCTCCTTTAATGTGTTCTTACCCACAGCAGAGGGGCTGGCTCAGCTGGGCTCCTTTTCCATTCCATGCACAGACATTTACTGTGAGGGCCTGTGATGTTCAGTACAGGAAGAAGAGCCAAATTAAGCTAAAGTGTATTTTAATTTAATACAATTTTTGCTAATACTGAAAATAGACATATATGCGACATTGTTTAACATTTCAGTATTTGCCTAATTAGAATGAGCAGTTCCAAGTCTCTCTTGGTGAGGTGAATGGTTCCCTGGGGGGCTCCAAAAGGGGTCTCTGCCCAACGTGGGTGGTTCCCAAAGCTCCTTCTCTGTGCAGCTGCACAGGATTTGCTGCTCGGCTTCAGCACTGCAACTATCTGTCAAGTCCAAAGCAGAAACAGAGTTTGAAAGGCAAACATGATCTGTGATCAATACCCTAACAAATCCAATGGAAGCCCCAGCTCCCAAAGGGTTAATCCAGAGAAGAAAAGGCATCCTGCACGTTTAGTGAGCTAATGTGTTTATTGACTGGAGGCCTTTGAGTCTTCAACGGGAACAGCTCCGATAAGTGACGGCAAGTTGGAGTCGGAAACCCGGGGCTGGGTGGAACAGGGTCACCTTTTCCTGGTGGCTTTCAGGTCCTGGGGGCCATCCCCAGGTGTCCTTTGGCGGGGTCTGCACCTGGCAGGGGTCTGTCCCCCTGTGAGAGGGATGCTCCCACAGCACGGTGTGCAGGCTGGCTGCTGTGGGCACACACAGAGCAGTGACAGGCCATTGTCCCCCCCTGCAGCCCCTCACCTTCAGCCTGTGTGAGCCTGGGGTGTGCTGCAGTCCTGCCAAAATCCTGCCCAGCTCCTGGCTGGACACTCCTGCTCTGCACGGGGACGTTCCCAAATGTGCAGAGATCCCTGCTGGGAGCTGGCTCTGCTCAGTGCCTGCCCTGCAGCTGTCCCCTTGTCCCACAGTGGCTGCACAGTGCTGGCTACCAGAGCTGCCCACTGCCAGCCTGTGCTGGGAGCTGCACTGGCCCAGCCGGACCCTGTGTCACCCAGGGCAGGGGCAGTGTCTGCCTGTGACAGGGGTGAGCCAGCACTGTCCCCAGACTGCTGCAGGGAGGAGACAATGCCCCAAGGCTGGGATGGACAGGGACAGCCCAGGAGCTGATGGAAGTGGCTGACTGCAGCTGGAGCTGGGCTTTCCCCCGGGATGAACGCCCAGGATGGATCCCCAGCCTCAGGCTCAGCCCCTGATCCACTCAGGGACCACTCTGGGCTGCCCTTGCCAGCCTGAGCACAAACCCCTGGTGACCCCACCATGGCCTGCTGGGGACTGCAAAGGTGTAGCAAGGGGATATTCCTTAAGGATTTCTGCTGTACTGGAAAAAGATCGTAACCAAACAATATACATCCCATTTCCACATTAGTTAAGAGATTGTAAGAAGATAAATTACATTTAAGGTCCGTCTAGCCAATGTCCTGTCAACAACAGGGACCAGTAAGAGTCCTGCAGGCAGGAGCGTGGAATCCCAGCAGACAGTGCTGCTATCACCACCAGCTCCAGATTAAAGGACTTTCTGAACTACAAGGATGTCCCACTTCTCAGCAGCCCTCAGCGGGTGTTTCTCCCAGGAAGATGTTCAGCTGTTCCTGCACACAGGGATCATCAAGAGACGATCAGGAAACAAATAAATGCCCTGGAAAACTGCTCCCTCCGGGTCTGGCAGTGTGGTCGGGAATACCTGTGAAGAGGCAGGTGAGGAGCAGCACGGCGGCCGCAGGTGAATTCTGGCACTGCTCCCAGTGAACAGCCTGAACCAGAAATGTAGAACGTGCTGCCCGGGAGCCCCAGACCCGCAGGAATATTGGATATTCCCCTCTGCAGAATGGCAGCGCGGGGCAGGGAGGGGACAGCGATGGGAGCCGGCACTGGGCGGGTTTGGGGCGGGTTTGGGGCGGGTTTGGGGCGGGTTTGGGGCGCTCAGCGCCCGCACTCCGGGCTGGGATGTTCCACGGGCCGGCCGGGACAGGCGGACACGGATCCTGCTCGCAGCTTCTCCTCGCCTTCATTTGCATATTCAAGGATCGCCGATGTCTGGCTGTCAGAGATGGTGACAGTTGGGGGGGTTTTTTAGCTTTATCAAGGGGGATTATTTTTAACCCAAATTATTTTGCATTGTAAATGTTTAAATCCACATCAAATCCAGATTAATGCATAAAATAGTCCAAGAGGGTATTTACTGGGGGGAAAAAATAACAATAAACCAAATTATTATGGCCAGCTTCCATCTGAAGTGTTTTAAAAAGGGGAAAGTCAGAAATTTTGGCTAAAATATCACTTCAAGGAGAAGATTGAAATAAACCTCTCTGCAAAACGGCACGAGTTTACATACGAACTGGAACCCTCGGTACTTTTTCACAACATGACTGGAATTAATAATGCAGATAAATCCTAAATAAATCAGGATTAGTGTTAACTACGTCTTGAGGTTTAATACGCTGTAGGAAAATGAAAGGGGGCCGGCGGGGGAGGAAGGAGCTTTGCCGGGAGCGGAGCGGGGCGATCGCGGGGCTGCGGGTCACGGCAGCGCCGGGAGGGGCCGGGACAGCCCGGATCTGCTTTCAGCAGGGCAGCCGGATTGCGCTATTTCACCGTCTTATCGGCAAAAAGATTAAATTTCCCTTGGCGGTTAAAGAGCTCAGCTCCGCTCTGAAGGAAAATATAAATAAAGCTGCCAACGGGATCGCCCGAGAAAAACCTGCGGCAGCGCCTCGGGGCTGGGGAGCCGCTTCCCCGCGGGGCCAGGCTGTCCCCAGCCCTGTCCCCAGCCCTGTCCCTGTCCCCAGCCCTGTCCCGTGTCCCCAGCCCTGTCCCCAGCCCTGTCCCTGTCCCCAGCCCTGTCCCGTCCCATCCTCTCCTCCTCCTGCCCCGCACGGAGCCGGGGCTGATGAACCCCTCGCTCTCTGATATAAGACAGTTAAAATATTTTCATTTGTTCTCAAAACCCCAGAGGAGCAGGAAAGTGCATTTTGTGCTCACTTTGTGACCCGGCAGCTCGCTGTGGCTCTGCTGTGCTCGTGTCCCTGCGCCCCTGGGCGAGGACAGCAGCTCAGGGCTGCCCTGCCTCTCCCCGCAGTGGGACTGCGCTGGAAACTCGCAGAAACGTGCGGCATTCTAAGAAATCTCATGTCCCATCTGTTTCCTGTTCCTCTTTCAGCACTTCCCCAGTGCTCACAGCACATCTGGGGCTCAGAGAGCTGAGGGCCAGGTTCTCACTGCTCTTGTGGCACAGCAGCACCTGTGCCAACGGCAATAACCCAACACAGCACCTCATCCCACAGGACAGCCCTGGCAACAACCCATCCCACAGCACAGGAACAACCCATCCCAATAGCACAGGAACAACCCATCCCAACAGCACAGCAACAACCCATCCCACAGGACAGCAACAACCCATCCCAACAGCACAGCAACAACCCATCCCAACAGCACAGCAACAACCCATCCCAACAGCACAGCAATAACCCATCCCACAGGACAGCAACAACCCATCCCAACAGCACAGCAATAACCCATCCCACAGGACAGCAACAACCCATCCCAACAGCACAGCAACAACCCATCCCACAGGACAGGAACAACCCATCCCACAGGACAGCAACAACCCATCCCAACAGCACAGGAACAACCCATCCCACAGGACAGCAACAACCCATCCCACAGGACAGGAACAACCCATCCCACAGGACAGCAACAACCCATCCCACAGGACAGCAACAACCCATCCCACAGCACAGGAACAACCCATCCCACAGCACAGCAACAACCCATCCCAACAGCACAGCAACAACCCATCCCACAGGACAGGAACAACCCATCCCACAGGACAGCAACAACCCATCCCAACAGCACAGGAACAACCCATCCCACAGGACAGCAACAACCCATCCCAACAGCACAGGAACAACCCATCCCAACAGCACAGCAACAACCCATCCCAACAGCACAGCAACAACCCATCCCACAGGACAGCAACAACCCATCCCAACAGCACAGGAACAACCCATCCCAACAGCACAGCAACAACCCATCCCAACAGCACAGCAACAACCCATCCCACAGGACAGGAACAACCCATCCCAACAGCACAGCAACAACCCATCCCACAGCACAGGAACAACCCATCCCACAGGACAGCAACAACCCATCCCAACAGCACAGCAACAACCCATCCCAACAGCACAGGAACAACCCATCCCACAGGACAGGAACAACCCATCCCACAGGACAGGAACAACCCATCCCACAGGACAGCAACAACCCATCCCAACAGCACAGCAACAACCCATCCCACAGGACAGGAACAACCCATCCCAACAGCACAGCAACAACCCATCCCACAGGACAGCAACAACCCATCCCAACAGCACAGCAACAACCCATCCCACAGGACAGGAACAACCCATCCCACAGCACAGGAACAACCCATCCCACAGGACAGGAACAACCCATCCCACAGCACAGCAACAACCCATCCCAACAGCACAGCAACAACCCATCCCAACAGCACAGGAACAACCCATCCCAACAGCACAGCAACAACCCATCCCACAGGACAGCAACAACCCATCCCAACAGCACAGGAACAACCCATCCCACAGGACAGGAACAACCCATCCCACAGGACAGGAACAACCCATCCCACAGGACAGCAACAACCCATCCCACAGGACAGCAACAACCCATCCCACAGCACAGCAACAACCCATCCCACAGGACAGGAACAACCCATCCCAACAGCACAGCAACAACCCATCCCACAGCACAGGAACAACCCATCCCACAGGACAGGAACAACCCATCCCACAGGACAGCAACAACCCATCCCAACAGCACAGCAACAACCCATCCCAACAGCACAGGAACAACCCATCCCACAGCACAGCAACAACCCATCCCAACAGCACAGCAACAACCCATCCCAACAGCACAGGAACAACCCATCCCACAGGACAGCAACAACCCATCCCACAGCACAGGAACAACCCATCCCACAGGACAGCAACAACCCATCCCAACACAGCACAGCAACAACCCATCCCAACAGCACAGGAACAACCCATCCCACAGGACAGGAACAACCCATCCCACAGGACAGGAACAACCCATCCCAACAGCACAGCAACAACCCATCCCACAGGACAGCAACAACCCATCCCACAGGACAGCAACAACCCATCCCAACAGCACAGCAACAACCCATCCCACAGGACAGGAACAACCCATCCCACAGCACAGCAACAACCCATCCCAACAGCACACCCATCCCACAGCACACCCATCCCACAGGACAGGAACAACCCATCCCAACAGCACAGGAACAACCCATCCCACAGCACACCCATCCCACAGCACACCCATCCCACAGGACACTCCTTGCCACTGCTGCCAGCTCAGGCCTGTGTGTGTGCCACCAACCTCAACACAATCCCACCTCTGCCCAAAGCAGCCAGTTGCCAGACTTTAATGATAACGTGTTGTTTTTATGTGGAATATTTACCTATGATTAAACATTGACCAGTAAGCAAACAGAGGAGGTTTTCAATAATTTTTCAATGTTTAAGAGCTGTAAATGACCCTGTTTATATGACATAAAGCAAAGTGCCAGCAGTCAGTAGTGCTGGAGCTGATGTTAGTTGTTGGGGTTCCAAACAACAGCTCTTGTAAGGCTGAGTCTGTGTCTCTCCACAAGAACAGCCCTGCAGGTCTGCTCCTAGGTGAGAGACTTGCAGTGATCCTTGTGACACCCCTCAGGTCCCTCTGATCCACACACCTCCTCAGTGCCACGGCAAACTTCAAAGAAAGTCAGAAAGAAAATGAACCCCAAGCCTGCCTTTTCTTTAAGGGAACTTCGGTGAAGGTCTGAGGAGATAAAGATGAGATGCACAAGTGTAAGAAGTCCTGAGATAGCTCTGATAGCTCCAGCTGCCACAGAGATGGCACTGACATCACACAGGAGATCAGAGTGCTCCCCCAGGAGCAGCCACAGTGGGATGAGCCCCCACACAGCCCAGGTGAGCTGCAGGCTGGTCAGGGACCAACCCAAAGGATGCTGCCAGCAGCTGCAGCTCCTGCACAGCCCAGAGCAGGACAGGCCAAGGGGCTCAGGCTGCTCCCCAGTGGGGGCAGGTGGTGCCCAGTGTGTAATGCTGACACCCTCAGTTCCACCCCACCAGCCCATCCACCAGCCAAACCCCTTCCTGGGGCTGGTACCAGCATTTCAGCCAGCACCCCAGCACGGGGCTGGGCTGGAGCAACAAACCCAGGGCCAGCAAAGCCCAGATCAGAGCAGGGGCTGGGGCAGGGCCCTGGCACTGCTGCTCTGAGCCAGGCAGGGGTCTGTGCCCTGCCCTGTGCCCTCAGAGCTGCTGTGCCCAGCCTGGGCCACCAGCCCAGCTCAGCCTCCGCAGCTGCAGGGCAGTGTTCTGGAGCTCTGACCAGGATCCTCAATGTCCAGAAACCACTGGGTATTCACAGAGCACAGGAGCTGCTTTTACAGTGTCGTGTTTAAATGTTTGGGTTTTGCTTTCAGCCGTTTCCAGTAGAAGAAAAAGGAAAAAAAAGTCCCAAAGGGAGAGGACTGAGAAAGGTCACAGAGAAATGGATGTGACTTGTGCTGTGCCCACTGCCATAATGGGGCCATGGAGCATTGGCCCCTCATCCCCCTGAGCAAACCCTGAGTGGATTAAATGCACAAAGAGACAACACTGGCTGTGCTCTTTAAAAAACCCACATAGTTCTATTCCCATGTGAAAGGAGTAAATCTCCCAGCCCTAAAGACACCTGTGTGGAACAGAACAAATAACCTGAAAACTCCCTGTAAAACCAGCCAAGATCTAAGGACGATTCATTCAGTGCCCCAAAAACTGCAAATTTCTCTTCACAAGGAAGTTTATACATCTCTTCTAAAAGAGGATATGAAAGCAGCTATAAAAAACAGGAATCAAAGTACAACAAATTAAACAAGGAAACATCTGTGACAATCAGTATGAGCCAAAGCTGATGGGTGTGAACAACTTGTAAGAAGAGCCAGCTGTGTCAAGCACTACCCACAGAACCCTCACAAACAATCAGCCTGAGAGCTCTGAAGTCCACCTTTGATACGATAAATTCGAATAATTGATTATTATGTGCAATAATTAACTGTTACTAAACAGAGAAGGGAGGAATGTCAATAACTGTGGAGTAAAACATTTCTGGTGCACATTTGTAATCAAAGTGGTTGATGTAAATATATAATCAAGGTCATGTAACAGTAAAGGTGTAGGTTAAGTAGCATTTTTTAAATATAAAGATTTTAAAATCACTAATTCTGAACACTTGTACCTAATAATTTTAAAAGAATCGTTTGGAAACTCTTCAAAAGCTTCTGGCTAATCCTTAATATGTCTGAGAAACAGGAAAGTCTCTGCAAGGCTTGGGAGGAACTTGGTGGCAGGTTTTTTAGAAGTGCACAGGGTTAACAGAGTGTGCAATGGCAGGCAGCACTGGGCAGGTGCCAGCAAAGAGAAGGATGGACACACACTTCACGTGATGGCATTGCACTGCAAGTGACCACTGCACTTCACTTCCTCAGCAGCTTTCACTGTGGACTCTCAGATCAGCCAGTCTCACCTCTGGCACTGCTGCAAACCTGTGCCAGGCCCCATTTCCCAAAGGAGAGCTCTGAGAAAAGCTCCCAGCCCTCCACTCAGAGCTGGAGAACCAAACCCTTCCTGGGATGGTACTGGCAACAGCTTTGGCCTGCTAAACCTGCTAAAAGGTTTCTAAACAAAGGGGTACAAGATGTTACACCAGCTGGCAGAATTCAGGAACTGAAATGGCAGCAAAGCTGCTGATATACAGAGAATTGGGAAAAGAAATATTCAGTAAATTCATATACAAGTGACTCTACAGCCACCTGTCATAGGAGAGGAGGGACATGTAAAGGAACACAGAAAGTTTGTTTTCTTGTGGCATTTACAATGCAGTATTTAATTTGAAATGATCCTTTCCTGTGCACACTGATCATGAGGATGTGATCTTCCTCTTCCTCATCTCCTTACCTCTGTGTTTTTTCTATCATCAGTTTTATTTGGCCTTAAACTAGACAGTAGTATTTATGGAATAAATGTCAAGTTTTCTCATGAGCTTAGTGGCAAGCACCATGACAACCATGTCCTGGTGCAGATGCTATTGACATTAAAGTAGGATGTAGTATAGTAATCATAATAATAATGATGATGATGATGATGTCAAGGCCCTCAAGTGAGGTCTCTGTCATTGCAAACCATAACTTACAAGTGCACACCAATGTTACACCCCTGCAAGGCACAGTGCTCTTGCTGGGGTTGGGCAATTAAAACCAATCATGTGGTCAGTCCCAGGAAAAAATTCACTGGCAATCACAAACTATCATTATCCAGTGTATCCCTACCATACCCCTGGATGCAGACACTGCACACCCTGGTATTTCACAGGGAGGGCATGGAGAAACCAGGGCAAGGCTTGGTGCGCCTTTCTTCCTAAAGAGATTAAACCAACACTGATGTTCTTGGTCCTGGCTGATTAATCTGAGCAATTTTAATAAAAGAAACAGCACCAAATAAAATAAAGAGTAAAGAATCCTTTCCCTCTGCCTCACATCATGTGGCTGCATCCTCCATATGGCCAGAAGGAAAAGCCATCTCCCATTTGCCCACCAAACCACATATTTAATCCATGTGCTTATGTCAAACTTAATTACAGCACATTTGGCATAAAATAACAATCCACATCCTTGGAGAGGGGAACTTAAGTAGTTAATATGTGTGATTGAATGAAAGTGCTTTGCTGAATGTTTATGAGAAACTCAAGACAGCCAAATGTGGTGATGGTTTAACCATTTAAACTCCAGCTCTCCTGCCCTGCCCTGGAGCCCCTGGTGCCCATCTGGCACCTGCCAGGACAAGTGCCCTGCACACACCTGGCCAAGCCTTATTCTGCAAACTCAACAGCCCCTGGCAACCCACCTGCTGCTCTGAGAGACAACTGTCCTGACAATCTTCCTGACCTTTTCCCTCATTGTGTGCCTTAAAAAGATCTTGGTGCTTCTTTCTTATTTTCATGCCAGTTTGCAGAACTCACAGGTATCCAAAATGCAATTTTCCTGTCTCTGTATCCTTCAGAACCTCTAAAGAAGCAGCCCTACAACCTGGTGAGTGGTTGTGGACTCATGCTCAGTCTGAGATTTCCTGGGGAGGTAAGGACAGAATGAAGGACAATGCAGAGGGGCTTCAGGTCCCACAGCTGGCACAGCTGTGCAGCAAGGCTGGCTTTGGGATCACTGTGAGCCAGAGAGCCCCTGGCCCCTGGGCAATGTGCAGCCTGGAGCCTGGGAATGCTGCTCATGGGACCCTGGCCCAGCACAGGTGGGGATGGGCCAGGCAGGCTCAGAGCACTGGGCAGGCTGGAGGGGACACAGGGACAGCAGGAAAGGGGATGGAGGCAGGTCCTGGAGGGTGTGCACCCACCTTCCCTGCAATCAGCCTCAACGGGAGAGGCTGCCCTGGAGAGGGCCCTGGGCAGCTCCATTTGTGCTGGCCTTGCTTCCAGCAGGGACTGGACAAGGTGACCTCCAAAGGTGGCTCCCCACTGGAATTGACCAGCAGGGCAGGGGGTCACTGAGCATCGTGAGCAGCGCTGGCTGCAGGCAGGGCAGGGCAGGGCAGGGCAGGGCAGGGCAGGGCAGGGCAGCAGTGAAACGTGCTCAGCACTGACCTTGCTGCAAGGAGCAGGAACAAAGAGCAAACTGCTGAATGTGAGCCTGGTAATGGCCTGCTCCTGCTCCCTCACAATGCACGTGGAAAATCTCCATTAACTTCAGTGACACGGCACCAGGCTCTCAAAGAGCAGGCACCACAGTGCATGACACTGTCAGAAAACAGAGGAGGAAAGAAGGAAAAATTTAAGTTTCGCTTTCATCATGCTGAGGATGAGTCCACTGCTGAAATTCTGCTGTTCTCTCTTTCAAACATGAACATAAATATTTTGCACCAAACACAGAGGAGTGGCTGGAATTAACGGACTCAGTTTCTTTAAAATGATGGCATGGCTTTCTTCTTGCCAGAGATTAATGCTTGATGCTTTATCACTGTGAGTCCTTCACCCTGCCCTGGATATAAAACCAGTGGTGATAGCCCAAAAACCATCACATGCAAAATCCTACAGAATGCCTGCTGTACGCTGATGTCACTGGCTTTTACATCACCACCACTACCCTGCCTCTGCTAGCACAAAATAAAGTTAGTTTGCACACTGAAGGAGAATATTTATATGTAGAAGATACACATACAGAGGACAAACAGGTGATGGAGCCTTTGATAAGTAAATGTATATAATCAAACCATACATTCCCACGTCTAGAAAAAAGCACATGTTGAAGAAATTACAGTTTCTAACAAACTGTGCTTTTAGTCAGGGTGGCCAAAACACTGCCCAGACTAACATATAAATTGTATTTGTGGGTATGGGGAAGGTTATGAGAAGAAATTAGTGAGATTCATCAAACAGCTCTGGGGCAGAGCTGTCTGCAGCCTGGAGCTGCTGCCCACTGCTGCCACTTGTTCTGTTTGCTGTGGCATTTTGGGGGGTTGAAGGAGGGACACAAACCGAGCCCCCGCGAGCTGGGGTCCAGCAGTGCCCCAGCCCCAGGCTCCCAGGAGCAGTGCCCAGCTCCCTGCAGGTGCCCGTGGGGGATGGAGCCCATCCACAGCAGGAGCTGCTCTGGCCGTGCCCACCGTCCCTGCTGGCACAGGCGTGTGCCCCCTGCCCTGGGCTGGGCTCAGCTCCCCTTCCCACGTCTGCCTGACAGCCCTGGCTGCTCGCAGGGACCCGGGATTCCAGGCACAGCTTTCCCATGCCATGGTCCCCCAGAATAGCTCTGCTCCCTGTATTTTTAGCAAGGCTCCAATGGGCCGAGATGTTTGATTTTCCACTGTTTCCCCGGGCCAGCCCCGGCCCGTTTGTGCAGAGCCTGGTGCTGGGGCACAGAGCTGGAGACGGTGGCTGGGGCAGCCAGAGCTGCTTTGCATACTTGGACTTGTACAAAGCTGATTTTCTGAGAGAGAGAGAGAAAGACGGAGAAAGGGGTTTCTGTAAGTAGCGGAGACAATGAGAACAAGGCAGGCACTATGCCAAGCACGGGAGGACTGCCAAAACACATATCATTAGCTTGGGCCAGCTATAAGCAAGGAAATGAGAAACATATGTTGGAGAGCAAGGTTAGGAGCGAGGGACTATGGGTCAGTGACAGTCGTCCGAAAACTTTTCCCTTGTTCTTCAGCTGTGGCCCGCCGGTGTCAGATGTCACTCCCACAGCCTCCATTTCTCATGACGGCCAGGCTTATTTTGGCCTGCTTGGGTTTTGGTGTGTTTTTTTCTTTCTCTCCCCTAATGGGAGTTAGTGAGAGGAAGAAGAGAACAGACAAGAAAGGCTTTGCCCTTTTTTTTTCCCACAGTTATGGGAAAATAACCTTGTTTTCTGTGATGCTCTCTAAATCCTCACCCTTTATAAAATAACGGTGTCTCAGGATTTGGATTCTACCTAGCCCTGGTGAAAAGAAAAGGGTGGGTAGTGTATTCTTAAGCAGTTCTTGATGTTCTTTCTTAAATATAATTAGATGCACCTCATTACCTCAAACTAAAGGCCTTTTGTACTTCTTCAGGGCTGTGCTTCCTGAAAGCCAAAGCATGCCATGGCTTGCAGCACCCACTCTTATTTTATAGCATTGAGTGTATTTTTAACATTTTTACCCTTTATCCAGGCTGTTTCCAGATTATTTCATTTCTCCACACCCAGATGATACGTTCCCCACTGACATTTAATAAGAGTTTAAGTTCCTGTTCCCTGTCCCAGCATCATTACGCCCATTTTCCCTTTGATGGACTTGCACTAGAGAGTCTCAAAGAGCATTGCTGCTCCCCTCTCTAGCCTGAAATCTTCCCAGACAGAGAAGGTCCTAATAGGAATCTCAGACACCATCCCAGGGGATTTCTGTTTGACTCTGTTCCAGACTGACCCCAATGGGCCCCTCCACTCCCCCAGCACCACACCAGGGCTGAGCACCTTGTCAGACCTCAGACTGCAAATGTCCAGGAGGTTCCCTTGCTTTGGGGGCTGGAATTGTGCACAGAGAGGAAAGCAAGGCAAGGATGCAGGGAGAAATTCCTCCACCAAAAGCCAAAGCCATTCCTCATGGATGACCCCTGTCCTGATGGGAGATGCAGGATCATGGGTGGGCACGATGGGGTTGGGACTGCACAGTGGCATCCCCAATGCCTAAAATTTGCAATAAATCATTGAATTGTAGTATCTTGAACTGCTTTCCATGCACTACAGCCTGCTCTGGGAGCCAGGCATCCTGGCAAAGGGCTGGGGGAGTGTCACGTTTGGAGGGCAGCAGGTGAGTCCAAGCTGGGGCTGAAAGGAAAGGGGGATGCAGCAAAGGGACCATGCAGGCACAGACCCAGGGGTGAGGGTGGTGGGGATGGCACTGAGCTCCTGCCAGCCAGGGCTGGGGGTCACAGACCTGTCATTCCCAAGCACCTGAACTCCCCAGCACACAGCCTCTGACACTGTTTTCTGTCAGGCAGGAAGTTAAAATGCTTGGAAATATTTCTCCCTGCCTGTTTCTGGAGCCTGGGCTGGGCAGCAGCAACAGCAACAACCCCGAGTCCTTCCTGCCTGTCTCTGCTCTGAAACACACCTGCAGCAGAATGCTGAAGAATTTGCTGTATTAACATACTCTGTAAATTTGATATATTTAATTTTTAATATGCCATTAAAAAAATTTGCTGGCAAATTTGTACTTTTTTTCTAACTAAAGGGGGGAAGCCATGCTGGCTGTCACCTTCCCAACACCTCCTGCTTTTCACATGGCCCTGACTTGTAACACAAGATGATCCAAGATGAAAGGCAAAGTTTAAACTGAAACTGATAACCCAGGATGCTTCAAACTCAGAGTGCCCAACCACCTACACCAGCACAGTGACCCTGGTCACTCCCAGTCACCCCAGCCCAGAAGAAATCACTCATTTATAATTATATGCAATGTTCTAGGGGCCTAAAAGCAACACAGACCATATCTGTGGCACCCAAGATTATTGGGAAGACCCTGGTGTTGCCACGGGCATCCAGACATGACCTGATGGTCCCTGTGTTGTGCAAAACCAGAGTTCTCAGAGATCCAGGTGTTCCTGAGCTGCTGGCTCCTGGTTCCTGGGGGAAGGTTGGTGGAAATCTCCTCTGTCCCAGGGCTGCAGAGATGCAGCCCCTGTGCATGGAGCTCACTGACCTGGCACTCTGCTTGCCAGGGGCCACCAAGAGCCAGGGCATGGCCCAGCTGGGAAAACCAGCCAGGAACAGCAGGGGAGGGAAGGGAGGCACAGCCCAGAGCACTCCTGTCTGTCTGCAGGTGCCTCAATTAGGAAGATGTCAACAACAATACAAAAACGATACAGCTTGATTAAAATTACAGACTCCAGGTAGAAAACATCTGAGCAGAACCAGGAATGTGGACTAAGGAGACCAAGAGAACGTGTGTGGCATTAATTACGGTTAATTTCTGATTTTAGTCTGCGCTGAGAAAGGGTTACACAGAATTCCATCAGCCTCAGGAAGTGAGATTGATGCACAAGGATTTCCATATTTCTTTGGACTTATCCACAGAGCTGGAATCATCTAAAGAAGATAATTTCTTTTCACTTGCATTTTTTTGGTTCATTTTACAGTCACATGCAGTTATTTCTGTAATTAATATGGAGGGGGTGGTAATATTGAATGTATCTTATGAGTATTTTTATCTATTTAATTAGCTCCCCCCCAGCAGACTTGAGGTGACAGTAAAGATGTTTTACTTGGTGCTTGCCATCAGCAGAGAAAGTTTCTTGCTGCTGTCCATCTCAGACACACAGAGGCAGAGAGAGGCAGGAGGGGTTTGTGCTCAGTGTTTGCACCAGGCAGAAACTCAACTGGACAAGTCCTTGAGCAACTCGATCTATCTGTAATTGCCTTGAGCAGAGCCTGGCCAGATGATCCCCAGAGGGCTCTTCCAGCCTAAATGATTCTGTGATTCCCTGGTTTTTATTTTCTGCTTCCCTAGCACGTGTTCCCTCGTGAGAGCAGAGCTGTGCACACTCCCCAGTGATCTCCTGCACCCCACTCTGAACACACTGACAGCAACACCACCAGGTTTTTTCTCCAAATTTATCAGATTTATAAAAAGGGCATAGAAACTCAAAAACCCCCAAATCATTCCTAGCACAGTGATTTTTTATTTGTGTTCAGAGGTCGTCACACTTCAAAAATATTTCCATCTGAATTTGTTTCTCCCTCTAAGCCTGAGAATTCAGACCAAGCTGGTAACTCCAAGGTCCTATGGATACTTTTGAAAGTGGGAGCTATTTTTGTGCATATAAGTAATTCTGTGGGAGTGAATGTATTTGCAGCTTCCAGGCCAGGAAGGATGACCTTTCCAGAACTTGTAAAATCCAATCAAATAAAAATAGATTCAGACTTCCTTAAAATGAAACTGCTCGAAAAAGAAGCCCATGGGCTGAAACACTGCAAGGAAACACAGTGTGCACTCACAAATACACTTAAAAATGAAATTTTAAACTTAGAATGACAGTGTTTGTACCTCTGCCCCTCTCTGTTGTGCACTCACAAATACACTTAAAAATGAAATTTTAAACTTAGAATGACAGTGTTTGTACCTCTGCCCCTCTCTGTTTCTTCACTCCCTGCCATTTCTGTCTCATTCTTATCAGAGCTCTGTCAGCCCCTAAACTGACATTTTCCCATCCTGATGGTTCCCAGGATAGAGCAGACAGAATATTTTTTCAGTGTGCTGATGCAAACAGCAGATCACCCTGCAGAGGAACGTCAAGGACAGTTTGGAGTCCTAATCCCTGACCTGGCTGCCCTTCCCTGACCCTGCACTGGCACAGCACTGGGGAGCTGAGTGCTGAGCTGGGCTCTGTTTGTGCAGGGCTCTGCTCCAGCCCAGCTCACTGCTCCTGCCTCACCCCTGGGCAAGGACAGGACCTGCACTAAGAACCTCTGCCCTCCCTGGGCACTCAGCACAGCCAGGGGGCTGCTCATCCCAGCCCAGGCTCCAGAGCTGGGAAAGACCTGGGATCCAGGCTGAGCTGCTGCAGCTCGGCATGTGCTTTACTCTGACAAACAATCACTTGTTGGGCTGGGACATTTCAGGAGACTCCACTTGCTGTACTTCATTCCAGGAGTGGCTCATCTCCACAGATGCTGCTGTGCCAGAGTCACTCCCCCCAAACTCCCTCAGAGTCTGAAGTGGGAATTGATTCAGTCCAGGAACACTCGACTTTGAGCCCTGCCATCCCCAGCTTCAGCAGGCTGAGGCAGAAAACCTGTAAATCTTAATGGAAGTCACAAGGCTTGTAATTTTTAAACAGCATTTGCTGCTTGTTCTTATATTGTATATTGATATTTTTACTAAGTTTCCGATTAAGGACTCATTAATCACAACCTGAGGATAATTAGTCTGGCTTCTGGAAACTTTTTTGTTTCATTACTTTGTATTTTTAGCACTAAATATTCACCTATACTGTAGCTATCCTAAGATGCTGAGAGAAAACAACACAATTACTGCTCCTGAAATATGAAAACATTCCTGTTTCTAAATCAGTGTTTAAATTCTGAGAGTGCTGTGAAGATACAGCTCGTCCTGAGACAAATAATGACTGTTGTGGAATGACTCATTAAGAAGAGTGGACAGAGGCACCAAATGATGTCACCTTGTGTGAATTTGTCTACTTTCTTCCAAAGCACACAGGCTATTGAGTAGGAAAAAATCACACTAAAGGCACTAGTTCTTCCTGCAGGTTTAAGCCCTTTTGATGAACAGATGTTAGTGGGATGGAAAAGGAAATCAGAAAAAAAAAAAAAAAAACAGTTGGAGAAACCAAAGTACTTTTGGCTGTACTTCTAGAAGGATTACTTCACCAGTTTTGAAAAATTATTGCCACTGTTAGGTATCAGCAGTGACAATTTTTAGCTATTTCTACTAACTGGCACCCTAGGAAGCCAGGTATCATCTCACCTTACTCTGAAGCACATCAACACAGAGCCAGCAGCTGGGTATGGCATGGCAGCTCTTACAAAGTCAACAGCACTTGACTACAAGTTAAAGAGAATCCTAAAAGTTTAAATTCTTGCTTCCACTACCTCTGCCTGTGTAGGAATCAGGTAAGCATCAGCTTCCTGTACAGAGGGATTGACCATGATTATCTGTGAGTCTACAAATGCACAAATCATCTGAAAACTTGACACAAATTCTGAGATTCAGCATTTCATCTGTTCTGCAACTGACCCTCCACAATAAGGAAAACTCAAAGTTAGGCTGACAAGTGGTTTGAAATGATTATTTGTCCACTTTTGTCACTGGTGGCTTTGGCCGTCTATTCTTTGCAAAACAGAGAAAATGAAACCAAACTGCAGCTGCTGGAACAGAGCTTTCCCTCTCATCTCTTCCCAGCCACACTAATCAACATAATTCATGGTAAGAAGGGAGGAAAATGAGCATCCTCGCATGGATATTTCATCAAGATTCTGGAGAGCTTCATAAAGCAGCCTCTTTAAGAAACCATAAAATGAAAGAAGACATATTTCTCGGGTTGTCAGCAGGTAGAGGCACTGGTTTTGTGGTAAGTAATCTCTTTGGGAGGAAGTCTTTGCTCTGATGTCTGCGCTGGATGCCGCGTGGCTCCCGCGGCCGCCCCGCGCGCTGGAGGAGGAGGCACTGATGATATTGCTTCTAACAACCAGACTGAAGTATAGCCCCAGGCCATCTTCCAAAGCCCCCTCCAAACAGCCTCTAATTAATTTTAATCCTGCCACTCCAATGAGTCCCAAGAGTGCAGCAACCAAAACAAAAAAAACCTTCATCAAGTCATTCAGAGGAGCTCTGACGGCATCACGTCACGATTTTAGGGCTCCAAGCAGAAAGCACTATAGAAAGCTTTTAAATGCCATTTTCCTTTGGGTTCTTTATTTTCCGCCCTCAAAACCAGGCAGAGCGTGTTTCTGAGGAGAATGCAGCTCCCATGTGTCTGGCAGAGGGTGGCAGGGCTGGGACAGCCAGCCCTGTCTCGGGGTGCTGTGCCCTGAGCCCCAGCTCCCTGGGGCTCTCTGCAAACAGCCCAGCCCGCCCTGGAGCCTGGGGCACCCACCAGCAGCTGCCTGCAGCTCCCCAGGCTGCTAACTGAAAATAGAAACCCTCCCTCTGCTTTGGTCTAGCTGACCTACTGCTCAAACAGCCTCGTGAATATGAAATTTTGGGGATGCTCTCAAATCGAGCAGTAAAAGTTCTCTCCAAGGCACGGTTTTTCACATTTAACTTTATACCTAGTTTTATTATTATTACTAGATTTCACTAGAAGAAACACTCATAGAAAACAAGTTTTTTAATTGCTATAGAAGACTGAATTTTGTATTTGTGTGTGTGTAAGAATATTAGCAATGGGAGACGTGTGTAAATGGAAGAGAGGTGCTCATGGAGAGGGAAGCTCAGGAAGACAAGAATGAGCAATTACACTGTAACGCAAATAGGTGGTGAATATTTCCTTATGAATCATCCTAGCAAAGAATGTTGTTTATCCTTTTGGTTTATTCCATTTAAAATGTGCATGAAGGAATTAAGTTTTAAGAGTTTCTTGGGAAAAGGACTCTGGCTGGAGATGTGTGAGAAGACAGGGACACTTAAAAAGGGCTGTTAATGACAGATCAGAGAAAGGCACATGAAAAGAACTGGATTAGAAATGCAGACCCCCTTTCCTCATGACATAGGCTATAAATTTGGGGCTATGCTTTTTTTTCCCCATGTTTCCAGGTTATAGAGAGCAGACACACATATTTTCCCCCTGTTGCTCAATGCATGGCTCCCTTTATTTACTTTATACAAATCAAATGCTGCTCTGATGTCCAAGTTATTAAATTCCTTGTAAGCTTTTCCTCAAATCCCTCGTGATCCAAGGTGCTATTATTACCTCCATTGCACCGACTGCAGAGCTGAGATCTAGAGTGATTAAAGGAAATGTATCTTCTAACTGTGGATGTCTAATTAAGAGAGGTCTACAAACTGTTTTCTCAGATCACTCCTTATGTGTCCAAAATGGTCTTCAGCAGCAGTAGAGTACAAATTCAGAGCCCTGCATCTCAAATGAACCATGAAGAAACTGAAGAATACCCAATTAGTAACAGTCTGTGAAAAGTTAGGTTGAAGTGAATTAACCAGCATCACAAAGGAGAAAAGGTGGCAAAGGAAGGGAAAACAATCAGTTTTCCAAGGCAGCATTCAATCATCTTAAGCATTAAATAATCCTTTCTTCTCCCTTTCTTAGGCTGATTTGCTACTTCCAACTGCTGAAGGAGACAAAGGGGGTCCTGCAGCCAGCACAGCCTGCACCTCACCCCTGCTGCCTCCTCCTCCTCCCTCGAGCTGGCCCCAGCAGGGGTCACTCAGAGCCCAGGAACCACCGACTGCCCAGGCCACTGCTGGGGGCAACCTCTGGGCCAGCCCACAGCACCCTGCTGTTGTCACCTGTGAGTGCCATGTCACCTCTGTGTGTCCCATGTCACCTCTGTGTGTCCCATGTCACCTGTGCCATGTCACCTGTGAGTGCCACAAGCACCTCGGTGTGGCACAGCAGGCACCAACTCTAAGATAAAACCCAGGGACAGCCTCAACATCTGGCTTAACTGTGCCCACCATGGATGGAGCCTCCTGGACACCTGCTTGATCTAATCCCACCCTCCTGCACGCCCGAGAGATGCAGGATTTGGAACATTCTTTAAAGGTTACAGAGTGGGTAAACCAAAGATAAATCCCTAATGCAAAATCCATCCTCTGCCAAATGTCACGTCTGAAATTTGGGCTGGAGATTTCTGGGGGAAAATTTGGTAGAATTCCTTAATACAAACTATTGTATCTCTAATTAATTTATTTTCTTTAAAGTAATGAACAGTTTGATTGGTGAGAAAAAAAAAAAGATACAGACCATCCAAATGGCACTTAGAGCTTACATGGAGAATTTCCAGTTGAAGAGGTTTATGCCAGACAAAGGTAAAAAGGAAAAGGAAGGTTTCAGAATGGGAAGTGTGACTCCCAGGTGCTGGTGCTGTGGAACACCAGCAGTGAGAGTCCCAGGAGGTGCTGGCAGGACAGGAGCCCTGGCCAGGCTCCACTGGAGCTCACAGTGGCAGCAGGTGATGGGAGCAGGCAGGGGAGCTCTGGAGTCCCTGGAGTGCCCAGCCCAGGCAGGGAAGGCTCTTCAGGGGTGTCCTGGAAATGTGGGGTGTTGGACAAGGAGCTGCACCCGCCCTGCTTACAAACCTTCCTCCAAGGATTTGTTGTGAATGCACTGTGGAACATTCTAGATCCACACCAACAGGATGCTCATGTGTAAGGAAATGCTTCTGCTTGCCAGGTCTACCTGTTGTGCTCCATTCCATCCCCTGAGATCTCCTGAGCACTGACCTGCTGCCTCCTCCAGCAGCCCTGCAGTGTCTGGAACGCTCCCAAGTGTCCATGCTAAACACAGTGATTCACTGCACTGTGCTCATAATGGGCAAGAAAAGAGCCTTTTGAGTTCTGTAACCCATAACAACTTTGAAAAGAACAAAGGGCCTCTCCAAAGTCACTGGAGTTAATGGGCTCTTTTCACTCCAGCCCAACCTGGTCTGAATGTCTGCACTGGGAGCTGCTGCCATCTCGGGCAGCTCTGGCTGTGGAGAGAGCTGCTGCTCATTTCCTGTTACCCCTAAAGAAACAAATCAAGGCAGGGTACAGAGAGGCACAGATGGTCTGTGGAGGTGACAGGAGCTTGGAAGCAGCAGCCCCCAGGGGTGCAGCCCAGCCGGGCTCCCCAGCACTGCCCACCCAGCAAGCACCATCCTTACTGAGGAGAGCATTTGGGCACATCAGGGAAACAGCTCCTCTCCTCTTTCCCAAGGACTGCATTTCTCTGGCTGCCTCTGGCACAGGCTCCTCCAGAAGACAACACAGAACCCATTTTTCCAGGCAGAAAACACAGCCAAAAGGATCCAGAGAAAACCCGTGCAGGACCATTATCCAACCTGGCTTTTTGGTCCCCTGGGATCAAAGAGCAGTTCAGGCTCTTAAACCTGATTCCTTTCACAGATCTACAGAGGGGATAATAGGCTGATTAGCCAGACAGGCTGAAATAGGGGGAATTTCCCTTCACACAAAATTTTAGAAGATACATTTAATTTAGTGGTATTTCAGTCATTCATTTTGTTTAAATACATTTTAACTATCTTACATATCCAAGTGGGAAAAAACTCATCAAGTTTAAGAATTCATTTGAGAAAACTTCATAGTTTATGGATTCAAGCAAAAGACTCTCATGGCAACACCCAGCTTGGGATAATTTGTTTGAGTTCAATATTTTTCTTCTCCTTTTGGAGCCAGCTACTCTTTTTGAGCCTGATTTTGTACGGACTGAGTCAGGAAGCGAGATGGTCTGACTGGCTGTTCCCACCTGATGGCCAGCTTGGCTGATTCCAGCCAAAGGAAAGGAGGGGAGAAGCCTTAGGGATGCTGTGAGTGGCTGCTGGTGCTGGAGGAGGCAGCTCAGGGTGAGCCCCTGAGCAATGCAGTGCTCCCAGGGAGAGAGCCCAGCCTGCCACAGCCCATGCCAACACATGGTCCCAACATTCCAGAGACATGGAAGGGGCTGGGTGCTGCTCTGGCATGGCCTGCATGCAAAACCAGCCCTGGGGATTCACTGCCCATGGAGCAGCTCATACACTGCCAAACTGTACCTCAGAAATGTGCTGTCTCCAGCTAGGAAGGACCTTCCTGGATAAAACTCGAGGCTGACACAAACCCATGCCCAGTGCCCTGCAGTGTGCTGGTTTTCCAGGGTGTTTTCCAGCTGGTGTTTCCCAGCTGGCCCATACAGACACCTGGAAGGGCAGATGTGGGATCACTGGGAATCAGGAGGGGGCTGAAGGAACCCTTGGCACGGGCTGCCACCAGTGCCCAGCCCACAGAGGCAGAGGAGCCTGTGCCTGCCCAGACCCCTGCCAGGGCAACCACCTGCACCTCCACACTGCTCTTCTGGATTTCAATTTTCTGTGGCCAGTGGGGATGATTTTATAGCATCACAGCAGAACATTATCTTTTATACTTTGACAAAATGAAACTGAGTCCTTGGGATTTTTTCACCCACTGCTCTCTTGGCTACTTCACTGCAGTACTATTTCATTACTTATTGATTTTTCAACGTGCTGTCTGCATCGCTGTAATTTACACAAGTTCTGATAGCCCTCAGCGATTCCTAACACCTCAGGGTGAGATCAGGGAGCTCACTTGAGATACCAAAGGTAGGCAACAAGTTCGTCAGAAAAGATGACAAATTGACAAACTTGACAGTCAAGGAGGAAATTTGAGCAGCTGCAGGCGTATCATATCAAGATGTTTTTCTTAGACAAATTGAATTAGAGCAAATTTGTACCCCCAAAATTAGTCTCACATACAGCTATAAGGGACTGTGAAGTGTGTGACTAAACCCCAAGAAATGAATAATGCATGTTCCTCACAGGGCAGCTGAACCAACACTATTTTGGGTGTAACTGGAGATGACCACTGGTCTGTGGACAGGCAGGTGGAAGGAGATGGGAGCCTCATCATGAGCAAGGACAGCAAACTACAAAGAGCTGCTCTTGCACTGAGGCAAGGAAATTATATGGAGAGGGTCTTCTCCTCTAAAAGTAAGACAAAAAATAATTTAGGCAGGATTCCCCCAAAAGGCTGAGTTTCCACAGCCAGTGAACTGACCACAGGACAACCAGAAACAAGATGACCAGGAAAATTAGAGAAATGAATTATCAGTGAAGCTCTGTTAACTCTTAAATCTATTTTCCCTTGCAGACCTGGATGAACTGGGCTACTCAGCCAGGGCAGCCCTGCAGCCCCCAAGAGAATTTCCAGTGCAGCATTTCCTCATGAGGTTTGTCAGCCATTAAATGCTTTGTGGGACTGTGTTGGTCCAAGCCCCTCTTGTGAGGAGCCCCAGCAGTTTTGTGACAGACACCTCAGCACCCTTGCACATTCCTGCACATTCCAGCTCCCACCCCACAGCAATGTCCTGCACCCTGCATGGACAGCACACATCTCAGGCACTGACATTGAGACAGTCCATCAATTTAGTTCATTATGAAGGGAAAGACAAATGCATCCAAAATTGATGAAATATTCCAGACAATAAAATTTTTAGAAGTACTGTGTGTTCATTTTAATAGTTTATGATTTGAAGTGGCTGATCTCTCCCTATTTTTACTCTCATAAAGCATTCAGACAACAACTATTACACATATTTCCTTAACACTGTTCTAACTTCAGCTCATTTCACAGTTTTATTTCATATTCCTCAACTATCATATTTCAAAATTTACAGTCTTGCACCAAAGGTCACATATGGCCACGTCTAAGTCCTCTAAGATGTGTGATTCCAAAACACTAAGCTGATGTTGGTTTAATTGATTCTGTGGAGGCAGTGATGCCTGTAACTCCTGAGAATTAGGGCTTTCCACAAACTGGCAAACTTTCAGTGGGTAAAATAAATATCCTCATATCCATGTGATAGAGGGTATGTGCACAGCACACAGTTATATCCACACACCTCTCTAATGATGCACTTCAGATCAGGCTGTGCCCTGCAGAGCCAAAGGGTCACAGTGTGTGGAGCACAACCCCAAACAAATGCCAGTAACTCACCCCAGCCGTTCCCTGGCTTGGCTGCAGCTGCTCCAAAGTCTGAAGATTCCATCAGGGGGTTTAAAGGGGCTGGGTGACCCCCCCTGCAGCAACCTGCACCCAAACAAGCCCAGCTGCCAGCACAGGGTCCCCCATCCCAGGCCATGCCCATGCATCATCCCACAGAGCACTGGACACACCTGCTATGGGATAGCTGAGCCTGGCCTGAACACTTCACTTCTTAGACAGATCTAATAAAACTAATTTATTGCCCCTTTCCCCCAACAGGATTATAGAAACATAAACAAAGAAATGTTGAGTTCTTCAAGGAAAGGCCCCTTGAACTCACGGATGTGGCTGGGAGATTTAAGACCACTCTTCTCCAAGTAAGGCTCAGAGTATAACTTTCCTCATCCTCATCCTGCTCCCACCTCCTCCTCACCCCATTCCTTTTCTCTCTCTGCAGGATGGGATCCTGCTCCTCACCCCATTCCTGACTCTCTCTGCAGGATGGGATCCTGCTCCTCACCCCATTCCTGACTCTCTCTGCAGGATGGGATCCTGCTCCTCACCCCATTCCTTTTCTCTCTCTGCAGGATGGGATCCTGCTCCTCACCCCATTCCTTTTCTCTCTCTGCAGGATGGGATCCTGCTCCTCACCCCATTCCTGACTCTCTCTGCAGGATGGGATCCTGCTCCTCACCCCATTCCTTTTCTCTCTCTGCAGGATGGGATCCTGCTCCTCACCCCATTCCTTTTCTCTCTCTGCAGGATGGGGTCCTGCTCCCACTGCCAGCCCCAGCCCCGTGCCCATCCCAGAGCACCCTGAGCAGTGTGGCAGTGCCCAGGACTGGGGTGGGGCTGCCCCAGCTGGCCCCTTGCCCAGAGCAGAGCACCCAGAGCACTGCTCTCTCCTGGCAGCTCCTCCCAGAGCTGTGCTGATAATGACATTACAGATTTCCTGCGCTGGCAGTCGCAGCAGAGGAGCTGCAGCCTTGGGAGGATCGATCCGATCGATCCCAGAGGCTCCATGTCATTTCCAGGGGATTTGCTAAAGAAGCTACTTATGTCCCTTTTTCATTTTCACCAAGTGATTAGCAGCTGCTGCTGGTCCCTGCACTCCAGCAGCACCTGCAGGAGCAGCTCCCAGAGCTGCAGCCCCGCCGGGCTCTGCTCCCACCGCTCTGTGCAGGCACGCACTCACTCCTCTCTGCTCCCTCCTTAAAGGGCAGCCCAGCAGCACACTAAGCAACTGATCCCCCGGCTTAACTTTTAAATTAAGACCATTGTAAATTTGGGAACTTGAGAAGAGATGGAGAGGACACCCATAAGCCTTTGCAAATGTCAAGTGGCTCTCGATATTGGTTACTTTTCCAAGGTAGCTAGGCTACAGCGTGTGCAGTAATGAAAAACCCTGCCAGGCCCACTCCATAGGGCTTCAGTCAATATACATAATATTACTGGGCTTTGAAAGGATTAGAGATTGTTTCTTTTGCTTCCTTCTAATATGGAGATGTGTGGGGTTAAAGCCCCGAGCGCCCTGTCCCAGCGGATTCACTGCTCCCACTCCTGGCACGGGCCACAGGAGCCAGCACCCCTTTAAAACAAAACTTCAGCAGCACTCAAATCTTCAGTTACCAACAGGGCCAGAGGGCAGACTTGAAAGGATTGACACATCTGGAAAAATACCATTTTTCACTACATCCTACTCAAAAAAGTTCACAGATCTGTGTTTTGACTGCAGGAACTCAGTTCCTCACAAACAGCCATTAAGTACAAGAAATGTGAACAATTATCAGTGATTTGGAGCTGCCAGGGCAGCTCTGGCAGAGCAGGATGAGCCCCAGAGCAGCACAGCCCTGAGCCAGGTCCCCACTGGGCTGCCTGAGGCTCCATCTGCACCAGGCACATGCAAACTGTGATTTCAGGGGTCTCAGGCACAGCACCTCATGGCCGAAATATCATTAAACCTGGATTTTTAATCTTTTCACATCTGTATTTTCTTGTCCTGGTGTTTAATTCACGTAACTTCATTGAATATGGGGAATTTGTCCTCTGTAAATATGATTATGGCAGGATTCCCTGGAACTCTCCTTTTATGAAGCCCAATGTGCAATCTTGGCAGGGCTGTGCTCTCAGTTATATTCAAGAGAAAGGCAGCACTTGGGATTCCTGGGTAGCAGAGAGCAGGATTGGCACCCAGGATGCCAGCAGGGCCCTGCAGTCCCTCAGTTCCTCAGTCTGGAGTGAAGCTCCTGCCACTTGATGGCAAAGAGCCAGGACATCGATTCCCCCCTCCTGGATCTTGGCTGAAGTCACTAATTCTGAAAAAAATAGTTGAAAAATGTAGTTTTCCCCTTACTGTCCATATGATATTGTGATCTTCAACAGGTGAGATGGAAACCAGAACCTGCAAAGTTCCCATTTCAGCAGAAGACAGGAAACTGGGGAAGAGGAATAAAAGGAACTGTTACAAGATTTTTAACAGTATCTTTAAACCTGGGTAAGGAAGATTTCCAGCTGAAACTCTAACAAAAGTTCTAGAGGTTTCAACCTTCCCTGCTTTAGGGCTGAGTCAATTTTGACACCAAGAGAAACGGTGTCACTCCGCCAGAGAATAAATCCTTTGATTTCAGATTGATTTAGAAAAGAAAAATCCCATATTGAACCAGAAATAAGTAACAGGGGATATTTACAGACTAGGTGACACTTTAGTTTGGGTGCTGAAAATGCTTTTCCTGAGGTGAGGTGAGATGAGAGGAGTGACTGCCCCTGAGCTCCAGCTGCACATCTGGACAGATGTGCCAGGAGCCCTGAGTGGGCTCCCACTGGCCACTTGTTTACAGTGACCACACAACCCCATTTTAAGAAGGATTTTGGTAATTCTGAGTGTTGCCACAGTTAATCATACAAAAATGGGTAGGTTGGCTTTATTATAATGTAAATTTCTTTTAGAAGTTCTAGATAAAAAAAAATAGTAAGAAATAAGGATCCAAATGAGTTTTTAACCATTTGCCTTAACTTTCCAGGGTAACCAAAAGGTTTCATCATCTCTGTTTTGTCTGATTCTTGTGGTGACAAGCACCAAGACAGTGATGATGGAACAGTTCAGCTGTTGATATCCTTTATGAGACAGATTCCAGAAACTCTCCTAACATCTTGCAAGTATTTTCTAAATGTCACAAAAACTCCCCTCTGCCTTCAAAGGGTCTGTAAAACTGCACAGAGATCTGCAGGTGAGGAATCCCATGTGGATTGAGGAAGAAAGGAGAAAGAGACCCAAGAGAGCAGAAAATGCCCAATCCAGAGGCTGAAAACAGACATTACACCAAGATAATGGGGAAAAGGGAGTAAGAACTGAAAGGGAATCTAAGTAATGACCAGATGATCCCTACTCAAATAAACTCTCTTTATAGGCATCACACTGTCACTTTCATCTTCTGTGATCACAGAAATCTCAGACTTGTGTTCTGCCTCTTGTCTGGTGAGGGAGGGAAACGAGACCCAGCCCTGCAGTGCCTGCAGGTGCTGTCCCCACCTCTGAGGAAAAGGGTCTCCAACCTGCTTTTAAAGGCTGCAGCACAAATAGCCCAAGTCCATTCAAACAAGGGAATTAAAAAAAAACAACATCAAAAGTTTCTAGCCTGGCAGGGTGATGAATTAGAGGTTAAATACCCAACACTTGCTCAGGTATCACTTGGGGAATTCAGTTTTCCTTTCATGGTAATTTCAAGTTGAATTTTTAGGCCAACAGTTGTATTTCTTGAGAAATCTATACCATTCTCCTAGCAGTTTCCTTGAAATAAATGATGGATCCTCAGCAACTAAATTCCAATTTAAAAGATTTGTCAGTAAGAAAATCCCCATCTCAGTAAAAGGGAAATGCAGCTGGAGCTCCCTGAGCCAGGCTGATGGCAATAAAGGAGCAGGGAGTTTCTATTAGCTCAGTAAGTTAACACATTCCAGGTAATCCTTCCTATTACCACCAAACACCTGCATACAGATAACACATGGTAACTGAGGATGGATTTTTAATTTCTGGAAATGTAAAATCCTGGGCACAGCTCGTGCTGGGAAGGCCATGGAGGAGGGAGGGATGGGGCAGGACCTGGGCTGAGACTTCCCACTGCAAAGTCCACGGGATGCTGCAGAATGGCAAAGTCATTCATCACATGTATTTAAAGTTGAATTTGCTGATATTTTATGGTATTGGATTTTATTTCTATTAACATTTTATGCTGAAATTACAGAATGATTCGTGAGTACTGAATTTTTGATTGCTTTTATACTTGCTGGGACACTATTAACGTTGATTTACGTTAATAGCACTGTAAGAAGATATTAACAATGAAATTTCCAAAAGCACTTAGCATCCCATAATTGGAGTTAAATGACAAAAAAAATGAGGGGATAATAAAGTAGAGAGAGAGACAGAATTTTTGACAATACTCCCTCTAAACTGTATTTTTCAGGAAGAATTGGAGCAGGACAATTTCATAAAAGAATAAAGTCACCCATGAGGAAGAGAACAGTGCCCTGCACACACCAGGGCTGGCAGCTCCAGAGCTGAACCAGGAATTGAGGGGCAGGAGGGAGTTGGAGGGGGCAGGATGAGCCAGGAATGTCTGCCAGGGGCAGGACAGAAATGGGACTCTGGGGAAGCTGCTTGGGATCAGAAGCCCCTGGGGCTGCCTCTGATCACAAACCTCCAAACCAAACTCACTCACTTCTTTAAAGCAGAATTTCCACAAATTCCACTTTGACATGCCTTGGATACTCTTTTAAAAATTCTCTTTCCATTAAAAAAGCATCAAAGTGGTTTTTTGTTAAAAAGTGCTTCACTGATCTCATCAGCAGAAGTTAAACAGCTCAGTCAGGGAACACACAGGGCAACATGACAAATTGTATGAAAACTTGCAACAGAAAAGTAAACTTGAAACAAAAATCTTAAACCAGACAACATAAAGAAACAAAACACCTTTATTGGCTTTGAGTAGCTCTGGGAAAAAAATGCCAAAAATGTTTGCAGGGAGGTCTTTTATCAGTTTTGTTCAAATGACATTTTTGTGGGGGTCAGAAGGGAGATTTGACAAAACATTTTCAAGTAGTTTTAATCAAGAAAATAACTTCCAAAATATTATGTTGCAAGAAGATTGTTTTGTCATTTCACTCAGACCAGGAGGGAAGCTCACATCAGACTTCTGCTAAATACAAAAATAATTTCAGTGGCATTTTATGGCCCACTAGAAGGTGGAAGAAAGTCAATGTAGAAGTCAAACTACAGAGAAGTGAAGAAAAATTCCTGGCTGTACTCAGAAAAACAAATGTGCAGCAACAACAAATCTCACCAAAGCAACGACACATCAGGAGCGGGATGCAAAAATGAGCAAAGCCAAGGAAATCCTAGACAGGACCAAACCCTCAGCTCTGTCTGAGATCCACAGACTGGACTGATCAGAGGGAACACTGAGATCTCACAGCCTGGTGATCCCATCCCCAAATCCAGACACAAAACTGTTACAGCTTTTAAAATACATGTATATGTGAATAGCCTGGTCTAGTGGAAACTGGATGAACTTTTCAGATCCCTTCCTACCCAAGCCGTTCTGGGGTTGTCTGATAAATCAATGCACAAACCAGCTGGGCAGAGGTCTGTGAGATGGGCAAGGGGCTCATGACCTGTGTCCTCCCACACCAGCCCTCCTCACGTCTGGAGCTGTCCAGCTGCAGGCTGTGGCAGAGATCAGCTGGGGAATGAGATCTTTGTGTGACCACAATGACTGTGCTGGTCAGGAAACGCAAGACTTGTTATTATACAAAAGCAAAAAGATTTCTTGTTTTGAAAGATCAGCCAATGCTTCCCTTTGATGGGAGAATGGCTGTTCCACAGGCAGGGCTGCATCTTGGACACTGCCACCTTCACTGAGTTAAAAACAAACAAACAAACCCCAACCCAACCCCTTTTATCAGCAGGAACCACATTTGCTTACAGAGCAGATGTCAGCAGCCCAGAGTAAATAGATCAGATGGAGCTGACATGCTACTAAATTTAATATGCATCCTCGTGCCTTTAAAATCCCCATCTACCCGTGCATTTCAAAGGTAAGTTTGTGAATTTCTTAAGTAATTGTATTTCAATAACAGGCGAGAGAGAAACGCCTGGAAACTCAACAAAACCACCGACTGCTACATGAATTAAAACCTGATTGGCGGATGGAGGAGTTAGATGAATGGTTAAATTGGCAGATGACTGGGACAAGAGATCCAAGGCTGTGCAGGGCCCCTCAGCAGAGTGTGACAGGCACAGAGGAGCAGCCCTGCAGTGCTGGCACCAGGGGCACAGGCAGGGCTGGATGGGCTCCAGGGAGCAGGGCAGACAGAGAGCCAGGTCCTGGCAGGGTGGGTGAGGACACAGCTGTGCCAGCCCTGCCACCCCCCTGGTGCTGTCCCACAGCCTGCCCACCCTGCACACCCCTCTGCGGGGCTGGCAGCGCAGCCAGAGGGGAGCAGAGGCACAGGGAGCCAGCTCATGGCTCCTTCTGGAGCACCAGAGAGAAGCAGGTGCTGTGCAGGGGAGAGAAGGGGCCGTGCCCTGGGGCAGCACAGATCCCTGAACACCAAACCCTCCCTGGGCCGAGCTGCACAGCGCCTGCAACATCTCAAGTGGCAAAATGTAATTTTATTAAGGCTCGTGGGGCTTCACTCTCAGCATCTGCACTGCAGCAGAGCATACAAAGGGAGGTTATGAAGAATTTCTCATCATGGCCAGAGGCGCAGGCAGTGACATCCCCCGGCCAGCCGAGGCTGGAAAAGCCCCTGCCCGGCCCAGCTGCCCCCAGCCCCTCGCCCACGGTGCCCCCGCCCTGCCCTGGCCACCCTGAGATCCCCCAGCCCTCACAGACACAAAACTCCTGCTTTGTCTTCCCTAACTCTCACTGCACGGGCACCTTCATTTGCAAAGCTGCTCGTGGAGGCCCAGAGCCGTAATTAATCCATGTCACAGGAAAGATGTAGTGTCGAGAGAATTTATGACTGGCTGTGAGCTGCCGTGATGAGCAGGGGCACCTCAGCCCCTTGTGATATAAATGCCTCTGCTAATTGGATTGCAGCAGCTAATCAGGGGCTGGGGAGAGAATGAAGGAGCTCAGCCTCCTGGCTGCTGGCGTGGGCTGATAAAGCGGCAGCCACGGGAATTGCATCTGCAGGAATTGCACCAGGGCTGAGATGGGGACTGGGGGAGCCCAGGGCCACCGGCGTGGGGCATGGGGTGACCACAGAGCAGAGCAGGGAGGATGGCTGCCCACGAGGGCAGTGCTCTCACACACACACAGGGCAGTTAAGGTGGCCCCGTGAGCACAGGGAGGAGGTGGCTGTCCCTGGCCAGGAGCACCCTGGGCACCCTGGGCTGGGGTATGACCATGACGTTGCACGGTCTGCTCTGGCCAGTGTTGCAGACACCCCATGGCCCCCTCAGCAGTTCTTGGGGTCTCCACTGCTGGCCTCAAGCATTACAAAGGGGCTGAATACTCCACGATCCCAAGATCGTGCCTATTGACACCTTCAGCGCCTTTCCCCACAAAGACAGAAAACCAGAGAGATGAGGAGGAGGAGACACTACAAGGACACTCCTGCACTAGGACTGAGGTTGACCGTGGCAGGAGCAAACTGGGTGAATGTCCATGGCCACACACGTGCTCCACAGAGCACACGGGCTGCCAGATGGTGGCTGGGCAGGATGGAGGTGGCTCCTGAGGATGGGCTCAGGATGCTCTTGAGATGCTCTGACTCCATCCTTCAGAGAATCGCCGAGCTCCATGATCGTCCCCAGCTCCTGACCATGTCCACAGGGACATGGGAATGGATGGAGAGCTCTGGCCTGGCTCTCCACCCACACAAACCAAACACAGGCAGGTCCCCACTGGACAATGGGGTTTTTTCGAAATCCAAGGCTCTTCTACGTTCGAATGGCTTTCCCGTCTTCTCCACGTCCTTCTTATTGCCCTTTATTTTCATCTCTGCCTCCCTTTCTTACAAACACATGGATTAGAAAGTAAATCCTGAAAATGATGACTAAACCCAGCCATCTCTCCTTACGGAAACACTTTCCCACCTTCTTAAACCTTTTTGGAGGCACGAGGGAAAATAACCCTTGTATTTATGCAAATTTCAAAGTGGCGTGTGATGATGGAAACAAAACAGTGCTGGAGCGCAGCCAAGGCATGGCACCGACGGGGCCTCTCAGCTGCTCGCCTGCCGATTCTTCGGGGGAAGCAGCTGTAGAGAAATGAAAATACAGAAGCCCCCGCACGCACCCGCCGCCCGCGCGCATTCCAGCACCCGTCACCTCGGAGGCGGCAGGACTCGGGCTCCGGCCACTGCTGCTGCTGCCTGGAGCACCCTGTCGTCCCCCACAAGCCTCCCTGTCCCGCTGCTCCCCATTCCCCTTTCAGGAATTTACAAACATTTTCCGCAGATCAATATCTGTATTGATTATTCATTGTGAGCGAGTCGTGTGTCTTTGGTGATCCAACCTGGCAGAGTGAGCAGCCAAAGGCTGCAGCAGATACAGGGGGGGAAAAGAAAAGGAGAAAAAAGCCCTACAGAAGGCGAGAGAGACCCAGATCTGGCTGGGTTTGCTGCTGCCAGCAATGGAGACGGATGGAGAGGAAGGAAGGAAGAAAGAAAATGGGAATGGCATGAAAAGGGATGAAGAGACGAGAGAGCAGAGGAGAAAAAGCAAGAGCAGGAAAAACAAAGTCACCGCTGGAGAACTGGTGCCGGGGCACGCCGGCAGCCTGGAGACATTCCAGCCTTGTGCTCGCCCTTCTGCACAGGGATGCGATGGACTTACTGCTTCGGGAGTGCAAAGTGACTCACGGTTTTGGTATCTGCTACGTAAGAGCTTTGGGGGGATTCCTTGGCTGGCTGACAGAAAGGGAAGAAAGCAGCAGCAGTGAGGTAAAACGCGATCCCTTCCTCCTGCCTTCCTGGGAATACGCGTCGCCCGGGCTGGCTGGAGCAGCGAGCTGCTCGCTTATGATATGCAAAAGGAGAATAATTAAAAGCGCCAGCATCACTTGCAAAGTGAGTAAACACAAAGCCTTTCAAAACATGCTCTTCAGCTAATGAGAAGCTGTAATTTCTTATACTTAAAGGCAAAAAAGACCCTGATGAGGCTCGGTGGAGTGTGCGCGCGCGCCTGCGTGTGTGTGCATGTGTTTGTAGATATGAGAGAATCAGTTAATTGTTGATGATGTTTAGAAAAGGGATTATGAGAAAAGACACTGGAATGATGACAGGGAACATCTTGGATCAGAGCCAGAGAAATAAAATAATCAAGGACAATCAAGCCTGCAGCTCCGGAGAAAGCGCCGACTGTTCTGCCAGGGACTTGGAAGGAATTTCCCTGCGCTGCCGAGCTGCAGCTGGAATATGTGCTTGGCACCAGGAGACAGAACTGCAAGGAGCAGTTTGCTTGGAGCATGAGACAACAGAAGAGAGAACTATGGAGCTCTGCTATAATTCAGAGGTTAAACAGCTTTGTCTGCTTATGTGTCAGGTGGAGACTTGGTTTTGTCCACATCTGACTTGCCCTGAAAATGCAACTTCTGAAATCCCCTGGCTGAAGCCGGAGCTGAGGATTCTCCAGACACCTCTCCAGAACTACTGTGATGTTGTGAAAACAAAGGAAAGGGAGCTCGAGGAATTAAGTTCTCTTGGCTGCAGGTGGCTGCAGGACCTGATGGACCTGACCATGGAAACTGTCTCTGGAATCGATTCCTTCTTTAATTCTGGAAAGCAGAAGCCCCTTGCTCCAGCCAGGGATTGCAGCTCACAAGCACACGGGAAAGGTGGCGGGCATCGGGAATACCAGGAGCGAGCCCTCCTTCCAACCTGGGCACCCAGCTGCTGTCCTGAACGGATGGATTTTAATAAATGTTGGCTTTCTCCTGGGCTGAGGTTGGATGGGGAGAGAGAATAAAGGGAAATTCAAACCATCCTGTGACTGCCGTGTTGTCAGCGAGCTACAGAAATGCCGTCCCTTTGTTTTGGATGCTAAACTCCGTCTGAGTTCGCTGTTGCTGGATTTTGGCACGCTGCACCCTGGGCTCCTCCAGCAGCAGGGACACGCGGTGTGTGGAGCGGGAGCCTTGGGCAGGAGCCCCGGACGGGCCGCGGCAGGTAGGCAGCGCCCGGGGCGCGGCGGGGCCGGGCGAGCGCAGCGGGCTCCGGACAGCCCGCCCGGACCTGAGCGGAATGTTAATCGGCCCCCCGCAGATTAGCATATTAACCAGCACATTAACCAGCACATTAACCAGCGCTGCCCGGCAGCCGCGGCCGTGCGGGGCACAGCCTGTCACAGCTCCACCGGCTCCTTTGTCACAGCCCTTTTTATAGTTGTGTTTGCCTTTTGTTTCCCAATCAGACCCTAGAAATTCATTAACGGCAATGAAAGGCGGGGATGCAAAAACCTATAATGAAAACAAATGATCTATTTAAACGCTGCTGGGGCTGAAAGGAGGGGGATCGTGGCGCCGGGACTGGAGAAGGAAATCCTGCCACCTGGAAAATGCCGGGACATGCGTGTCCTTGCCCGTGCCAAGGCTCCAAGGAAACAGCGACTACAAAGCCGGGGCTGCGTGTAAAGATGTTGGAGCCTTGTCTTTACAGAGCCTCAAACAAATAGCAGCGACTGGGCAGAGGAGAGGCCGGTGCTCATTGTCCCTGCGGCTGCCGCCGGAATTCCTCTCTGCCACAACGTGGGCTTGAATTACAAACAACTTCAGTGCCCGCAAAGATTTAAAATCACCTGACTTTTAATATCACTCGGCTTTATTCACATGGCTCCTCTGCTGTGGCCCAGCAGTGTCCTTCAGCCAGCAGGGAAGGTGTGGTGGCCACGGGGACGGCGTGGACACTGTCCTGGACCTGACACCAGGATGCTGGACCTGACATCAGGCTCTTCAGGTGGCTTCCTCTCCTCTGCTATTTCCTAGATTATTTCACAAATGTTACTGTCCTCTGAAGTGTCACATGGTTGTGAGAATAAAAAGATGTAATCCAAGCATGGCCCTTTTATCAGAATTGATCAAGTAAGAGAAAAGCTGAAATCATCTATGCCATCTAATTTTTAAACTTGTAAATGCTGTGTGTGGGCTTTAAATATCACAGAGGGACAGCTTAGGTATTTGTCAATGGGATTTTTAGGCAAATCTGAACGTCCTCAGGCCCAGAGCTCCATGCCCAGTCTGAGTGTGCCCATCACTGGGGCTGCACATGCAGCCAGGGACCTTCCCTGCCCCTGACACTGCATCCCCGAAAATGTGTCACTGGCACAGCTCTCTGAGCTCCAGGAGTCTGTAATTTGTACCCCTGGGAAGCAAAACTGATAGCAGGGAAAAGGGAAATGGGCTCCAGCCCCTTTGTGACCCTGAACCCAGCTCGGACACTGGCTGGGTCCAAGGGCAAAGGCCCCAGGGCTCTGTCTGTGCCCAGTGGGGCATCCCAACAATTCCTGATTGCACCAGCTATGGACCAAAGACAGACAGCACAGAGATTTTATCTGCTGCAGAAACGGCAAGAAAAGCTCTCAACACCTGCCACACATCCACATTTTTCACTGAGGAAAACAACAACAAACTCCTGTCTGAGGAAACCTCTGCAATTTGTACCTGGTAAAGACATGCTGGATAATCTTACTCTAATGGATTTTAATCTATCTCCACAATTAGATAAACAAACTAAATCCCTTAAGAACTTTCAAAATTTATCCTCAACTACCACCAGCCCTTGTCATTAAATTTTTAATTGTAAACACAGAAAATAATGGTGAAATCACAGAATTATATAATGGTTTGGGTTGGAATGAACCAGCCTGGTCCTGGGCACTGCCAGGGACCCAGGGCCAGCCACAGCTGCTCTGGGCACCTGTGCCAGGGCCAAATGTTTGCTGTTTGTTCAGGTTCCTACTGACCATGGCTGGGCTGTTGATGTGGTGCCAGGAGCTTTTGGAGCCACTGAAATAAAATCATATTTCCACAGCAGCTTCTGGAAGAGCCTCGTGCACTTTTGTGCCTTGTGCTCGTTAAAAAGTGTTTTGGAAAATCACATGAGAACTGTCTCTCATATGGCAGCATATCACCCAGGTGAAGAGCTGCAAACACACTCCCAGGCACTTTTCTTGGTAGTAAAATTAAATAGAGGAAGGTTACTAAGAATACATTGTATTCTTATACCAGGAGATCAAGATGTGCATTAAAATACAGTAACAAATGTATATATACCCTCTTGTACCCTGAAATACAGCCTTGGTCCCATGTTCTCCCCTTCCTCTGCACTTATGGAAGAGCAATCAGCCACTAAACAGGTAATTATAATAATACCCCACAATTAAATCTATGAAACTGCAGCAGACTATGAACAAAGGCCTTTTCCTCCCCAGGCTGAAACCAAAGCTTTCATTTAAAAGACCAAGTCTATTCTAGGTCCAAAAGAACCATTCTGACTAGCACAGAGAAGGAATTTCCTTTTTGCAGGGGAAGTGAACAGTGTCCCACTGACACAGAACCAAAATTGCTGATTTTTCTTCCTCAGGCCTGGGGTCTCTTCTGAAAGTTTCTCTCCTTCCCCTTGTCCTTCCACACTCACCCCACACCTGCTGTTCACTGTGTTTGTCTGACACAACTGAACCTGCAGGTTTCATTAACTGAGGTGCCCAAACCCATCACAGACCCAGGGGTTTATTTGGGGTTTGTGGCACCTTCTCCCAGCCCCATTTCCCCACCCAGCCTGACGAGGCTCTGAGGCTGGGGGATCCCACAGCACAATCCCCCTTTTTCTACCACTGCCATTAATGGAACCAGCACACAGATTGCTTCCACCATTGATTCTTCTGCACGTGCTACACATTTTTAAAGAGAAGTTGCAATCTCCAAAAATCAGTCAAGACATCACAGTGTGAGAAAGGCACAGCTGACCACACGAGTTGTCTCTCCAAAACCTTTCCAAATGTCTCTATGCCAACCCCCTCCCACTTCTGTCCCACCTTCTCAGTGCTTGTCTGTCCTTTCTGTGCTCCATCCATTGTTTTGCCCTCTCATCCTCATATCAAAATCAACATTGACCCCAGGGAAGCTGGGATTTCAGCATTGCCATTCCTTCACAAATTCAGTTTATAACACCTGAAGAACACCATTCACCCTCAAAGAACACCAAGGCCTGGAACATTTCCTAAGTAAATGGGAAAAAGTAGCTGCTTTCCTCAGGATCCTCTGAGACACTGAGAGCACAAAGCAAATGAGAGTTTGCTATCACACCAAGGTTTCCATTACATTTATAAGTCTGATGATTCTCAACAACTTGAACTGTGCACTCACGTTGTAAACAAAATACTTCAGATAAAAATGTAGGAAGAAAAGAGGAAAGAAACCTTCTTTAAAGGATAAGCCCCCCCTCCAAGAACTACATACATGCAAAAAAAAAAAAAAAAAAATCCAGCTCCAAATTTACATTTCTCAGTTTTCCATCATGATAGAGAACTCTGCTGAGTGTTTTTTGAAACCATTATTCATTAATCTTTCCATTGCTCTCAGGATCACACAAGGGTAGTTTGGTTATACCAAGTATCCCAGAGATTATGAATGACCTTGTAAAAACTGAGCATATACAAATACATTAAGAGCAGGTACTTCACAGTGACTCACTGAAGTCTATTTACACACAAAGTAAGTTTTAATGAGATTACTACACTTGGACCACAGGTATTTTTCCAGTGCCAAATCTCATGGTGGGGACGCTGGTGGGAAGGAAAGGGATATTTGTCCCATGCTCAGGAAGATGTGTTTTCTGCCAGCACATCACTTACCATTGTTTTGTATTTATGAACTGGAACAGACCACCCAAATCTGATTCACTTTCACCAATTCACATGGAAAATGAACCAGATCAGGAGTCTTGTCCTTTCCTCATCCTTCTTTATGGCTGTTTGATTAGGACAGACCTTCAAGGGACAGTTTTCCTGCTAAGAAGATTAGGCCAAGGGCTCTAATCACTTGGGCTGTTCTTTAATGACAGAAACTAACAGTTAAGGTCAACATAAATAATTAAATAACAGAGCCCTGATGGTTCTGCACCAGCCCAGACAGAGCTGCAGCCAGGCAAGGCTTTGTAGACACGTAGGAGAAACACAACCTATGGATGGCTTTGTTCTAAAAACACATTTTCACTGAAAGTGAGAGGAGCCAACACTACTGGGCAGTGAGTGAGGTGCTCAGGAACACCCCAGGCATGGAACAAAGCCACAGCACCACGAGGAGACAGGGAGCAAACCCTGCAGCTCAGGGACACAGAGAGCCCCCAGCTGTGCCTGAGAACAGCTCTGTCACATGTAATCACAGCTCTCCTAATCCAGGTGATTTACATTGCACATCCCAGGAGAGCCACCAACACCAAAATCACTTCTACAAGGCTTAGGAAAATTAGGTCTTCCTACCTCAGTGTGCACACGTGGAGATGCTGCAGGATCTGTGCTGATGAGGGGGCTCCTACTCAGACCAGGAAGAGTCAGCACAAACTCTCCAGATCAAAGCCTGCAAATAAAAGAATGGGAAATATATCAAGTGTTTTGAAGGATTTGGAATAATGCACCAAAAGGAACAGAAGTTTGGGTACAGCAAGGAGTTGTTGATATTTTTTGTGCTCAGGTCTAACGCAGCCAACATTTGCAGCCATTCCATCCCCTGTACTGGGCTCACCTGTCACAGGTATCCTTTGCCTCCTGCCCTCACAGGAACCCACTCCAGCTGATTCACATGGTCACCTGTGCCACACACTGACCAGCCACCACACTGGAGAGTCAGGGAAATCAGCCTGATTCATGGCAAGTGCTCTGCTTCCCAAACTCTCCTTTTGGGTGCACAGCTTGGCACCTGGGTGGGATGTGGGGAACACTCAGGCCCTTCCAACCCAAACCATCCTGGGAATCTCTGAACACTGTGGGACACACCAGGGGAAAGGCCAAACCACCACACATTCAAAGCCTGGTTTAAACCAACGGAAAAAGGAAGTTATCTGAAATAAAAAAGGTACTTTCAGGAAAATGGAAGTTGTTTCCAAACAATAAAAATAGAAAAGGATACAAACCCAGCACACTAAGTGCAAACCCATGATAAGGCAAGGCAAAACAGGGTCTGGAGAACAATCATCAGAGTTGGTAGAGCTAATAACAGCTTCTCCAACACAAAAGCAGGAAGCCTGTCTGTCACCCAGAGCTGCTGATAGATGGGCAAGGAGTAAAGGGGGGAATTAAGAAAGATAAGGGCACAGCAGCAAAATTAAATTAATTCCTTGCAGTGCCGTTCTCTAGGCAGGGGTCAGCAGGGTTCATATGCCAGAGCAACAAATCACCAGAGGCCGACAGGGCTGCCTCAAGCAGCCCCAATATCAAACTGCTGAACTTTCTTCCTCTGCATCTGAGATTGGAAGGTGACAAATTTTTACAAAAGGCTTTAGTAGTGACCCTGGGAATGACAGAACAAAAAGTCTAATTTCCAGAATAGGCAAAAGGGTAGAAAACTGTGGGACTGCTCAGAATTAGCAGCAATATGAATAAAGACATGTCTGGGGCAGAGCCTGAAAGACAAGAGCAGAGTTCATACGTGCAGATCTGAGCTGTCTGATGAGGAACCAGCCCTGCTAATACAGGAGATTTGGGCTGATACAGTGGAATCTGATTTTCTAAAAGCTTTTCTAGAACATCCCTCACTAAAGGTTCTTAAAGAAACTAAACTGTCATGGAGTAAGAGGGATTAATCTTCCTGTGAATTCCTGATAAAAAAACGGGGAAAAAAGGGCACAAACACAACATTATTGAGGGATGGAGCAGAAATCCTGCACTGCTTCTGCTTAGCCATGAATAACTTACAGAGGAGAAAGCAAAGTGACAGGCAGGTAACATGGTGACATGCAGAGTTTTCCAGAAAAGTCAAGTTTGAGAGAGAAGAGTTCTGCCAAAGCACCCAGAGCTCAGACTGGAGCCACAGTGCCAGTGCACATCTGTAATGGCCACAGAGCCAGTGCACATCTGTAATGGCCACGTGTCCATGCATATCTATGATGGCCAGTATGGCAGGGAGCTTTCCCAGTGTGGCAGGGAGCTTTCCCAGTATGGCAGGGAGCTTTCCCAGTATGGCAGGGAGGTCTCCCAGCAGCAGCTGCCTTGATTCTGCAGCAGCTGAGCTCCTGCACGGCAAAGAACGAGCATCCAACAAAGCCAGAGGGAATTAAAGCGAGTCCCTGTCGGCAGCACGGAGACAAGGGGGCTCCCGACGCCTGCCCGGGGTGGGCAGCACCTGCCCCTCGTGGGGTCGGGGGTCCCTTTGTCCCACCACGTGCCCACATACTGAGGCCACTTGTTCCCTCTGCTGGCAATTAGCACCGTGCCAAATTCCTCTGCCCCGCGCTAATTCGAGAGGATGGGCATGTCACACCCCGCCAAGAGTTACAGCCACTGCCAGCCGGGGCAGCCCCACCCTTCCCGAGCCCTTTGTTCTGCAGCGAGCTCAGGGGCTGGCTGCTCTGTCACAAACTCCCGGGAGGTGTGACCGGGCCAGGCGAGGGGCTCTGCCACACTCCCTGCTCTGGCACACTGACCCACACATCCAGAAAAATCCTCTGCTGAACCCCAAGGCTGCAGCACTGCTGCAGAGCTCAGCACGGAGCACATCCCATCATCCCATCCCATCCCATCCCATCCCATCCCATCCCATCCCATCCCATCCCATCCCATCCCATCCCATCCCATCCCATCCCATCCCATCCCATCCCATCCCATCCCATCATCCCATTATTCCATTATCCCATGCCCCGGGGTGGGGACAGCCCCAGTGCCCTGTGCCAGGCCTGTGCTGAGCAGGGGCACCACGCAGGGGCAGGGAGGGCTCAGGGCTCCCCAGCCCCCCTTGGGCACAGCCAGCTCAGGCTGATGAAAACTTTCACTGCTTCTTGTCTCCTGCAATGGTTTGGACATCACTCCTGACATCATCTGGGAGAGCACGATGGTGCTCAGCACACCCTCACACTCTGCTAAGCTGGTGATGCTCCTGGCATTTCTGGGGGTGGTTCCCTCCTGCCTGGTGCCAGCCAGCCCAGAATTGCAGAACCCTGGGCTGGAAAAGCTCCCTGACTGCAGCCATGCCCAGCACTGCCAGGGCCCCCACAGCCACAAGGATTTTAAACCCCTCCAGGGACAGGGACTCAGGCACTGCCCTGGCAGCTGAGCAGGGCTCACAGCCCTTGGAGGAAGCAATTTCTCCCAGACCTTACACAGACTCAGAGCTTGGGCTCCTGAAGGGCACTCTGCTCTGCTGAAAACCAGCCTGTCTGCAGCAGCCAGGGCTGCTGTAACCTGCACACAGAGGCTGCTGTAAATCCTCACCAATTCCAACTGATTCCAAGGAGAATGTTGTGAATTACCGGATTTGTCAGGTTAGCACCACGAGAGCAAACTGTCCACACAGAACAATGCTTCACAAAATGCAATTTAACTTATTTTCTTAATTGTGGGCTGATTCTGATTTATGCTAATTCGTAACAGATTATGAGCTCTATTATGTAATTGGAAAAATGACCGTAAAACTTTCACAATGCTAGAGAGGTTTTTGGTTATTTGGATTTTTACACTCTGTTGCTTATGAGGGCTGGCACACACATGGCAGGGCCGTGTCCCCACGTGTCCCCAACACTGAGCTGCCATCGATTGCAGAGCACACCCTGGCTCCACACAGCAAATAAAGCCATTTATTGAGCACTGGGCTTGCTGTGTGAGAGAGGGACACAGACCCTGTATGGACAGGCTGAGGCACATCAGGATGTGGCCAGGAACTGCCCCAGCCCTGGAACTGCTCCAGAGCAGGTTGGACAGGGCTTGGAGCAGCCTGGGACAGTGGGAGCTCCCTGCCCATGGCAGGGGCACAGGATGAGCTCTGAGGTCCCTTCAGCACTCTGGGATTGTAGGATGAGGAGCTGGGGCTGCCTGGGGCCTCTCTGGGTCACATCCTGCTCAGCCTCCAGGCTTGGGAGAGGATGGACCAGGGGTGACTGAGGTTGGAGGGGAAAGGGACATGCCAGTACCTCAGGGAGGAAATCCACCAGGAGCAGGGGCAGGGGCAGGAGATGGAATTGCTCCATTTTAGGTGCTGGCTGTAAGTTTTTATACCCTGAGGGTGCAGCTGATGGGCTGAGCAGCCACAGCCCAGAACGGGCTGCTGGAGCTGGAATTGGTTTCCAATGATTGCATCTTCTGCTGTGCTACTGCTGTACATGGCTGGGCTTTGCACCAGACTGAAAATCAATAAAAATGCATGGAAAAATGTTCTCCCCCTCCCCTTAAAAGTTAAATAATCTAGTTAGGATTCTGGCACTGCTATTTCAGATCAGTCTTTGTTTTCCATCCCAAGCCCAAGGCTCACCAGGGTTTCCCCCAGGACCCTGCTGAGGAGCCAGGCTGAGGAGAGCCCTGCCCTGAGCACACACAGGGGTGTGGCAGGGCCACCTCTGTCCCTCTGGGTGACAGAGAGCAGCTGGAGCAGGAGGGACATGGATTCCCCAGCTGGCAGGAGGAGCCAGTGCTGCCCAGGCTGCTCTGGGGTCCCTCTGCACGGCCCCTCAGGAACAAAGGTGCTCCCACACTGTGTCACCAAACCACTGGGGTTCTGATTCCTGACACAAACAACAAACCATATAAACATGAATTTTTTGGGTGGAAAAGGACCTTAAAGCCCATCTCACTCCACCCCTGCCATGGGCAGGGACACCTTCCACTACTCCAAGCCTTGTTATCTCCTGTAGCATCTCTATCCCTGATTTTCTAAAATATCTTCACTTTTATTCACTATCTTCCATTTAATATAGCTTTACAAACTTCTAAACACTGTTTTTCTGAAAATAAGTTCTTTCCCTCTATGTCTGGGTCCCTGCAGGAGCCTTTGCTCCACAATGAACACACACACATCTCTGAGTTCAGTATTTTGTCACATTAGCCTGGCCCCACAGTCTGGAATTCCTCAGGAATTAAAGCCTTACATAAACACAGCATTTAACTCCATTACAATATAATAATGATTTTTAAACAACGTTGTAATAGGTTCTATAATTTTTTTTTAAGTGCATATTATTGTACTGTCACGGTTTCCTTCGCTCCCTAACAGCCCAGTCAAAGCAACAGATACAAAGGTAAACACAACTGGGAAGGTACTGAGCACTCCATGGCCCCTTTCCCAGTTTAGAACTTGCTTTTCCCAGCTGCCAGCTGCTCTACAGACAGCCCATACTAAATGTGGGACAATTCCTATATTCTTAAACTAAAATATTTTTCAGTTAAAGCGAGCATAAATTATTTATTCATTTGTATTTGCATTTAAATACTTGAAAAATCTCCAAATTAACTGCTTTGAAAATTGTTCCAAAATTTCCCCCTAGGCTGTGACCTTGTGGCCAAGTCTAATCTCAAAGCAAAATGAAAGAAGGGCTCACACTGAACACATCCAGCAGCTCTGGATGTGCTTTGCCCAGAGAACAAATGCAGCCAAACTCAACCAAATGCTGGTTTTGGGGCCCACACTTGGGTTTTTCCACCATGCCACCCAAGCCTAGAGCTGGTGACCCTGGCAAGGTTTCACTCCTCATCCAACTTGGTGACTTTCTTGAAGCTCCTGAGCAGCCACAGCCAGCTCAGCCTTGCAGTCAAATCCCTCCCAATGTTTGTGGTGGTGGTGGAAAGCACCAAGTTTCAGAAACCAGAATTCCAAGGAAAACAGGAACTACATCAGTGTTAATACTCCACACATACTTGTGTAAAATCTGTGCTTTAGGGAAATCAAGTCACAGGGGTTTTATTGCCCATCCCCTGTACCCCTGCATGTGCCTGCAGCCAGTTCACATCTCAGCCTGGCCGTGGAGCCAAACACCCTCTGGGAGTGCTCCCCATGGCAAGCTGAGCTTAGCTGCAGCCTTGTCCTCCCCCTGTCATCAATCTGGGTTCTGCAAAGAGCAGAATTAGAGCAGATTAATTCCTTACACTGTCCCTTGCAAGGAGAACTGCTGAGAGGGAAGGGAGGAAGCCCAGGCACTGCTCTAAGATCTCAGCCAGCTGCAAAATGTCATGAACCAGCAAGAGAGGTGGTTTCCTGACAGCATTACTCTCCTTTCAGGAACAGAATGAAGAAAACAGATAAAAAGAGAATGCTTTAATAAAACTTTAAAGGAAACATCCCTAGTCTTCCCCCTCCCCAAATACTCATGTGTCAATTTATGTAAAACAAAATCATTTACTAAGAAAAGGAAAAACATTAAAACAGAGATACAAACAGCAAAGGAGGCATTTCAGCTCCCTGTAAATAAGTTTAAAACTTGCACGTAGAAAGAAATTATTAAATTCTAATCCCAAACACATGGATTGGCTGGTAATCTCTCTGGCTCAACTTGCTTCCCACCAGCCTCCTGAGGTACTGGACACCTCCAAAGGACATTTGTCCAGAGCACTGTCCCAGGCCAGGCTGGCACAGTGGGAGGTGTCCCTGCCATGGCAGGGGTGGGATGGGATGGGCCCTTCCCACCCAAACCAGTCTGGGATTCTGTGATTCCAGCATGAGGAGACCCAAAGCTTCCAGAGCCCCTTGTACTGCAGGTTCTCTGGGTCAGAGCCTCAGCTCCAATTCCTTCTCCTGGCTTAGGGGCAGCCTGTGCTCAAACACAGAAAATGAAAGCTTTTGTCAGGGAGTGGCTCCGTGCTGGGAGAGGCTGGGGTGGCAGAGGGGAGCAGCAGCTCTGCCCTGCCCTGCCCTGCACACACCAGTGATAAATCCCCCCATTGCTCGAGCAGCACTAAGCAGCCCTGGGTCCTGCCAGTGTCCCCTGCACAGGCCATTCCCTGCCCAGGTCATTCCCTGCTCTGTTTCATTCCTTACTCAGCCCATTCCCTGCCCATCCCATTCCCTGCCCATCCCATTCCCTGCGCATCCCATCCCATCCCATCCCATCCCATCCCATCCCATCCCATCCCATCCCATCCCATCCCATCCCATCCCATCCCATCCCATCCCATCCCATCCCATTATCCCATCCCATCCCATTATCCCATCCCATCTCATCCCATCCATCCCATCCCATCCCATCCCATTATCCCATCCCATCCCATCCCATCCCATCCCATCCCATCCCATCCCATCCCATCCCATCCCATCCCATTATCCCATCCCATCCCATCCCATCCCATCCCATTATCCCATCCCATTATCCCATCCCATCCCATCCCCGCTCTGTTCCTGACCCTCCCTGACCCGTGTCCATCCCTGGCCGCCCTCCCGCCCAGGAGCCGGGTCTGGCTGTGCCCTGCCATCCCGAGCAGTGTCCCACAGGAACACAGAGCCCCTGCTCGCTGAGCACCACGTGTCCCCTGTAAATAAATCCCCCTGGCTTTCCCGAGGATTATTCAGCCTTTGTGATGAAGCTGCAGAAATGGCGCTGCGGCGGCTCCCTGACCCCGGCCCCGCCGTGCCACCAGCTTCAAGGGGAAAAACCCTCCTTGGCTCTCGTTAGCCCTTTTTTATGATCTAGGATTCTGCTAATAATGACTCCGTGATACATAAAACAGATACATTAATGTCACCGAGTCCCAAAAGTACTGAATCAAGCTGACTCCTTCAGAAAGGAAGAAAGTAACAGATACGAGCCTTAATAAGAGCGCGGAGCCCGAGGACGGGAAGGGCTCCACCAAATCGCTTTCTCCTTCCCATTTGAAACGCGGGATTTAAAGGGCCATGCAGCTGGAGAAGATCAGAGTCGTGGCAAGATAACTGTGAACACGCCATCAAAGGGAGCAAATGAAAGGTGATTTTTGGTGGTGCTGCAAAGGCACGCTCAGGCTGCTCCACCTGCCCAGGTGCTAATGGGGACAGGAGATGGAGAGGCTCGGCAGCCCCACAGCCTGGCACCCACCTTTCATCTCCCAATGAAAGTGCTGCCTTAGACCAGCAGCTCTGCTGAAATCAGTTGCCTGGACTCAGTTTAGAGGAAAAAGTGGCCAAGTCTTTGACCTATGCACAGCTGAGAGTACATTCACTCCTCTACAGCTGGAGCAGATGTTACAATTGAAAGCAACACCCCGTGACCATTAGTGCTTGACAAATATTAAAACAGAACAAAACCTCTAATCAGAGGGATGAAAATACTTAAGTGGCAAAACTAGTCATGTCTGAAAGCTTCAGAAAAGGAAATGCAGGACAGTCTGACCAAGGTGCCTGCAATGGAACGTGACACACAAGAGAGGTGTGATCAGAATCCAACATTGCTGGTTTCACACAGACACGGGGGCACACCTGGGTGGCAAAGCCCCTGTGAATTGTGCACAGGGAACATGAAAATTGATTAATAAATTTGTGAGCAGTTGCAAGTAGTTTAAGGAAAGAAATATGATACAGAAACTGAAGTTATGTTTGCTGAATCTTGCTTAGCTGGGCACCCACCAGCCAGAGACAGCATACCTTGGTGAATTTGTGAAAAGGTAAAATCCTAAGGCCAAGATGAGGCTATAAACACACACAGCCTATTTTGTGGAGTGGCACCAACACATAAGGCTGGATTTGGCAAAATGCAAACACGAGGCCTGATGGGATGGTGCCCCAGAAAGATGGAATTGAGGCAGGAAAGTGCCACCAGCCACAGAGAATGCAGCACAGCTCAGGATTCACCAATGGACATCTGTAACAAACAGGGGAAAATCTGAATGAATGGTAGAGGTCTGAGTGACAGAGTTCTGCCTCCTCCTCTCTGGTGCTGGCTGAGCCTGGAGCCCACAGGAGTGGAAGCAGCTCCATGGACAGTGGCTGAGCAAGGGCAGCAACAAAACCAGGGGAGTGGGGAGACGAGAGGGGCAAGCAGAGGGTGATTCCCTAGGAAACCTCCAGCTCCACCAGCACATCTCCTGCTCCTGGCTTGCAGCAGAGCTCTGCCAGCAGAGCCTGGAGCAGCTCTACACCAGCACTCATCTGTACAAACAAATCCAAATTCAACTCCCCCGACACACATCCTCCTGGGGATTAGGTCTATTAAAATTTGTATTTTGCAATTACTTCAGTTTGCTTTGCTTCTTTTCAAGGTTTTATGCTAAATTACATGGATGGAGGGTCAAGCTTTGTTTAAAAGATCTGGTTTGTCTGGGTTGTGCCATTGTTGGAACAAATTTTAAATCGTGTGATACAATCACCATTTTGATTGATAGGGTCACTTTAAACCAGCCTGTCTGTGTTTAATACAGCAAAATCTGGCTTAATCTACTAATTTTTAATTTAATATAAATAAAGAACATGAGAGGTCAGCCACTTTTCCTAATGTCCTACTATAAAATGCTCAAACTGGGATGAGGTTTGTGTTTATGCAGCTCTCCATGACACAGCAGGCACCTCCACTTCGGGGGAGAAAAAGCTACATCTCTGTATGTCCCTTCCAAATTCACAGAGCAGCTGCACCAGTTCTGATCTCAGAGTGGTATGAGAATTAATTTGTGACCAACCAAAAGTATAATGTAAGTGCTAGGTGCAATTATTTCAAGCTAACTATCTCATGACGATGGCAGATAGGAGTTAGACAGCAACAAGACTAAAACTGTGGTTATTTCATTATTGCATAGACAATGCCAGCCCTCAAAGCATGCCAGGCATTTTCCAGATCAGAGGAAACTGTGATCCCTGCTCTGAGAGTGCCTAATCTAAAAAGTCAAAGATGAAAAGAAGGAAAGGAACTCTGGATACAAAGGAATCTATGTAGTGACAGGTCCCAGCTTGTTATTTTAATTAAAAATATGCTAAATCCTTCTTTTTGCCTCTTTCAGCCCTCTCATCCTGGCTCTAAGCTTCAATTCCAGTGTCCACATAACCTCCCTAATCATCCACTGCTCCCTGCACATAAAGGAGCTCTTTGGAGCTGTGTCAGGCTGGGAACAGGGTAGGTGGCAGAGTGTGACACTGGGCACGATGCAGGTCCCAAAGAGGGGAAATCCAACAGATCCAGCCCAAAGTGCTTCCAGAGAGCCATGCACGTCCTGCCAACAGGGGCCTGGAATTCACAGGCTTCCTGTGACTTACAGGGAGTAAAATGAAGAAAATCCCCACTTTTATCTGGGCACAGCTTGCAAAGGGCATCCAGTGCCCTAAACCTGCCTCAGAGGAGCATCAAACCCCTGAGCCCAGCACACAGACACCAGCTTTATGGATGATCACAGAGTGAGCCAGCGCTGTCACACCAGTTTAAGTCCTGTCCAAGAGTTTTCCTGGGGCTCAGAGGTGCCACTGCCACCTTCCTGCTGGCATGTCTCCAACCTGATGCAAACATCCCTGGCCCCGCTGCCTGTGCCCCACTCCAGGCTGCCCCTGGGGCCCACTGGATATTCCTTCAGATGTCTAACAAGCATTGAACACAAGTGAGGTTTAGAGAGAGCAGAAATCAATAGGGCAGCCTCCAGCAGGCACGCTGAGGGATTAGCTGTCCCAGGGAACAGCACCGGCGGCTCGGGGCCAGATCATGACTCCGAATAGTGCGCGAGGTTTATGAGGCTGGGGAGCAGCCCCTGCCCTTGGTAACCTGCAGCTGCCACGGACACAGCAGCCCGAGCACCCCTGCAGCAGCAGCAGGGCAGGGCAGCAGCAGCAGCGGCCCCGGGGTCACTCTGAGCAATGAGGTGATTCCCACACCTCACTGCAGCCGGTGGCGAATTTCAGCTCTGCAGCTCCAAAGGGAACAGTTCTGGCACTGTCCCTGTTCCAGTTCTGGCACTGTCCCTGCCCCGGTTTTGGCACTGTCCTCAGCCCAGTTCTGTCCCTGCCTGGCCCGGTTCTGTCCCTGCCTGGCCCGGTTCTGTCCTGGTTCTGTCCCTGCCTGGCCCGGTTCTGTCCCTGCCTGTCCTGGTTCTGTCCCTGCCTGGCCCAGTTCTGTCCCGGTTCAGTCCCTCCTGCCCGGTTCTGTCCCGGTTCTGTCCTGGTTCTGTCCCTGCCTGGCCCGGTTCTGTCCCTGCCTGTCCTGGTTCTGTCCCTGCCTGGCCCAGTTCTGTCCCAGTTCAGTCCCTCCTGCCCGGTTCTGTCCCGGTTCTGTCCCTCCTGCTCTCTCCCTGCCCGGTTCTGTCCCTGCCTGTCCTGGTTCTGTCCCTGCCTGGCCCGGTTCTGTCCCAGTTCAGTCCCTCCTGCCCGGTTCTGTCCCGGTTCTGTCCCTGCCTGGCCCGGGTCTGTTCCTGCCTGTCCTGGTTCTGTCCCTGCCTGGCCCAGTTCTGTCCCGGTTCTGTCCCTGCCTGCCCGGTTCTGTCCCTCCTGCTCTCTCCCTGCCCGGTTCTGTCCCTGCCTGTCCCGGTTCTGTCCCGGTTCAGTCCCTCCCGCTGTCCCCGCAGTAAATCTGCAGCGCTGATGGGAGATGTGTTTTTCAGGATCTGCGAGCGCGGGGAGGCAGCGCTGCCGTGAACTCCGTGCCACCATAAATAACCCACCTGCAATCTGTCTTGGGAACGTGGCAGCCGCCGCTGTCCTGCCATGAATTTTTATTCTTGCTCCGTCTGGAAGATAGATTCCAGATACAGCATTTCCCCGCACTTAGTGTCAAATCTCTTTACCCCTTTGCCCCGACAGAATGACAGGGACCACAAATAAAATAAAAGAATAAAAAAGAAGCGTAGGAAAAATGGCCTGAGAGCAGAGGGAAAGCACTAAACTCCCCTCCCTCTGCAGCTGAGCAGCTTCAGATCTGACAGCAGTGACTAAGGCAGGGGCAGTTGGAATGGGAAAAGGCAATTTCTGTGTGCTGCCAATGAGATTTCTGCAGGAGGATTCCACAGAAAGGAGCACAGAGATGAAATTTCTCTGAGAGTATAATGTGTGCAACAGAGGAGAATATGGGAAAATGGGTTTGTGTTCTGGCCCAAACTGCTGTGCCAGGGATGGGGAAATGAAGTACTGACCCAATAAAGGGATTTTTAAAGATAAAACTTTTCTCATTATAACGACAATGGTCACATGCAATGACAAACAAAATGCTCTAAATATCTGCAAACCTTGACCTTTAGATCTGACACCAAGGCTGAACAAAGCAGGAATGCTGTAACAATTACCTTATCCAACAAGGAACAAATGCACAGACTGGCAGGAGAATGGTGCCAGGTTCACTGGGATTGCTGAGAGCCAGGGTGCAGGATCCCATCTGATCCCATCTGATCCCAGTGCCCTGCCCAGCACTGCCAGGGCTGTGTCTGGAGCTCTGGGCCAGTTCTGGCTCCCCGAGCACCACACACACAGACACTCTAGACAGGACAACATCCCAGCCTCAGCAAGTCTCAGACCCAGCCCAGGACCAGGCTTTGCTTTCTGGATGCCACACAAAAGCAACTGAGCAAACCACCCGCAGGACTCAGCTTAAAAAAATCCCAAACAGGCAGGTAAAATACTATTAGTTGTACAATTCCACTGGGACTATGAGAAGTATCTGCTCAAACAACAGGATAATGGCTGGAAAAACTCTAGCAAAGGTAAACAGCTCCAAGTCCAGGAGTTAATAGTGCACAGGGCTTTTATCCTCTCAGTTCCCTCTTCCAGTTCAGTGCCTTATAGAAAACCAACATCATGGCTCTTTTCCACTTGAGTATCTGGGCTGCAGTGCAATCCTGTCTGAATTCGAGGATGTTATTTGACTTGCTTCCTTTATTTTGATGAAATTACCAAGTTTCACGTTCCTGACACCTAAAAGATATTAGGGTCAGCACTCCAGTACCCCCATTAATGCACACACCCAGCTGTAACACACAGGATGGCAAAGGCCTCGTTCTGCCACCAAGTGACCATGGCCCAGATTCCAGCTGAATCCAGAATCCACAGATGCCCTATGAAATGTCCCTTCAGCAGGGGTGAGCTCAGGTCACATCCAAAATGATGAGCCAGTGGGTGAAACAGCTCCACAGCTGCCTTAACATCTGTCCTCTTCCTATTTCCACTTCTGAAACTGAACTTCAGACACTGGAACTAAGACTTTGCAAAACATGTATTTTTACTGAGCAACAGATGCACAAAACCAGCCCCCTGAAGATGTCAAATGACACTTTTGCCACACAGCAGAGTTAAAGTGAGGAGATTTACAAGGTCATTGACAAATGCAAGTATTGATTGACTATTAAAGTGTCTTGTGATTAATACAGCCTTCGAAGTAATTAGTGCAGAAGATCTCTTATATCTCCCCATGTTTAAATAATGTATCTGTGAACATGCAGACCCTCTGTCAATCACTCTGGTTGAGGCCAAGCATCATCTCACCTGATAACTCGTTTGGAAACTGGGCTTCCTGCCTGCTCAGTCCTTCAAAACCAGCAACTCTTCCGTAATTGCCTGGGGTGACCTATATTTACAGCCTTGCAGTTCACTGGGGGGATAGAGAGGGGGCAGGGAGCAAGGAAAAATGCTAAAGCACCTTATTCCTACAGTGGCACAAAACCCCAGGAGAAATCCAGAGGCACTGAATGGAAATGACCCCATAGGAAAGGCTCTGGCTCCGTGAGGGGCTGCACACTCTGGATTTAGACAGACTCCCCAAGCCTCTCTTGGTTAATCCTGGGAGTAACTTCTGCAGAGGCACAAACCCCAGCTGGTGCCAGGAGCTCCCAAACTGCAGCTGGCAGTCCTGGTGTCCCTGTCCCAGCCCTTGTGCCCAGCACAACACCTGCAATCCCACCTGAACCGAGGTCACAGCAGGAAGATCAGGCTGCCAGCAGCTCCTACAGCTACAGCTGAGCTTTCCTAGAGCAAGCCAGGCTTGCAAACATTCTGCCTCTTTAGGAAAAGATCAGCCTGACACCTTCTGGGGTTTCTGGAGCCCACAAAGCACCAGGTACTTATCTAATGCCTTCTTAATCCCTTTTCCACCAGTCTCTAAGCAATTGCAATCACTTGGTTTCTCTGAAGCACACTCTGAGGTCATTAATTTTCTGCTTATTTGGTAAATAAGGCTCCAGGAAACATTTCCTTCCAACTCAACTATTTCTGAGTTTCTGTTTGATTCCAGGTTGGAAAAAGCCAAGAGCTGAACTCTGACCCCACCAGCATCTCACTCTTACTTGCTACTAACAGAGACCAAGGACAGGTGTAGAATATACAAATATTCTGGAATTCTGCTAACACTGCACACTCTTAGGAAGGGCCCTCAGTGGCACCCCTGCCATGGCAGGGACACCTTCCCCTGTCCCAGCTGCTCCCAGCCCTGTCCAGCCTGGGGACACTGCCAGGGATCCAGGGGCAGCCACAGCTGCTCTGGGCACCTGTGCCAGAGCCTCCCCACCCTCCCAGGAACAATTCCTGCCCAAAATCCCACCCAGCCCTGCCCTCTGCAGTGGAGCCATTACAGCTGGAGCTTTTGGCTTCTCTTTAGATGAAGCACTAGAAATAGTCTCCTGTCTTTACTGTTAATCTCCCTTTCTTTTTTCTCCCACCTGCTACTGTCCCATAACTCATGAGCCCCTCTTCCTTCTCCTCTTTCAAGTTTATTTATTATGACTATTTGAGCAGCTATTGGTTCAACACGCTCTGCTCTAATATTCATCATTTGCTTCTCTGGGTAAATCGTCTTTAATCAGCACAGCACAGAAAACAGTGTAATTATAGATGCCGGATGCCATTGCACTCAGAAGAAATTAAACCTCATCTTAAGCTGTCCAGTGGTGCCCTGAGGAAAACAGCCTGTGTGGTGGGAAGGTGACCCAGAGGTTAGTGCCAGATGTGCTTTTAGGTCCTCCAGACTCAAGAAATACAGAGGCTGGAGAGACACAGAGGTAGAAGGAGAGAAGCCTTTATGGACAAAAAAACCCAGAACTCATGAGGAAGTCAGTAAATGCATCCTTTTTTTTGAGAATATGGCAGTGCCTGTTCCACCTTCTGCCAATTACAGCACTTCTAACAAGGTTTTTTTAAGGTAAATAGTTCTATTTTAGTAATACTAATGGAAAATGCCTTTAGTGATCGATAAAGTCTAAAAAGTTATTACAGCAACAAGGATGCAAGGAGATGCTCAGAGGAAGCAGTGGGACAGACTCCTCCAGCTGGCACAGAACCACTTCAAACTCAATACTGCCCTCATAAAGCAGCACAGGTTCCTCAGGCTGAGGCAGGAAATGCCAGAGGAGCCCTTTCCCTGCAGACCCTGTGTCCATCACCTGCCATCAGCAGCAGCCCCAGCTCAGCCCAGCAGTGCCACAGAGTCCCAGAGGGGGAGGGGAGCTGCTGGTTTGTTGGGTTTTTTTTTTGCTAATAATACGTCTGAGGTTCAGATAAGTAACTAAGAGGAAGCAGAGCTCCTTCTAGTCCATCCTGCTGCTGACAATTAAGAAACCTCAAAGTAATTTTTGAAAATGTCAGCGTCTCATTTAGCAAAGGGATAAATAATGAATGAAGCATAATCACTGTCCTGCGCTGGTGCTGCAGCTTCGCGGTGTCATTAGTAAACTAACGGTATCATATCTGCGTGTCACAGTTTAATTATAGCTTGTAATTAGTTTCAGCAATGGATTGCACAGAGTCAGGCCCCCTGAGCTAAACAAAAGGTAATAGAACTTTCAGAGTCCTCGCATAAATCAATTATGAAAGTGTCCTGTGTTATTTGAGGCTTGTTTGCTGTAATTTTATGCACAAAGGAGAGCTGATCCCTGCTGCTACCCAGGGCGATTCACCTCCAAGTGCTGCCTAAACTGTGAGTGCCCAGGGCAGGGCTGTGCTCTGTGTGCAAACCAGCCCAGCCTGGCTGCCAGCCCCACAAACACAGAACCCGTGTGCAGCGTGGGACAGCACAGGAATTCCTCACTGGCAGAATGGGCACAGCTTGTCCAGGGCTGCTCCATCCCTGGCAGTGCCCAGGGCCAGGCTGGAGGGGCTTGGAGCACCCTGGGACAGTGGAAGGTGTCCCTGCCATGGCAGGGTGGGATGGATGAAGGGGAAGGTCCCTTGCCACCCCACCCTGGAATTTGCTGGCATGCAGACACAGTAGGATGGCACCAGGATGCTCCTGCTGCTGGTGCTGATGTGCTGCAGGCCAGCATTGGTGGTGAGCACCGCTGTCCTGTGCCCAAAGCTGATCAGATCTGATCTCCAGCTGCCATCAGCACATCAAGACAGATTTTATATTAACGAAATACTTGTCCCTGAAAGAGTGATCAAGCATTGGAGTAAGTTGCCCAGGGAGGAAGGGGTGCAGTCACCCTCTCTGGAAGCATTCAAGACATGTCAGGATGTGGCACTTGGGGTGTGGTTTAGGGGTGCTCGTGGGGGTGGTGGGTGATGGTTGGACCTGATGATCTGGTGAAGACCAGCCACCAGCAGCAGATCCTGGCCCAGGCAGTGTCTTCAACCATATTTGGGGTTCTTCCTTCTCCTGCTTCATTCCTGATCTAATCATCTGCTGCTGGGAGAGAATCACACAGGAGGGCTGTGCTGGAAATGGACCCAGGCAGGCTGAGGGTCCCTTGAGGTGACCCAGTTGTCCCTGCAGTGGGTCAGAATCTGCTGCCATCCCTCATGCTGCTGCCTGAGCTCTGGAAACTCGACAGGAGACACCCTTTTCCTGGGAGCTCTTTGTGCCACACCAGGACTGTGGATAGAACAATCCCCACCTGGCAAGGGGCTGGGAACCATCCCCACCATACCAGCCTCTGTGTTCTCATGTAGTTTCAGGGGGAAAAAGAAGCTGAATTACTGGAATTTAATGTATAAAATAATGTTTCACAGTTCAGGAGCAATAGCTGTGTTTTATTTGCATGTTTTTCCTCACTTTTCTGGAGAGTCCTGCGTGTTCCGTGCAGGGAACACACGAGGCTCTGGCTGCTCTCATGTCTCAGTGCCTGAATCATTTATCTTTTCATGTTGCTCCTCTGCCCCCACTGCTTGGTGTTGGAAGCTGCCTATGTGACGTGGGATGGAGAAGGTGGAAAAAAAAAAATCCCTAAATGAAATGAAAGCTCTCAGTGTGTCTGATTTTGGCCTGCTGCTATCCCCAGAAGCAAAAGGCTCCAGCAGCAGCAAAGGGCTGTCCGGGGGTCACCATGGCAGGGCTGAGCAGCTGGGACCCCACTGTGGGCAGCAGAGGGGAGCGTGCAGAGGAGGCTGAAAGGTGCCAAGACGTGTCATTGTCTCAGTCCTGATCAAGCTGCACAACACACCGGGGTCCTGCTTCAAAGCCCTCCTCGAGTCTGCCTTGAAAGCCCAGCCCGTGGCACGCTGGCCTTGCTGTTTATACAACAACTTCCAGGTTTAAAGCAAAAGCTGCTTCCCAGAGCAGCCTGGATCCTCCCATTGTGAGCCCTTCTGCACATTTAACAATAGCAAAAGCACCGAGTAGGGGAAAAAAAAAAAAGGGGGAAAAAAAAAAGGAAAAAAAAAGTCCAGTGCTGATAGCGGTGCTGCAATCCAGGCGGTTGCCATGGAGACAGGATGGCTTGTTCACATGGCAACACAGCTCGGGTCCAGCACCGGAGCGGCGGGGCCGCGCCGAGGATGCTGCGGCCGGGCAGGGGACAGGGCAGCCAGGGCAGGGGACAGGGAGCGCCCGGGAACGGGACAGGGAACGGGACACGGAACGGGACAGGGAGCGCCCGGGAACGGGACAGGGAGCGGCCGGGAACGGGACAGGGAACGGCCGGGAACGGGACAGGGAGCGGCCGGGAACGGGACAGGGAACGGGACACGGAACGGGACAGGGAGCGCCCGGGCAGGGGACAGGGCAGCCAGGGCAGGGGACAGGGAGCGCCCGGGAACGGGACAGGGAACGGCCGGGCAGGGGACAGGGAACGGCCGGGAACGGGACAGGGAACGGGACAGGGAGCGCCCGGGAACGGGACAGGGAGCGCCCGGGAACGGAACAGGGAGCGCCCGGGAACGGGACAGGGAGCGCCAGGCAGGAGACAGGGAACGGCCGGGAACGGGACAGGGAACGGGACAGGGAGCGCCCGGGAACGGGACAGGGAGCGCCCGGGAACGGGGACAGGGAGCGCCCGGGAACGGAACAGGGAGCGCCCGGGAACGGGACAGGGAGCGCCAGGCAGGAGACAGGGAACGGCCGGGAACGGGACAGGGCAGCCAGGGCAGGGGACAGGGAGCGGCCGGGAACGGGACAGGGCAGCCAGGGACCCACTTCCAGGTGCATGCCACAGAGGATAAACTAAATTCTGTCTGGATAAAAAACCTGCCTTTAGCCAAAGGATGCTCTCTGCACGTGGGTGGCACCTTGCAGAGGGCACTGAACTTCTTTAGGATGTGACCTGGAGGAGCTGTGGCAAAAACATGAATTGGGAAAGGAAGGGAATCACTGGAGATCCCATCAACGCAAAACCAATCGTGGCAAAGATAAAACTTAAGAAACAGCTGCTGCAGCAGTGAACTGCAATCATGTAAGTTTGTAATTTACATTAAAATCCCAAACAATAGCGAGTGGGAAATTGTGCAACATCTACTTAGTCACAATGAATACCCAAGATTATCAAAAAGATCTCCCTGATGCCATGTTACTGGTGTGTTTTCTGCAATTCCTTTAATTTTAACAGATTTACACCTCTTCCTGAGAGCACAGAAAATTGTGACACTGCTGGGGAGCTCATCATCCACTCGTCCCTCATTTGGATGAAGGACAGAATGAATCTCTTTGGTTTATGAAGCATGGGCTTCATGCAACACACATGACAAAGTCTCTTAAAATATAAAACACAGGGAGAAATACCCCAATCCAGATTCTGTTTGAATTTAATTTGCAGAATGAGGATGCAGTGAGGCTCACCATGGGTGAGAAGGTGGCTTTGGCCATGCTGTGAGTCCCCAGCACGGAGGGCACAGAGGCCCCAGGTTTCAGCAGATGTGAAAGCAGAGGAGGATTCATTTCATCTCTGTCACTGATGAAACAACAGCTTTGTCCCACTCCCCAGAACACAGTGAGCAGTAATGGCCTCATAAGGAGGGAAAATTGCATGTGCAAGGAAGGAAAAGCAACCTTCTGGTGTGCATCAACACAGCCACACTCACCTTCCCTCCTGAGGACCAAAACAGCTACTGAGTGCCTGAAATCATGAAGCAGATGAAAATGCCAGAGATGGGCTTGGGCTAACTTCATTTCCCAGCACAAGGCATCAAAACCAATCCCTCACCATTCACTCACTGGTTCCTTTTTCTCTGCACACACCTGGGCCCGTGGAGTTTGTGCCTGAGCATCAGAGCATCCCACATGGGCAGCCAGGCAGGACAGAGGGTGGCAGAGCTGGAAGGGCAGGTTGGCACCAAAAGCCTTTGGGCTTTGCATCTGTACATCTGCACAGGCACAGCCCCACCTTTGCTCTGCAAACAACAAAGGGATTCTGTTGGTTTAGGGTAAATATCATATTTTGCATGAGTCAATATGACAGTGCTGGCAGAACACAGAGCTGAGGGGCTGGTCTGGAAGCAGTCTGGGAATCTCACTTCATGTGTTGGAAAGTCCCATTTTTATTGATAACACTTTAGTCGATAAACTCAACAGTTCAAATGAACTTGGAATCTTTCAGTGTGAGTCAATGCTTCAATGTCCAGTACAGGAAGTTGTAGAGCAGAAATTAAGATCATAACTGAGCAGAAAAATCTGAAAGCAACAAACAGGCTTTACAGTCCCATTTTGTAAAGACTGATACCAAGCTGGATGAAATACCCCCAGCATTTATTTCAATTGGTCTAATTCACAGATTTCCAAGTGGGCACAGAAGTCTTTTGCAGTGCTTTTCTCTCTCATCTCTTACTGCTCCACTCTGGCATATTCAGAAATCTTTTGCTACTTTCCACATTCAGCTGCCCAATCCCTCCTTAAAACAGCTGCTCCTACAAATTGCAAGAGTCTTACTTCTTAAAAAGAATAACAATTCCTATAAAGAGCAGAGAACTGGAACCAAGTTCACCTATTCCTAAACTTTTGAGGACAAAGCTAATTTTAGAAATGAGATTTATCTGAGGAATAAACCAGGAAGGATTTTCAGGAGCCTCATTAAGGAGCCAGGAACCCGCAGGTTCAGCAGAGCCAACAGGTGTTTAAACAATTCCCACTACCTACGCTCTCACGTCGACTTTATTTTCAAGTTTCACTCAATGATGGAGTTGTTCCTCAGCTCCTTGTGTGCTTAGCCATTTAATTAAAGCAATCCATATTGAATTCATGTCCAGATGCCTTGACCAGCAGAGCCAGATCCTCATTGGCATGCCAGCTGCTCAAAGAAGAGCACAGCCCCTCGCATACTAATCAGAGGGAAGGCAGTGATTCATCAGCCCACGATACTGCTCCAGCATCTACAAGCACTTATGACATGTAATTGCTGGTGCATAAGCAAGCCAGGCCACATTAAAAAGCCCACAGATAGTCAGAGATAAAAATTAATGACTTTTGCTTTGTGTAATCCTGCCTGTGTTGGGGGGAGGGGAGGGAGACTGGGATTAATGGACAAATGTAAGGAGGCACAAAGGAACAAAGAGTTTCTTGGCCTTGTTTACATATTGAACAATAATAATAAAAGAAAAGTGACAAGTTATGGGAAAGGCAAGTGTGAATTTTCGGCACGAGTGAGTTGGAAGACTGCTTGCAGTTCATTATGGAAGCAGAATTTCCATACTCATTATTCTGAAACAAACCTCCTCGGAAGGCCCTTCTGGGACCAATGGCAGCAGTTTTTATTATTCATCTTTGGTGGTGTTGAGGATGTCATTAGAGAGCTCGGGGCAGGCGGGCAGAGGGGGATTGCTGTCTGGGGAGGAATCTCTGCCCCCTCCCCAGGCCAGAGCAGGGTCACAGGGCTGCAGAACCAGGCAGGGACAGCGAGGTAAATCAAGGACAGCACACAAAGACATGATGTAATGCACCCACAGCACAGGCTCCTGCAGATCAAGTGCTCATCAAAATATTCATGCATCAGCACTGCTGCTTGAGTCTCCCCCTCTCTGCCCCAAGTCCCCTTTCTTCCCAGTGGATACAACCTCTTTGGAATACTTTTGAAAGAAAATGCCATTTTTTCTGTCTTTTATTTGACGTGTGCTTTCTGCAGTCTTGATGAGATGTGAATCTGAAGTTATGTCATCTGGCTTCCTGCGTGGGGGGAGCAAAGATGGTGTGTGTGATCTCACACACAACCAGATTAGTCTCAGCCAAAGCCCACCTCCAGCCCACCAGGCACATGCCTACCTGCAGGGCCACACTGAGCTCAGCAGGGACCTACCCAGGTCCAGCAGCAGAGATCTGGGAACAGTTTCCTGCCATGAAACTTCCACTTACACATGCAGCTGCACGTTCTCCAGGCCAGTACCTCCAGCTCACCCCTAAATGCTGCCTCCACTCTGGACTCTCATTTCCAGTCCACTCAGCCATGACCCTCATCCAAAAATCCCCATTTCCTACCTGTTGAATGGAAGTTTCTTCTCTGTAGCTGGGAAGAGTTGTTTTGGGAACTGTGGAGTTATCCTAATTGCATCTATCTCAGCACTATGGAAAACTGCCATTGCCATGACAATACTGTCAAGAAAAGGATGAAAAAAATATTCCTTAGTCAACTATGTTGATCATTTAAATATGCAAATACACCTTTCCCACAGAGGTCAGACATGACCACTGCTGCCTGGAGGTGACAACACAGGGCTCTGGCATCCAGCGTGGGCACGGCCTTACACATTTCTGCTTTGTACAGCACAAACGAACCCATCTCCCAGCTGCTCACATCTGTACAGCCAGTCTGCAGGACTCCTGTGCCTTCCCAGCCCTGCACAGCCTGAGGAGCAGGGGGCAAGCAGCAGGTCTCAGGCAGACAGAGCCTCATTGCTATGGGCAGGCGGCTGAGCACCACTCAGAGCCATCACTTGTGTTTAAGCTCTGCTGCCTGCAGCCCTCCCCTCTGCACCCAGGGGCAGCCCCCCAGCTCACTGCTCTGCAGAAACACTCACTGGCTGCAGGTGAGGAAGCAGAAGCTGCAGCTGCACCCACATCACCATAGGATTTACTTACAACTGGGGCTTTGTGGTGCAGCCAGATAAAAGAGGATTAAATTACGCTCTGTAGATTAAGAGTCTGAACACTATAAAACTCCTAAGCCTTTGTATGCTAAGCAAGAACTTTGACTCCCATGGGAGCTGCAACAGAGATTCTGCACACACAGAGAAGACTCGGGTTTGTTTTGGTTTGGTTTCTTTTGCTATCTCAGTGAATCTTTCCCAAACTGAGATATTATCAAACTGATTTGGAAACACTTGGTCAGCACCAAAAAGGGTTCAACTGAATCTTTATGTCCAGTGCATTTTCACCTCAGCTCCTGCACACGCTTGCTCAGACAGGTTTTCCATTGCAATGGTGTTCTCTCCAGTTACAGGTCTATATACCCATCCCACTGGTCCCATCCCACTGGAAGACTCCTGTTAAGGATCTCTGATTACTGACAACATCTACTAACACAGCATTCAGCCCAAGCCCTTTCCTGCCTGTCCTCATTCCTTTCTTCTCTCAGACAAACTTACAAAATACACACAAAAAATTCTCTTTCAAACTAGTTATTTCTTCCTCCACCTTATTTTCCATTTTTCCTTTCATACTTTTGGAGAAAAGCAAGAAAATATTTCTGTTTCATGTCCTCATACAATGTCTTCTGCACTAGAAGACAGAATAAGCTGATAACCTGTTCTAGCAGAAGATATTTGAGTTTTATCACTGTAAGAGTCCATGAACAGCTGTTCCTGGAGTTAAAAATACAAAGTGGAAGTTACCCATGTAGAACTGTTCAGAACTGCTGGGATTTCCTGTATAGTTATGGGTTGAGCATTTGAAGGTAAGTGTTGTGTTATCTCCCATTACCTTCTTCACTCTCAGGGTGGTGAGTCCCTGGCACAGGTGCCCACAGCAGTGCCCAGGGCCAGGCTGGACACTGGGCTGGAGCAGCTGGGACAGGGGAAGGTGTCCCTGCCATGGCAGGGGTGGCACTGGGGGAGCTTTCAGGTCCCTTCAAACCCAGACCAGACTGTGAAGAGACTGGAGAAGGGCTGGAAGAACCAGCCCAGGACACCAGCAAACCCGAATGGGCTGGCAGGGGATGTTAGCAGTAATCACAGGTAACTGCCTCAGACAGACAGCAAGAGAGGGGTAGAAAACCTGAAGCAGCTCTCTTTAAAGAGAACAAGCAGATCTGAGTAATCCAATTTAGGGGAGATAAGAGTGTGTGGCAGCACTGTCCTTGTGCTGGACAAACGCCTCCGTTTGAGTGTCAGCCCCAGTCGTGGCGGGGTCAGGGGGGCACAGCCTAATGGAGTCCAGGATTGCCTGAGAGCCTTTCCCCAGGCAGGCTGCCCCACAGGATTGATTTCCAGGCAGCACTCGGGGCCCTAACACAATTACCCCAGCCAGACTGCCCAGGCCCAGGGCAGGCAGGCTCAGCCCCGCTCCTAATTGTTTCAACAGCTCTGGAATTCCTTTTGCTCTTTCTCAACAGAGAATAATTATACCCCTGCTTAAAGAGGTCTGGAGGGACCTCAGAAGAAACTTTCCCTTCCAGCTTTGTGTGTTAATGAAAAAAATCAAGTCTTAGCTCTCTAATAGGCGAATTCAATTTATGACAAGCAAATACAATCATCTCACACCAGCGCTGCACCCACGCCCGCCCAGCTGCTGCTCACGGGCTCCTAAGATCTCCTGGCACAGGAGAGCCAAGTCCCTCCATGATACACAACAGCAGATTTCTGCACCAACTGCGTGGAGCAAGATCAGATTTACAGCGTTTCCTCTAATTTGTTTTTTTCCTCAGGGAAGGTTTGGACTTATCTGAGAGCCAGGAGGTGACCCTGGAAGGTCTGGGGTTCTGAGACCAGTACAAAAACCCCCAAACCCAAGAAGTTGCATGCCTGGGACTTGCCAGTGCTGCTATATTTGTGCCCTGAGAGTGCAGGGCTCCAGGCACCCCTGGATGGGGATGAGGAGCACCCTGCTGGGTCCAGCTGAAAGCCAAGGTCCCGTCTGCAGCCACGGCCAGAGAACAGGAGCACTGGGCAGTGCTCAGGGGTATTTCATCCAGCTCCTGTGTTCAGCACCCACCAATTCACCTCTTCTCCACAAATTTCATCTATCTTGAACTCATTTATTCTTCTGTCCTCCACAATATCTTGTGCAATAAATACCACAAGTTAATTCTGTGCTCTAAGAAAAGGGACCGACTTGTCTTTTGTTTAACTTTCTCTGTTTGGTGAATACCCCACTTGCTGCTTCTCATTGTTCCCCAAGCATTTTTCCTGTGTCACAGTTTACAAACTGCTACTGCCTTTCTTCATCCCATTTACTATCATGGATTATGAATTCCAAACTCTTTAGTTCTCTGCTGGTAGAAGATTCCCCATATCCATACACAGTCTGAGTGCCTGATAACCCATTTGGACACTCTCTGGCGAGACCCAGCACCCTGACCATCCTTCTGGGGCTGCAGCAGTTACGAGCACAGAGGACCCCCACATTCCCCTCTGGAGTGCCAGAGGATGTCCTATCCCTCAGCTTTTCCAAAAGCCATGGTTTCATCCACGGTGCTAACACTTCCCTGGCAAGCTGCAGGTGCAGCCGTCCGGAGCTGTGGGAATGGTTTTGTGTCGAGGGCAGTTCTGCAGCTGCAACCTGCCCAAAGCTGTGCCTGAGCAGCCAGGACCATTCCCTGACAGAACATGTACCTGGATGATGGATCCACTGCAGCCAGTCCTGGCTGGCTCCATCCATGGTTCCTGCTGCTGCTCAAAGCCATCTGTCAGGTTCTCAGCCCCATTTCCCTTTTCCTGTCTTCCACCAAAGCAGGAGCAAACGGGGCCAGATTCCAGCTGTATTTTTCATCCTCCAATTAGCAGGCTCCAATTCATCACTCTGAGTATCTCCTGGCATCAGTGCTGAGATTCCCTCCTCATGCCTGGTAAATCGGTCTTCATTTAAAACCCTCTCTCTTAGCCCTAAATGGAAATCAATTCTGCAAGTTTAGCAAATAGTTAATTACTCCACAAAGAGGATTGATTGGCCTTTGATCACCAGAAAGCTCTGTAGTGCTATTAGTCTCTTTCATCTGTGATTAAACCACAGAGAAAAAGAAACAAAAACTAAATTAGGCTTCTCCTGTTATCCTACAAATATTTAATGATGGGATAATCTCCTAAAGGTGTGATCAGGGGATATACATTCTGCCAGGAAACGTCTCCAGCTCAACCTTGAACCCAAAATCTCTCCCTGCAAAGAGCCTGGCAATGAACCTTACAGAGGCTGGAGCTGAGCTCAAAGGGATGCTTTGTAGTGCACCCTCTTCTTGGCCTTTTCTTCTCTCCTCTTCTTATGTACGTTTTCATGCAGATAAAGATTTTCCCAATGGAGCCCTGACATGAATAATAATAATAATAATAACAATAATAAAGGCTTCTTTTAAATTCAGTTTTGGCTCTGCTGACTTTCTCAGCAGGACAAGCCTGAGTCCCGTTGATTTGCAGCATTGTACAGAGCTGTTTCCCCAAATGATGGGATCCTCCCACTTCAGACAAATTTCAAGTGTCGCAGTCCCCCACTGCTAACCCATTCTAGAATTCAGTCCCAGGGAAGCACAAAGCCACTGAGCTGCACCACAACAGATGCTGAGATGGGAAGGTCATAGGATGGAGAATGAGGATCCAGCTGCATTTCTCACGTTCCAGGCAAATTTAAGGTCTGGGAATCTTTCTCTTGTGACACTGCTGCAAAGTTCCTTGGGGTGGCTGGCACAGGCTGTGCCCTCACAGCCACACCAGAGGCATCCCAAGCCTCCCCAGAGCCCTGGCAGCCAGGCCTGGCCTGTGCTGTATCCACACACACCTGGGAATTGCTTTTTCCCCATCACCACCACAATTTTAGGAGAACCATGGAAACACTCCTGCTCTTCTCCAGCAAATTCTTCTCAGCTGCAAATGGTGCTACCCCAGCACACATTCCCAGATGCACCAGTGAGGGCTGAACCCAGCACTAGGCACAGAGAGTGCCCCAAATTTCTGCAGCCCTCGTGTCCCTGGCTGGAGAAGGGATGGCATTTGGCCTCTGGTCATGTGGGGAAGTCAGTCCCAAAAGCCAACCATCGTTCCACAGCCAGATTTGAAAGGATTATTTCTGCCATCAGCTCCCAAAGGGGAGCACGGGACAGAGCCAGGTATCCAGGAGAAGGTCACATTTCAGGAGCTGTGTCCCTCCAGGTGAGCTGATCAGCACACAGGATGGGGAAGGAAGGGACAGAGCCGCTAACGCTGAACTTGAACAAGTTTCACAACTTGCTATGAAAACTCAGAAAGTTATCCTAACTTTTTTTAGCACTAAAATGTCATAATACTCTTCATGCAAGAGGAAAGAAGAGCCTCCTGACATGTTTTCAAGTCTCGAATGGGAAGAGTCCTTGAGGGGCCGTGCCGCGCACCCGGCAGCAGCAGGCGTTAATTAGCGCACATTTCCTGCCGAATTGTTGTGTGCCTGCGCCCGTGTTTTCCTTTCCCTGGGTGTCTCATTTGCAGAGTGTTCAATCATCCCCTCTCTCCTGACTCTGCAGCCCTGTGTGCTCCTGTGTGACACCTGTCACACAGTGCCACCGCAAATTGGACGTGTCAGCCCCAGCGTGCGGCGCCAAGGTGTGAATTGGATGGGGGCTCTCAGCCCCCTCGGCCACCCCCCGGCTCCACTGCCAGGACATCCCGAGCACCAAAACCCAGAGCACACCCACTGCAACACGGCTGACACGCTCCTCTCCGAAGGAGGGGAGCATTTAAATAACCAGAATTTGTAAACACGCTGATTTCATTTGCAGGCGGCCAGAATTGAGCTTTGCTTTTTTGTTTGTGCCATACCAGGAGGCTCTAGAGGCCAGAAAGAAAAGGGAAAGTGAATAGTTAGTGGAGCTTTCAGATGAAAAGGCTCCCAAGTCACTGTGCACAAAGGCAAACAAGCGTTTCTGTCGTGCCTGTCGATGTGGATGTGGTCACCAGCACCCCCAAACAATGCTCGTGGCTGAGACCCCCCCCCTTCCCGGCCCTTACCTTGCCTGGAGCTTGTGGGGAGGGGGTGTTACTCTGTTTTTTAAAACAATGGCTCCCAGAACAAAAGGCTGATTTGTGCAGCAGGCAGAGCTGGGGACCACCTAGAGCACGGGGCTGCAGCCCCATATGGTGCCACACAATAACAAATAAGAACAACAATGAGGAAAGCTGCACCCACTTTGCTCGGCACGGTGTTCTCAAAGTTACACAGTACGAAGCAATTATCCCAAAGTGGCAATTTTATTTGAAAATAACATTTAAATTAAAATGGGCATTTCAGGGCCTCCTGCTGAAGAGTGACATGGGCTGTTCAGGGGCCCACTGTCACTTTGTCAGCTGTCACATGCTGCCTCCTGCTAAATGGGCGCAGTTTGCCTTTACCCTTTATCCAGACTCTTAAAAATGCCGCACGCATTTTATGAAGACCAACTAAGTGGGATTGCATCTCTGACAGCTGTTCCAGCTTGGACTCAGCAAAAAGCGCTTTGCATACATCTATCTTTTCTGCTACCAATTTGGATAGATAACAAAGCTCAGGGAGAGGGGTGTGCCAGGGGCCAGTGCTGAACAAAGAGCTGCCACACCCCGGTCACCAGCCCAGGGGATGTTTCATGAGAACTCAGCTTTGGCCCAGTAACTTCAGGTCTCCTTGCTCCTTGCAGCAGGCAGCTGCACGTCCTGCAAACCCCACCAGCAATCCCTGTGGAGCTGGGCAAAGAGGCAATGCTGTCCTGGGCTGGGTCACCAAGACCTAGGGACAGCACTGCAAAGTGACAGCACAGGAGGGACTCAGGATTCTCTGGATTCCTTTACACTTGGTAAATTATGAACTGCTCCTTAAAATTTGGCAATTTTCCTTATTCTCTCTCTTGCTCTTTCTACCAACACATTTGACTATTAGAACTTGCCATGTCAGAAGCACTGTCCTTCAGCCAGCACACTGCCAGGCTGACCCTTTGTGCACATTCCCAGCACAGCCCCCTCCCCAAGCCTAAAGCCATCTGGAGCCTCAGACATGCCCCAGTGCTGCCATGGACACAGCCACACGTTCCTCAGCACGTGCAGACAGGTCCAGCAGCAGCCCCAGACTGTGTCTGGTGTTCCTCTGCACTTGTATCAGGATCCCAGAGTCACTGGGGCTGGAAGAGCCCCCCAGAGCAGAGCCCAGCCTGTGACCCACCCTCACCTTGTCCCCAGACAAGAGCACCCTTGGGCATTATTTCTGCAGTCCTGCTGGACCTCCTGTCTAGGAGGAGGCAATCCCCAGAACTAACCTAGCTCTTTGAAACCCTCTTCTCTCCAGGAGCACACCCCATGAGACAGGAAAACCTCTGATGAAAGTGGCAATCCCCATTGGCAAGGTGGAAACAAGGCATCCATTCAAATAAAGTCAATATTGTCTGAATTGATTCTCTAGAACCACTAGACACTCACACTGAGCATTCTGTAGTTATAAAGAGTTAAATCACTAAATATAGAAATATAGAATATAGAAATATTTTTGAAACAAAACTGTCCTCATAAAAAAGCTACTCTACAATGGAGCTGAAGTGACTGGTGGTCATCATGGCTGCTTTTGATCCTGGGCTCAAGAACAAAGTTTCCTACCTGGAAGGTTGACCAGTGGCTTGGGTCAGTGTTTCCCCAGTAAGAAGGCCAGTCTTGGGTCAAAAGTTTTCCAGTTCCATGAGACTCTCTGTGCCTTAATTTCCTTACACAACAAGGTGATGTTTTCATGCTGGATTATGTTACAAAGATTTTCAGAGCTGAGATTTTCACATCTATGGTAATGAGGACCCCTTAGAGTAGGAGGAACATGTGCAGGAGATTCACTGATGGGAAGCAAATTCTAATTTTTTCCTGCTTGTATTGCTGATTAAAGTGAAGAAATGTCTGTACTTTGCTCCATTCTGTGTTATGAGATCTCATATAATCCATGACAATAGTTTAAGGTATTATCTGATCTATGGAAGTGCATGTATTTAAAAAGAGGTAAAAGTCTTAAACCAAACATATTAAACATGAAAGGGGTGTCTGGTTTACTTGTTCAAAGTAAGGGATTTTCTTCCAGGAGTGACACATCTATTACTAATTAAACAATTAATTTATTATGCAGCACTTGCAGAAAACAACATATTTGAAGTCTGAAAACATCTGCTAAAGAATGGAAAATAATTTGGATACAAATAATTATCTTCAGGATTTTTCTTTACACTGGAAGATGCTAAACACAATGCCAGTGTTGTTTTCTCTGAGCTGAGCAACAGCCATGGTGCAGTGCTGAGGGAAGAGGAGCAGGAGCAGCCACAAGCACAGAGCAGCTGCCTCTCCTGAGGATTCAGCTCTATCCCTTTATCTGGAGGTATCACTGCAAATCTTGTCCATCACACCAAGCACCCCATTCAGCTGGAGCACAGCCCCTAATCTGCCCTGCAGAGCCTTTTCCACTCCCAGCTTTCTCAAATACCTTGACACTGAAGGAACTATCTCAGTCATCAGCTTTCACTTCGGCTTTTCTCTAACATCATTCTCAGATTTTTGTCTCCTGTTGACTTTCTTTCTCCTTAACACCCCTAAAAATCTTTTACTTAACATCTTTATTGCTTAACTACTTGCCTAGACACCATTGCTTGTCACACACAACTGGAAACATCCTTTCTCCAGTTTTAACAGCTTCTTACTCCTCTGAGAGCCAGGGCAAAAAAAATCTGCCAAGTTTAGCACTTGGCATTGCAACCATCTACAGGTGCTTCCTTTTTCAGTGCATACATATTATCTCCCTCCCTGACAGTCCCTTATGATCCGTTCTTTACCACCTCCCCTTTGGTATCCAGCAGCTAATTCCACCCTTGTTCTTTTCTTTCCATCAGCCCACATCACAATTCTTTTCTGTATTCATCTTCTCTCCTGTGCTGCTCTTTTAACTGGGCCTCTCTAAGATCCATAAACAAACCTATTTTTGAATTGCTTATTAAAGCTCTGCTTTTCTGTGTACATTGTGTCTGGAGCCCACAGCTGATCACACCATCCCATATCCCCACAGTTTTTGTGTCACCTCTTGATTTCAGCAACACTTGTCACTCATCTCAGACACGAAAACCCCTTAGGTTTACAAGAAAACCCCTTAGGCAGAGATTGGTTTTATCCCAACAAATTTATCCAAACTGCTTTCCCTTGGAACTACAGCCTCTTTCTGCTGCAGCACATCTGGACTGAGAAACAGCAAATGCACAAGGAGGGGAGAGGCCACGGGCAGGACAGGGGGATAGCAGGACAGGACAGGGGATGGCAGGACACAGGTGGTGCCAGGGGACAGGGGATGGCAGGACACACTGGGTGCCACACAGGCAGGATGACCCCAGCCTGGCCGTGCTGCTGGCCCCAGGCCCTGCCCAGGGGGGCTCTGTGGCCCCTGGCTGCTCTCACAGGGCTCCATCCACGCTGCAGAGCTGCTCCAGGGCTGCTCTCACAGGAGGAGCTTCTGCACTCCTGAATGTGATTAGAGAAAAGACTGGAAAATGGGATCCTCATGTTCATTATGAGAAAAGTAGTGCTTGAAATAAAGTCCCAAATATGTTTTGTAGTTGCCTTAGATATCACCATTATTAGTGGCCTTAAGAGGTGCGAGAAATTTCTATAACTAAAAACGTAACAAAGGACCAGAGTACTTGGGGAGAACAGTAGAAAAATCAGGTTTCTTTCTTTTTTTTTTTTTTTAATAGATTTTAAAGGTATACAGTTCTTGCGATTTAAATTTACCACCAAACCTCCCAGCTTCTCCCCCAGTGTACCAATTCAGGGCTACTTAGAAGGAAAAAAAAGGAGAGAAAAAGGAAAATCATTAAACAACCCCCCAAAAAGAGGGCTCAATGAGGTCTCATTTCGTCGTAATGAGCTCCAATTTAACATGATCATTATTTCTGACATTAAAGGCCTGTGAATAGTGTCACATGCCCAGAAGCTATTTTTTTTTACCCTCTAATGCCAGAAATAACAAGCTGCAGTTAAGGGACAGTGAATCAGGGTCTGTAAAATTACATTAAAATAGGAATTTCACTACTGATAGAATGACTCTTATCCAGGCACCCCGTTCTGGAGGAGCTTTCTGCAGTGTGTGCTGCTGGGGATGGGGCTGGCAGCAGGACAAGGAGCCAGCACAGGGCACGGGCTCAGCCTGGGCTCCTGCCCACCAGGGAGCAGCTGCCCTGCCAAGGGTCCCTGAGCAGCAGCAGCAGCTCAGCCCTGCCCAGGCCAGCAGGGCAGCCCAGCAGAGCCTGTGCCCAAAGCACAGCCAGAGCAGGGCAGCCCTGAGGCAGAATAAATCCTTCCTCACAGGAGGGGAAGGGTGGCACAGAAGCACCTGGAGCACAGGCCAGGAGACTGGAGGCACATCTCCCTCAGACATGTGAGACTTGGCAAAAGCCTGCACAGCTTACAGCCCTTGCCTTCTGCTTTGAGGAAGTCACTGAGTCATTCAGCTCCCACTTCTGCCTCCTGGAGCTGCCCAAGGTGGTTTTCAGCCCCACAAAGGTGCCAGGGGCTGATCAGTGCATGCAGGGGTGCAGGGAAGCTGGAATGCCAGAGGTGGCCAGGGCCTGGAAAAGGGAAGCTCAGCCACAGATACACTTTGGGAAGATTTGATCAATCTTACTTCCATGTATTAAATATACATGATGCCAAATTTCCACCACAAAGTACAGATCCAACATCAGGGCATGGCTGCAGAACTGGACAAAGATTGCAGATGGTCCCAGCTGCCATCTCACACTCCATGTGAAATATTTAGTGTTACAAGAAGACAGAGACATGAATGCACCCTCAGAAAACAGACTTTCCTGCACACAGCACACACACACACCAGCTATGTCCAGTGGTGTTATTCCCATTTTATGGTACATGAAAGCCTCACTGATGTAAACTGGAGACAAACAGGTGACTTTGGGGCTATTTTTGTCTGAAAAACATGCAGGTAAGGTCACTTCCATCCAAAGGAAACAAAGAAATTCTCCAAGGAATGAATGACCCCAGCCCATGCACACGAGCACATGCATGTGGGTACTGACAGGCTCTGCACACGTCAGCAGCAGCTCTGGGTCTGAAATATCAACGGTGTGCAATTGGGAACAGCCAATCCAGCGATCCAGCAAGGCACAGGGACAGGGGCAGACAGAAATGCAAGTTGATGTGTACCTGTGCAACACGGGGAGGGAGGGGCAAGGCTGGAGGAGCTCCCAAGGAAAAATGCCCCGTTTGTGTCTTCATCGATAATTGGTTTGTTTGTGCGGAGCAGGCAGGCGGAAAAGGCACCGGAAAAAAGTGATGGAGTGAAACAGCGTGGGCTGTGCCCCCCTGCTGCCGGGGGGAGAGCAGTCCTGAGCAACACAGGCAGGTCCCCGAGGGGTTCATTAAGTGACTGGCCCTTCACAGTCCCCTGCCAGAGCTGACCTGGAAACATTAACACAGAGCAGAGCTGCAGCTCGGGGCAGGGAGAGAGGGCAGGGAGAGCAGGGAGGGCAGGGAGAGAGGGCAGGGAGAGAGGGCAGGGAGAGCAGGGAGGGCAGGGAGAGAGGGCAGGGAGAGAGGGCAGGGAGAGCAGGGAGGGCAGGGAGGGCAGGGAGGGCAGGGAGAGAGGGTAGGGAGAGAGGGTAGGGAGAGAGGGCAGGGAGAGAGGGCAGGGAGAGCAGGGAGAGAGGGCAGGGAGAGAGGGCAGGGAGAGAGGGCAGGGAGAGCAGGGAGGGCAGGGAGAGAGGGTAGGGAGAGAGGGTAGGGAGAGAGGGCAGGGAGAGAGGGCAGGGAGAGCAGGGAGAGAGGGCAGGGAGGGCAGGGAGAGAGGGCAGGGAGAGAGGGCAGGGAGAGCAGGGAGAGAGGGCAGGGAGAGAGGGCAGGGAGAGCAGGGAGGGCAGGGAGAGAGGGCAGGGACAGGGGGCAGGGAGGGCAGGGAGAGGGGGCAGGGAGAGGGGGCAGGGAGAGCAGGGAGGGCAGGGAGAGCAGGGAGGGCAGGGAGAGAGGGCAGGGAGAGAGGGCAGGGACAGGGGGCAGGGAGGGCAGGGAGAGGGGGCAGGGAGAGGGGGCAGGGAGAGCAGGGAGGGCAGGGAGAGAGGGCAGGGAGAGCAGGGAGAGAGGGCAGGGAGAGAGGGCAGGGAGAGCAGGGAGAGAGGGCAGGGACAGGGGGCAGGGACAGGGGGCAGGGAGGGCAGGGAGAGGGGGCAGCACAGCCAGTGGGACAGCACTCTGTGTGTGTGTATGTGTGTGTGTGTGTCTGTGTGTGTTTGTCTCTGTCTGTGATGGGGTAACACAGCCCTGCTGCACCCAGCACTGGGGCTGGCAAACCTGGTCTCATGTCATCCATCTAACAGAGCTGCAGAAACAAACACACGTTTGCATCAAGGCTCCAGGCTGGCCAGGGGGACAGGAGAGAGTGGGAACTGGGCATTGGGGATCCAAACCTATCACACCACACTTGAGAAGAGGACAAAGACATCTGCAGAGCATTCACTTTAACCTGCACTAACAGAATAATTCTGACTTATGACCAGTCACCTCTCCAAAATCATGTTCTCACCACCCTTACAAATGTGACCACCCCAGTTCTACAGCAAGAGTCTTCTCTCCTCCTTCCTGGGCCTCCACTGGAATATAATCACAGGATTTTAAGCCCTACCAATTAATCAAAAAGTATTTTTAAAGGCATAACAGAAACTTAAAAGACAAAAGTAAAAATAAGCCAGAACAACTGACCTAAGAGGGGAGACAATGACTTCTTGTTACAGAACAGAACAGAGTCAACCACATTAAAAAGTGAAGTGGAATAAGGCACAAACATGGCATGAAGGAAATGTGTCTGTCCTTCTCCAAGAGCACTTACATCTGTTTGCTACCACCATCACAGCCGTATGGGCAGACTCTGACTACAGCAGGGTCTTCCACACGAATTCAGGTTTTTTGAGGGATGAAAAAACCCCCAACCACCAAGGAAAACCTTCCCATGCATTGATTAGATTTGTCCACAAGGTCACGGATGCAAGGCCCCGGGCTGCCCAGGCTGGAACTCTGGACAATGCACTGGACAATGTCCCCAGTGCACAGGTGAGGCTGCAAATGCCAAGGACACAAACCCCTGGGGACTGGGAGCAAAACACCCCCATGGGGCAGAAACACTGATCTGCTCTCAGACAAGAGCCCTCTCTTTTAACCACGTGCCAGCTCTAAGATTATTCTGCTGTGTTAATTTGCTATTCCACTGCAGAAATCCAATCCCAGCAAACTCAGCTTCAGCAGCTTTTCTGTTCCTGCTCTGTCTCCCTGCCTGAGCTCTGTGGGCACCACCAGCAGCTGCTCTCCTCAGCTGACAATGGACTGCGAGACACAGATCAGGAGAAGTAGGACTTGGTAATCACATATTAGTATTCTTTAAAATAAAAACTGACTCCAAGTTTTTTAGTCAATTAAACACATCCGGCACATCATCTCTGTGATGTAATGACAGCTTGAGACTCGAAATGCTTTTGATGCATTATTAACCATAAAAAAGGCATTAAATACTGAGCTCGAATGCCATAGGGATGCATATTTCAATAGAAATTATTTTTCAATATATGCTTAAAGTTTATTTTGGTAAACAGATGACTGGGGGCTGTCAGGCCTACAGACAGATTTATGTTTAGTTGGAGTCTTTTGGAAATGCAAGGAAATAGCTGGACTTGTTGAGCACATGGAAGGGATATAATTCTTTCTGCCAGCTCAGAGGAGGGTGAGTAGTAGCTTGGAAGCTACCCCAGTTGGGAATATTAATTTTAGAGTGACGGTTGGGAATTTTGCCAGGTAAATACAATCTTGGAAGAAAAAAAGAAAAGGAGAAACATGACATTTTACTACCTGATTGAGAGGTGTCACATTCATTTTCTGCACCTGCAAATAGAAGTCACAGTTCGAAGTACCAAAATGGAAACTAATCCTGGTGCTCCAACATCAAATAATCCCTGGCAGAACCCTGGGTTTTCTCCAGTGTTTTATTACTATGGTAAAGCCACTCTTGCCATTATTCAAAAAAACCAAACCCAGAGCATCCCTTGTAGCCCTCACTGAGCTCTGGTGTGCAGATCTGAGCAGAGAAAGACAGCAGACCCCAGAGGAGGAGCCCATGCCAGCCAAGTGAGCTCTGCAGGTTAAATGCCCAGCCTCAATGATTTGGCACCTTCCCATTTAGAAGAAATCTAAAATTTCAGCATATCAGTGTTGCAAATTTCTTGCAGGTATTCACATTGCTTCTCCAGCTTCCCTATATAAATACATCCATTATCATAGCCAAGACTGGTTTGGTATTGGGGTTCAGGCCTGCATAAGTAACACCCAAAGCCCATAGGTTTTGCAGGGACATTATGGAAGTGAGGTCTGCAGGATCAACCCCTTCCCATTTAGATCTTCCAACATCTGTGCACTGCTGTCCAGCTGCCTTGTACTCCTCTCTCTGCCAGCTACACAGAGCCAGCTCCTTTAATCTTTCCTCAGAGATCAATCCCTCAGCCCCTTAATCCTTTTTGTTGCTCTTCTCTAATCTCCTCGTGCGTTGCCGACACCTCTGAGCCCGGGTGCCCGAGCAGAACGGGAGCCCTGTCACCAGAGAAGCTTCCAGAACACGTTCCTGCAGGGGAAGGGATTTGCTCTGTACGCTCTGCCTTGTCACCACCTACAAATGGGGGATTTCTCAGCACAGCCCAAGGGGTGCCCCTGCTCTCACTGCTCAGCAGTGGAAGTGGCAGAATATGGGCAGCCCCTCCAGAACGGTCATTATTTTAATGCAAGTCCTGCTAATTTGATGTATTCAGGTGCAAAGGGTCCCTGAGCTGCCCTGTGACAGAGCCAGAGCTGCAGAACAGCCCCTGAGCACCACAAGCCATGGTGGGACCGTCAGGAAGAGAGCCCTGAGGAAATCCCAGGAATTCCCTGAGCCCCGCAGGACCCTTGCCTCGCTCGGGGCTGGGACAGGGAACTGCTGGGGGCTCTCCCCGCTCACACCCAGCCTGATCCCAAATGCAGCTCCACCATTCACTGCAATGAACGCTGCAGAGCCAGACACAAACCACAGGTGAATTTGCCTTTCATGTGCAATTCCTGTGCACGGAGGATGAGGCAGAGCCCGAGCCGGCGGCTCCTGCAGCCTGCTCAGCCCTTCGCTTTCAGAGACACAGCCCGGGGAATTACACAAATGGCCTCCCATTGCCCTCCTCGGTTCTTTTTATGGCAAAATGCTTTGCTTTTATCAATTCCTCCCCCTCGTGCAAGTCCCAGAGGCTCAGGCCAAACAAAAGGCAGATGCACAAAGTGCACCCTTCTCCCGAGCGGAGCGGGAGCCGCGCCCGCCTGGAAAACGCTCTCGGAGAGGAAAAGGCAGCGAGAGCGGCCGATCCTTCTGCCTGGCTGAAGGAATTTGGCCTCAGCCAAAAAACAAGAGGGGGGGAGAAAGAGGGGGGCTGCTCTTTTCAAGCCCCCGTAGGCGCCGCAGCACTGAACTGTGTCAGGCGGCGACAGACAGAGGAGCAACACCAGCCTATTGTTGGAGATACCGTCAAAAATAGAAGCAGAGGGAAAACGATCCTGAGCCAGAATCTTGCAGGGAGAGGAACCCTGAAGAAGCAATGGCTTCAGCCACAGAACGCCAAGGTCCCCAGGGCTCAGAGCAGGACCCTGAGGCCAGGGAGCACCCACGGTGTCCAACAGTGAGAGCAGAGTGAGTGCACAGACAGAGCCCAGCCCGGAGACCCCAGGGCAGGGCCAGAGCACTTTCAGGTGAAGTTCTTTAGGAATCAAACAAAATCTAGCTGTAGCAAATGAAATTAAGATTGATTTCAGGAGTGCCCACTTTAGACTGCTGATGCTCTTACTCATGTGATTTCTGATGGCAGACAATGAAGAACCTGTAATTGGCAGAGAAAGACACACAAACTGATGAGGAATCAACCAACATTTTCCTAACACCTTTCAATCTTAATATGTCACTGACTCACACACAAAGACCTGAATAAAGATTAAATCTGTAATAATTTACACAAAATCAGATGCTTGCACAGTAGAACTGAAGTACTACCTACATGCTGATTCAGCTTGAAACAACTAAACCCAGAGCACTGGCTCTTAGTAACAACTGATGAGTTGTGTTTGCTGCCAGGAGGAATGTTTAGCCACTGGATTAAATCTGTACACAAACCCTGAAGCCTCACTGGTACAAGTTCATATTTGACACATCAATCTGTTGGGTAGTCTCAGCCCAAGTGGGAAATGTGCTCCACTGCTGTTGTTGTGCTGGATCATCACTCCTTGGAAGCGCCAGGACTGACAGCCCTGGCTGCCCTCCCCAAGGACCTGGCTCTACCTGAAGCAAGGAGAAGCACCTGGCATCTCACTGCAGCCTGAAGGAATCTGCAAAACTCTGGGATATATCTGTTTTAAATTTTGGCTTCTGCATTTCACAAACAGCCCATGGTCACAGGTCAGCACATAACCTGCACTTGAACACAAGCCTGTGAAGGGACCAAGGGCAGAGAATAACTCAGAGCTGAGATGTCAGTGCAAGGTGCCCTTGCCCGTGGCTGGGGCTGCAGTCAGGTGAGCTTTGAGGTGCCTTCCAAAACAAACCTCCCTGGGATTCTGTGGTTTCTCACTCAAGTGCAGCCTTTGCACAGCCCCACTGTCCTCCCTCATTGCCCATTTGCCTGTGACCATCCTGACACACACTCTCCACAGCAGAGCCTTGAGAGCAAGCCAGCACACCTTCCCACACTAATGTCACTGAAGAAACAACAATGAAAACACTTCTCACTAAAAAAAACCAAAACCAAAAACAAAAACTGTATTACCAGTGGAGGATGGAATGGGGCATGGCAGAGACACTACCCAGCACCGGGGCAGAGTATGGATGGAGGGGGACACATCCCTCTGGGAAGCATCCTTCTGGCACACCACGACCTGCTCTGAAGTCAGCTTTGTAGAGAAAATCCACTTTTTTTCTATGCTTTATCTTAAAAGAGATTCTTAACTGCTACTTGTATTTACAAACATGAGATATTGAAAGTTTGCTGATGTGTGTATGATTAATAAAACATCAGGTGCTGCCGCTCACTTTAAACGTTCGTGTGTCTGGAAGCTGGAGAGCAGCTCATTTAAACAATGTATGTATTCTGGGTAACATTTCCCTGCAAATGTTCCCTCTTTCACCACCATACCCTTTAAAAAGTGTAAAACATTCCATGCTAATAAGAATCAACAGGGGAAAAAAAATTCTTAGCACAAGTGCTTAAATAAATTATCATCTTTGTAACTCTGCCATAAATCCCCTGGTTGGGATATGATGATTTAGCACTTGCTGCTCTGGCACAAATCCAAATCCTAGAGTTTCTTATTGGGTAAAATACTGCCTTTTCACCTTTCTGACCTCACTTCAGCTTCAGTGTGAGGTGACACGAGTCTCCTGGTGTCCCCATACCCTTGAGGACAGCAGGGTCCTTCCTGCAGGGCTGGGGGCAGAGCCCCCCACAGCAAACACTTGCCTTCATTGCCTCTTCTAGGAGAAAGACCTTGGCTCCCAGAAGAGGCACAGAAAAGATGCCAACAAATCCCCTGGAATACAGGAGAAACCCCTAAATCCACAATGAAGAAAAACAGAAAATTCCCTCCCAAAAAACAACCACCAAATGCCTGAACAGGAGGGGTCACATATGAGCCAGGGCTTGTTTTTACTGTCACTTCAGACAGAGTGGTGCTCCCAGCCATGCTGAACATTACACAGGTCCTGTCACCCAAAATGCAAACATGTTTTTTCAGTCTGGGTACACAAACACCTTGGCCACCCCATCACTGCGCTTTCTCCACTACTTGAGCATCACCTGTCTTCTCAAAAGGTGATTCCAAGGCCATGTAATGAAGTCAAGTCCTCAGCTAAACAATTTTTATTAGAACATTTAAGGAGTGAATCCTGTAGCACATGTGTTTATCTGGTTTATCAAGCTTCCAGGGACTCAGGAAAATCTCATCTTAAGGGTTTGGTTGAATTCTCTCCCATCTAAAATGACAACTCTCAATGTCTTTATAAACTGCACAGCTAACTCCAGACCCTTTCACCAGGCAGCATCCAGGTTTTACTTCCCAACAAAACTGGGAACATCAAATTAAGGGAACGTGCTCCATTGCTCCTGGGCATAACATCAGCTATCCACATCACAGTGCTGAGCAAACACACTGGAAGCTTGTGGGTACATAACATGCCAAAAAAACCCTTGTTGAGGAATAAGTGTTCTGAAGAAAACACCTTAATTCACCCAGCCAGGGAATCAGCACAGCACCTTCCAGCTCAGCACCACCATCCTGAGCCAGGTCCTGCATGGGAGCAGCACGGGGAGCTCCAGAGCAGCCACCACAGATCCTGCTTGGTGCCATCATCAACCATCACTGGTCCTTGCTCACCTCTCCCTCAGCTCAGATACCCCTCATTCTGCCTGAACACTGAGCTACAGCTGGACACAGTGCCCAAAAACCCACAGCCACACAGGAACCCATGGCAGAGGTCACCGTGACCCCACAGATGTTTGGGGTTTGCCCTTGGTCCCTGGCATTTCTGCAGGGTGCCCTTCCTGCTGGCAATGTGGGAGCCCTGCTCTGCTCTTGGCTTTGCTGATGTGACCCCAGGGCACAGCTGGCAGCAGCAGGAGCCAAGCCCAAGGCTGTGCTGGGAGGTGCAAAAGAAGCTGTTCACTGGAACACCAACCCTGTCACACTGTGAGTGGAAAGGCTGCACCCTGCAGAGGGTGAAGGAGCCCCGTGTCTGGTGCTGCAGAGCTGGCCAGGGGCCAGGGGACATGGCCAGTGCCCATCCATCCCACAGGGACAGGCTTTCTGTCCCTGGCTCTGCCAGCACTGCCCCAGGTCAGAGGCTCACACACCAGCCTTGAACTGCCCGTCTGTCTCTCTGCTGTCTCCCTGCCATATTAATTACCATTTCCCCTGCCAGGGCCAGAAAACAACCTTCACTGCATTAGTGCTAATTAAGAAGAGTGACTTTCCTATCCTGGCTGCTTAAATCACTCTCCTCTCCTCATCCAGAGCAGAAAGCAGTGCTGACAGTCTTACTAAAACCAGAAGGCAACACTTCAGTGACACTCTGAGCTGGCAAATGGGGCCAGCCAGCTCTGTCCTCCTGTGGGGACAGTGAGGCTGCAAGGGCAGGAGGGGAGGGGGACAGAAATGACACATGCCCTGGCACTTGGAGATCTGTACCTAGGGAGAGGCACCCTGCTTGGGAAACATCTCCTGCTGAAAGCAGAACAGACAATACAGCCCTGTAGGCAGAGTGGCACTGTGCCTCTCCACCAGGGCACAGATCCTCAGCAGCCTGGGAGGGCTTCATGGAGCCACCAGTATTGCAAAGTACCAGTTCCAAGTCTCAGTACTGGATCCTTATTGCAGTTGCATTCAGACACATTATGATGATGATGATGATGATTATTATTATTATATTATCACCATCTCCTGGCATTATTACCCCACAGACCTGCTGGCTGCACAGGACAGAGCAGGGCTGCCCTGTCACTGGCTCCAGCAGCAGCATGGCTGTGGCTCCAGAGGATCTGGAGAGGAGCAGGCTGTGACACCACCTGGCTCCTACTGCACAATGAACCACAGTTTCTGCAAGACCTGAGATGCCCCTACCTCAAGTACTTGTTATATGTGACTGGAAAAGCCTGGAGCCACCAGGAGCTTCAGCAATATCTGAGCCTTTGGCCTTTGGTTTGCAGTCCTCTGGGAATAGCAAATGTGTGCTAAGCCTGTGCTATTCTTTTACTTTTTGTTGCGGACCAACTTTCAGAATCAATATAAGGCAAAAGTCCTGCTCCACACAGGAGGCAGGTCCAGAGACCTTAAGTGGTGGGAAGCCCCCAGGGCCCAGGGCCAGTGCCCAGCACTGGATGAGGTGGATTTCTCCTAAATCACATTAAGTCATCCACAGAAACATTAAAGAGTTTCCTGACATTACAATCCTGTGTAAGCAGTTAGAGCTGTTGCCATAGGAACACTAACAAATAGAGGGATGGGTGTAATTGTGAATAAAAGGGATGGGGTAAAGGAAGAAAATGGCCAAGGCCAAGGACAAAGTTTGGACTCTGTGCTGCTCGTGTGAGGGCAGTGTGGTGAGTGGGCTGGGGGCCTCTGCCAGCCCTGCAGCCCCACTGCCCCGGGCAGAGGTCTGGAGAGTGGCCCCAGGCCCCCCATGCCACCCTCCCCCCCATGCCACCATCCCCCCATCCCCCCCATGCCACCATCCCCCCCTGCCACCATCCCCCCCGTGCCACCATCCCCCCATGTCCCCCCTGCCACCATCCCCATCCTTGCTGGGCTCTGCTCCCTCTGGGGACAGCGAGGTGCTGGCTCAGTCCTGCCGGCCCCGGCCCTCCTTCCCCTCCTTCCCCTGCTTCACAAAAATAGAAAGAACACATGTTCCCATTAGTCACTTGCTGGAGGGGAGCTGGGGGGTATGTGCTGACAGCCACAAAGCCGAGCCCTCATTTCAATATCATTTGCATATTCCAGGTAGACAAAGCGCAGCCGTATTAGAAACGCGCGTGAGGACGCACAAAGCGAGGCAGCAGCGGTGACACTTGCCACAATTCCAGCCTTTTCCCAGCCTTTTCCCAGCCTTTTCCCCAGATGTTCCTAACACGGGTGCCAGGGCCCCTCTGGGCCTGGCTGGTCTCAGGGAGGCTCCTAATTAAAGGCAGAACACTTTGTGTTAGCAGGAACGAGGGCACACGCTGCTGGGGCACCACGGAGGGCTCTGCCCTTTGGCCAAGGCCATGTGCCAGCCCCAACCAGCAGAAGCCACCCCAAGGCAATGTGAACACAATGAGTGTCTCTCAGTGCTGTTGACTAAGCTGAAATTCGTTATTTCCAGGCGTTCAGCAAGGACTAATGAGTGCCTGAGGCTCATGGCGCCGTCCCTCCTCACTGACATCCTCTTGATCTCTAAAAGCTCCCTGATCTTTGGCTTGAGCGTAACCCCAGCGAGATCAGAGGTTAACTTTTGGGGATGCAACCAGTGTGTGAGCCAGGCAGGATGGAGCTGCACCAAGGTCATGGCAAAACACTTCTGGGAGAGGGAGAAAACCTTCACTCCCACAGGTGTCTGGGATTTATTTACCCACCAATTCCAGATGCTGCACCAAGAGCAGGATGCCTCACCAGTGCCTCACAAAGCCTCTGCCAACTCCAGCAACAACAAAGGTCAAGAGATGCCAACTCTCTTTATTCAGGGAAATATTGCAGATTTTTAATCAGCATTTCTGGTTTTCTGTTACTATGAATCTGCAACACAACATACCAAAAACAACCCTACCATCAACACTGGGGTACACACAAGGGCACAAATAATGCACAAGGAGACACTTGCCTGAGTGGAAAACCTCCTGACCTGGCAATATCTTCCTGGAATTACCTTTCAAGTGATGCTTCTAGCAGAATTTATTAAAAGCCATGTCTCTGCAAGCCACAATGGCTTTGGCTCTACTTTTAAAAGAATTATTATTATTATTATTCCTATTAAGCAGTTTTCCAACCATGACAAAGCCAGAAAAGGATGCAACCAGCAGCATATAAAAAACCCAGTGGCAGGTAAGGAGCAGAACATCTGGAAGATCCTTCAAGAATTCAGACAAGTGTGTATCTCTGTCACACTGTAACAGACCTCAGTCTGTGAGATAAAACTATGAACTTCTGGTGTGGAATCACAGCCATGACAGCCAGAAATCAATTTGTCTCTGAGGAACAGGAAAGGGATATTTGCAGTGGAAAAGCAACTGATAAATTGCAACCAAGGTAAGGGGAAAGGGCCAGGTGGACACGGGACCTGCAGGGCTGGAGCCTTCTCCTGTTCTCCCAGTAAGGAGCTTGCTCCCTTTGTGGCTTTTTTTGTGACTATTTGATATTTTTCCCTTGCTAAGGATTTTTTCCTGCATGTTTTTCACCCCCCTTCCCCTGCTGCCCAGTGCCTGACTGGGAGCTCTGAGCAGAGCCAGCACTGAGTGCTGGGCAGGCAGTGTTCCCAGCGTACTGATTACAACACATATAAAATAATACTTTGTACAAGTTCAGAGGGAATAATTAAACATTGCTCTCAGCCCTTGGCAGTGACTTTTACAACACTGGGTAATGAGTTATCACATTTTGACCTTTATGTCTAACTCACCTCGGCAACTTGCTGAAAAAACTTTGACCACTATATAATCAAAAATAAGAGAAAGAGGAAAAGGCAGGCACGGCTGCTGCTCCAGCAGGTGAAGATCACAAACACCAGGTACCCATCCAGGAAGCCACTGAACTAATTCCTAATGTTGGATTTAATAGCAAATTACCAAAGAGACACTCCACATTACTACAATCTGCACATCAAACCAGGCAGAAAGCAACCTGCAATTATACAATTAGATTGATACACAAGCTTCCCGCTCGTGTTTATTCCTGCTGCCAATCATGCTGCTTACTGGAAAACAAGGGCTTGGAGCTTCCAGCCTGCCTCACACTTGCCCTCTGGGCTTGTGCATTTTGAGGGGTTTAACCCATCCCATCTCGTTGTTCCACCACCCTGATGGGCCCAGCTTGGAGATCACAGCTGCCTTTGATCCATTTTGTACCTGGGGCACAGGGTACCCCACAGCAACTCACTGGGTGCAGCGTCAGAGGAGAAAAGAACAGACAAAAACAAGTGGTTACTATTAGCTGAAGGCAGTTGATTGAAACCTAACAAACCCCTTGATTTAAAATGAAAATAATGAAATGAACAACATTGCACTATGAAACCATGAAAGGGGAATGCAGCCAGGAGAGCCTTTGTATTTGAGCTTGGTCTCCTCATCACACAGTGCCTGAACAGTGAGAACATCTCAGGTACTTCAGAAACATCCAGCTCCAATGCACTGGTGACCCCTCAGGTCCCATGCCAGTTCATTTCCCACCCTGTCTGCAGGCACAGCTGCTCCCACAGTGGCACTTGGTGTCCTGGCACCATCCCTGGCAGATGCCCGTCCCAGCTGTAGCCTGCTCTGCAGGGACAGCCTGGGCACCAGGGCTGGCTGAGGCTGCTGAGCAGCACAGGGAGCTGGCAGAGCCCCTGGCAGGGCCTGGGCTGTCCCCAGAGCTGTCCCCAGAGCTGTGGGAGCAGGCTGAGCCCTGGGGACAGGCTGTGGGGCACCCGGCTGCCGTGCCAGCACAGCCTGAGGCTGAAGCAGGGGCTGCACAACTGGATGGACACAGACTGTGCCTGGCAGGGAGCCATGGCCACTGCCTGGGGCAGCCTCAGCCCCATCACTCCAACCACAGCCACTGCTCTACACAGGTGTACATACATGCAAACAGACCATCTCAGAATAATCTTCTCACAAATTACTTTGTTTAATTGACTGAGTTTCGTTTCAGTTTCCTGTCCCGCTTCCCACCAAAGAGATGCTAATTTCCCAATAAATGGAGAGAGATTGTGTCCCAGACCTGCAGCACTCCTCAGCTCAGCCCTCAGAGCCTCTCACCTTTTCTGCAGCCCACGTTTCACACCGGCAGGAATTATCCAGGTGTGGGGGCACAGCAGCCCCGTGGGGTTCAGGGTGCCCTGGCCCCCTCCCTCCACCCCATGGCATCAGCTCCAGCCCTTCCCTGGGGTCTGCCCTGAGGGGTCTCCCCTGGGCTCCTCCCCAGCAAATCAGGATTTCTTCTGCTCCCTGCCCTCCGAGGGGATTCCTGCATCTCGGCAGGAATTCCTTTCCAATGGCACAGCACCGTTTGGATTTGCACAGGCAGCACAGAGCAGGGATTCAAAGGAAGCCTTTCCCCCAGGGTCAGGAAGCCAGCAAGACCTGCAGCTACATTTCCACAACTACAGGGGATTCACGTGCCGTGTGGCTGTCAAAACAAATACAGGATTAAAACCAAATGCAGGGTCCTGCAAACCCTTGTGGGGCTGTGATAACTTCAACTCCAGAGCCAGCATCAGCCCCAGCACCCACAGCTCCTGCCTCTCCTGCAGCTGCTGCTGCACCTCCTCACTGGGCAAAGACAATTTTTGTATTTAACAGGAATTTAGCAGCTGCAAACAACGGGATCAAATCGTGCTCTTCCATTTTTAACATCGTCTAGGGGAAAGCACTTCCCATCAGCACACGGAGTTCAGCCATGCTGGGGAGGAACAGCTCAGCACTAAGAGCAAAGGTAGAAAATGGAGGATGCAGATTATAAAATTCAGTCACATTTTAAAATTTTCTGCTACAATAATTCACTTTATGTAGAATTAATGTGGCTGATTGAACGTTTGTGCTGTAATTTACTTATAATTAACATTTTATGGTGAACAGATTTCACCATCTCCTTCATGCTGTGAACTCCAAGCCATAGGTCAAAAATAGAGATGAAACAGATAAGCACAAAATATTCTCACTGAAATATTAATGAGATTTTAATTTACTACTTTAAAAATACATCTTTCATCAATGCCTGTATATCAAATCATTATTTTAAATTTTTTTTCCACATTGTATTAAAAATATAATGAACTTTCCGAACTGGTTGAAAGACCCTGAAATATCTTTTGTGAAGAGGCAGCTCAGGGGAACAAAAAGGTGCAAACACTCAGAGTTATCAGAAATCTCACACGGGGGTTGGGCAAGAGTCAGCTCCAAGTGAACACAAGACATTCACCCTCCACCACTCCACCAGGGGCTCTCCCCTCCCCAGCCCTGTGCTCCAGCACAGGGTCCTGCTCCTCCCACCAAGATCTTATTTAAAAGCAAGAGGTCAATCTGTAAAAATGATTCAGCTGCAGCCTGTGTTTCAGCAGGAGCTGTGGCACTCAGTGCTGAGGTGGAGCACAGAACACACCAGGTGCTGCTTCCACCAGCCATGCCATCCTTCCAGCCTGAACCCCCAGGACACGGCTCTGCCGCTAAGGAAGGAAAAATGCTCGGGCAAGGAACTCGGAAGAAAACTTGTATAACATCTCCCACCCACCCTCCACGTGTGCTCGAAGCCTGCCCAGAGATGACAGACCACATCTGAATAAATTATTGAGTCATCTGCAATTCCTCCCTTTCCTGAGCTGCACGGCGCTATCAGACAGGCAGCAGAGGACATTCCCGGAACGCTCTGATGACACACAATGAAGATATGGGATGACAATGAAAAAAGCAGAAAATCATAAGTCAATGGGACTATTTTATGCTCTTTACTTCCTAGCCTGCACCAGACCATTCAAACAGCTCATTGGAATTTCAAATGAAAAGCTGAATAATACAGGATTATAAATCTGTTACAAACAAACCTAAAACGCATCAAGAGAAATATACGTGGAATTTTCCTTCTGAAACTGCTCTGGTTTTTTACAGGTTTGTTTGCTGGGAATCAGAAACTATTTGTTTCGAGGGTAAAGCTGCCTTTCCTTATTTTTCTTTTTAATTTTTTTTTCTTGTTTAGATTGAAGGCCGGTGCCTGCGAGCCCCTCGATCCCTCCAGAGCTTGAAGAACGGAATCCAGACCCTTTCAGGTTTCTCTATGCAGCCATGGGCTTGCTCTCTTTTTCCTTTCAAGGTATTTGTGAGTAAAAAAATTAAAATATTTACCTGTGGGAGGAATTTCAAGAAAAACCAAGTCCTGAGCAGCATCCTACCACAGAATGACCCCAAGTTGGAAGTTAAATTCTCATCTGCAGAAAGCAGGACCCGGTGGAAGAGCAGCAGGATTTCAGACAGATCTGGAGCCCCCACCCTCCTGTGACATGGGGGAAGCATCTGGGGCTCTTCCCAACACTGTTGGGGAGACCTGGGCACTGTGCATACAAATATCTCTGCTCATTATTAGAACTACTCATCAGAAGTTCTTTAAAAATAAAATAAAGCCTTAATGCTTCTTTTGAAGTAAACAATTCAGAGCATTTGTAACAAACAAACTACCACCAAAATCTGAGAGGAGTGAGAGCACTGCTTCTGGAAACGGCAGGGAAAAAATCCCAAGTTACAAGAAAATACATATTACTACATTAATTTTCATTGGTTTTTGTTTTAAAAACATTTCTCATTGTCAGAATGAGAAAAAAAAACCACACAAAACCAAACAAACCCAGAGCAACAGGGCAGGAAAAGCCCCAAAACACAGCAACCGAATACTGAACCAAGACTTCCCAAATAAAATCTATAATATGATATTGCAGTAAATCACGCACAGAAATGTCAGAAGAAGGCCAGCACTTGTCAGCCAGTGCCAGGCAGCAGCAGCAGCACGTGCAGGACCCTGAGCTGTGCTTTGGGTACCAGAACAGGGACAGCAGGGCAAGGGGAGCGAGGATGAGGGTCCCCAGGGCACAGGGCTGCTCTGGGTGCTGGGCCCTGCAGGGGCACAGGGACAGTCCCACTGCCCCAGGGCTGCACAGGGAGCTGCCAAAGCAGAGGCTGCTTAAAAACCAAACCCAAACACTGCAGAGAGGTCAAAGTCTCAGTTCTTCAATCCCCACCCCGGTGCCGACAGGGCACTGAGCTGCATGGACTCACTTTAAAAGTGTAAAGCATTAATGATGAGAAGCCACTCTGCCAGATGGTATCTCTGCACTTTCTCCTTCCCAGGATCTCTGTTACCATCTTCTAGCACACAAAAATTTTCCCAGAACATCAACCAGGCTTCTACTCAAACATTGGGCCAAACCTTGAGAGAGCGGCTCACTGGCATCTGCTTGAAGAACATTTCAGTGCAAAATCTGAACGAGAACCTTACATTGCAAGCACCTCAGAATCACTCTTCCCATCTCAGGAATCCCCAGGTCCAGCTGCAGGACACAGCAGTGCTGGCTGGAGCCTGCTGCCCCTCAGCAGGGGCAGGGATGGCACTGCAGTGTCACACCCCAGCCTCCCCAGGGAACCCCATCCCACCCAGGGTTAAACCAGCTGCTGAGTCTTAAGGAAACAGAAACGAAATATATAGACAAATTAACAAACACTTCAAAGATAACACGGAAATCTCACCAGTTGCAGCACATGTCCACTCAGTTTCTTTTTTTTTTTTTCCTGAGTGCCTTTTCCTTAGTAAAAGCCATCAAAGATCATTGTGAATCAGTAATAATTTTTTTTAGCAGCATCGAAGAATTAAAGCAAGAGAGAAAGGGAAGGCATGCGAGGGAGAAAAGGAGGGAGAGAAAGAGAGAGGTTAAGCTCAAAGGCAGGGAGAGCGAAATGGACCAGATTATACAAAATTAAAAAGCAAATACGCACAGACAATTTGTGCCGAGTGATTGCAAGCAATTACAGTCCGGCTTTTCTGGAGGGAAAATTGGGGAGGGGGGGGAAGGTTATTTCAGCTTAAAAGGAGACTTTATTCATTCCTGATCAGCTTCTCCTACTATTCTCTCTTTTATTCTCGGATATCAATTTTTAAAAAAATCACCCTTCAGATGTTACATGTCTAACCCTGGGAATCCCACCCCTGGGCAGAGAGGGAGGATTTCAGCTTCCAATCGGTTCTTTCTATAGCCCTGAAAAAGCAATTTGCTCATAAAGGATAAAAAAAAAAAAAAGAAAAAGAAAAAGAAAAAAAAAAAGATGGGGGGGGACAGAAAGAAAGAAAAGGAGGGCAAAAAAGGGAAACCACAACAAGGGCACACATTGCTCTTGGAGGAGAGCTTCAATTTTACTGTAATTGTCTGAAGAAGAGCTGCTTTGATCTGCAGAATTATTGTTGTGCTCCCAGTGCTGGGCTGGATGGGGCACGCTGAGGGTCAGGTCCCTGTCCCTGCCTCCCCCGGGGCTCTGGGGCTGATTTTGGGAGCACTGAGGTGGCCCTGGGCCATGGGCAGGGATAACACAGTGCCTGGGCTGAGGGCAACCTCTCCTGGAGCCTTGGCCTCTCCAAGCATTGGAGGTCTCTATGAATATTCCTGTCTTACAGCACTACCTGTTTCTTGGGAATTCCCTCATTTCTGACTTACACCCCGTGCTGGAAGCCCCCCCTGCCCTGAGCCACGCCAGGCTGGCTCTGGGGGAGCACAGGAGGGCCCAGCAGCATGAGCCCACCAGGGTGGGTACCAGCAGCCAAAAAGTGAGGCCAATGCCTCTGAAATTGAGGCTTTTCTCTCACCAGCTAATGCCAGCTGGCATGTGTGAGGATGTTTTCCATGCCCTGATCAAGAGCAGAGTGGCCTGTGCTGCCATAGAGGGGCTGGGTGCAGGTGCTCAAGTGTGGACACAGCACTCTGCACCTCCACCCTCCTCCAGCCCTTTCACTCAAACATCCCTGAATTCTGCTAAAATTCCATCCAAAGCTCAGCTGTGAAGTTCTGAGGCTCAGAACTGCATCACCCAGGCAATGCTGACAGGATATTGGCCACCAAGTATTCCAGCTGCTCACTAAGGACAGAATAAGGATGTTGCTATTTTATCAAATGAGGAAAGCACTTTACACATAGGAAGTTTGGGATCTTAAAATCTTCCCATTATTATTTATACAAAGATCATACTTAGTGTAAGTAAAGATTTCTAAAATCTTATTTGTACAGCTTGGTGGCCTGGTAGCTGCCAGTCTGCCTTCACATGGAGAAGTCTATGAAAAACAGTACAAATCATTTATTAAAGTCTCTGCCATCTTTCTGAAATAGTTTGCCTGTAAAATATGCAGCACACCCAAACCACAGCGAGACGAGTGTGGCACAAAGGATTTATTGGCCCTGTAAGTCACACAGGGCCCCTCCTGGTGAGCACTGCCCCATCCCAGAGCCATCAATAACACCTTGGCCCATCACAGCCAGCACCACTGCTCATCTGTCTCAGCTAGAAACAGACACAGTTTTTCAGTCAAAGAGTAATAGGCAAATAGCTGGATTTCACTCATTTTGTGTTCTCCAGGTAGTAAAATAGACACATATTTAATGTACATACCCAAAGTGCAGTGCCAATAAGTAGGGGGAGCCATATATCCCAGTTAGTTTATGGATGGCTGTATTTTATGGTTCTGCTGCTAAAGCCCTATTTGCATGCATCTAAATATAGATAAATATCTGCAAAGCCAGAATCTGTAGACGTGAAATAGAGAACTGGATAAACGCAAGGCAAGACACATGATAAAAATAGTCCTTATTTCTAGATACAGTTATGAACTCTTGACTGAAATTACTGCTTGGTTTTGGGATGCTGAGGCTGTGCAGGGTCCTCTCGTGCCGATCCTGCAGGTAGCTGTCGGAGCCATCGCTCTTTCGTTTCATAATTTTGCTAATTGGTCATTAAGAAGTCTCTAATTCTAATTCTATCTTTGCCAGCAACACACTGTAGGTCAGCAAGGAAATTAATCTGCTTCTATACCTCAGTTTCTCCAAGTGCAGTACAGGGAAACACAGATCCATCACCAGGTCCTGCAGGAGTTAATCTGCTAATGTTTGTATCAATCAAGTTGTCAAGTGCTATTTAAGTGCTTATTATTACTCATACAATAATTCTCTCCTTCTGGGCTCTGTAGGTTTGTAAATACCTCTTCCATCACACGTGAGGTTCTTGTGGGGCAGGGGAGCTGCTCTGCACCAGGGCTGTGGGTGGATTGCTCACACCAGCTGCTCGGTGCCCACCACTCCTGGCCCTGCTGCTCTCACGGGGACACCTCAGCCCTTGTGTCCCCACAGCTCCTCTGCCAGCTGCCCCTGCCCCAGGACCAGGGCCAGGCAGCTGGCACAGCCCAACGACACCTCTGGAACTCACACCACCACTACAGACCAGCCTTGCCCGAGGAGCATCCTGCCCAGGAGGCAACCCTGGGGCAAGGGCCTTCACCTCCTCCAGCCTGCCCATCCTCCTCACCCACCCTCTTCTTTGGCCTGGAGGCACAACCTGAGGAGCTGCCCAGCTCCCCCAGAGCATCATTTGCATCCCTGACTCAGGATGCCTGGCTCTGACACGCCTCCCTCTGAGCTCCTGCTCTGGCCAGCTCCTGCACCGGGCAGGAGGAGGACAAACCTTTATTCCACATGGAATCTGGGCTCTTTGGAACATCTGCCAGCACAAAGGCATGCAGCATTCCAGGCACATGCCAGCTGGGATTCCTGGAGCCAGCCTGCACTGGGGGCTTCTTTAAAAATACAGCAGCTTCTCATCTAGTCTGCTCCCAAAATGAATTCTCTCTACTGGCACCAGTGAAGCTAAATACAACTTATAAAATATTGAGCAGATCTTCATATGGAATGCAACTAAAAAAAAGTGACACTTTAATTATTATCTTTATGCTCCAGAAATATCCCATCAATATGAGGAGCAGATAATTCACAGCTGCTGTTCCAAGCACTCTGCAGCATCAGGACTGTGGGTGCCTCATGCACACCAGGCACACCAACACCAGGGCACCCGTGCATGCTGCACTTATCCATCAATTGTTTATGCAGCATTTAGTTATCCATGCAGTTCATTTGTACACATTTCTATTGCAGAGCACCAGATAAATTCAGAACAAAAATATCGACTCTCAGAGCACGATCCCCCCCCCTTGTCCATGTGACAGCTCTGTCCCTCATCCAGTGCCTGACCTGGACCCTCCCACAGCAATGCCAACCACTTCAGAGCTGGCATGAGCAGTTTCCATAAATCCCTCCCAGGGGTGGGTTCCACAGCAGTCCTGAGCAAACCAGACCAGCTGTGGCAGCTGCTGAGCTCAGCTCACCCAGCCCGGGACATCCTGCAGCTCCCCACCTCAGCAAATTGCACAACTTCCAAATTACTTTTTTTTATTCAAAATAAGCTGTTCTATGTGCAAATTTGCAAACCCTTCAGTCAATCACACAATAAATAAATAAATAAATACATACATACATACATACATACATACATGTCTCTGCACAGTTTGCTGGTTAAAAATCTCATTTCCCCATTGCTCCAGCACTGCCAGCTGCCTAAACCCAAAGTCCATCCCTTCTGAAGAAACACATGTATCAGAAATGTATTTTGCCCCCAATTTTTTTTTCCTGACCACTTTTAAGATGTTTTCCAGAAGAGTTTTATTTAAACTCTATTTTTTCTTTAAACATATAAACCTCTTTGTTTCCTCAGTGTGCTGGAACTTGACAGCACAGACCAAGCCAATTTCTGTCATGTATTCTTACCTTTCCTTAAAACCAAATATGCATTTTAAATAGCATCTTGATTTAAAATCAATGTTTCTAATAATTTTGATCTCTTTTTTATCCTCTTAGTCTAGACCCAAACCACCCTTTGGTTTGAGTCTCAGCTTTCTGCTCCCAACATTTTAAAATTATTTGAGTTATTTCTTCTCTGCTAGCAGCTCTGCCAGCTCAGTGTTTGTTCTTCACTTTCAAGGGTATTTTATTTATTTTCTTCACTTTCAGCTATTGAAAATGGCAAGAACAAATTTATATAATGAGCCTTAATAACAGTTTCTCCCATAAAGTTCCCTATTTATCTCCTATTGTAGTGGTTTAGAAAGCGCAAAAATGATGGAAAAATACAGGTGTAGTGATAAATCTCTGGGACTGATAGTGAATAATTTAAAACAGCCTTTTTCCATGGGGTGATGCCTGGAACCCTCCTACTCTGTCTGAACCTTTCCCAGCCACTTTGACTCCTCCTTCCCTAGCACTACATACAGTAGTATCCTACCCATAGGATTTGTCTCCACACAGACAAATAAAACCCTGTTTATTCCAAATCTCTCCCATCTCTTGGCCTGAATCACTCACCCAGCAGCTCCCACCCTTCTCTCAGTGTTTGAGATGTCCTGGATGGCTCTGATGAGCTGCTGGGGGGCACACACATGCAGAATTAGCAGCAAAGGTTCTTCTGTGGCTGCTGCTCCCATAAACACTATTTATTCAAATTAGAGCCCCTGAGCAGCAGGAATGACACCTTCAGAGCTACCCTTAACCCTGCTGTGGTGTGAGCAGCAGCAGAACCTTCAGCTGGGGTTTGTACAGCTCCAGGTACACCCCACTCCAGCTACAGCCACGGCAGCATCTTGTTCTTAATTACCTATCCATTTTTAACAGTGTAAGAAATGACTATCACAGGTGCTGCCTTTGCTCTGAAGACCCTGGTGCAGAGAAGATGGAGCCCACCATTTATTCAGGTTTTTTTATTTCCAGACCTATCCACGGGCAGGTCAGAGTCCAGTGCAGCCCTGGCTCTATCCCCCTTTCCCTCCAGCACTAATTAGCAATGCAATCCCACAAAGAGTGAAGTTGCCCGAAACCTCCCCTCACTCACAATGATTTATGTTCAATTTGTACAAATGGAGAAAATGAGATTTCAAATTTCAATGCCATTTCTGCAATGAGGTGATTAAAAGAGAGAGAGGTATTGCGTTCTACTGTATAGAATATTGATCCCAGTGCTATTTTCCTTAGCAATAACCATTAGCTCAGTATTATTTGCAAACCTCTAATGTGAACCTGGAGATGTAATTTACATTTGTGCTTTACTTATTTGCTTTAACAAAACAACACAAAAGCTTTGGGTCTTTCAATCTATCCTTATTGTCAATAAAATTAGCAGTTCATAAAAAAATTAATGTATATGCAAAACCATCACTTCCTTGTAAACTGCACCGAGACTGTAAACGTTGCCCAGAACAAAAGGGAGATAAAGTATTAAAAGGCTCTGGCCATTAACAAATTGAATCCCAGCCAAATTAAGAGGAGCTCTCCTTTGTCCCCTTCCTTAATTTCTGGGTCCCGGGAGCCCAGGAAAGTTTTGGCAGCGTGGGGAGGTGTCCCCAAGGAGAGGGGTGGTGACAGAGGGTGTGTGTGACAGGGACGGGCCGGGGCGGGTGCACTGCCAGAGCTGCCGGGACAGACGGACACACGGACAGGGACACACGGACACACGGACAGGGACACACGGACAGGGGCCGAGGAAGGCTCAGTGGTGCCAGCCCCATTCCCACTCCCATTCCCATTCCCATTCCCATTCCCATTCCATTCCCACTCCCACTCCCATTCCCACTCCCATCCCCATTCCCACTCCCATTCCCATTCCCATTCCCATTCCCATCCCATTCCCACTCACATTCCCATTCCCATCCCATTCCCATCCCCATTCCCATTCCCATTCCCATCCCATTCCCACTCACATTCCCATTCCCACTCCCATTCCCATCCCCATTCCCATTCCCATCCCATTCCCACTCCCATTCCCACTCCCATTCCCATTCCCATTCCCATTCCCATTCCCATTCCCATTCCCATTCCCATTCCCACTCACATCCCCATTCCCATCCCATTCCCACTCACATTCCCATTCCCACTCCCATTCCCATTCCCACTCCCATTCCCACTCCCATTCCCATTCCCATTCCCATTCCCATTCCCATTCCCACTCACATCCCCATTCCCACTCCCATTCCCACTCCCATTCCCATTCCCATTCCCATTCCCATTCCCATTCCCATTCCCATCCCATTCCCATTCCCATTCCCATTCCCATTCCCATTCCCATTCCCATTCCCATCCCCATTCCCATTCCCATCCCATTCCCATTCCCATCCCATTCCCATTCCCGTTCCCGTTCCCGTTCCCGTTCCCGTTCCCATTCCCACTCCCATTCCCGTTCCCGTTCCCGTTCCCGTTCCCGTTCCCGTTCCCGTTCCCATTCCCACTCCCATTCCCATTCCCATTCCCATTCCCATTCCCATCCCCATCCCCATTCCCACTCCCATTCCCATTCGCATTCCCACTCCCATTCTCATTCCCATTCCCACTCCCATTCCCATTCCCATCCCCATCCCCATTCCCATTCCCACTCCCATTCCCACTCCCATTCCCATTCCCATTCCCATCCCATTCCCATCCCCATTCCCATTCCCATCCCATTCCCATTCCCATTCCCGTTCCCAGCCCCGAGTGGGACAGCTCTCCCCGTCCTGCTGCTGCTCCCTCCAAACCCATCAGCTGCTTCTGCTGCCTGGCAGAGTTTAGAAGATGAGAGCAAGGAAAGAAGAGGGAGAAAAAAGGAAAAGCTAATGACCCATAATTGCCATGATAGTGGAAGAGGGCCCGGGCAGCTGTTTTACATTCCCGGTATGTATAGTATGCAAATATCTACAAAGGGCCGACACAGTTTCTCTATTGTGGATCCTGAGGGTAACCAAATTAGCCTTTGGCAACCATGGTAATTGGGAGGTGCTGTTCCCATTAGGAGTCCTGCAAATTATGAAGAAAAATGGACCAAAGGCTTTGTCACAAATAATAATGCTGAGAAGAAAAGAGCAGGCGGCCGGCTTTGCTTGCTTGCTTTCTTTTTTTTTTTTTTTTTTTTTTTTTTTATTCCTACATTGTGTTGTTAATATCTCTCTGTTTAGTAATAAGAAAACAGTCCTCAGCGCCCTCCTGGACCCTCCTGGGCTTTCCACGGCAATCCTGAGTTCTGGGAATAGTGAATGTGGGACAGCAGCCTGGGCTGAGGATTCCCCATCAGCAGCCCCGTGGTCAGGAGCAGGGCTGCCTGCAACGCCTGCAGCTGCTCCTCTGCTCACACAGGCCACAGAGCACCAGCCACCTTCCCTCCCTGCCTCACGTTCAGGCAGATAAACACAGATTTGTTCTCTCAATCACCCAACTTAGCTGCACAAGGGGCTCCATTTCCCACTAATTATTTGAATTTGTCTTTCACTCTTCCCGCCTTCTTTGATCATTCCATAGTTCTCAATCCCAGCATGCAGAATCCTGTTTGATTGTTATGATCTACTAAAAAATTCACAACTGCCAACTTTCTGAGTGGAGCTCTCAGCTGTGACACCACAAGTCAACGCCAAAATCATGAAATGCTCTTGACTCTGGCACTGCCAGAGCAGGGCTCACTGCTCCCTCGTGCCTGAGCTCTCCCCACCCAGGCACCGCCGTGAGAACAACCACGGTGCCATCAGCTCAGCCTCCCTCCTGTCCTGCAAATCCCACGAGTTTTGGAAAACATCACACTTACAATGCAAATCAGGAAATGGTCTCACTTGCTTTTGTATTTCTTCCCTAAGCCAGTTTTGCCTATCAGGCAGCATGAACAGTCCATTTTCAAGGAACAGGAGAACATCCAGTCCTTTTAATATAAAGAAGATTTAGAATGATCTCAGGAATCCACACTGACTGCGGTGGCAGTAAAACCCAAATTGGTGAATTTTATAAAAAATATATTTACAAACCAAGTCTCACAAAGAGCAGTTGTGTTTGAATTTTCCACCCCAGGACTCTCTTCACCTTACAGCCGCTGCAGCACAAGCCTTAAGCCCATATCTTTATTTTTTCATGGTTTCCCCTCGGGGCCTCTTTAGAGAGGCGGCAGAAGAGTCACGTCCCCGCTGGTGCAGTTGGCACAGCTGCAACTGTACTTAAAGTTTGTGTCTGATCAGGTTATGTGGATTGGATCTGAAACCAGTTAGTCAATCCTGGCCGGTCCCTAAGTGGCGATTTGTGGTAATGTCTCCATCAATACTCACACAGCTCCAGCTGCTTTACCTACAGAGAGTGGCTGCAGGACCAGGGCAGCGGCTGCAGCAGCAGTGAGAGGCTGCAGCAGTGAGAGGCTGCAGCAGCAGTGAGAGGCTGCAGCAGCAGTGAGAGGCTGCAGCAGCAGCAGCAGTGAGAGGCTGCAGCAGCAGTGAGAGGCTGCAGCAGCAGTGAGAGGCTGCAGCAGTGTGGGGCTGCAGCAGTGAGAGGCTGCAGCAGCAGTGAGAGGCTGCAGCAGTGAGAGGCTGCAGCAGCAGCAGTGAGAGGCTGCAGCAGTGTGGGGCTGCAGCAGTGAGAGGCTGCAGCAGTGAGAGGCTGCAGCAGCAGTGAGAGGCTGCAGCAGTGAGAGGCTGCAGCAGCAGCAGTGAGAGGCTGCAGCAGTGTGGGGCTGCAGCAGTGAGAGGCTGCAGCAGTGAGAGGCTGCAGCAGCAGCAGCAGTGAGAGGCTGCAGCAGTGAGAGGCTGCAGCAGCAGCAGTGAGAGGCTGCAGCAGTGTGGGGCTGCAGCAGTGAGAGGCTGCAGCAGTGAGAGGCTGCAGCAGCAGCAGCAGTGAGAGGCTGCAGCAGTGAGAGGCTGCAGCAGTGTGGGGCTGCAGCAGTGAGAGGCTGCAGCAGCAGCAGCAGTGAGAGGCTGCAGCAGCAGCAGTGAGAGGCTGCAGCAGCAGTGAGAGGCTGCAGCAGTGAGAGGCTGCAGCAGTGTGGGGCTGCAGCAGTGTGGGGCTGCAGCAGCAGCAGTGAGAGGCTGCAGCAGTGAGAGGCTGCAGCAGTGAGAGGCTGCAGCAGTGTGGGGCTGCAGCAGTGAGAGGCTGCAGCAGTGAGAGGCTGCAGCAGCAGCAGCAGTGAGAGGCTGCAGCAGTGAGAGGCAGCAGCAGCAGCAGCAGTGAGAGGCTGCAGCAGTGAGAGGCTGCAGCAGCAGCAGCAGTGAGAGGCTGCAGCAGTGAGAGGCTGCAGCAGTGAGAGGCTGCAGCAGTGAGAGGCTGCAGCAGCAGTGAGAGGCTGCAGCAGCAGCAGCAGTGAGAGGCTGCAGCAGTGAGAGGCTGCAGCAGTGAGAGGCTGCAGCAGTGAGAGGCTGCAGCAGCAGTGAGAGGCTGCAGCAGCAGCAGCAGTGAGAGGCTGCAGCAGTGAGAGGCTGCAGCAGTGAGAGGCTGCAGCAGTGAGAGGCTGCAGCAGCAGTGAGAGGCTGCAGCAGTGTGGGGCTGCAGCAGTGTGGGGCTGCAGCAGTGAGAGGCTGCAGCAGTGTGGGGCTGCAGCAGTGAGAGGCTGCAGCAGTGAGAGGCTGCAGCAGTGTGGGGCTGCAGCAGTGAGAGGCTGATCCCCCCTCCTGCATTTCCTCACTCCTTGGGCTCCAGAGGGTGCATACAGGGAACAAATTAGAAACAGCAGAAGGTCAAGAACACAAACCAATCAACCAACAACCCCACACTAAAGCAAAGTGTAACAGAAAATTACAGAAGGATAAAAGATGTTATAGCATGAGAAAATTATGATTAATGAAAAAGCAGGAGGTGGCTACTGTTCAAACTACAAACAACAGAGAACAACTCTGAGCAATAAACAATATTGGATTAAGCTTTTCCAATAACAGCTTTTTTTATTTAATATTTTTCTCTTTGGTCCCAAAGAGAAGGCAAACCCTTCAGAGCAAGGATTATGTTTGTTTGTGAAATGCTGCCTGGGGGCAGCACTGACCTGCTCACACCCCCAGGTGTGCTGTGCTCTGGGCAGAACTCCCTCCCAGGGCCCTTCCTCTGGGAGATGCCCATGGACCATGGACACAGCCCAGCTCCTGCCACAGCTCATCCCCTCTGCACATTGTTGCTGCTGCCTGGAATGGAGTAAAAGGGCCATGACTTCCACAGCAGCTAGGCAGCAATTTACACCTTGTAAGTCATTTAAATACACTGCCTGAAGTGTAAAATCTGGGAACTGTCAGCAAACCTCAGCTTGACAAAAATCATTGCTATTTATTACACTAAAGTGCTTTCTGTATAGCAAGAGCTGGCTCTGATACATCACATCTCAAACAAAAATATGGAATAAATGATCTCCCAAGATTGCTTCCAACCTATTTTCCCAGACTTTACAAAGAAAAAGAGCAGAGCACAAATGCCATGGAGCAGCCCTGCCATTCCACCCCCTTGGAGCACACAAATTGCTTCCCTGCACCAGAAGTGCAACAAGCTCCTGTGCTCCAAGCTGCTCCACTATTGAACATACTACTTCACACCCTCAGTCACACCAACTAAGACTTAATTTCAAACAAACAATAACATCACTAGAGAAAAATAAACCTGATTTGTAGATTACAGCAAAGAAAACATTCCCAAATCCACCAAAGCTCTGCACCCTCAATTCTGGCACATGGGCACAGAGGGTCTGAGCAGGGCCCAGGGGTTTGGCAGCTACAGCTTCCCTTCCTAACACAGAGATGCTGCCCAGCAGCTGCAGGCAAAGCAGCCAGTTATTCAGGGAGGAAAGGGGAGGCCAGAAGTGCTGTTTGTTTACAAAAATGATTTTCCTTAGAAAGGAACAAATGCTGACCCTCTTTGTCTGGAAGCTCCCAGCCAGGCTGGGCAGGATCAGCTCCAGAGCAGGCTGACAGAAGAGCAGGGGAGAGGAGCAGAAATCTTGTTCAGAGCAGGTACACAGTGTTTGTTCCTGGCTGGCACATTTCAGGCTGATCTGAGGGCAGGGCTCTGCTCCTGCTTTTGGGGTTCACTCAGTGTTACACTCACTCCTGTTCTTCTTTCTACATCAAAGAGCGACTGGCAGAATCCTGGGAATCTGAAAGATGCTCCTTTATTTCCCACTTTTTTCTTCTACATTTTCAGAGATTAGTGCACGTAATATTTTAATGCTATGGCATGAATTTGCTTGAGAGGGAGAGCTCTTATATTTACACACTTAGAGTGTGTGTGATCATAACACCCACGTGATTAAATACAAGGACATTGGTGACACAAACCTGTTGGGGCTCAGGCCCAGCTCTACCCAGAGAAATGCAACAGCCAAGTCTGGATTTTTACCAGAAAAGAGAGAAAGTCTGTACTTCCTACAGATCTGGTATTTTTTCTCCATTCCTGAGAAATAAGTTTGAAGGTCCTTATTCCCTGAGAAATAAGTTTAATATTTGGGATGTTTTAGGATGAAAAAAACATTAATTTGTTTTAAAGACTTTTTAAACTAAAAAATTTAATTTTCTAGTTTTTTTTATCTGAGTTGCATTATGGCAGGTTATGTAGTAGATGTATGGGACAGAAAAGGACATTATAAAATGCTTTAAATACATATGAAAAGAAGATAAATCATTAAACCATAATAATCAAAATAAGATGAAATCAAATCTAGGGCCCATCTCATAATTGCCTTCATGAAGCCTATGCAGGCATCAGTCCTTCTGGTAATGGCACAGAAAGGAAAAAGAAAAAGTGGCATATATGGAATATTCTGGAACAAAGAAAACAGAGATGTAGTTAATACAAAGGTTACTGGATATTTATTCAGTCAAGGCCAGAGTCCATCACAAGGAAGCCTCAAAGCTGTGGGAGCCTGAGCTGTGCTGCACCACACTGTCCTGCCTCCTGACTCCCCCTTGGCAAAGACAGACACTGCTCCTAATCCAGGCCTTCTCTCCTGGAATCCCTGGGCAGGATTTATTCATATTTATTATATTTATTTATATTTATTTTTATTTATTTTATGCCCCAAGATTGTCCTACAGAAGAACCGCAAAACAGGCTGCACACAAAAGGCAAAGGAAACTTCACCCAACAAAACAGCTGAGCACTACAGAAACATGAGAGAGGACCAGTGTTTGGGCTGCTTGGGTTTTTGTTTTAAATGTAGAGAATCCCAGATTGCTAAGAGAGAGGATCTTTAGGATGGTGGAGCTCAAACCCAGCATGACAACCACGTTCACTCAAACCCTCAGCTACAGGCAGAAAGAACTGGGGCATTTCTGACTGAAATCGTTGGGTTTTGCTGCTGCTGGGCTCTCAGCCTGGCCATGATCCTGCACTCACTGAGAAGTGATGGACACCCTCTGGGGAAAGGCAGGAATGTCACAGCAGCCACTGCCTGGACCAAAGGTGGCAAACAGTGGCTCAGATCTGGGCTGATGGGACAAACTTCAGCTCCTTCCCAGTTTCAGCCTCCCAGACATCACTCAACACCTGGGCAAGAACCAAGTCACAACATCTAACAGGCTTTGACCATCAGCAGAGTGAAACCCTGCTGAGATCCTGGCGGGCTCCCTGGGTCCTTGTGCCCGTGGAAATGGTGCTGGAGGCAACAGACAAACACACAAGCTCGTTCCCACCCAGTGGGGAAGGAACATGTCCCTCATTCACCCATTCCGAGGTCACAGGCGTGCTGTTTCCCAAACACCACAGTAGAAAAGAGAGAAAAAAACCAACCAACCAACCCCCCATTCTTTGATTAAATTCAAGGCTCGGTTAAAATGGAAACTGATTTAAAAAATAAAAGGAAGAATTTTGGTTAGGGCAGTTGCTGGTGTCTGTCCCTCCCGATGTCCTTCCCATGCCTCCAGTAACGATTCCAGTCCCTGCTGGTGACCAGGGATGGGGCACGGGACAGCTGGGGAGGGACAGCAGCAGCCTGACCTGCACCAGCTCAGTCCTCCCTGGTCACTGGGCAATTCTAAACAGTATTTGAGCAGGAAAATGCTCTTTGCCCCCCCTTTTTAGAAACAGTATGACTGCATCTGTCTGGGAGGCTGTACACAGGTCATCTCCTTCCACAAAACCAACCCAAAAGTGACAGCGTTCGCCGTGAAAACAGACTGCAACGGTTTTCAAACAAAACAAACAACCAAACCCAAACAACTCCAACAAACGAAGCCGAAAGAGCCAAATGCAATTGCCAAGGGGGACCTGGGCCGAGCACAGACAAAGCAATGGACTGGACCCACCTGGAGAGCAGAGCAGCCGGGCTGGGCGGGAGGAAGGCGCGTGGCGAGAGCGGCGTGAGCTCCACGCTGCCCACGGGCTGGGAGCAGCGGGGAGGGGGCACACCCGGCCGGGGCTCTGCTGCTGGGGACCGGGCCTTGGCGCACGGGAGTTTAGCTCTTTATTTTATCAGCTGCATACATGGAATGCAAAACCGCCATTTATTCCTTCTGGGTCATATGAGGGAGCCACTGGCGAAGATAATAATATATGAAGCAAGAGAACGAGAGGGAGAAAGAGGGAGGGAGGGAGGGGAGGGAAGGAGGGAGGAAGGGAGAGAGAAGCAAAAGGCTTTCTATTATTCGGGACACTGGTGATGCACACTGAGGCAGTTGGAAGATTAAATTAAGTATTATATCTGCTGACCCCATTGCCATGGTTACCGGACAGCGGAAAATATTAATCAAGCCAAGCCTTTTCAGCTGAACATACCAGAAAAAAATGCTAAATATAAATATATATGTACATATTTGCTGCTCTGCCATGCTAATGTGGGCTGGCAGCAACCAAACCACCTGATATCACAGAGATAAACAAATTTAAAATATCCTTGCTGCACAGGAGGCTGACGTCAGCGTGGCGAGGACGGGCTGCAGCGCTCGCTCGCCCTTCACCGATCCCAGAGGGAGTTTCAGCCAGGGATGGAGACACCTCGCTGGGAGCCCGGGCCCAGGGCAGCCAGGGCCCTCGTCTGTGGGACACGGGAGCAGTGCCAGCCTGCCCAGGAGCGGCTCTGCCACCTGCACAGCACCCATCTCCCACTGACAATGAAACCGTCCCCACCAACCTGCTGCTCCCCTCTAACCAGCCTGGTGCTCAGGCTTTGTCCTCAGGAGGGATTCTCTGTGCCCAGGTGAGCTGCAGGTGCTGCTCTCCAGCAGGTGGGACAGACAGGAACGTGCCTGGGGGATACAGAGACAACGTGGCCGGGCTCAGGAGAGCAGCCAGAGCTCTCAGGGGTGCACTGACCCTGCTGAGCCCAGCCAGGCTCACCTGCAGCCCAGGCTCTCTCACAGAGAGCAGCCAGAGCTCTCAGGGGTGTCCCAGCCCTGTGAGCCCAGCCAGGCTCACCTGCAGCCTCTCCCCTCCACACCCCACCACAGGGACAGGTCCCTTTGCAAGGAACCACTGCAGTTTTTGGAAAGGCCAAGGTGCAACCAAACCAAACCCACCTGAGTAATAATTTTGATATTGAACTGCTACCATTTTTGAACCCTAATCTTACATAGAAATGAGAACAACAAAAATTCATCTGTTCTTTTTCATGCCGTAAATCACTGGCATAACTAAAAAGGGAATATAAACTCCTCATTCTGTGCTCTAACCACATAAAGAAAAGGATGTCCATACAAAGACAGTATTTCCTCCCAGTCACCATCTCCATTTTTGCCTTGTTGCGTGTTTTTGTCTGTATTTCACAGGAAAGTTTCACGTGGCTGCTGCTGACTTGCGTAATTCTCCCTGAGGTATTCAAGCCAGCAGAACACTGAGGTGACAACACATCCTTTGTTGTGTGCTACCCACACATGGAGGTGGTAGAGGCAAGAAACAGGAAAAAATTGAAAAATAAAGGAACAATAAGCCACTAGACCCAATGAAAAGGCCAAGCATTTTAAAGGAATTTGAGATGGAAGCAATCAATACTTGTCAAGAGAAGCTGTGGCTGCCCCTGAATCCCAGCAGTGGCCAAGGCCAGGCTGGACACTGGGGCTGGGACAGGGGGAGGTGTCCCTGCCATGGCAGGGGTGGGGTGGGATGGGCTGTGAGGTCCCTTCCACCCAAACCATCCCATGATTCTATGGATATTTTAATACATGTACTTTATAACAGCTCTGTGGAGCTGGATATATACCAGCCTTCTCACAATCCAGCAGCCTGAGCTCACCAACACAAATATACATATAAAATACTGTATAGATTATACAAAACAAATGTTCTGGTTCATTTACAGTTCTGTAAAAGCAGAGCCAAATTTACTGAAGGCATAAACAAGGACATCTATTTCATTTTTAAAATGTTAATGAAGAATGAGATTGTTATTTGTTCTTGGTCTATTTTGTGATTTTAGCCAATAGTTCTAGTGATAATTATCAACTGTTTATATTTAGATAAAAGCAGCCCATATGGCAACAGCAGAACAATCTGATGTTTAGATCCTCAGCTACATGTTTTCTATAAATAATATGATTGAATAACTGTAACAAATTATTTCATCAGTCTAAAAGCAGATACCAATATATAACAACTAAGAAAGCCATTTACTCATTATCTGCAAATAATAAATACCTTCCCAAGTACATTTAACACTTAGGAAAAGACAAAAGTATAATAATACAGATATTAACCCATAAACGCTTGCATTAACATATATTAAAATTTACTTCTTAATTTCCATGGACACACACACAGAGTATTACGTGGGTTCTTAGGGTAATTAAAGGGCCCGCCTAACTCTGCAGACAAATGTGCCTGGTTATGGGGTGTGTTTGTACCCAAATCCTACCAAATGGTACTAAACGTCAAGCTGTGCTGCCCATTTCTCAGTGCTGAGCGGGAGCTGCTGCTGGCACAGGCACAGCAGTGGCACTGTCACAGGCAGGGGAGGCTCAGCCAGGGCTGGCAGCACCTCTGGGCTCAGAGCCCCCCGCTCTCTGCAGGGCCCTTCTGCTCCCTCCCCACACAAAGGGCAGCCCTGCCCGGCCACAGCCTCCCGGAGGGAACATGATTGCAGCACAATGGCCAGCACGGCCAGCTTAGGGCAGCTGTGTCATATAAATTGTCAGCAATGACCATAAGCACTCAGAGAAACAATTTAATTCCTCACTCCCGCCATCACGGGCTGATATATTCTTTCAAGGTCATTACCCAAGGCTAGGAGGGTCGCGTGATTAACGAGTGACACGTCCAACGAGGGCGGCTGTGCCTGAGCAGGCCTTATATTAATTAGGCACAAGTGCTGAAAAAGAAACGGGTCCTGGCGAGGAGGGGCCGGACCCGCAGCTCCCCCAGGGCTGTGCAGCTCCCCAGAGCCCCGGGCACCCCCTGCCCTGCAGCTGCCAGTCCACCCAGCACAGCCAGCACAACCAGCACACCCAGCACACCCAACACAGCCAGCACAGCCCAGCACAGCCAGCACAGCACACCCAACACAGCCAGCACAGCCCAGCACAGCCAGCACAGCACACCCAGCACAACCAGCACAGCACAGCACAGCCAGCACAGCACACCAAACACAGCCAGAACAGCACAGCCAGCACAGCACAGCCAGCACAGCACAGCCAGCACAGCACACCCAGCACAACCAGCACAGCACAGCACAGCCAGCACAGCACACCCAGCACACCCAGCACAGCACAGCCAGCACAGCACAGCCAGCACAGCACACCCAGCACACCCAGCACAACACACCCAGCACAGCACACCCAACACAACCAGCACAGCACACCCAGCACAGCACAGCCAGCACAGCACAGCCAGCACAGCACACCCAACACAGCCAGCACAGCACACCCAACACAACCAGCACAGCACACCCAACACAGCACACCCAACACAACCAGCACAGCACACCCAACACAGCCAGCACAGCACAGCCAGCACAGCACAGCCAGCACACCCAGCACAGCACACCCAACACAACCAGCACAGCACACCCAGCACAGCACACCCAGCACACCCAGCACAGCACACCCATCACAGCCAGCACAGCACAGCCAGCACAGCACAGCCAGCACAGCACACCCAACACAACCAGCACAGCCCAGCCAGCACAGCACAGCCAGCACAGCACACCCAACACAGCCAGCACAGCACAGCCAGCACAGCACAGCACACCCAACACAACCAGCACAGCCCAGCCAGCACAGCACAGCCAGCACAGCACACCCAACACAGCCAGCACAGCACAGCCAGCACAGCACAGCACACCCAACACAACCAGCACAGCCCAGCCAGCACAGCACACCCAGCACAGCACACCCAACACAGCCAGCACAGCACACCCAACACAGCCAGCACAGCACAGCCAGCACAGCACACCCAGCACAGCACACCCAGCACACCCAACACAGCCAGCACAGCACAGCCAGCACAGCACAGCCAGCACACCCAGCACAGCACACCCAGCACACCCAGCACAGCACACCCAACACAGCCAGCACAGCACAGCCAGCACAGCACACCCAGCACAGCACACCCAGCACACCCAACACAGCCAGCACAGCACAGCCAGCACAGCCAGCACAGCACACCCAGCACAGCACACCCAACACAACCAGCACAGCACACCCAGCACAGCACAGCCAGCACAGCACACCCAGCACAACACACCCAGCACAGCACACCCAACACAACCAGCACAGCACACCCAGCACAGCACACCCAGCACAACACACCCAGCACAGCACACCCAGCACAGCACACCCAACACAACCAGCACAGCACACCCAGCACAGCACACCCAGCACACCCAACACAGCCAGCACAGCCCAGCACAGCCAGCACAGCACACCCAGCACAACACACCCAGCACAGCACACCCAGCACAACCAGCACAGCACAGCCAGCACAGCACAGCCAGCACACCCAGCACATATGAATGTACACAGGAAACACACACAGACATAGGTACACGAATGTACACAGGTACACACACTGTACACACCCACAGGTAACTCACACAGCCCTGTACACACAGGTACACACACAATACACACACAGGTACACACACATTACACACACACAGATACACACACAATACACACACACAGGTACACACACAATATACACACACAGGTACACACAGACACACACACACACAGGTATACACACAATACACACAGACACGCACACAGGTACACACAGGTACACACAGACACACACACAGGTACACACCCAATACACACACACACAGGTACACACAGACACACACACACAGGTACACCCACAATACACACACACACAGGTACACACAGACACACACACACAGGTACACACACAATACACACACACAGGTACACACAGACACACACACACAGGTACACCCACAATACACACACACACAGGTACACACACAATACACACACAGGTACACCCACATTACACACACACACACAGGTACACACAGAGACACACACAGGTACACACACAATACACACACACACAGGTACACACACACACACACAGAGACACACACACACACAGAGACACACACACAGGTACACACACAACACACACACACAGGTACACACAGACACACACACAGGTACACACACAGACACACACACAGGTACACACAGACACACACACACACAGGTACACACACAGTCACACACACAGGTACACCCACAATACACACAAACACAGGTACACACAGACACACACACATACAGGTGTACACACACACACACAGGTACACCCACAATACACACACACACACACACACAGGTACACACACAATGCACACACACACACAGAGGTACACACACAATACACACACACAGATACACACATGTACACACACAGGTACACACACAGGTACACACAGACACACACACACAGGTACACCCACAATACACACACACAGATACACACATGTACACACACAGGTACACACACAGGTACACACAGACACACACACACAGGTACACACAGGCACACATATGACGACCAAGGCCATGTGCACATGTCAACAAGAGCTGAACCCCACGCTACCCTGGGCCTGGCAGCCTCCCCCAGCCCAAGGAGTGCCCATGCTTTTGGCCTGCACAAAAGCACTCTCAGGCTTTCACAATGGCCCTTTCCACCTCTCCAAGAGTGACCACTAGGAACTTGATTTGATTTTTTTTTTCATTTCTGTTAATTTTGGTTTACCTAGAAACAAGAAAAGTGAAAAGAAAGAAAACATGAAAAGGCTACATTAGCTATAGAATTTTTTTATGGTATGGGGTTATGACTAAGAGCTGGTACTGCTGTTTGGTACTTCCCTACTCTTAAATTGCTGCATTTTTGGCCCTTCCTCATAAGACTCCTCTTCACGTCCATAAATTGCACTGCCTTGGAAATCTAGTGGGAAGAATTGAGGTTAAATCCCACTCTCTCCTCAATTTCTGTCCTCCATCGCCGACATCAGGTTGGATGCAGGATGAGTTATGGTGGAGGCAGAGCAGCTGGCAGGATTTCCAAGAGCTGCACACCCCGAGCAGTGCTGTGTGTGGGGCACAGATGTGCCCCCAGATGTGGTGCAGCTCCCAGCAGAGCCTGCAGGATCCCAGCACATCAGAACTGGGCTGGGTTTCCCTGCACAGCTCGGGACCATCTGAGCACCAGCACCACGAGCAGCCTCCCCTGGCCTTACACCACACAAAGGCCAACATTAATTACAGAGGCCAGGAAAGAAAGATCCCTCCCTTTCCTTTCCAGTCCTTCCCTCCTAGTCACAGCCCCTTTTCCTGCACACCTGGGAACTGGGAATAGCACTGAGCAGCACCGTGGGCAGTTCAGGTGGAAAGCCGACTCTTGGGCTATTTTTTATGTCCTGTGTATCCATTTCTGTTACATCTATTTAAGTGCGTGTGAGTGTACGTGCTAATGCCTGCTCACATCCAGGATAAAAATACACAGCACGGCTAGGCAAATACATGGAAATACAGACAGAATCCAACTCCTCTGGCAGACCACACAAAGGCTAAGAAATGAAAAATGCACTCACGCCCTCTGCCACCCTGGCCGAGTGCACGGCGAGAGCCTGGAGCTGGGACTGCAGGCTGGCTGCTGTCCCCCTCCCTTTCCTAAGGCACCCTTGGAGCGCCGGCCCTGCTCACATCTGCCTCTGCCATCCACATGCAGGACCCGCAATGAGCCTGCCATTTCCCTCTCTCTCCCCATCAAAGCTCCCCCATGGCTCCTGTTCTCATGTTCAGTGGTTATTTTAGCTTCATGCGGTGACATCACAGCTCGCTCGGTGAGCGCAGCCCGGCTGGGAATTGGGAGCGCGGCTGCACCGGCGCTTCAGCACCGCGGCACGGAGGGACCTGCGGGGCTGCTCTCTCCGGGTTCATCCCCGCACACAGGCTGCTCTCTCCGGGCTCATCCCCGCACAGGCTGCTCTCTCCGGGTTCATCCCCGCACAGGCTGCTCTCTCCGGGCTCATCCCCGCACACAGGCTGCTCTCTCCGGGTTCATCCCCGCACACAGGCTGCTCTCTCCGGGTTCATCCCCGCACAGGCTGCTCTCTCCGGGTTCATCCCCCCCAGGCTGCTCTCTCCGGGCTCATCCTCCCCCCAGGCTGCTCTCTCCGGGCTCATCCCCCCGCACACAGGCTGCTCTCTCCGGGCTCATCCCCGCACACAGGCTGCTCTCTCCGGGCTCATCCCCCCGCACACAGGCTGCTCTCTCCGGGCTCATCCCCGCACACAGGCTGCTCTCTCCGGGTTCATCCCCCCCCAGGCTGCTCTCTCCGGGTTCATCCCCGCACAGGCTGCTCTCTCCGGGCTCATCCCCGCACACAGGCTGCTCTCTCCGGGTTCATCCCCCCGCACACAGGCTGCTCTCTCCGGGTTCATCCCCGCACACAGGCTGCTCTCTCCGGGTTCATCCCCCCCCCCAGGCTGCTCTCTCCGGGCTCATCCCCCCCAGGCTGCTCTCTCCGGGCTCATCCCCGCACACAGGCTGCTCTCTCCGGGCTCATCCCCGCACACAGGCTGCTCTCTCCGGGCTCATCCCCGCACACAGGCTGCTCTCTCCGGGCTCATCCCCGCACACAGGCTGCTCTCTCCGGGCTCGTACCCCCCCCCAGGCTGCTCTCTCCGGGCTCATCCCCGCACACAGGCTGCTCTCTCCGGGCTCGTACCCCCCCCCAGGCTGCTCTCTCCGGGCTCCCGGTGGCTGGCACAGCCAGTGTCCCACAGCCCGCGCTGCGAGTGAAACCTCACAACACTTCACAACACTTCACAACACTCACACACACTTCCAACAGGCTCCCTCATTTTTGACTGGCACAGAAGAGCAGGGACACCCGTCTGCCGTGGTCCCCTAAATCTGGGGGAGGGGTGCGTGCACAGGCTGGAAGGAGGTGGTTCTTAGGTGGGGGCAGAGATGGAGCGCTGGAAGGCATCTCATTTCTCAGCATCGAGGAGCCTTGCATTAAAATGAAAATACTCTGTGAATTTTTAAAGCTGAACCCTTCTACACCTCTTCATCTCCCAGTAATTCCTCCACCCCATTATATCTGATCTGCAATAGTCTCAACAGCTCTCATGATTTGGTTCCATGTTCTTCTAAAATAGGAAACAAAGAAACAGGGTATGATATGAGAAAAACTTCACAGCAGAACAGATAAGATGCAGAAGGAGAATAATGCAGTCAAATAAGCTTTCCATTATTAACAACCGTGCCCCGAGGTCTACGGGCATAGTCCCAAAACCTAAATTATCTTCAATCATGAGGTTACCAATAAAGACAGCTCGGGACAGCAGAAGGGGTCTGTGATTTCAGGGGGCTTGCAGACCACATATATATGATTAACATTTCTGTGCTATGGTTTATTACTTCATTATAATATTTTCCATCACAAATGAATAGGTAAAACACCTGGCTATTAAATATAAACCTATCCCTCAGGATGATCAGATTATCACTTGAATTTAAAATCTTTCTGAATTTTTAATAACGCATAACAAATAAGATTATTTATGCACTTTCTTGGCTTTGCTCGCAGGGCCCACGGTGACGTGAACGCAGCTCTGGGGGGGCACACACCCCCTGCTCCCCGTCCCCGGCCCGCATCCCCGCGGTTTTGGGGATGATGCGCAGGGATGCGGCGGCTCCGGAGCGCGGGCTGAGCCCCGCGGAGCCGCGGCCGCGCCGTGCGCAGGCAGCAGCGGCGCATTGAATCGGCCAGGCTGATGGAAAGTCAAGTGGAGGCCTGGCTGTCTGAAACCTCTTCAATAGATCTGTAGTCTGGACTTGAACCCTGCCCTCTCACCTCGGGGTCCCATATTTCTTCCCCCGCCCCCCGCGCCGGCGGCGGCGAGGGGCCGCGAGTGACCCCGGTAGCGAGGGAGGGGGGCGGCGAGGGGGGAACGGGGTCCCCGCCTGCTCACAGGTAATTAAGGGACTGTTTTCAAGGTTGCATGGGCAAAAGACAATTCGGCCTAATGAAGCATCGATCGGCCGGCGCTGCCGTTCGCTCCGGGGCTCGGCCGGCGGGGAGCTCCGCGCCGGGAGCGCCCATCCCGCATCCCGAGCATCCATCCCGCATCCCGAGCATCCATCCCGCATCTTCAGTGCCCATCCCGCATCCCGAGCGCCCATCCCACATCCCGAACACTCATTCTGCATCACGAGCACCCATCCCGCATCCCGAGCATCCATCCCGCATCTTGAGTGCCCATCCCGCATCCTGAGCATCCATCCCGCATCCCGAGCATCCATCCCGCATCCCGAACACTCATTCTGCATCCCGAGCACCCATCCCGCATCCTGAGCCATCAGCGGGGCCAGCCTGGTGTGCGGGACAGCAGCACTTGTTAGAGAGGCAAAGGGAGATTGTGGCAAAGGGGGTTTGTTTGTTTGTTTGTTTGTTTGTTTGTTTGCGTCTCTTTGGGATGAACCTTGCTCATCGCTCCCATTCTAACCTCGCCAATCAGCGCCGGCGGGGCTGGAGGCATGAGGTCAGTTATGGAGATGCAGGAAATTACTGGGGATTGGCAGGGCTGGTTTTGTCAATTTGTAAGCAAAACCCTGTGTTATTGCCGGGTTTTCATCTTTTCATCACTGTCAGCCTGTGCTGGCACATGAGAGCTAAAAGCAAAATTGTCTCAAAGGCTGCTAGAAAATTAATGGCGGAGGATTAAAAATATTTCTGTGTAAAATAGAAATAGGAAGCAGGTACTTACATTAAAAAAATAAAGCCAATTAAGCCCCCTGGAAGTGCTGACACATGCAGCTCGGCGCTCGCCCTACCCAGGCACTGCTCCCTGGCTCCGAGGCCAAGCAGCTCGGCAGCCGCGCGATCCCGGCTCCCCAACCTGCCCTCGCCTCACCAGCCCCTTTCTTCTGGCCCAAATGTTTGCATTTGTAGGACATGTGAATGGTCATAAAAGGGCCAGGAAATGATAGTTGTGCCAAGTAAATTGGGGTGAATGCTGGGGGAGGGGAGGCCGGATCGATTGTGAAACAACTTGCGCATTATCCGGGAAGGATTTGCTCGCGGTCCTGCGCTGCTCCGCGTACGAGAGGCCCCGCACTCAACAATAGCGTGTCCCCTTAGAGCAGGAAACACAAAGGGAATTTGCTCTGATTCAATCCACACAGTGAGGCCCCTCTGGGGCTAAAGAGAGTCACTTTTACCCTGGCTAAAAATAAAGAAAAAAGATTTTTTTTCCCCTCTAACACACACACACACACACACACACACACACACACACACACGATCCGGCTGGGGAAAGCAGCCCACCTCCACTCAACCAGACACTTAAAAATCACGAGCTGCCTCTGTCATTTTATCCATTTAGACTTTAGAATTTATCAGAATTTAGTTTAAAAAAATTTAAACAAGTAGAACGTGATCAAAGAGCAGCCAAACGGCCTCTTCCTTTTATTCCATTTCCTTGTCTAACAAGTGCTTTACCGGGGGACTGCTGCAGCACCAGCCCCTAATAACAAAGGAGGTGACACGGTGAGGGCACAGAACTGTAAACTGAATTTTGAAAGCCATGCGAGAGCCCGGATATCAGGGCTGTGCTGTATTCAGATATATTTGTTTTCTAAGACTTCGCCTTTTTTGTTCTGCTTCTAATCCCAAATTCCTCCATCAAGCACAGGTCAGTAACGACGCAGCAATTGTGTGCAACACCTGCTGAAATTATACACAACAACAAGTTGTCCCTAAAAATCGCTCAAATGTAGCTCAGCAGATTCTATCTGCATTCATTTGGCGGAACAACAAGATATTGGTGGGGACAAACTCCACATAAAGCGGCCCCGAGCCCCCTGAGTTGGTGGAGCTCAGCCCAAACAATGGCCGCTTCCCATTCACCTTTCCCCGGCTTTTCAAAAGAACATCCCAGAAACACAAAGCAGCAGCGGGAAATGGCAATTTTATGAATCCTAATCAATCAAAGGGCTTATTAACTCAATGTGAAGCCAGATTAAAATCTTTAATTATAAATCGTGCTAAAAGGAAAAACAAAATGTACTTATGGTACATTGAAAATTCCGGATATTAACATAGTTGCCATTATCTCTCGCAATATTAAATTTCCCCTCCCTGCCCTGCAACATGCTCACCTTTTTCTGTTCCTAAAGAACAGAACCGCAGAGCAAACTCATTTTTCTCCCTCCCAGCCTTATTAAACGCATTGGTGCTCCCCGCAGCCGGGGCTGTGGGAAGCCCCATCCCGGGGGGAGCGGGTGTTTGCGGGGCCGCCCGGGGGCTGCGGATGAGTTTCGTGGGCCCCGCTCCAAGGTGGGGTTCGCGGAGCTGCCAGGGCAGGGCCGCGGGGCCAGGGGCGCTGCAGCAGCAGCAGCAGCAGCGCCGGGCAATGACCGCGGCCAGTGGAATCGGGGCGGGGAGGGAGCGGCCACCGAGCCGCATGTTTTATTTATTTCTTCCGAGCCTCGGCCGTGCCATTGTGTCCCTCGCTGTCGGTGTCGCACCCCGGCATGGGGAAGGGGAAGGGGAAAGGGGAAAGGGGAAAGGGGAAAGGGGAAAGGGGAAAGGGGAAAGGGGAAAGGGGAAAGGGGAAAGGGGAAAGGGCCGCTCCCGGTGCGGGCTCTGCCCCCAGCCCGAGCTCGCCGCTCCCTTTCCAGCAGCTTCCCTCGCACCCCGGCCTCGTGCCCTTCCCCTCCGCGCTGTCGCATTTGGAAATGAGGATTTTTTCCACTCCACAAAATTAGTTTATCAAAGGAGAGTGGTATTTCTTTTGGAAAAAAATCCTACAGGACCCACTTAGATTGTGATTCTAGGTCATGTTTTACACAGAATTCCCATCTTCCCTTCTCTTGATGCACTCCTTCTCTGGGATTTATTCCTGAAGCACTCCCCAAAGGAAAAGCACCTTTGCTGAATTGAGATTTTTCAAATTTGCTGTCACTTTTGGAGCTATAATTGAAATCCCAAATCATGTTTCCCTTCTGTAGAACCCCAGAAAACACAGCTGGTGAATTTGAAATACAGTTTTAGCTTGAAAAAAATGGGAACTTAATTTTATATTTTACAAACGACTGGTTGTCTCCAAAACGTTCACAAAAGGGGATTTCCCATCTCAGGGAAGGGAGTCACCGTCTCTGCCCTGTAATTGCTGCCTGAGAGTTGTGCACCCTGTGCCGAATTTCCTCTGCTGCCCCCAGTGCCGTGATTCCCTGTGCAGCTGTTCCCAAACACTCCCAGGCAGGGTCGTGTCCCCGCGCACTCCTCGGGCGGGCAAACCATTCTCCTTCTGCTTCCCACAGCAGGAACACACCTGCCTGCGAGTCCTGCCCAGCGACGCAACCGGAGCAGCGTGAGGACACGGGAAGGAGCATTTCCAGTACAAAACCCACCTGGGAGTGAACCTTGCAGTGCTCCTCTGGCCCTGCTGTGCTTTGGGATGCTCCCCTTGCCCTACACGTGTTCCTGCCCGCAGCATTTTTCCTGTGGCCTGTGCCAGAGCAAGGAGCTGCTGTGGCAGGACTGGCACAGGCTTGGCACCCGGATCCCGAGCTGTGCCAGTGCCCCTGCTGCCCCTGTGCTCACTGCTGTCACTGTGCCCCTGTGCCCAATGCTGTCACTGTGCCCACTGCTGCCCCTGTGCCCACTGCTGTCACTGTACCCACTGTGCCCACTGCTGTCACTGTGCCCCTGTGCCCACTGCTGTCTCTGTACCCACTGTGCCCACTGCTGTCACTGTGCCCACTGTGCCCCTGTGCCCCTGTGCCCACTGCTGTCACTGTGCCCCTGTGCCCACTGCTGTCACTGTGCCCCTGTGCTCACTGCTGCCCCTGTGTCCCTGCTGCTCTATGCCCACTGTGCCCACTGCTGCCCTGTGTCCCTGCTGCACCCCAATCCCTCACCCCCAGCACCCCCGGCTCCCATCCTGCCCTCCACAGCTCCTGCCTTTCAACAAATTCAAAAAGATCCTTTGTGCCCAACTCGGGTTTCATTTCATTGCTTTTAAATTTGTTCAGCTTGACTTTTGACACTTCAGAGGCTTAAGCCTTCTTTAAGTACAACAATATAATAAATATTTGTGTTGCCAAAGGAAAAGTGGATCCGTTGTTAGTGTTAGGGAAAGCAGGATCTCTTTCTCATTCGTTTGGTATAAATAATTCACACAACTATGTGCATTTTATAAACATCATCTTTAGGAAACTGATACTATCAAACATTTTCAAGACAACACTCAGCAGCATATAAATATGCACAAAGTATTTACTACAGCGGATCTGAAACTAAACAAAAAATTGTTAATGAAAGCAGAAAAATAACGATATTTTATGTAAATAATTATGTTAATACAAAGTGTTTTCAGACTTATTTATACAAATTAGTCATCTGAATGACAAAAAGCTTTGACAAACTACAAACACCTATCAAAAATCATATTATTTGGCTCATTTTCCCCTCGCAATTTCCATCTTTAGCTTGCCTTGGAAAAGCAGATTTAGAGCCTCCCCTGCTCTCTGTCAGTATAGCAGGAATAAGCCCAGTCAAAGGCGTTTGCTTTACTTAGATATTAAAAAAAGGTTTTCAAAGATTTTTTTCTTCAAAAATTTTGAAGAAATTGTATATTTAAAAAAAGAAAAAATTAAACAATATGAGTCTATTTTATTACACAATTATTTAAAAAAATATTAATGTGCAGTATGTTTGGTTCAGCTAGCAAAAAAACTAAAACATATTTTCAGGTAACAATCTGATATGCAGAAAACATCTCTTTATTTTCCAACAGAAAACCCTTTAAAACCATCCAGGAAGGAAACGGTATCTTTAAGATGAATATGAAAAACCCTGTGCACAAACTACCCAAAGCTCCACAGCTGCATTTTTTGCACTTTTTGTTTAGCAATTTTAGGATTTAAGCATTGCCGGCTCGTTAACGGAACGAGCCTTTCTCGCACTGTTTGAAATTACAGTTTGGAAATAAAACTTAGCAAGGAATTCACAGGCTGCAGTTTCCCCCAGCTCTGCTCGGGGCCTGTGGCTGCGGGGGCCGAATTCGGTTCCCGAATTCCCGAATCCCGAATTCCTGAATTCCCAATCCCGAGCTGCGGCACGGCCGCGCGAGCCGCGGTTCCGATCCCAGCGCGCGGCGCGCACAGCCCGGCCCGGCCCGGCCCGGCCCGGCCCGTTCCGCTCGGCTCGGTCCATCCGCCGCTCCCCGCCCGGCCCGGCCCGGCCCCGGGGCTCCGGAGCCGCGATCCGAGCGCTGCTCATTGAGGGAAGCGGCTGCTGGCGTGCCCGCCAGCCCAGACACCCCGCGGGAGCTTAACCAAGTCCGCTCGCTTAATGGCAGCCCCCGGGGACACGCTCGGCCCCTCCGCTGACCATTAGAGCCCTTGATGGAGTGGACAATAAACCCGACAGGACAGGCTGGACGCGGCTTGCGGCGCGTCTGCCGCGGGCACGGGGGGATGCGGGGCTGCGCTGTGGCCGTGGGAGCCCCGCTCCCTGCCGAGGGTTCCCCACTCCAGAGCCCACCATGCACAGCCCCTGCTGTCCCTGTCCCTGTCCCTGCCCCTGTCCCTGTCTCTGTCCCTGCTGTCCTTGTCCCTGTCTCTGTCCCTGTCTCTGTCCCTGTCCCTGTCCCTGTGCCTGCTGTCCTTGTCCCTGTCCCTGTCCCTGTCCCTGCCCCTGTCCCTGCCCCTGCCCCTGCCCCTGTCCCTGCCCCTGCCCCTGTCTCTGTCCCTGTCCCTGTCCCTGCCCCTGTCCCTGTCCCTCTCCCTCTCCCTCTCCCTCTCCCTCTCCCTCTCCCTCTCCCTCTCCCTCTCCCTCTCCCTCTCCCTCTCCCTCTCCCTGTCCCTGCCCACACCTGCCCCAGGTGCAGGGCACACCAGGGCCTTTCTGCACCACCACTGCAAAGGCAACTGGGGAACGTCCCCTACAAACACCCCGGCCACCAATGCCAGGGTAAGTCACTTCACGCCATGTTGTTAGAAAAGAAAATAATCAAAAGGGAAAAATAACAAAATACACCACTTTTCCTGATCCAGAAAACAATTCTGGGGAGAAGAAATCGAGTTTCAAAGTATTGATTATGCATTCATCAGCCAAAACCAAAAAAATTCAACCAAATTGAAAAGTCACTCTCAGCCATTTCCTGATAAAGTATTGATAATTGCATTTATATTCTTAAAAAAAAAAATCTTTTTTGTTGTAGCATGTTAGCTGATTAGTATTTACTTTCCAAAGTTTCTGCCAGTAAAAAGTGCCCTGGGTTTGACAGCAAATTTTCTAGTATTTGGAAGCTTTTATCCCAATTTTAACACCTTATCTCTTTTTCTCTAGAGAATTAAATGATACTGCATTAAACCAGAAAATTATATAGAATTTTAAACAGTCCGCACAAGTGGGAAACTGACAGGTCATTAAACAGCTCTACTGGAAAGAAACTTCCCCCTAAATTTTTTTTACATATAATATAGGAGTAATACCTATATTTACACATATATGTGAGCATACATATGGAGCAATTTTACAGCAGCTAAATAATTTGTCTAAAATTAATTCAAATAAAACCTACTTCTTAATATTAAATGCTTGATTAATAAAAAACATTAAATGCAGAGATTTTCTTTTGACCTAACAGTCAACAAAGAACAACACAGCCAAAGAATATGTAAGTATAATCCAGATTATTCCGATCTGATTTGTATTTTCAGTTCAACCTTAAAAGCTTTCAACAAAAGAAACATCCTTTTTGGCATAATGCATTGTCTAAGCTGCAGAACATGCCCAGATTTCAAGACATATTTATAAAAAGCCACTGAAAAAGCCTCAACAATTTTGTGACACGTTTCTGACTAACTCAGTTAATGCTGCGTTCGGATGAACCCAACAACACGCGGGTTTGTTCCTGCCCCCCAGCTAATGGCTTTTGCTCAATCAGTCGGATTTTTTTTTTAATATTTAAATATTTTTACACAGTATATAATTTTTCATTACATAAAAATGAAGAAGAATGCCAACTTCTGTTTTTGCCCGCAGAGCTGTTCCTTTGCACGAGCAGGAGCAGCCGGGAGCGCACGGCCCGCGCGCGGGGCTCCCGCTAAGGAATGCTCTGGGCTCCAGGGGTGAGAAGCAGCAGCACAGGGGCAACTGGCTCTGGTTTTGCAGAAAAGCCTCTCCCCACACAGGGAATACTCTGGGATACAACCCAGGGATATTTGATAGCAATATTTTCATTCAGCAGGAGCAGAACAGGCCTTTCCAAAGCAGGGACACACAAGCTCTTCACTGACACTCCGGCACCTTCCTCTTTGGATCGCCAGAGGTTCTGTGGAAATTCCCACTCTGGTTCATGCCCACAGCTCAGTGCCCTCCCCACGGAGTCTGCCCTGCCCTGCCAGTGCCTGTGGGCACCCAGAGGTGGCAGGGGTGGCTCTGTGGAAGGTGCCAGCTCAGGCCCTCTCCATGCTCTATGGATGGATGCTGCCCCTTCAGAGCCAACCTGAGCCTCGGGGAAAACACAGAAAAGTCTGAGCCCAGCACCCACGGCCAGCCGTGAATATTGTGATTTTGTGCAATCAGGAAACTGTCAGGGGTAGAACGAGGCCTTTGGAGAAGCAAGGGGAGGTCTGCTGCCTGCCCAGCTCAGAGCAGAGCCAGGGAGGGGCTGCAGCACTGACAGCCAGTGCTGGGTGTGCACAAAACCTGAGTGTGCACAAACCCTGAGTGTGCACAAACCCTGCACAAACCCTGGGTGTACACAAACCCTCAGTGTGCACAAACCCTGCACAAACCTGGGTGTGCACAAAACCTGAGTGTGCACAAACCCTCAGTGTGCACAAACCCTGGGTGTGCACAAACCCTGGGTGTGCACAAACCCTGGGTAAACCTGGGTGTGCACAAACCCTGGGTAAACCTGGGTGTGCACAAACCCTGGGTGTGCACAAACCCTCAGTGTGCACAAACCCTCAATGTGCACAAACCCTGCACAAACCCTGCACAAACCCAGCACAAATCCTGTCACACTGGCCCCAGGGGAGGAGCAGAAACCCCAAACTTCACCAGACAGAACCGACCTTTGACCTCCAAACCTACACAGCAATTACATTCCAACAATCACTGAGATCTCCCTGTGACAGTCAGCTCATATACTGTAGAACAGCTATAACCTTGGGAAAAATACTGTGAAAAAGGAAGGATTTAAAAAAATATTTCCAACCACTTTATTTAGAAGGAGCACAAAGGAGAAATGGTTTAAAGTACACAATAAACCCCGAAGGTTGCATCCACACCATCTCCATTTTCGTGTCCACCTGAGTGTTCAGCCTGCCCTGCACAGCTCAGCTCAGCCCTGTGAAACTCTGCAGCCACTTCTGCTCCGTGTCCTGCCCCACACACACATTACCTGATGCTGCACCTGTGTGAATCCCACCAGGCTTCTCTGGGAACCTCCACACTCTTCACGCTTCAAAGGATTCTTTTTTCCCCCTTTCCTGTCTTGTCATGTGGTGTCTAAAATCCTAAGTGACCGTTCCATCGTTTTTAATTGCAAATTTCCTTAAACACTCTAAACCTGCCTGTTCCTTTTCCAATTTCTTTTGCAAACCACCTGCATGTTTCTCTGCTCTCTTTTTTGCCAGACACTTCTGTACTACCCAGCAAGGTCACTGCAAAACTCATATTGATTGTTCTCCCAAATATCCAAGAGTACAAGTACAGATTTTACCAAGGGTTCAGAAGTTGTCACCCAGAGCCAATGTAAACAATCTGGTACAGGGCAGAACCCTCAGAACGTGGGGCAGGAACTCGTGCAGGTTTCCCTGGAATCACACAGGTTGAGCTTTTTTGGGTGATGGGCACTGTGGCTGAGACCCAGCCCCAGCACCGGGGCACAGGCTGGCAGTGCCACCGTGGCACCAGCCTGTCATTTATCCCACCCCTGTGTCCAAAACCAAAACACTTTGCTTGACTGGTTGATCATAACATTCAAACACACCTTCCACTATTTCAACCCAGAGAGATTCCCTGTCCTTACTGTGAAATGCACCCAGTGTAAGTTTTCCACACGTATCAGCCCAAACTGGAATCTTTTCTCAGCCACAATAAATATCCACAATCTGCCTCCACTGCTGGGAGCCCGTGGGGCTGAGCCTGCCCTGGTCCTGCTCTGCTCCCCACAGAGTTTCAACACCTGGAGCTCACCAGAACAATGCCCCACTTGGGCAGCAATTTAATATTGGCAACTTCTTTTATTTCTTCCTGAGAATGACTGAATCCTTTTTGGAGCCAAGTAAGGACCAGCTCTCCCCGAGGCCACAAGTGACATAAATTCACAGGTAAAACCAGATTTCCTTTTTTCTTAGCTTGGTCACTCTAGCTACTGAAACATTTAAATCAGGATTACCCGGTCAAGCCCAAACAACCAGCATGGATGGCCAGAAAAAGGGATCAGTGTGGGACTGTGCCTCAGACACACATTTCTAAGAAGCCAACTTCACATTGTTGTACCAGATGCAGTCCCAGGGAAAAATGTATGCAGGCAACAGGGAGTTAAGTAAATAATTTTTTTCTTTTCTTTGTCGATGTGTTTAGTTCTCTTCCTGCCAAGACTCATTTCACTCTGCTATCTAGTGAGAGACACATATGGTGCAGTGAAATTGCCATCCAAGAAAGCATGTCCCAGCCTGTTGAGACATCATCAAATAAGATTAAAGCAAAGTAAAAATAAAAAGATAGAACGATTTTTTTTCTTTTTCTTGTACAGAGAACATCTGATGAAAGTCACCGAGGTACTTGAATGCTTCTAAAGGTTTTGCAACCATTTCTTTACTTTGCCTGGTTAAGAAAAAGGCAGAAATAACAAGCCAGTATCTCCTTTTTCTTCTTCAAGTTAGTGAAAAAATGTGTTTCATAATCAACCTGATGTATGTGAATAAAATACAATATTGCCTTCTGTGCTTCTGAGAAAGCAGCACTTAAATGCACAGAAATACCCCAGACTTTCTGCATTGATGGCCTCTCCACCAGCATCTCTTGAGCTCTGTATGAACAATTGGGCCAGGACAAGATAATGTGGCTGCTAATCTCCAGCCAGGAGCTGGACTGGGATGATCCCTGGCATTCCCTCCAGCCCAGAATATCCTATATTCCATGACACAGACCACAGCAAGGTCTGAGCTGCCTCCTGACCAGCAGATTCAGGTGTCTCTGCCTAACAATGGCTACCTGACATTAAACTCACCCAGAAATGCAAACTGCAGGGTTTCAATACGTGTGAGTGCTGCCTGCTCTCCTTACACAGGGACACTGGACCAAGGTGCCTTCACGGGTTCTTTCCCTGTGAGGTCCTTTCAGGGACAGGAACCCCAGCACATCCCACTTGTTCCTGCACGAGGTCCTTGCAGACAACCTGCAGGAGCAGGGAGGAAACGCTGTAGCAACGAGAATCACCAAAAAGCAACTTGGCAGCTCCTCTCCACCACTTTGAAATCAGGCTCTAGAAATATTCCACTTCCCACCAGGAAAGCATCAGCAAACACAACACATACAGTATGTTCTGTACTCTAAGTAAATAAACAGGAGTCTGCTCAAAGCCAAAACAATTTCCCACGGGAGAGGAGGAAGCCCAAATCAAATTTCAAATTGTTGATCTTGAGAGAAGTTCAGGGGAGCTTCTTAACCACACAGAATAATCTGCAAAATGGGCCCAGCTTCAGAAACAAGACATATTTTAGGTATTTCTCTGCCAACCTCCCCAGTTAGAACTGCATTTCCAGTCGTGTTTCCAAGCCGTCACTGGACTCCAGGAAAGCAACAATGCATCAGTAGCAGAGATTATCCCTGGCCTTAATAAGCTGTTGTTGGCTTTCATAACAACTGCAGCCTAGGCCGAGTCACACCGAGCTCAAAGACAATCTTACCAATAGCCTGGAGCAAGGATTATAGAAACAAGAATCCAAGGGGGGGTGGGAGGGAGCAAAAATCCCAAGAAACAGGGGCTAATGTAAAATCGTTTACATATTAACCTTCTTCCCTTCTGACAGTGGTCAAGTTCTGATTCAAAATACAAATTATCTCCAATTACTTCAAAAGAGGCAGTCACAGAGCTGTCACTTAACCTTCACCATCTGTTTGGCTCAAAAGCAAGCTGTACAGCCTGCCACTTTGACCTCATCTTTCTCTTTCCACACTGGACAGGCACCAAAAGAAGAGAGGATGGTTCATTGTTCTCCGGAGAAAACCCGGGGGCTCGGGGTGCCGCAGGGAAGGGCAGCGCTCGGGAGGTGACTTAATTGAACTCTTCAGGGGCATTTGTTTGGGGAGGATGAGTTTGCAAACCTTCCTCGCTACTCCTGCCAGCTCTCTCCAGAGATGGGGTTTGTTTAAGAGTGAAATAACCGAGTGGGGAAGGGCAGGCACTGACTCACCATGGATTCTGGCTTAGGGACTTCTCTGAACCCAGTAGCCAGATGTACACAGAAAAATATCAGCTATTTAAGATGCCAAAGGGGAAATAAATCCTGGACATGAAACAGCTTTCTAGGAAAGATTGTAGCACAAAATGTTGGGGGGGAAAAAAACCCAAACATTAAAAAAACCCCAAACAAACCAACAGAACCCCAAAGAGCAAAACACGAGATGGTGCACGGACTGGGAAAGCACAGCTTGCAAGTCCTAAATAGGAGCTCACTGTGAGATAAATCAGAATTACCACTACTCTCTGCTGCACAGATCCAACCCAGGCCTCTCCCAAGCTGCTCATTAAGCATTGCACACTGCAGCCCCTCTCCTGGCTCGGGGGAAGGCAGGGGCTGAGCCCAAACTCACCCCGGAGCAGTGGCACTGTGAGGGACCCAGGACAAATCCCCCCCGCCGGGTGTCAGCAGCTCCGGGGGCAGAAGCACAACCTACAGTGCAGAGGTGTTGGGAATACAACAAATCTGCTGCAGAAAAGAGATTCCAGAGGGGCTGGAGGGCACAATAATAGGGTGCAAATTTCTGAATGCCTCATGGTTTATGGGCAGCTTCTAATGCTTCTGCCGAGAAACATTACAGCATTTCCATTGGCTCTGATCTTTATTTTTAGTTTTATTACCCGCTGCATAACAGGTTTCTTCTAGAGAGAAAGAAAGAAAGCAGATCCCTCTGTAAACAGGAGAACTCCTGAACGTTTCACATGGTGCTTTAGCACAAGGATAATTCCACACCCAATGCAGCTCTGAGAACAAACATCTCTGAGCAGTGCCTGACACTGCTGGCATCACTGGGCATGGGGAGGGAAGCCCCTTTTCTGGTCACACCGAACTGAGCCCAAGAAACACCCAGCACAATGCACAGGAGCTGCAAAGGTCCCGTTGCAGAGCAGATGGTAACAAGTCAATTACAGCCCACAGCGGCTGCGGGGGGAAGGAAAGGCTGTGAAAGGTGCTGAACCAAATCATGACCTCGGACAAACAGCCCCCACTCCCTACAATCCAAATTCCTTTGCTACCTTTTTAAGAAGGCAGACAGAATACTGAACTTGATTTGCAGCTCAGAGGGGGCAGGAACCTCTCAGTGCCCCCGTTCTGGAACCGCCTGACACCACCGCAGCCACACCGAAATGTTTAATTTTACTTAAAACATTCTCTCGGGCCTATGTATTATTTGAAGTATAACGTACAGAATTATCTAATGAATTCTCAAATCAAATACTCTCATTTTGCTGCAGGCCATTTCCCGACAACAAACTAAAGGCACAGAGGCTGCTCTGTGTGCCTGCCTGCTGAATTTAAACAGATGTCCAGTGGACATCAGCCTCGCTCACATTACCCCTCCCACCCACCGCCTCTGTCTCGGCCAGTGCAGCCCCCAAATGAAAAGCAAACAGAGGCTGCAGATAACAGGAGTGCAGCAGGACTCGGCGGCAGAGGCCGTGGGGAAGGCGCTGGGGACACTGACAAAGTCGCCAGGGAGCAGCATCTGGCTCTGATTAGGTAACAAGCTGGAGCATCTGCAAACTTGTCAGTCCCCGGCCCACAACAAAGCCCAGCCAGCAGATCTGTGTTTAAAAAGGGAACTGGCTGTTGGGTTTTATAAGACAAACATTATCTGTTCCATTGCAGGGTGCCGTTTTATTAAATGCCGCCTAGAAGGGGAGAAATTAAATGCGCTTGTTGCATTTTACTTTTCATCTCAAGGAAAAAACCCATCTGGTTTTGTCTGTCAGAAACCTTTTTCCTTGTCCTTCCTCTGTGAAGGGTGGTGAGATACCAGCAGAGCTTTCACAGCCTACAGTAAGCAGCTGCTGTGATCCTGGGGTGCTCTTACAGCATTTGTGTTTTCTCCAAACAAGAAACATAAAACAAAATAAAACAAAAAAAAAACTTCCATGCAGTGAACCCAGAAGCTATGAGGATCGAACCCACCACAGCTGAATTAAAATTTACTCATCTCCATGTTTTCACTTAGACACTTCATCAGTGTATTTGGCTATGAAAGCTGCTGCATTTCAGCATTTTTTCTTCCACTTCTTTCTGGGGATATTGAGGTGGCCTTTTTCTGTGCTCTGCCTTACTGAATGACAGCTACAGCTCTCAGTGCCTCTTCTGTACCCTGGAATGTATTTATACTTCTCTTTTGAAAAAATGAGAAGAGAATACTCTGTGCCCCATATAAGACCAAAGTTCAACATAACTGAGAAAGAACTGAAGAATATTAAACCTGAAAAGTTAAATTTCTGTCCAACCTCACAGTTATTTTTGAACATCTAAGGGAAACCACCTATGAGCACCTCCATAAAACAGGGACCTGTAAAACTAAGCATTAGTCAAATCAGCAGTAAAGACTTAGTGCAGATCCTTTTGTTGGTTCTGGGAACAGTCAGAAATTAATGGAACTCGAGAATTGCTCAGTCTGGGCAGTTTGTTCTGGAACTGCCCGTGGTGCCCCAGTGCCCCTGGGTCCAGCTGCAAACCTGGCTGCAGTCTGCTGGTGCTCACAGCACACAGGGAACAGCCAGGCTGGCAGGAGGGACAGGAGCCAGGCACAGACCCAGGAAATCCCAGCAGAACAGACAACACTCTTCTTCCCACAGCCAAGGTACTGCACAACTCCAAAATCTGAGGGGAAAACGCAGGTGTAACGAGAACCTGGGAACAAAGCCTTTGGTTGGCTTTTTTAAAAATCTTGCTAAGAGATGTGGCCTATTTATGAGTTGTGAAATACAAACCACATTATCCACCATCTTAAGGAAATGGATTGATGTTAAGTGATACTTGAGAATCCACCCTGTAGCAAAGCTCCCACACCAGCACAGATAGATAAGCAGAAAATCCTCCCTGCAAACACCGTGGCTGTCCTGATACAATATAAACCTGGAGGTTTGAAACCACTGTCGTGACTTGACAGCCTGCAACACTCTGCTACACGTGGAACTGATGAGAAAAGAACAATTCCTAATTCAGATAATTACCCCAAATGCTGTTACATAAGCTGCAGCTCCAACTCTTTTTGCTAAAAACCGAAATGAATCTTCAGGTCATCTGAGCCACAGTATAAACAGAATAAAACCACCTACTTGAAAAATTAGGAATTTGCTGCTTCTGAAAAATGGCATGTGATATGAAAGGCAACAGATATGTTTGGTGTTGTAGCAATCCCTGCTGCTGTGGGATCACTGAGGCAGCACAGTGAGAACTGGAGTGTTCTGGAGAAACCCCTGGGAATGGGTTTTCTCCCATCCCCAGTGCCCACAGTGGGCACTGCCTGCCACAGAGAGCCCTCCTCTCTCTGCACAAGGAAGCTCAGCTCTGCATTGTCTCATTTCTCATTTCAGGCTCTCAGGATGCTGCCCATCCTGGGGTCAGCCAGCCCTGTGTGTCACCGAGCTCTTCCACAGGGACCTGGGGGTACAGCCCAGGGAATTTCCTTTCCCTCCTGCTTCTCCATCCAAACCAAACCAGGGGCTCTGGAATGCTTCAGCTCCCTCAGCATTGCAGCTTCTCTCCCCAGCTGCTGTGACTGCCATCCCCGACAGCCATCTCAGGGCTCAGCAGGCTGTGCATTCCAGCAGCACTGCTTTGCCATTGTTATGGTTTGTTCTATTTTGCAATGCAGTGGTAGCCAAAGGCCCTGCCAGGGTTCCTGTGCTGGGCACATGCACAACACGCTGGTCAGAAGAATTCAGCCTGGAGGGAACCAGGCACCTCTCTCTAGGCATTGCCTTGCTCAATGCATTCATCATTTTTGTCATCCTAATAATAATTACAACTCTTTTTCACAGAACTAAAGATTGAGAAGTTTCCCAGCACCTCTGCTTTCACTTCCAGATACAATCCTATAATTAACACAGCAACAGGCTCCGTGATCACCTGTGAAATCTTTACAGCCAGGATTCAAAAAGTCCTTTGGATCCAAGGACACGCAAGGTACTTGTAAGCATCAAGATGATACAAACTGGCCTGCACTGAAGAAATAATCAGGCAACAATAACATGATTTGATGCGATTCTCTTTCCTGTAGCTGAAAAAGAAAGCCCAAAGCAGCTCGTCTAAATGAGAAAAAATATTCAGAGACACAGTAAACAAAAAGAGCAATATGGCCATGGATGCACAGTGTTGTACAGAAACAAAGGGAAGGTGAGGAGACGGCATCCATCAGCCTGGAAAGCAGGCGTGGAACAGCCTCTGCTATCTCTACAAGCAGCTGGGGATGATTCGCAGTAGATTTTTCTGTAATAAAATTCCCTCACGTTTCCTTACTTGGAAAACTCAGTTTATAGGTCAGTTAACAAGTATTAAAACCACAAGAGAACATGAAACGCACCACCTTTTCCTTTTGATCCTTTTCCCTTTTGGATGAAAGTTTTGAAGTTGGGAATATAAAATGCCTGAATTTTTGTTATGTTTTATGCCTCCACGAAGGCATTAAAAGGGCAGTTTGTGGGCTGAAGAAATATCCCCTAAGTGGCAGGGAATTAAAGCAAGCTGTCCCTGCTCGCCAGGTGTGCGCTGCCCAAATGGAACACCTCATTTACAAAACAAATCTGCCTCCAAAATTACCTGCCCCTCTTGATGGCTGCAGATGGTTTTCATCAAGCTGCAGCCCGTGCCCAGGCCCTGGGTCCCTGCTCTGAGCCCTGCTTAGGGCAGAACTGCCCCAGCACAGCCTGCCAGCCCCGTGCTCTCGCAGGATGCTCCGGGTCTGAAATCTATCAAAGGAATCTCCAAACGAATTACATGGTAAATTATGATCTGTGTTCTGGCTGCTCTCACACCCACTGTTCGGCATGAATGGCGGTGGGAGAGCCCTTGTGAAAGGGGCCAGATAAGCAGATTACAGATGTCAGGTGCCTCGGGCTGCTCGGCCGCCCCTCTGCCCGGCCTGGCTTGGTTACTGCAATTAAAGCCCCTCCATCGAGCAGGTCTGCTCCTCGTGGGACAGGAGCAAAGGTGGGATCTGCAGAGCAGGACAGGGCAGAACGCTCTCCCCGGCTCTCCCCAGCCCCGCCGAGCGCGGCGTCTCCACCAACTCGCAGAGAGGGAAGCGGGTTTGTGAGCAATGGAGAATTTCTATCAGAAAGAAACCTTTTATGTCCCTTTCCTATCATTACCCAGGCATTTCTGGCAGCTCTCAGTGTCCTCTAGATCCCAGCGCGCTGCCTAACAAGACCTGCTATGAAAACAGAATGCGGAAAACAAATTAGCATTTTGGAAATAAAAAGCCTGGCTTTTAATCCTATTAAGATTGTGCCTTTTCTTTTTTTTTTTTTTTAAGTTCTCTGAAAGATATACTGATGTTCCATTACCATAACTGCTGAAATCAGCATTTCCTCTGAAAGAAGTTGTTAATATTTGGAAATGGTGGGATTTGCGACCCCGGCTTCGATTGTTATTCTGTGCCAAGGTCACGGGGAGATTCACCTGCACAGCGAGCGCAATGAACGCGCCGGCCACAGTACATGTATAATTTAACATCCTCCTCTCCACCACCACCGTGCATCCCGAAAAATATTTTATTACAATAACAAATTGGTTTCAAAATCATGCATTATGTATCCTGAAATTAGGTCTGCCAATGAAACCTGGATGTACAAACACAGCAGCAGCCACGCAGGGCAGCGTGAGCACAGGAATTATGGGTTCTAGAGGGGCTGGAAGGAACAATTAATTCTTCCCCTAACTCCAAAAAGTCCCTTTTTATTACTTTAATCTGCATAGTTAAAAAGAACAAAACAATCAATTGCTGCAAAAGGCATTTAGCAATCCAATGGCATGTCTTTTTCTAGATGTCTGTATAGAAAGGAAATGTTTAAGTGCAAAGTGCCCAGTATATCAAAACATCCATTGGGGACTTCAGCTCCCAAGGGCAGGGCAGGGGAAAATAATACAAAGCTGCTCAAATATTTAAAAGTGTTAGTTATATTTCAAAACTTTACTACTGTAACATTTAATTTTTTTTTCCTTCAGAGCAAGCTCCTCCAAATATTTCAGATCGATTTATCAAAAATTTTCCTGCAAAATTCTTGGTAAATAAAAGGAGTCCTTTCCCATTTCCTTTTTAGTCAGAGTTTAAAATTTCATAATATTGCTGAATTTTCAGCAGCAAATGCTGTAAGGTTAATGCACTTTCATGATAGATGGTTGGTTCTGATTTGCAGGTTTCATTTTAAGTTAAATCTACATTGATAAATCCTCCTCTTACAGCCCAAATATCCCTTTTTTTTCATGCAAAATAAGCATGTTTCTTGGTCAACTGACATTTTGTTCAAATGGACTTGAGGTAGCTATTTATGAATAATTAAGATTAAAATGTTTCTGTGATTCCCTCAATGCTTTTTTATTTTAAAACATTTATATCATGTCAAAATGGACTTATTCTTCCAAAGGTAACTTTCCATTAAAATAATGGAGAAAATGACATTTCTAATTTTGATAATAGCCCTGAGTTCAGAATGAAAGTCAGAGCCTCCTGCTGCAGAGCACGAGGGGTTTTAGGATTGAAACCATGATGTGAATTCTCTGTAATGGTGTTAAAATCCTGCATTCAAAATATTTACAACAGCACAAATAAAATCAACGACATTTTCATTTTAAAGCAGCAGCCCTGACTAAACCTTTTTTCTGGACTCTGCTTCACTCAGTTAAAATGATCTGCTTTTCTAGTTTTTTGTGGTAAAAGACTCTGGCAGATATTGCTATTAATTAGACTTGGTTCAATTTTAAACTTTAGGAACTATTTTTATGAATAGCTTGCAAACAGCTATTCAACCTGGACGTTTGTTATTTCATTTTTATTCCAGCAGCAAAAATGAAGAATACTCTAAACACAGTGTTTAGCCACAGGAAAGGCAGAAAATATCGAAGCCTTTAAATTTCTAAGACATTTTAATTCAGCAAATATTGCATAAAATGAGAAGCCTGACACTCCCCTGTTTGAGTCCAAGCGCAGCCGCTGCCCTCAGCCGCTGTTTGTCTGTGATTTCGTTGAGCTGCTCTGATCTGACCAGACACAGCTCGCTCGGGAGCAAAATCGGGAGAAATAATTTAATCTAATCAGGATATCTGAGAATGGGAAATGTTAGCAGCTTAATTTGGGATCTCTTAAAAAGCCTTTTGTAGCGCTATTTACTGACACGCCGAAGCTTCTCTTTTAAAGCAATAATTAACAAATTGTTGACAGAAATTAAATGTCCCTATTTTAAACAATTTCACTGTTCTTCTCCCTTTCTTTCCCGAGGGTGAGCCTGACAAACAGGGAAATCAAGCCCTCCATTAGCAGGGGAACGCCACTTCCAGGGTGCTTTTTGCAGGACGTGATTCATACGAGCAATAAGCACAGCCCCGCTCTGGATTTCCGAGCTCCTGGCTCGTCAGCCGAGGTGAAATGATTAAACCCAGCCCTGCCTGCTCGCTCCCTGCACATCCCTTCCCTTGAATTTAGCTGGGGGCAATTCAGAGCTGAATGGGGAGTGCTCTTTTATTTGTTATTAAAGTCCCTTGCTATCTTTCAGAACTGTTTGTTACACAGATCTGAGCACATACATGTATTAGGAAAATACACGGAATAAAGGCAAGGTTATAAAAACTGGATGAAAATCACTCCGTGTTCATTTTTCATGGCAATTTGCTTAACGAAAATTATCAACGGCACTACCTTAAATCAGTAAACACCACCAGTATCTGCCTAGTACAAATCTAAGTACAAAACAGAATAATTTTCCAAAGGCTGCCTGTAATGCTGAGGGGAAGGGGCATTCGGAGCAGGGCTGGGGTCTGGCTCTGGACAGGGATGGTGGCACTGGCACTGCTGTGAACCCACCACAGCTGAAGGCAGAGCACAGCAGAGCCTGCACAGCTCTGCCCACCAAGAAACACATCTGAGGCTGAAATGGCAGCAGGTCTGCACATCCTCCCCACTGAGGATGCTGAGAGAGGCTGGTGAGCAGGACGGCTCTGGAGCAATGGCAGCAGTGAGGAGAGGAAAACCAAACAAACCCAGCCCTGAGCACAGCCTGGGCTTGTTCACAGAACAACCTGCTGTGATTTCACCCTGCAGCTGCTGGGGGCTGCCCCGCTGCCCCCACCCCATGTGCACCCCAGGCTTTGGGGTGGGCATGGCCCCAGGGCTGCACCCATTCCTTCAAAAGAGCTTCCTGCAATTCCTGCTTCCTTTGGGCTCTTGGAAACCAACTGGTGAATATTTGTGAATTTAATGGAAAAGTTAGGAACCCCAAGAACTCTATTTTACCATCGTTATCAGAAATTTACTCCCATGGAAGTTTCTACCAGAAAGAAACTCCCCAGGTTGTTTTATTTCACATCACTCAAGTATTTCCTTCAGCAATCCTAAAACTCAGGCTGGCATTTATCTGCTACAGACAGAGAAGGAAACCTGTGATTCCTGCACTTGGGAACCCAAACCCGAATGCACTGTCCCACAGCCACCCCACAGTGACAGCTCACTCCAGGAGGGTGATCACAAAACCCAGCATCAGAGGCTCCTGCACACACACACATTTCTCCAGGAAAGCACCCAAATTTGACCCCATCAATCAGATGAATGCAAGGAAGAATGCCCAGTGCATAACCAGACCAAGAGTAACTGATGGGTTTGGATTTTAGGTACAGCTCTACCCACAAGGCTCACTACCCCTCAGACATCACCAGAAATTATATTAAGCAGCACTTCTGTAGGCAGAGCTCTAAAAATGAAAAACCCAAATCTGTTCACATGCTGTCCATCTACATTTTGTAGCAGCATGTGCAAATAAATTTAGAAGTATTTAAAGCATATTCTCAATACACACAAGGGACAGCAAGACATTTTTTTGTCCCACAATTTGCTGCCCAGAGAACTTCTAGGAAGACAGTGGCCACAGAAAGAGTGCTTGACCCCGCATTCAGAACAGAGGTTTTAATGTGTTTGAAAAGTAAATATTTTTTTTCTTCTTCTTCCTCTCATTCCTGCTTTACTTTTCCCCTCCTCTACCACTAGAAAACAACCTCTTGTTTGGCTTCACTGTATCAGTCCTCACTTCATCTAGACTTTAATTTTAGCTTCCAGGATTTTGATAAGAGTTTTTGTTCTACCAATGTTGTTCTTCCAGAAGTAGAACCAGAGAGTGAGATCCATTGTTAGTTTACCAAGTCATGGCACATGGGAAGGTTTGCTGCCCTTGTGACACGATGCCATTGGGGCAGAGCTGATGCCAGCCCTGTGCCCCTGCTCCCCCAGCCTCCCTGGCAGCAGCAGATCCAAAGTGCAGCCACCCAGGACATGATCACCTGCATTCCAAGCAGCACCAGATCCTGCTGGTTTGCCTGGTTCTGTTTACTGGGGCTGATCCATCACAGAGTCCAAGGAATGAGCCATTAGGCCTTGGACAAGCCCCCAGAGATCCCCCATGTGCAGATGGACACACTGCCCACAGAGTTCTCCTTTAAGGCACAGCTACTCTGCATCTGCCCCTTCTCCAACAGCTCAAGAGCTTTGCCCTGTCAACCACTGCCATGTGATTGTCACTCCACCTCCCTTTCTTCTCCTCAGTGCATTTACTGAGTCCCATGGGTCCCTTCCTCTCCTGCAAAGGAAGCCCAAGAGAATGGATAGATGATCCTGTTATTGTCCAGGGACTCCAGGGGCAGATGCTCCTGCAGACTGTGACCCGGGTCACCTCTGAGCCCAGCACCCACACATCCCCCTTCCTACAGCAGGGTGCAGGAGAGCAGAGCTGCAGGAGAAGGGAAGCACAGATCTAGCTGAACAGATTATTTTTTGATTGAATGAAACACACCGCCCGCAAAGACAGGGAGAGCAAGACCTTGGGAAACCATGGGACTCCTTTCTTTCTCTGATTTAAAGGAAAACACTGTTTCCTCTTGGCGTTGTTAAAAAACAATTCCCATTTAAGCAGTGACAGGCAGGACTCTGTAATCTGTACATACAATTTAATCCTTTCAAGAATCAGCAGAACCCACATCAATCAAGCCTTCATCAACTTGTAAAAACAATATTTTGATTCAATCAGATTCAAAGCCCCGAAATTCCCAACTAATTAATGCAGGGTCACTCGGAGCCGCTGAGGCAACGGCGAGCAGAGTGGTCAAATATTTACCCCTCACCACAGTAGACATTAGGACAACCAAAGGACCTGGAGAGTGGGCAAGAATAGATAATGTGACTGTCACTGCAGCAGGTTTCATTCACTGGGAGTATTTGGATAAAGAATTATTACAAAGGAGAGGGAAAAAAGCAAGTGAAGCCTCAGCCGTAAGCAGCATTCTCACATCCTGCTCAGGGGCTGTGAAATGGGCAGTGACCCAGGCAACATCCTTCCCATTTTGGGATTTTTAACATGCATGTCTCCAGACAGTTGAGTTGCTTTGATTCCAGTCCTCCCTTATAACATTCACAATAAATTACATTATAAGAACATAGGCAGCAAAAAATTACTGGAGAGTCCAAAGCACTGAGACCTTCTGCCCTGCCTGTATTCCTAGAAACGAGACTGGAATTCAGCCTTTCCTTTGACTCTCCTCAAAATGCAGGCCCAGCAGGCAGGCTGCTCCCTGCAGGAGGATTCTCCCAGCCTGGAGGGTGCCTGTGTGTGCTGCAGCCACGGCTGCCTCATGTCCCCAGTGCTCCTGAGCAGTTCCTCTCTGCAGCTCCACACTTTGGCTTTGGAAGGATGTATTTGTGTGCTCCCCTCAATAGCAAAACCCCACTGATCCTTTCAAAGTGCAGCCAGTGAAGCAGTCAGGGCTGCCCAGTGCAGCCAAGGCAGGCTGTGATTCTGTGCTGCTCTGCATACACTTTAGATTAACAGTGATGCAACCAACACATGCTCTTCCTTCTGCAACAAAATTCAAAAATTTCAAGAGCAACCATTTACGAATTCTCAATTTTTATGTTGCCCGTACTCTGAGACAACTTGAAAATAAATTAAATGCCCATAGGAATTTTTAAAAAGCCATTTTGTAGAGCCTGTGCTGATGATATTTCAGTGCAACAACAGTCAGAGCAAGGTTGCCCCAGAGCAGGTTTTAGGAGGATTCCCTGGCCCAGGCTGTAAGGCAGCAGCAGCAAAAACAGTGACAGTGAAGAAGAGTCCAGGTAATGGCACCTGAAAAAAACACATTTCAAGGAATCATCACGAGTCTTTTCCCAATGTTACCACCATGTGCATGGGACAGCCTGACACAGCCTGGGGCTGCAGGAGCAGGTCAGTGTTTCCAGGGAATGCCTCACCCAAGGAATGGCAGGTGTGAAAACCTGGCCTGAAGCATCTCCTCTTTAACCTGCATTACCAGCACTACTCAGCATCACACAATACATGCACTGCTTGCTTTCCCAGGCCCCTGGGACCTCCCTGTCTTTTGCACTTCACAACCCTCCAGCAAAGAAGCTTCTTTGGTCAATTTTGGGACAGTTTCCCATTCTGACTCCAAGTGCTGGTACAGTCCTGGAGTGTGGGGGATCCTAAAATAATTCCAGCTTTAAAATCACAACCACAGATGTAATGTTGGCACTGGCTGGACCCTTTCAGATGAGCAGCTGTGGCTCAGGGAAGGAAAGAGCAGAGGCAGCTGCTCCAGACGAGGCACTGGGGCTGTGTGGGCATTGCTGGAGCTGCTGAAGTTCTGAGCAAGGAATTCCTGCTACAAAACCACTCTGCCCAGCTTCCCTCCACACTCCAGTTACTGCAGGTGGGGAAACTGGAATGGGAACAGAATCCTTTCTGTTTGAGAGGAAAGAACAATTGACCTGTGCAATGGCTCCAGGTCCCAGTGCTCTGATGGGCTCCCCAGGCTGGGGTCCCCCAGCACCCCCACACAGGGCAGAGATTTCCTCCTGTCCCTGCCTGTCCTGAGGAGATGCCACAACTCCAAACTCAGTGCCTGAGGGGAAACTGTGGGACCCTCATTTACATCCTCTGGGTTTCCATTCAGCCAGGCACACAACACTCACTGATAGCAGCAAATTTTCATGTGGAAATTACAGCTCTTCTTGGAAGTGTCACTGTTTCAGTTTCACCTTGGATATTAATTCAGCATCTAATCCATAACTGTTTGTAAATATGCACATTTGGGATTTATTCTAAGAGACATCCAAAGTTCTTTCATCCCGTTGCTATCATTCCTTCAGTGATTCTGCAAACCAGCCTGAATGCTCCCTGAGGAAGTGCAATGGCATGAGTCTATTTTTAAGTTTTAAAATATAACAGAAAGACAAATTTTAACAATGAATCACAGATCAATGTACTAAGTGCCCTGGATATTAATAGAAATATCACCTCTCACACAGAAGTTCTATCACTTTTGCTGCAGCTATTCCAATGTAGTAAGGAACAGAAATTAAGGATGTCTGAAGCCTCGACTGGAAATGGATATTCCCAGGAGGAAAGGCTTTTTACATCAGACTTCAATGCCAAGTATGCTCCTACTATGAAACCCTCCCCACTCTGTCTGTGCCACAGCTTGTCCCAAAGAACAGGATGGCACCAGAACAATCTGATCCTCCTGTGCCCTGTCCCACCTCAGCCACACACGCCCTGGGCTCTCCACTTACTCCATTTTCTGCCCATGGATGCTGCAGGCTGCCAGGTCCATCCTCCCTTGCATTTGGCCACGAAGGCATTAGCATTGCCCTGGCAGTGCCCTGCTTCCCCAAGCAGCAAATGTGCCACCTGCCACTCTTACCTCTTGTCACCTTGTGCCACTGCCACAGCAGGCACCCCCTGCCCTCACCCACCCTCTCTTCACCTTTACTCCACTGACATCCATCATTCTGTTAGGACAGAAATTCCCATGGAAATTAGTTTTTGTCTCACTGTCTAAAATAATTGATTTATTAATATTTTCCCCCACTGGAATTAAGGAGCTTGAACAGCAGCAAGACGGGCACAAGCCAAGAGCAGGCAACTGGCACTGCTCCATGGGCTGTCCCTTTTTTCTCTCCATCATCCTCACTATACATCCCAAACCAGTGCATCAGCTCCCTGAAGTAGGGCTTGGCTTTTCTAAATGCTCCGTTAAAACAAACTAGGTAATAAAAACAACTGAGGTTTGAAATGCAATTGGCCACTAGAATTTGCAAATCAGTAAGATAAAAGTAGAAGAGCTCTGTAAATCAAGGGATGATGAATTGGCCTGGACTGGGATAAGCTGAGCAGCCACTGTCAGTGTGTTTAGAGGAGAGTTTGAACTCCTGGTTGTGATCTCCAAAGCACAGAGTGCACAGGCAGCAGAGGGGGCACAGGGGGTGCAGGCAGTGCCCACACCCTGCCTGGAGGGCAGCACAGATTTCACAGAGGAACAGAATGCAGCATGGTTTGGGCTGGAAGGGCCCTTAGCCCAGCCCAGTGCAAGGGAAGATGCTCCTGCCCGTGGCACGGGGGGGCTGGGGGGGGCTTTGAAGCCCCTTCCCAGCAGAGGATCCTGGAGTGCAGTGACTGTGTGACCCCAACAACAAGCTCTGCCCAGCCCAGAGCCCCCACAGCAGCGTGACCCTGAGCCTGAGGGGTGGGGCAGGGCAGGATTTCCAGAACCTTCAGCCAGATGTGCTCCTGGCACTGGCACTGAGCCCCACCAGCACACAGAGGCACTGCAGGGCAGGAGCCCCAGCACCCAAAGCTCCTGACTAAACAGGAACTGTTTCCTCTCTTTGCATCTCTCTGTTTGCACAAAGCGAGCCAGAAATCTGTGAAGGATTCACCGAGACAAAACGTGTTCAATAAAACATATTCTTCCCCAGTGCAGGATTGTATGGCAGCATTTTGCCAGCCTGAGGCACAGCTGTGCAGTGGGCAGGGCAGGAGGAGGGCAGAGGCAGCTCTGAGGGGCATGGGGGGCTGTCAGCACCTGCAGTGCTCCTGCCTCAGCTCCTCAGCCTGCTGCCAGCCAGGCTCCAGAATGCACAAAAAGCTGCATTTCCCCAGGAAGCTGCCAGCCCCCAGCCCTGATCCCAGCTGCAGCCCTGCCTACTGTGCCAGGAGCAGCTTATTTACCTAATAGACTCTAAAAGGTATCAAGGGAGTCATTGCCTTCAATTGGGTCATTCTGACATATGTAAATATGTATTTAAATTTGGTAAATATGTACAGTATTTAGAGTATGCAGAGAATGACACTTCTGTGGAATGGGGCACCTCTCTCCAAAGGGCTTGTGCTACTCCAGGTAAATTAAGCTCCTTTCCACACCAATCATGAGAGCTGGAATCTGCTGGAGAAGAGAAGCGAGCTCTGTGAGCTGGTGTGAGCTAACCCTGCAGAGCTGGGCAGCACTCTGACTGCAGTTAGTAATTAAATGTACTGCAATAACCCAGTGGGTTTGATAGGACATCTGATTTTAAGAGTAGGAATGAACATTCAGCTTCATGTGGGAAACCCTTCATTCATCAAAACAATTCCATTACTTAAGGACATGTATATGTGTATGTGTATGTATATGTATATGTGTATGTATATATGTATGTGTATGTATATGTGTGTGTTTATGTTTATGTGTATGTATATGTGTGTGTTTATGTTTATGTTTATGTGACACCTGGGGATAAGATTTAGGGGTGGCCCTGGCTTTACAGTTGCACTGGATGATCTCAAAGGTCTTTTCCAACCCCAAGGATTCTGTGCCTACGTGCATGAAGCCCAACTATTGGAAAGGCCTTACTTACACATATATGTATTGCTCTTCCCTGCACTGAAAATGCAAATCTTTCCCCAAAATAAAACTCTCACTAACATTTTCCTCTTAATTCATTACAAAAACCCCAACAAATCCTTGGTCTCTTCTGCTTCCAGCCAGAATCCCTCATAAGAGAATAAATGTGGGGATACTACATCACTGTTCCCACAGCTCTGCAGCACCAAACTTCTTGGGCAATGATATAAGCAGCCCTGTGCTACAGAAACAGTTTATTAAAGAATTCTCCAGGTATTGATGCACCTGGGTTGGAACTCTTATCAGCCCTGAAATAATTCTGGTTTTGAGGTACTGATGGCAGGACTCATTTTTGTAGGAGAAACTCGACCACCCTGCAATGGCTTGTTAAGCAATTCTGGTGGCTGGGAGAGGGACACATGAGATCAGAGTTTCAATGCTTGGAGTGAAGAGGTTTTGAGCCATGGCAAAAGCTCCCAAAGTTTTGTTGCACAGAAAATTCCTCCCTAGTCCAAGTTTGCACCTTGCATTGTTGATATCAAATGAGAAACATGAGATGACTCTTATTTATATGAGAGCCAGAACTGCAAGTGTAAATAATTTAGGATTTCTACAGCTGGAAGGGGAAAGTAAACCAAAGCAGTTCCCAGTATGAAATGTAAGTCCCTTTTTGGAGTTTCTGGACACAGCACTTCACACTGAGCATTCCTGTGAGTGTGTATTGTATGTACAGAGTGTAGCTTTGCACACTCTGATTAAAGGAGGTAGAAAACCATGCAAAACCCCAGTAACATGTTTATATTTTACTAAATGTAAACAGTGCTGACACATTTCTAAATATAGTTTTAATTTCTATCTTCAAAAAGGCTTGTGAAAACTGATATAACCTGAATTTCTATATGCCCCAAGCAAACAACTACAACCCTGTCATATTCAGGTAACTCACAGGTGAAAAGGGAAACACTGGGAAGATGAGATGGCCCATAGGAATTACACAATTGACCTAACAACCAAAACTGTCCAAAAGTAAGAATAATTTTCATAATTCTAATAAAATCAGCCTTTGCAACCTTCAGCTGACTGTTGTTTGCCATTAGAGTCTTCCCTTAGATCAAGTTACACAATGAAATTCATCTCTCTGCCACCTCCATTTTCAACAGATTATAATGAACATCATCTTAGGTGTGCATAATACCTTTAGTAATGTGTCACAAGAGAAGAAAGTGCTTTTTCCAACACAGGCAGGGTTAGGGTAGCAGACACAGAGAAATCACACCCAAAAAAATCTTACGAATTAGTATTGAACTTCAACATTCTACTTGCTTATAATATAGTATAAATAATTCACACTTGAAAATCTTCTTTTCAGAAATGTTTACTGACACAGCAAAAAAGCACACGAGGGGTTACTGCCATGGCATGTAAATGCACACCTGAAGAGACTGCAGCCATCACCAAAAGGAGAGAGAATTAATCTGAGGAAAGTGTCAGCCAGGCAAAGACACGGTCCTGGGTAAAGCAGGTAATTAACAGCTCAGGTCCCCGAGTCTCCTTCCCTTCAGATCTGTGCAATGTGAGATGTGCTCCACACCCATCCCTCACAGCTCCTGCTACCGCCTCGCCTTTGATCTGCTTCGGATTTGATTTGAAAGATACGCAGAGAAAATGACTAGGAAACATCCACCATGCCAGGGAAACGAAACTGGGCTCAGATGTTTTCCCTTTCTGCCGCTGGAATGAGCTCTGTGGGTTAGAACTGGTTCGGTATTGCAGCTCCCAGGAGGGGACTGGGGGCACAGCACAGCACAGCACAGGACAGGACAGCACAGGACAGGACAGGACAGGACAGCACAGGACAGGACAGCACAGGACAGCACAGGACAGCACAGGACAGGACAGGACAGGACAGGACAGCACAGGACAGGACAGGACAGGACAGCACAGGACAGGACAGCACAGGACAGCACAGGACAGGACAGGACAGGACAGGACAGCACAGGACAGGACAGCACAGGACAGCACAGGACAGGACAGGACAGGACAGGACAGCACAGGACAGGACAGGACAGCACAGCACAGGACAGGACAGCACAGGACAGCACAGGACAGGACAGGACAGGACAGGACAGCACAGGACAGGACAGCACAGGACAGCACAGGACAGGACAGGACAGGACAGGACAGCACAGGACAGGACAGCACAGGACAGGACAGGACAGGACAGCACAGCACAGGACAGGACAGCACAGCACAGCACAGGACAGGACAGCACAGGACAGGACAGCACAGGACAGGACAGGACAGGACAGGACAGGACAGGACAGCACAGGACAGGACAGGACAGCACAGCACAGGACAGGACAGCACAGGACAGGACAGCACAGCACAGCACAGCACAGGACAGCACAGGACAGCACACGACAGCACAGCACAGCACAGCACAGGACAGCACAGCACAGGACAGCTGCTGGCTCAGCTGCTCACCTGCACCTGCAGGAGGGGGCAGGAGAGGGGCAGAGGAACCCAGAGCATGGCACAGCCAAGTGCCTGTACCACAGTGCGACCCAGAGCTGGGGGGCACGGGAGGGCACGGGGAGGGCATGGGGAGGGCAGAGACATGGCATGGGGATGGCACAGGGATGGCACAGGGATGACACAGGGATAGCACAGGGATAGCACAGGGATGGCAGAGAGATGGCATGGGGATGGCACAGGGATAGCACAGGGATAGCACAGGGATGGCATGGGGATGGCACGGGGATGGCACAGGGATGACACAGGGATCCTTCATGCCCACCACAGCCACCCTCAGTGACCATCACACCTTTCACAGGGAGACAAGCACTGGGGGAAAGAAAAGGTTTGCTACTGCACACAGTAAAATGGTTCAGGGAAAGGCAGAAAAGCTCCTGAAATTGTAACTGCAATTATCTGAGATTAGAATATTTGCCTTGAAAGATCTGGAGGGTATTGTTTTTGATAAGGCAGAGCCACTTGACAAGGCCTGTCACCACTCCAGGTCTCTCTGTTGTCAACTCAAGATGAAAGGACATCACAAAGAATTAACTTCAGCTTTTAAACATTTTGAAAATGTCAAAGAGGTCATAGCTGATCTATTTCGTTATCCAGCATATTCACTTGATGAAATTTGCGGTAACAATGTGTTTTTACTTTCGTTCCAGCCGCTCTCCGGGCGGGAATCGCTGCCGGGCTGAGGGGCGTGGGCAGGGCGGGGTCGGCTGGGAGCCAGCCGGGCTGGGGACACCCTGAGTGGCACTGGGACAGAACAGCCTGACTGTGACAGAACAGCCCGACTGGGACAGAACAGCCCGACTGGGACAGAACAGCCTGACAGTGACAGAACAGCCTGACTGCGACAGAACAGCCCGACTGGGACAGAACAGCCTGACTGTGACAGAACAGCCCGACTGGGACAGAACAGCCCGACTGGGACAGAACAGCCTGACTGTGACAGAACAGCCCGACTGGGACAGAACAGCCTGACTGGGACAGAACACCCCGACTGGGATAGAACAGCCCGACTGGGACAGAACAGCCTGAGAGTGACAGAACAGCCCGACTGGGACAGAACAGCCCGACTGGGACAGAACACCCCGACTGGGATAGAACACCCCGACTGGGACAGAACAGCCTGACTGTGACAGAACAGCCCGACTGGGACAGAACAGCCTGACAGTGACAGAACAGCCTGACTGGGATAGAACAGCCTGAGAATGGCACTGACTGGGACAGAACACCCCGACCGTGGCACTGACTGTGACAGCACAGCCTGACAGTGGCACTGAGGGACAGAACAGCCTGACAGTGGCACTGACTGTGACAGAACAGCCTGACAGTGACAGAACAGCCCGACTGGGACAAAACAGCCTGACTGTGACAGAACAGCCCGACTGGGATAGAACAGCCCGACTGGGACAGAACAGCCTGACTGGGATAGAACAGCCTGACAGTGACAGAACAGCCTGACTGGGACAGAACAGCCCGACTGGGATAGAACAGCCTGACTGGGACAGAACAGCCTGACTGGGATAGAACAGCCTGACAGTGACAGAACAGCCCGACTGGGATAGAACAGCCCGACTGGGACAGAACAGCCTGACTGGGATAGAACAGCCTGAGAATGGCACTGACTGGGACAGAACACCCCGACCGTGGCACTGACTGTGACAGCACAGCCTGACAGTGACAGAACAGCCCGATTGGGACAATACAGCCTGACTGTGACAGAACAGCCTGACAGTGGCACTGACTGGGACACCCTGCCCAGCTCCTCCTGCACCTTCCAGCACCTGCACCTGGTGTCCAGTTACACTAAAGCCAATTGAAGCCCTTTCATATCCAACACCTTCCTGCATGTAGCACCTATTGTTCCTGCCTTCCCACAAGCCATCTAAAGAGTCCTTAAGATATTCAGTGAGACGACTCTAAATTAAAAACAGGTCCAATCTGTGAAACAGCACAAGTAAAAGTAGAAGCTAAATATTTGTATTGACCTTTCAGGAGCATTATCCAGGTCAGTAAAATATCTTAAAGGCATTTTGTTATGCACAGAGAGGTGAAATTTTTAAATCTCATTTAAACAAACACATGAGCACATTTGCTAGAAAGGATTTTATACTTCCAGAACATATCAGGGTCTCTAGATATGGAAGTTACCAGTTAAAACAGGTTGAAATGTGTTGGATGGTGCTAATTCTGCCCCTGCCCCATGAGGTGGAGGGAAGGTCAGGCTGCTGTCAGTCCCTCTCAGGGATGCTCAGAGCCCAGGGATCCAGACATGCTCTGCACCAACTCCTCTCAGCACAAGCCTCCATTTGAGCCAAAGCAAGGGATAAACACACACGTGTTTGCTACTCAGAGAGAGAGAACACCTGAAACAGGAACAGGAGGGACACAACGTGGCACTAGGATCAGAAATATTTTGTATTTCAAGCCATAATCAAAGAAAACAAAAACAAAAACAAAAACACACACACAAAAACAAAACCAAGACAGAAACAGAGGTAAAGTTTAAAACAAGCAAGCACTAAGGTTTAGAACAAACAGACCTAATTATGCTGTTTGTTCTCCAACCTGAGATAAAAATAATCCTTAACATATTAACAGGACTCTTCAGTGATACTTCAGATATTCCTCCAAGCAAATCACTTAGTGGAAGTAGTTTAGGAAAAGCAGCTCCCACCCAGGTTCCATCATACATTTAAGATGGAGGGGACATGAAGAAAAACCTATTTTATTAGGCTTCATCTGAATTTACAACTATAATGCTGAAAAAAGGAAGCCATTTACTGCACAATTATTTAAATATATTTCTTCACAGTATTTGGCAGACACATGAGATCACATCTTCTGTACCAGCAGAGCTGGCTGAAGCTTGAAGAGTGACCTGTCCTTGGAAGGTGAGCCAGGCTCTGAGTGGAACAGGAACAGTTCCCAGCAGGATCTGCAGACGTCACCCAAGGTGACTGCTCCTCTCAGAGCTGCCTCACTTTACTCTGAGGAGTTTCACGTGCTGAGCCACTGCTCCACTGGCTAAGCTTGATCCCAATCCAATTAGCCACTGGCAGCAGCAGCGTTGCACTGTGTGATTACCCCAGTGCCACCTCCCCTGTCCCAAACAGTTACCCCAAGGATCAGCTCCCTGTCCCAAACAGAGAGGAAGAAGAACCAGCTTTACCCAGACACTCTCACAGAGCAGGGAGAACTTGTCAGAAACCATTTTACACAATTATTCCAACATTTCTACCAGGCTCTCAAAAGAAGTGCAAAGCTCTTTTAAAATTCATGGCATAGTAAAACACCCTGAGGAAGCAGCAAGGTCCCTCTGCTTCCTCACCTTCTCTTCAGCCAAAACACATTGCACTGACATTGGATTTTGGCACAGCAACATCTAAAACAGGAGGAGAAAGTCCTTGACGAATATCAGTTCCTCATCAAATTATATTTGATGGCAATATTAGGCATCTTCTATTTTCAGTCCTAGGATAAAACATCAGCAAACTGACATAAAGGCATTTTACATCCCCTGAACTCTGTGGCCCCCACTTTCTTATTAAGAGAGTTTGAGGTTAATCAGTTTAAAATTGCATTGATTTATATAATCATTTTGATTCGGTGAGGGAATAAATTGAAATGAATTATGAGGTACATTTTAAGTATATGCTTCATTTTGCTGCTTGTTCAAGATTTGGATATAATACAAGGGAAAGTAACACTTATCCCTTGGAATTCTCGTGGATCTGTGGCAGTCTCAGTGCCAAAGAGGCAAAGCAAAGTCTCTGAAATAACATTTAAGAGCGAGGGAGGATGTGAAAGAAAAATTGAATTTATCAGAAGTTTATAAACAGAATGAAAAAGATTAAGAATTAATATAATTGCTCTTAGTACATTTCTTACTCCTGTTGTGTCCAGTAGTGGAAGTGAATTATTCTGGCACTACCATCATCTTCCTCCCACAGACTTGTACCCACAGATCCCCTCTCTCCTTGCAGAGCACAAGTTATTCTGGGGTAACTAAAGTCCCACTTAAAAGCTGATTTTAATCAGCTGCTTTGCTAAATTGAGAAAAATTTGACTCAAGCTTTTTAACCTATTCTGTGGTGGTGCCTTCATAATCCATTTTTACCTCTTCAAGTTTTCCTGAGGAGCACAGAGCAGCTCCAGAAACTCGATGAGCTTTAAGGTCCCTCCCATCCAAACCATTCCAGGAGTCTGTCAATTCTGGCTGCAGAAGCTTCTGTTTCAAAAAGCAGAATATTTTTTGTGTGCTTACACAAACATTACTGCAGCATAGTAAATCCAGAAACGTGCATTTCTTTGGAATTAACATTAATTGCAGTTGAAGACAAAAGCTTTAAAGATTTTTAAAAGGCCACAAGTGGCCCTCACTCCCAGCACGCTGGGACTGCTCAAAAAAAGTCTGAATTATTTTCCATATGCTCACGGCTGTATTTTCTTATGCAACTGGAAGAGCTTTGAATTTCATCGAATTTAGATCCCAGTCTGACTTTTTTCCCCATCTGCTTTTATTTTGGCATCAGACTGGATTCTTGAACAGACACAAGCACAAGCACAGTCTGGTCATTCCCCAGCCCAAGATGTACCAGAGCAGGAACTTTCAGTCCCTCCTGGTGAACACCTTTACATGACAAACCACAATCTCCTCTGCCCTCCTAACTGCCTTTGCTCTCTAAAAAAGAGCCAGCACACACTAAAAGATTTGAGAAACAGATTATATTTTTAAAGTGCAACATATTTTTTTCCTCTGATCCAAAACAGCAAATGTTAAACTTAAAGACTCTTCCTAGTGCATGTTAGTGACAGGCAAAGCTCCCAGAGGGGTGACTGCCTTCAAAGACAGGTAAATGAGGGCCCATATAAAACAGCCAAGTATTGATGTTGTAGTAAAATTCAAGAAAAACACATTGGCAGACAAGTAAATTTGTCACTAATAATTTAATGTAATTTCCCTAAAATGGAGGTAATAGGTACTCGGGGAATACACCTCCAGGGTTTACATCAAATGTGCCTGTGGAAAATTGTGAAATAATATTTTTTTTAAATGTAGATGCTTTGGCTGACATGTTGGTTTATGATGAAAATCACTCTCCTGAAATGATAAAGGGGAGGGGGAAATATCATCTCCCAAACATGCCCAAGCTGTGTGTGGGAGCTGAGCTGCTTCCTCTGGGTGCCAGTGCCCCAACCTGGCCCTGCCACCCACCCAGAGCTGCCCCAGCCACAGAAAATGCTCCTGAGCTCTCTGCACTGAGGGCACAGCTCAAACTCTGCTCAGCTGCATCCACACAGCCAGGAGCAAATCAACTCTCAAAGTTTCCTTTTCTCTAAGTGTTAATACAAGATTTTTTACCCAATTCCTGTGAGTGTTCACTTTGTACCTGCAGGATGATGCTGGATGCTGCTGAACAGCCCTTATCAATTATCATGTGGTCTCTGTAAATGTTAAACAATACCTGACTCACATCAGTGAAATTCAGAGAAAGGAAAAACAGAAAAAAAGTGCCACTATTACTCCTGCTCCAGATAGAGCCACTTGTGGTTAAATTGAAATTTCACTGTGCAGGTTTATTATGGAAAAGGCTTGCTCTTTTTTTTTGTTTCCTAGGGTGGTAAGAAAATAGGGAACGAAAATAAGGAAAACAAGAAAGGAAAAATGCATCTGCCACAAGCTCAGCTAGTGACAGAGGAGGAAAGGTAGCCCAGGAAAGGACATGAGAATTGGTTTGAAAACCAAAACTCCATCATGCTCTGGAAGATTAAGATCATTAAGTTGTGAGTAATTAAAAATAACAATATCCTCTGCAACAGACTCAGCATTTTATTATTTCTACATGGTTGGCATGATCCACACTCAATGCAAAGATCAGCTGCTGCTTTAACATTCTATCAAAAAATGCTCCTGTTTGGGGCTTGGCACAGCTCATGGATTTTCTTACTTGGAGCTTCCTTTGGGTTTTGTGTGGGTTTGTCTGGGGTTTTTCTGTTAATTATTTCCTTGGTCTGAATCTCACAGTTGGGCTGCATAGAGAATTAATATCTAAAGTTGCAAATTATTCTAATGGAAGTGAGAATACAAATGGTTATTTAACTTCTGAGCTTCAGAGTTTGGTAGAAAATGAAAAAAACAACAATTGTATTTCCAGCTACTTGGTAATGTTTGGATCTTATCTGCCTTCTGAAACAGAGACTGATTTGAAACTTTTCCTAACTAAACAGACAAACATCTGATCCTTAATTTTGGCAGAAAAGAGAGATGGAAAAGATAAGATGGGACATCTTGGTGTTTGCAGGAAGGGAAGAATTAGGCTGTGAAATGCTTAGACGTTTTTTCCCAGTTTCACTGTAAAATGACTGAAGAGAGATCCAATTCTGGAGTAAAATCTATGAATATAATTGGAAAGAACAGATTTATAGTCCCAGAAAGTGATAAAAAAACCAAACAAGCCCCACTGAATCCCAGTCAAATCTCAGCCTCCTTCTCCATTCCCTGTGTTTGCTGTGCTGCCCTGAGCACGTGTTTGAAGCACAGGGGATAACACTGGCACCTCTCAAACACAAAACACCCACAAATTTATGAACAGACCAAAAAAAATCTTTTTTCTCTTCTCTGTTGCTGTTTAGATTTGGAGTATGAAAACAACAAACAATCGAGAGAAAATTCCTATCTGCTTTGGCGGGAGCAGGGACACCAGACATCCAGATTCAAGGATTTTTCTTCTTCCATGAGAAAACGTCTCTTTAAAATTGCATTACTGGCATTTATGATTCATTCTGCAAATAGTGAGACATCCCTGTATAAATCTGAAATTCCTTTCAGATATTTTGAGCTTAATAAGAATAAAGGCACCCCATTTTTCACAGCAATAAAGAAAGATGCACCTGCCAGGAGCCTGACCAGGGAACAGACTGGGAAGATACTCAGAAAGGTTAAAACCAGAAAGAAAAAAAGTATTGATACAAAAAAGAGAGCTCATCTATCATTTCATACCAAAAGATGCGTGTCATATGATGAATTTCAAACAATAAAAAACAGCTGTTGTTTCTGCTTCCCCAGACTGGGAGAATCAGTGGAGCAGCAAGAGAGGAGAGAGATGGGCATGAGGGGCAGCCCAGGTGTGTCTTTCACCTGCTGATTTTCTCTGCCTTCCTCAACAGTCTCTCCTGTGGTAACTCCTGGAGCACATCATGGCACCAACACCCTGCCCAACACCTGAAACCCTCCTGTGCCCAACACCTGGAACCAACACCCTGCCCAACACCTGGAACCCACACCCTGCCCAACACCTGGAACCAACACCCTGCCCAACACCTGGAACCCTCCTGTGCCCAACACCTGGAACCAACACCCTGCCCAACACCTGGAACCAACACCCTGCCCAACACCTGGAACCCTCCTGTGCCCAACACCTGGAACCAACACCCTGCCCAACACCTGGAACCAACACCCTGCCCAACACCTGGAACCCTCCTGTGCCACCCCTGCACTGCCAGGGCCCTGTGAGCACTCCAAACCCAGAGTGAGCCTGAGCTGCCCTTCAGGACCTGAGAGGGGACACAGCACGACACAACTCAACTGCTCCAAGGAAAAGCCCTCAGGACAGAAGAGATTGTAAACTCTAAGTGGAAGTAATGCCCAAGTGATGAGCATTTTACTTGTACCACTTTCATTTCTAAATTTCATTGCTTACTCAACAAAACACTGAGGTAATCTAGGTTAATATGAACTTTTGTGGAATATTTAATTTCTCCTGTGACTGCTCTCTAGTTTTCCATAATATTTTGTGTATGAATCCTTCCCAGAGATGAAGATTGTACAACAGCAGCCTTTGATACACAGAGACACCAGCCAGGAAATTGGCAGTCCAGGCTGAGCTTCGTCCTTCATTTACAGCACTGCTGAGAGGGGGAAAGCAGAGACACCAAGCTAGGGACAGGGAATGGCTCAACTTTTAATTTCCTGGATGTTATCATTCTAAATAGGAGCCTTGCTGTTATTTAAATCTGTCAGAGAGAGGCAAAGGGAGGTAAGAAAAAAGAAATAATATGGGTTTTTTGAGTAACAAGAGCTAGATAGTCAAAGTAATTTTCTCCAGAAGGAAAAAGCAACCCCTGAGCCAACACCCCCAAGGAAGACACACGGGATCTCTGGAGCTCTGCATGAGCTCAGAAGGTGTCAGAGAGCAGCAGCCAGCACTGAAGGGAAGCTGAGAGCTGGTTCCTCACACTCTCCCAGGAAAAGCTCCATGGGTGCTGATGTCAGCTTGGGGCTGGGCAGTCACCTGAGCTGGCCTGGCCAGGGCTGAGGATCCCCCAAGAACAGCCCATGGGAGCTGGGCCACAGCTCTGGGCAGCCAGCACTCACCCAGGGCTTCAGCAACAACAACAGAATTAGCAAACTAATCAATTACAGAAACTGGGCCTGAAAAACGTGTAAGAGATTTTAAAGGGAAACTTTGCACTCGATCACTTCATTTACAAAGAGAAATAAGAAAAGCAGAAAAAAGGAGAAGGGAGCTCTGACAGAACAAGGAAGCCTTAGCAGCTTTCCATGCCCTTCCCAGCAGCTGAACGGGACAGCAAAGCAGCAGCACAGGGAGATAGCTCAGGCATGGCTCTGATTTATTTCCCTCTCCTGCACAAAAGTGCTGACATACATCTCGAAGCACATTTTGACATATGAATGTACACCAGACCATTTACTCCATAGGTAATTGTACAATTTCCACTGGAAGACAATTCTCGGGTCTTGGTGAAAGGATACTTCTAGTAATGGATGGCACCTGAATAATTAATTATTCCTCCCCATTCTACCTGTCTCAGATCCAGGAGTCAATTTCTCTCCAAACACTGCCTGGTATTTTCAGAGCTCATCTTTGTTATTAAGTTGATTCTCTGGATCCTATTGCTTAAATGTTGTATCTTTCAAAGGCTGGGGATGTTTCGTGTCCTGAATCATGTGAACATGGAATAGTCTGTAGTTCCTGTCCAGTAAAATGGACAGGGAGGGTGGCAGAATCTGATGGCAATAAAAGCTCATCAGTGTAGCTCTGATCTGGCTCCATTCCATCAGCCAAATGGGAAGTTTATCAGGAAGATTTATATCTAGAAAATTTAACAAAAATCATCATCCCACTTTGCTATGTGGTCCTTGATACTGCATTTTATTCTTTATTTATCAGTAGCAATGGGGTCACCTAAAGATTGACTGTGGAAAGAAATACAGCATGTTATGTTCAGAAAACAGGCAGCCACTGGTTACACCATCGTGGTGTCACCACTGCTGAAAAAATTCACAAGCAGATACAGGAAAAATGTCCTTCCCTGCCTTGCATGCAGAGAGGAGAGACAGGGACAGCAGGGAGGAGAGCAGATAACAGGCAGATACGTGGGAGCATCTGACATAACATATGCTGAGAGCACTGAGCACTGGAGGACTTCAGTGACTTCAAATCTCTTCACACCCCAAAGCTCTCCCACCTCTCTTCCTGAACACAGAAAATATTGTTTCCTTTTCATCTCCAAGGATGGCAGTGCCATCAAACCCTTGTGTGCCCCTTTTCCAAACCACCCTGGTGCAAGGATACCTGAAGTATGAATACCACTGCTGAAGTGACACCTCTGAGGACAATGTGTGGTGCAAGAAAAGGCACCAAGGGCAGAGACCAGGGCAGGCAGAGGGAGGGGGCTGGGGCAGCTCACTGCAGGAACACAGGGAATGTCCCCTCCAGAGAGGAGTGTGCTGTGCCCTGTCCTCAGTGTCCCCAGGGCTGCACAGCCCCAGGAGCCCAACATGAACCTAAAGCAAACCAGAGCAGCAGTTGGATTTCTGAATGAGCAGGATGGCAATGATGGAACATTGTCCCTAACAGGAGGCAAACTCCCACACACACCCAGCAATTTATTTCTCCCAAGGCAGCTTGAGCTGGCATTTCAAGCAGCACAGCCCCATTCAGTGCCTGGCTCTGCACTAGGAAACCCTGTCTGAAGTAACTGGTTTCCACATTCACACTGGAGAGCAAAGACAAACCATGCAGCGTGTTTGGAAAACCTCAGCACCTGGTTACAGTAATAACCTCATAAAGAGAGAATTTTAACTGACCCGTTTCCTTCCACCATCCCAAGCATGGAGAGGAGAGAGATGTCATGAATCCTCTGAGAGTCCCTGTGGAGTGCAAGGTTCCTGTCCTCAGCTGCTCGTGGCAGAGATGGCACAGGGCCTTTGCTAGTCCCCATCAGTGACTGAAACACAAATGACAACTGCTCCTGATAATCTGCAACATTTTGAGGCAAATCTTGTGAACAGGCTGCAGCATTCAGCATCACTTGGGATAACCACATGCAAAGGGAAAAAGAAGAGGAAGCAGAGCTGATGCTGCTCCCAGCACTGGGGCAGGGACAGCACCAAGGACACAGCCCTGGGCTGCACCAGCCACAGCAAACACTCCTGCACAGATTTTTTATTTTTAAAATACCATACAAAATGATTTTTAAACACACCTGGGATTGCAACACTGGAGTTCCCACCTGCACAAAACATCAGGGATATCAACAACTCTGAAATCCTCCAGCAGTAAGGAAAACTGTGTGCTCAGCTCCTGCCCTTGCACTGCAGCACCTCCAGGGCTGGGATTTTGGCAATTTCCAGCATTTAAATGTTAGTGATGGAACTCCCAAGTAAAACAGCCGCCTTTACTTGGGAGCAGAGGCAGAGACTCCACAGCCTGAGAGCTCAGAAGAATCCCAAAGTACAGGGCCATGGGGAGGCACAGAACAATTAAATCAGTACTTTTTATTTTTAATAAGTGCTGTATGTTTTTTCCGTTCCAATTTTACAACAAACACCTATGTATGCAAAGAAGGATTCTATGCACTCACTAGGAAGCACAACTGCTGTTAGCAACAGTCCTTGAAATTTGCTCTTTTTTGTGTTCTGAGGCTCTCCACCTGCACTAACCCTGTGCTCACCAGCAGCATTTCCCTGTTTTCTGCTTTCTCTTTGAAAGACTCAAGAAATTGAAGACTGCTGGCACCCAGGAAAAGAGTCAGGCCTTTTAATATTGTCTTCCACAGAACTGTGAACAAAGAAACCCATGCAATAATCTCTGCACCAAACCCACATTTCCACTTTAGCTGTTCCAGTTACACAGGAAAAAAACCTCAAAAAAATCCAGCCTTGAAATTCCAGACATTCAGTGACAGGGATCACAAGATCTCTGGAGATGCTGTTTTAGCAGACAAGGACACATGCTGCAAAAAACACACATCTTTTATTTATTTACATTATACACAGATCAGGCTCCTGCTCTTTTCCTATTTTCACGATTTATCTTTATTTTTTAAATCAAGGCACAACTTTGGATTATTGAGTATTAAATGTATATTAGTGATAGAAGATGTCCTTAAAAATTGTTTGGGTTTATCACTAAAGTGGACCTGGACCCACCATTACCTATACAGTGTGATTGTTTTATTCTCTGCAGATTTGCAGAAATCTTTCATACCTTTATGATTAATGGGCTGATTCTTCTGTGATCCAGCTAGCCCACAACAGATGTAAGTTATGTTTTTTCCTATGAGTTTTCTATGTCTTCTGTGAAACTCAGAAACAAAGAATTAATTTCAAAATTAAAACTGAGAATTTAAAGTTCACTAAGTAAAGGAAAGTAATCTCAATTGAAGAATGATGAAATAAAGAAAAGGTCATCAGGTAAAATTCTGAGCCAATCAAAATCAATGGCAAAACCTGTCTCTGCTCCCCTGAGGTGACAGAATCACCCCAGAATTCCTTCCCTGGTAGAGTCCAAAGGCAGGACAGGCACTGAAAGCCTTCACTGACATCTGCTCACATTTAACCCTGACAGTTCTAGTCATTTTTCATTCTTTAATTTAAATATCTTCATTTTTTTCTACCCAAATCAACCAAATAAATTACTTCTCCCTCAGGACTCTGTACCAGCCAAGTGGGAAACTTCAGCTTTTTCTGTCTGCATCAGTCCTTTAAATTGATATTTTATATTTTAATGAGAAAACTCCCTCCCCAAGTTAATTTCTGTGTGAGGGTTTGGCTCTGACATGAAAGAACAGCCTGGTGCAACCAATAAGGGTCTGTGTCATCCTCACAGAGAAATTTTGGACAAGGAACAGAAAATCTTTGTGATGTACCATGAATCTGCAAAAGCAGATCACAAAGGAAATTCTTTTGAACCTGTAAATTCCCAGGTACCACAAAAGAACAATGTGCATTTTCTCAGCTTATCTGTGGGCAAAATAAAAGCTCTTTATGAAAAAATAAATTCTCAAGACAATTCTTGCACGCTGGTTTCCAGAAATTACTAGAATATTCACATCCTTGATACTGGGCACCAAGAGGCTTCAGCAGGTTTCCAGCAATGATAAATAATGTGTTTTTTTCATGCCTCTCCCTGTAGGTGTATGGAGAGCACACCCACCCACAGGAGCTCTGTGGAACGCAGCACTGCTGGGGGGAAAGGAAAATAAGCAGTTTTTTCTTTCTGACAAACGGGCATGAAATGAGAGGCCTGTGCAGGTCACTGCAGCCAGGCTGCTGCATGTCACAATCCCAACTGCTCCATCCATCAGTGGCAGCCCAAAATTACCCTGCCCTGCACACTGCAGCCAGGCAGGAGCAGCCCCAGCCAAGGGCTGACCCGAGGAGAGCGCCGGCCTCAGATGGAGAAATTATTTCATGGCCTGTTCCAAAGCCAACAGCACAGTTCACAGGGATTTGCAGTTAATTTTTTTAGTTATAGAATCAGGTTTGCTGGTGAACAGCAGTGAAACTGCAATGCCAGATAAGGAAACTGTTATAAAGGCTTTTAATTTCGGAGGCATTATCAATTACATCCACAGAGATACACTTTCATGGCATTCAGGAGTTTAATTTCTCTGAATTACTGATTAATGTATTTTTTAAAGCATAACCTATTCAGTGTTATAAACAACACTATTTTCTTAGTGATTGATTGGGTAGAAACTATAGTTGATTAGCCTGAAAAATTTGATTGAAGCAGGCTGCAATTTTGCCAAATACACACTTTCAGGTCCAATTAAACCAACGAGACAATCTGCTATAAAATAACCCCCAAAATAGCAGTACTGAGTTATTTCACACAGGCGTCAATCACAGAAGGTGTTTAACAAGCAGCCAAACGTCAGCCCCGTGCACGCCCAGCCCAGAGGTGCCTTCACCCTCCCAGGCTCCCCCAGACCATGGCACTGATTAATCCTCTGCTCAATCACCTGCTAACGCCCTGCTAATTGCTCCATAAGCTAATTGAACTGGAAGCTTAATAACACACAAATAGCAGAAATACCATATAGCTTAAATCTTCAAGTAGTTCAATAAAATTGAACCAATTAAAAAGAAAATTCAAATAATCCAATAAAATTGCCAGATCACATTTTAAATGTGCATCCCAAACTTTAGAAAGTAATTTATTTTTCCCAAGCCTTTCTCTGGAGATCACTGAAATCGCTTACTGAGCGTTTTCTTCCCTTACAGAGTTTTTCTAATGTTACAAAATATTTTCCTTCTTCCACAGGTAAGTAGTTCTGCAGCAGCATCAAAGACACCAAGGAAGTTGTAATGAAGCAACAGGACAGAACAGAGAGCCTCAGTGCCTGAGTTTGTCAAGACAACTACATGTGTCTTTTGTTTTATATAGAAAAATAGAAACAAGTATTATCCTGTTTAGATTGAAATATATTTAATGGCAAACAAAGCCCCCAAAGTAATCAAAGAGCTAATTTCTTTCACAGTGGTACAATGATATAGAGAGAAAAATACCAGGAATTTGAGAGACAATAACCACCCAGATTTTAGTTTTGATGAGACAACAAGTTTGGTTGACAGTGTAGGGAAAGCTAAAACTAAAACTGCTCCCTTACTTCTTGAGTGCAATGCAAGATTGAATTAACCCATTTGCACAATATCTGTCAGCAATGCCCAGGCAGGAGGTGCCCAGAGCAGGTGAGGCTGCCCTGGAGCCCTGGCAGAGCCCAAGCCAGGCTGGACAGGCTGGCACAGGGGAGGTGGCCCTGCCATGGCAGGGGTGGCACTGGGATGGCATTTAAGGTCCCTTTAGCCCAAACCAGCCTGGGACACTGTGACAACGAGCTGACTGACACATCTGGAATGCCTGAGAAGAGCAGGAGCCAAAGCTGAGGAAACTCAAACACAAAGATTCAACTGCAAAGTCTGACTGGGTGGTGAGGGAAGAACAGCTTCTCCTCCTGGAAACAGCAACATGAGCTGAACCAGCACAAACTGGAGTACTTAAACACAGAATTAATAATTGAACACGGGATTAACCAGCCTCATTTGAATGGCACACCTTGTCCAGGATGTCAGACTGGATGGCTGAACACCTTCCTGCCTTCAAACCAGCAAACCAAGAGATAATCCATCTTCAGAGAGCTGCTCTGGTGCTCCTGAGCAGGATCTGGGGTGGCCAAAGCTCCATCCCACCCTGCTGCTCCTGCTCGGGGGCAGGAACCGAGTCCCTCACACGGGAATTTCCCCAGAGAACACAGGGGATTGCTGGGTTCACTGCAGTGAGCTCATCACCAAACACACACACCAGCAAAGCTCCTGCACACCACTAGGAAACTGGAAAAGTTCAGGTTATTCTAGGCATCTGACTGGGATAAGCAATTACTTTCCACATTCTCTCTCCAGCTGAAAATTACTGGTTTAAGCTTAAAAAAAAAAATTAAAAATCAGATGTCTTGTGCAAGAGTTGTAACAATTCCCAGTGACTGTGCAGACCTGAAAAAACCTTCTACTTTAATCATGATGATTGTTTACAGTAGCAACAACCATATGGAGTTCCTTATAGTACTCTAGAACCTTATTTTTCAAATAAACTGTGTAATTATAACACACTGGAGAAACTGTGCCATTATCTCATTTCCATTAAACTAATGGAAATTATTTACTCTTTTTGTTTTTGTTCCCCACAGAATTAATGCACACGATGAACTATTTTTAACTAGTCCTGAGACTTAACAATTTACACTCAGTTCATTCTTGCCAATGACTTTGACTTAATGAATTCCAGCTATTTTGAGGGGAAAACATCTTTAACAATCATTACACCAAGGGAAGGGATGTGGAATGTCCTGAGATGCTCCTGAAGTAACAAAAGCTGCAGTCAGTGTCCTTTAAAGGGAACTCTGCAATCTTTAATCTGCAGCTGAGTAGGGCAGCTGTGAACAGAGCCAGTTTGGTACCTGCTGGTCTGCTGGGCCTCCCGAGGAGGGAGGAGAAACTCCTGCCCTGATTCCCTGCCAGGAGCAGCAGAGATCTGCTGCAGGAGCAGCAGTGCTGGACAGACACAGCAGGGTGGGAACCCTGCAGGATGTGGGAGCTGCACCTGAGGAGAACCTGCAGAAATGGCATTTCCAGGGACAGACAGAATGGATTCGTGTCCAAGGAGAGCAGCAGAGCTCTGTTTGCTTCTGCCTTCCAGTCCCACCAGTACAACACCACAGAGCTCTGCTGTGGCAAACTGGGCCACCTGCTGCTCTCTGCTTCTCCCAGCAGAGCCATTTCTGGGCTCCTCTGCAGAAGGGGCTGGCACCAAACGTGCTGCAGTGCAAAGCTGGGGCTGTTGCACAGGCAGCTCACAAGTCTGTGCCTTGAGGAGGGCAAGCTGAAGTGCAAGAGTGGCCACCAGGACAAGGGTCAGCCAGACCCTTCCCTTCTCAGCCCCCCTCCACCTGTGAGCTACAGCTGTAACAAAGCACACATCTGCCCCAGCTCCAAAGTTTTTATGCTCCTGAACCCTGAAGGGAGATCCCAAAGCTGAACAGACACGGGCCAGGAGGAGCTGCCCTGTCCCCAGGGCCACCAAGGGCACTCTGTGCATGTGCTGCACCCAGGCACCTCCCAACAGCTGCTTCAGCTAGCAGAGAACATTCTTAATGCAATTAGCAAATCAGCAGAGTCGAAATATTGTCACTGCAAGTACTGAAAAGTGATCCCAAATTTACACATCTGAAAAGCACAACAGGCAGATGCCTGCACACAGCTCAGCACAGCCTGGCCAGGGTGCCTGCACACCCACACACACCAGGAGAGCACACAACACCTTTGGGCACACACAGAAAGGCATTTTCAAATATCAACTTTGCCTTCTCTCTCCAACTTACTTCAGCTCTCAGGTATTCAATTACCAATGCAGTACCAATGTCCTGTCTTTAAGTGAGTCCTTTCTAGAGCAGCAAATGGAAAATTATCACGTAAAATCCTATATACACTAACCTAAGTTTATATTCACGTTCAGTAACAATTACAACTACATGCACTAAATGTTAACAGTACTGTGACTAGAAGTGGGGCTCCAAATTATTGTTCTTTTAGTTGGGAGCTTGGAAATGGGGTGGAGGGAATGAGGGAGCCTGGTTTTCATTAAATATCAGATGGGAAAATTCCCATGCTGCATTATGGTGAAAAGCAGGGACAGCTCAAGTGTGCAGAGATGGAAAGGACAGAAAATGTGCAAAGATCCTGAGACCAGGCAGGGAAATACCCAACAGCAGTCCTTGCACAGTTCCTGCACTGCTGGGCACTGTGTGCTGCACTGCTGTGCTGCACTGCTGGGCTGTGTCTAATGCACTGCTGGGCACTGTATGCTGCACTGCTGTGCTGCACTGCTGGGCTGCACTGGTGGGCACAGGGCCCATGGTGTCACTGCAAACCTGACTGATGCACACTGAAATATTGCAGTGTTTGATTCTTCTTCTTGACAGAGAGCAGGGCTCCACTGAAAGCTCATTTAATAAAAATAATGCAATGCAAATGAACCTGAATCAGAAAAATTAGATTGATGGAAGTAGCTCGGTCGCTGTAATTACACAAGGTGTATTATTTCTTAAATTCTCTTTGCATTAAACATATACCATACATTTATCAAACATAATTAGCAGTTTAGGTGACAAGGATTTGATTTTTCTCCTGCAACAAAAAATCCTTCTACATGGGTATATACATCTGAAGAGTAATATGAACATTTTCCCACTATCATTGTTGCTCCTTGAAGAGAAATTCCAGAAAAGCAAAGAACTGGAGGGGAAATACTGTGTGGGGCTTACAAAGCAGAGGACAAGGAAGATGGCCAGGTCAGCCTTCTGTGGATTTCATGAGCATAAAACAAAATTAAATCAGTCTCAGCTTTTAAAGCTGTTAGTCAAATAAATCGTATTTGAAATCAAAATAATTGATGATACCCCAGATTCCCCTTACAATCTACTTTTAGTTTTTTCAATCATAGAAATAAATTGATGAAAAAATAGCAAGAGAAACATAAGATACAGAAGAAAGTTGATAAAGTTGAATTTCCAACACAACTAAGATAATCAAGTTTTTCTCTCAGTGTTTCTTGGGGCTTTTGGACTAATGGGGGGCTTTGGTTTGGGTAGTCTGGGGTATTTTTAAAACAGTTTCACAGAAAAGAACTATCAAAATAATGGCAGAAAGCACTTCCATTTTTTTCTCTTCAAATCCCCATGGACTATGTGGGGACCTCAAGTCAAAAACCTTCACTTTAGAACAATAAATAAATAAACCCGCTAAACCCTTCCCAAGGCTGGTCAACTGTAGCATAAGTAATGCAAGAGGCTGAGAGATGCCAGATAAATTTGATTACTATAAAAGATGGGAATATGTTTCTTTCCTCAGAGAATTCACAAAAAGGGGTCAAAAACAAAGCAGCACTGAAAGCCAACAACTTCATTTCTCCAGCAACTGAAGGCGAAAATACAATACAATTGCACAGGAAGGTTTTATCACATCGCTGCAGACACCTCCTAATCTTCTATTTCTGAAAAAGGAAAATAGCAAAGATAGAGTCCAGGCAAATGGGGCTCTTCTTTCTTTTCTGGAAAAGGCACTCTGATTAGTATATCAATTTAGCTGAGAGTTCAAGAACTGTTTTCTTCTTTCACCTGCTACCAGTGTCATAGAGGATCTAACATATTTCAGTTGGGAAAAAAAACAAACAACAAACCTTACACTTTATGTTATTCTTCCAATTTGTCAGATTACCAAATCATTTATCTCAAATGCATTCATGAGCATCATCAGGAGAAATGACCCATCCCTTTCCTTGTTAAAGAAAAACAAAGTCCTGACTCAGTGTTAATTGTTCCAGCCCTGAGTAATGATGAGATGCAGAGATCCCCCTGCCCTGTTCCCTGACTGAGATAGTCCTGATTTCCCATTTCTGCTCTTAAACAGATGAGCTCCTGCCAGCTGCTGTTCAATGGCACCAGTATTTTGCAAACCTCTCTGGAATTACCTTTTCCTTTGCATGTCTGAGAGAGGCATTTGATTTTTTCACAGTCGTACCACAGCCAGGTGCTGGCCCCTCCTCCCGAGAACACACTGCCCTTCCAGCCAGCAGAAAAGCCATTCTTGCTTGGATCTAATAGATTTCACCTTATTTTCACCATTTCTTCAAAATCATCCAGTTCTTCCTATTTAATACCCCAAATTCTTGCTCCATTTACAGCATCTCCTGGCACTGGCTTTTCCAGTAACCCTCAGGTAACATGTAGAAGAGTTACAAAAAAGATGTATAAAAGAAGGTCGATTTTTGAAGAACAAGTAACTTCCAGACAACTTGATAAATTCACTTTGGGCACAGAAACACTTCTTACAAACAATCTGCTGCAAACAGCATTTCCACAGGCTGACAGGCTACTCTGCAGGACTCAAGGAAGGACAGGCCTGCTGCACTTTTTTGTGGGAATATTTTCAGAGACTAAGATCCACACCCCAATTTGGTCAAAACCTGTTCAGATCCAGTATTAAATGCTTTGCAGTAATCAATCAGAATCCTTTACTGTGTCAAACAATTTCAGTTTTAAAAAAAAAGTGGACTGTCTGGTTTATTCATGCTATTGCTTCTTGTCTTATCATGGTCTACTACATAATTGCCCTGCAAATATCACAGAACTCCTTCCCTTTTTTCCATGCTATATGCATACCAAACCCCTCCACTTCAGGTACAGCAAAGCCTAATTAATATTTGTAACAACACATACAGAACACTATCTGCAGTAGATGATGCTAAAGGCAACACTTTTCCTTTTCACTCTCACTCCACTCCAGCTCCTAAACCATTCTGCCTCTCAAACCAGCCACTGGACCCTGATCTGGAATCCCATCACTCAACCTTTAAAATTCTCACTTTAGGACAGTTCAAAGCATCCTCACAGCACCCTCACACCCACATGGCATTCTGGAAAGTAGTGCTGCTCAGAAACCCACACAAACCTTGAAACTGAACTGCCTTAGGATATTTATTGATGCATCATCTTGAAAGATTTTTCTAATGAATTTTGTTGCTGTGAAAGACTTCTGCCTTTCAAAAGCAGAAGAGTTTTATAAAAAATTAACAGTTGGCATTTCTGAAATATTATTAGAAAAACGAACAACCTGCTCTGGGGGAAGGTGTTCCAGGCCATGGCAGGGGGTGGAACAAGGTGATTTTTGAGGTCCCTCCCAGCCCAGAGCACCCTGTGAATCTCTGAAATAGCCTCTGCAGCAGCAATTTCACAGACATCAATGGCTCTGCTCGCCCTGTGCATCAGACAGGAATTTTTCATTTCATACATCATTTAAAACTTACTGCAGTGATTCCACAAACCTGTCTACAAGCACCTTCTTCTTTCCCAGCCCCCTCCAATTCAGGATATTTTGGCCAAAAGTGAACACACAAGTAGACTACCACAAGCAAAGCAGCACTTGGTATTAGATAATGAAGAGAAAGATTTTGTACTCTCAAATAATATTGCATCTTGTATTTGAACACATCAAAATAAAATTGCACCGACTACATGATCACCAAACCCACCCCAAACATCCCATAGCAGGCAACCAGCATTAGCACACAGGCATTTCAGTATTTTTAAACACAGATTTGCATTTATATCACATTTTCAGAAATTCCTTTCCCAGGACAGTGTAAGAGTGTGAATAAAACCTTCTCTTCCCAAAACCACTTGTTCAGACCTCCATATTCTGGAGCCATCCACAGATCACTGACTGCTGCAGCTGCCCAGATAAAATTATAAAAAACACAATTATTGCTACATTTATTTCTGAAATAGGCCTTCAATGCTCAAATATAGAGATAAGTTCTGAAAAAACAGAATTCCATAGCCTACATGCAAAGACTTCAACTCACACTGCAGCCACAATTCACGTATCTCCAGACTGAGAGCTGGAAATCAGAAAGCTTTGACCTCATTGAAACAAACTCATTGAAATAAAGCCAAAACCTCAGTGTGGAAATCCAAAACCACAGGTTTACTCACCATTTATGAAGGACTTCTGGATACTCATTGCCTGGACGTTAATTCAGTAATTCCTCTTCTTGTTCAGGATAAATCCAGAAAGTAGCTGGCACAAAGAAATGGAAAAACACATTTAGCTGGGGTTGGACATGTACAAAGAGAATTTCTTCTTGTCCATATGACTAACAAAAAATCTTCCATAACATCCTTCTTTTCGGTCAATATCAAAACATTTCTGTAAGTGCTCAGAAAAAAAACTTTGATTTAAAATAAATTAAAAGGTACAATGATTACCTGAGTATCCCTAAAATTTCTAACATACTGAAACACACGTGAGTCTCAAAGAGGGGTAAGTCACAGCACTCACATGTTCTTGAGTCAGGAGAATTTCTGTGCATGGCACAGCACAGGAACACAGGAATGTTATAAAATCTGAGACCACTCAATGACAGCTTCTGGAAAGCTTCCCAAATTTCTTGTCCCCAGTAACCACCCACACAATGAAAGACTCTAGTACCCATGAATAAACACAAAGGGTTATCCAGCTCCATCTGAGCAGCAGTGTGGAATGTTTAGGCTGTGCTCCCAGCCCAGACCCCAGGCTCAGCCTAACTCTGCAGCTTTGGGGCTCCTCCAGCCCTGCCCCAGCTGTGGGCAGCAGAGGTGGCACAGGGACAGGCACAGGGACAGGCACAGGGACAGGGACAGGGACAGGGACAGAGACAGGGACAGGGACAGGGACAGGGACAGGGACAGGAACAGGGACAGGCACAGGGACAGGGACAGGGACAGGGACAGAGACAGGGACAGGGACAGGGACAGGCACAGGCACAGGGACAGGCACAGGGACAGGGACAGGGACAGGCACAGGCACAGGGACAGGCACAGGGACAGGGACAGAGACAGGGACAGGGACAGGGACAGGCACAGGCACAGGGACAGGCACAGGCACAGGGACAGGGACAGGCACAGGGACAGGCTCCCACCCAGGACACATCCCAGGGCACAGACCAGCTCTCCAAACTGTTCCCCTTCACCATGAACTCCTCAAGTCCCCAGTCAATGCAGCCCTGAGCAACAAGCACAGGCCAGAAACACTCCTGGGCACAAACACCAGGGCCAGCCTTCCTCAGAGCTGGCAAACCTGCAGCTCACACATTTTCCAACATAAGTTCAGGAAATAAAAATCTCATTAAGGCTTTAACCAAAATTTCTAATTCATCAAAGGACCATGTTTTGAATACCAATGAATTTCATGAAAAAGAAGCGCTTTTTTTTTTCCTTGTCTGCATGTCTGTAAAATCTCTCTCAGGTTACAAAACCAAATCTGATGACACTGAAAAGTCTTTCAGGAACAAAGACAGACGAGTAAAACAACCACCAGATCTCTTTAATTCCATGCAAAAGTGTCAACAGCAAAATCACTGCATCTCTGCCATAGCAGAATATTAAATAGTTCATTAATATCAATTTTCCCTTCTTCTCTTTTCAGAGGCTACTAAAATTGTTTCTGTTTGATTTTACATGAGTGAAACTCCTCCCAAATGAAACAGGTACAAGGATCTTGAAAGAACACTCAAGTGCACATCACTCAAGGCCTTGGCAGGCCCTATCTCTGCAAAACAACAATAGCATCCCACTAATAACAATGACTTGCTTAACTATTCATTTTGGTAAATAATGGAACTGAAAATTATCTAGTGATGGATTTACACTTTTACAATGCATCTCAGGGATGAAAATGAATAGGGACAGAGAAATTATCTGTGCTACAATGACTGAAGCCACAACTTCAGATCCTGCCTCACTTCACAGAGCAGCACGAGCTGCAAAATGTGGCTACAACTGCAGTTTTCTGCCTTGTGCCTTTATCCACTTCTACTGTGAGATATCCTATGTGTATTGTTTGCTTTATAGAAGCACTTACAGGTGCCAATTAAAACCCAAACACAACTGTATCAGACAAAGATTATATGAGAATTACAGCAGGTGTCAGAACCATTTTAATTCCAACCACAGTAAACTGCCCGTTCCTCAGATATTCCTTCTTTTATCAGTTACACAGAATTGAACATTTTAGGGTTTATATTTGAGGGAGCACTAACAAAATGGCCAAGGCAGCCTTTTTTCCTATTTGAAATCCACATGAGCAGCTCCAGGGGAGGCCCAGAGGGACCAGGGCTGGTGGCACGAGGCTCACCCTCCATCACTCCCTCCAGAAGCCCCTGGAACCCCAGGAGCATCAGCTGAAAAATGAGAGGATTTGGAGGCAGGAAGCTGACAAGGACAACAACTGTTCTGGAAGCAATGGGAAACACTAAGTTTCTCTTTAAAAAGTTAGATTACTTTGTGTTTAAGTAACAAATGTCAAGCGTTACCTGTGACTATTAGTTCTCTCCCAGGGAGTTTATTATAAACAGTATTTCAAACACAGGACTTTAAGAGACAATGTATAAATATTTTACATGGCAAAATATAGGTGCTGGCTTTTTTTTGTACTATGTCCAGAAAATTTGCACAAACACATCAAATTCTCCACCTAGGGAATTTACTTTATTGTTAAGTTTGCATTTAAAACAAATGTACATGACCTATTTTGGGGCTAATATAACTAAAAGGAGCCTATTTGTTGTTTATTATTTATAGAAGATTCACTTCAGATTAGGCCTTTTGCAGATGTGTGTATCTGTGTGGCATCACAAAGCATCTCCAGATCTCCCCAGCACTAAAACACACAAGGAAATGACAAGTTAGGATGTATCCAGTACACAGAGTGTTTTATAAAAGCCAAGATTAAAAGCTGGTTTTTCCCTCCTCAGAAAGGCCACATGAAAGAGCTGCTACCCTGGTAATGCATTGACCTTCTGGGGCTGATAATGACAAGTTCAAGTTCCTGGAGTTGGGGATGATGTGGAACTAAAGTAAGTGCACTCAAGCAATGAGTCCATCTGCTCTGTTAGAATCCCCCTCACAAACCAGCCCCATGCAAAGAAAGAGGAAAACAATTTAATTTTTTTTATTTATATAACCCAGGAGGTTTTCTACACCATCAGCATGGCTCAAAACTGCTTCCTTAGAGGCTTGAATCTATGGCATTGATGGTTCCTTTCCATTTTAACAGAAAGCTTGAAATAATTTCATATAAAAGGTGTCAAATCTATGAAAACAGAGATGCAAAATTGCTGCTCGTATCTAAAATTTTGCATTTTCAGCTTTTTCTTGTAAACAGAGAAAAAGCAGAACATGGTAAAATCATATATATTCTATAATAGAGAAAACACCTCTTTTAAAACTTGCAAGAAATCAGAAATGCATTTTCACACAACCAAGAAAGGGCAGGGTAGACCCAAAGCCTCAGCTGGTATCAGTCATGAGTTTGGGGCAGTTCTGTGGTCCCAGTGCCCAGAGCTGCCCCCAGTGCTGGCAGGACTGAGGAAAGGAGCAGCAACAAAAAGCTGCAGTGCCCACACAGCTGGCAGCACAAAACATCCCACTGCAGGGTAGCACATTCTGCATTTCAAATATTTATATTTCAAATTACACTGTGATAGTACAACCTTTACATCTTTGTTTAAGTTATAGAAGACAAAAAAACAAAGGCTAAAACAAATGCTACGACTCCAGTTGGTGTAAATCAACATGTACATCATCAGGTTTTAATCATCAGCTCATGCCAAGTGGTTTACATTGAGATTCCTGCCAGGACAGGCTGTGAGTACAAAGGGAATAAAACCATTCCAAAATAAATTCCCTTTTAAATTCTGCTCTAAAACAGTATTTCTCATTTCTTCTTCCTCGCCCCCAATTCAATCTCATCTCAGAAACATTAATTTATTTAGAAAGAAAAATTAATCACAGGCATCTCTAAAATCCTGGGTGATTCCAGTCCGGTCAATTTTCACAGATTTCTGACTTTCCTTCGAAAACACGGTGATATTAAATACAAAACCCCACACATTCAGAGAGCACTAACATTTCTGAAACAAGATCTTGAGCTGAAGTTAAGAAATGGCTATAATTAAACTTGTCCAGGAAGACAGATTAAGGTCAAATATGTCTATTAATTTTGGGTATCCAGTCTAAGACACCTTAGACGTGCTTTTTTTCCTTTGAAGGGCAGCAATTCCCAGCATTTCATCTGTTCCTGACTGATCTCAGAGTGGGGATTGTTCAGCCCCTCGTGCCCAGGTGGGGATGGGGACACAGGAACAGGGGCAGGACCAGTCCTGGTGCTGGAAGAGGCCAAGGGGACTCACCCTAACCCAGCTCCAAACCCCACAGAACTCACCCTAACCCAATTCCAGCCCCACAGAACTCACCCTAACCCAGCTCCAGCCCCACAGAACTCACCCTAACCCAGCTCCAAATCCCACAGAACTCACCCTAACCCAGCTCCAAACCCCACAGAACTCACCCTAACCCAGCTCCAAATCCCACAGAACTCACCCTAACCCAATTCCAGCCCCACAGAACTCACCCTAACCCAGCTCCAAACCCCACAGAACTCACCCTAACCCAGCTCCAAATCCCACAGAACTCACCCTAACCCAGCTCCAATCCCACAGAACTCACCCTAACCCAGCTCCAATCCCACAGAACTCACCCTAACCCAGCTTCAAATCCCACAGAACTCACCCTAACCCAGCTCCAAATCCCACAGAACTCACCCTAACCCAGCTCCAATCCCACAGAACTCACCCTAACCCAGCTCCAAATCCCACAGAACTCACCCTAACCCAGCTCCAATCCCACAGAACTCACCCTAACCCAGCTCCAGCCCCACAGAACTCACCCTAACCCAGCTCCATTCCCACCCCACTGCCCCCCTAGCTCTGGGGAAACCCCTTTTTTCAAGTATTCCTTAACCTTTTCTATTTCAGGTTAGCTTGGAAAACAGAAAAGAAAATGCTACCCTGGGTTTTATTTTTAATTTGATGCAATAAAAAAATAAATATCCCTCTGAAAATCCTAGAGCCCCTGGCACAACTTCTTTATTTAAATAAAATCCAAAGTAGCTGTTTTTTACCTAGAAACCAAAGAACAATCTGTGCTATGAAGATATTTTTTTTCAGGATATAGCATTGTTTGTTAACATTCCTAAATATTCATTATGGGAACACACAGCCTTTAAAAAGCAGATTGTTTTTTCATTAAATTTGGATACTTGGGAGGATTCTGTGCCCAAGTTCAATAAACAGATCTCTGGACAGTTTTGCAGTGAATGTTGAGAATCCAAATGGTGCCAATGGTTCAGGTTCTCTGTCCCAGGGCTGGTTTCTCCTCCTTCCCCTCCCAGCCCTGCTGCACCTGCAGCTCTCTCAGGGAAGGCAAGAGAATTTTCCTGGTTTGGGATCTTTCCTTCTTTTGAAGCTCCATATCTGGTATTTTCAAGTCACATCCTCCTTCTCATCTTTCTGTGACATGGAAAATGTCACACTTTGCCCAGACACAATTTCAACAATTTCATTTCTGTCAAAGGTTGCTTATAAGTACATTTATTTCAATCAGATACTTATTTGCATTCAAAGTTACTGCAAAAAATTTAAGAACAGAATATTGATACAGTGCCTTAATCTGAGTGTAGCAAAGTCCAGCAGCTGATCCCCAAACCCGCTCTAAATTCAGCTGTTGACTCTCTACAGCTGTACACAAAATTCAAGTAATTGCAAAAAAGAAAAAAAAAAACAAATTATACTTTTATAGCCGGAGCCAGCCTGTTCCTACCATTTGTAGGAACAACTGCTGAGTTTGCACAAGAAAACAGTGTTTAAAAACAATGTCTGAACCTACATCCCTTTCTTAAAGCAATTTTTAATGCAAATTAGTCCTAAATGTGTTTTAACCTAAGCCAGAGCTGTTGGCCACCGTGCACAGCAGCCCAGCAGAGTTTTACTGCCAGAGGAGATCGGGTCAGAGATGGCTCCTGGTGTCAGATCAGTCACTGACTGCCTCAATTACCTTTGGCAAACCATTTAACCTTTCTGTATTAATGGTTTCCTGCCAGTAGAACAGTTCTTCATCATGGTCAGGAGGAGTTTAGCCCATTAATTAATAAAAATAACTATAAAAATACTCTTTTTTAAATTCCAGTAGCTATCTGCTCTGCAGAATAATGCTGAAACTCCAGACTCCTCTGCACATGAGGCAGAAATGAGCTGTTTCTAGTAAGTGGGTGCTGTTCCAGAGCACATTTTCAGCATCCTCACTCCAGTGGCTGCACAGACTATCAAGAACAAGGCTCATGGTTTTCCTGCAGCTCGTGACCAACAACAAGAAAATAAACAGCAGTTTGTCCTGAGCTGACGTGTGTGGTTCAGAACACCTCCCAAAGTTTAATGAGCTAATGAGTTTAAGGTGCCTGTGGTGGTTTCAGGATAACCAAACTCCTGCTGGCACAGGGAGTGAGGGAGGCAGTGCCAGCACTGCAGCATCCTGATGGGGACCCTGCAATACACTCCATTCCAGAATCATTTTTCTTTTTATTATTTCATTAAGTTGTATCTCACTAAAGTTCCTCCTAGGATCTCTCTACAGCACCAAATTTTTCATTGAGAAAACTATAAATCATAGGCCTAAATTACAATTTAATTATAAACGCCTTCCCTTCTAATGCTGCCTGGGACCTTTTACCCTCCTACATAATTCTAAAAAATGACCCCTGTCATAATTTCCTTCACTAGAATAATATGCAGAGATCTAATCCTGAATCCTGCTGTCTTATAATTTAATATAAGAGGTAATTATTATTCAAAAGATAATGTTGCAGATATTGAAAATATTCTGAAGTTTAAGTCTAAAAAAACCTTCCCTGGTACGTAAAAGCCTCTTATTTGACTCTTGCGAGAAAGGAAATAAATAAAAAGGTTTTAAGACTTCATGCAAAATGATAGAAATACTATTTGTAACTGAGATTTGTCAACTATAATTTCTATAACCCTTGAACTATAGAGAAAACACTCACATGCAGCAAAAGCAGGAAGGCACCAGACCATTTATTATTGATCTCTGCTTTTTGCCACAGGTTAGACAGAAAGTTCTGGACTGGTGACATTCAGCTGAAAAATACAGTTTAGGTGGTTCCACCTTTTGGAATGCAAGGACGTCTGAGGTGAGCTGAAGTCAAAAGAAAACCAAATCCAACAAACAAAACCCACTACCATGAAAAACCACCTTCTTACACCTCACATTTTATTTTAAATTGATCACATCAAAGGCACAGTTATCCAGAACACTCCTGTGAAGAAGTTAAATGACAATAAAACTTTAAGGAATTAGTGTCTGTTTCTCTAAGTCAGAAAAGCAAGCAGTAACACCATTATGTCAGTTCATCTTGCACAGGAGACGTGGATTTAATCTGAGCAGGAACACGGCTGGTACTGCCTGGCTGCTCCCTCTACATAGGAAGGCTTTGACCTTAAAGCCCTTTTTTCTAAAACTGGCATTCATCAATAAAAATGTGTTTTCTTTCAAGTTAACTCTTAGGGTATGCAGGAATATCTACCAAAGAGGGGAACTGACTGCAGCTGGAGCAGGAGAAGCTGAGGATGAACACAAGGAGAGAGAATTAACAGAAATAATTCAAGTATAGTAGAGTTAAATTCACAAAACTGGAATGTTTTCCCTGTTTCAAATTCAGGGAGCGAGCCCCACTTTTTCAGGTAAATGAGATATCAAATGAGCTTTGTTGCTTCTAACCATATCCAGCTCCATCAGTGAGAACAAATAAAATCCCCTAACTGACAGATTGAACATCCTGAAGAGGGAGAGGCCAGGGAGGTTATCAGAAAATGGGGTTCACAAGAGGTAATTATAGCCTGTGCTCACCCTGCCTAGGTGAGGCAGAACATCACGATACAGCTCCATAAAAATCAAACTATATAATGCAGAGGCACCAGTTTACTGCTCTCTTTGGTTTTGCTTTGGGAGCAGTTCATTTAAGGCATAATAAATGGAAGTTTTTTTCCTCCTGTCCCTCCATAAATCCAGGGACAGTGCAAATGAGGAGGTGCTCATTATGGCCAGAGGAAAGGGGCTCCCCAGACAGTGACAGGGCTGGAGCACTCAGGCTCTCATTAAAGGCAGCCCTGTGCTTTTTTGTAATAAGGAATATTCCTCAGTAACACTCCAAGCATGGTTCACTTCATACTGCTGAAGTGAGCTTTTGGGGGGCAGTGAAGGGGAAAAGAGGGACCATCCACAGTACCACAAACATCATAAAAACAGAGATGGAATTTTGCCTGTAAGGAATCAATAATAAGGAGGGAAGTGTCACTGCCTGCCTCTAAGGGAATGGCTCCACACAACACACGGATTCCAGGATCCTGGGGGATTCAGGGAAGGCACTGGACTTCACTCCTAACTGAACAAACAAAACCAGACTGGAGGGATGCAGCTAGAAAATCCTTTCAGTTCTCCAAGCAGACAGATAACAAAAGGTTTGAAGCCACCAGCAGGGCAGTTGGCCAAGAAACCACTGCTATCAACACATCACATTCCTCGTGCACATCACAAACTTTCCCTAAGAAGATCTTGGGGTTGTCCCTACAGAACTGAATTCTGGTTTTGCCAAGCCATCACTCCCACCTGTGCTATCACTGAAGGTCCTCGCTGGCCCAGTTTCTTCTGCCTGAAAGCTCAGTAAATATATTTCCTACTCTGTGATGCAGCTCATTAAAGCAAACACTGCATTGACCCAGGGCCAGGGCAGACCCCTGCCAAAACTCAGTGGATACCTCCTTGCATTCTGACAGGGCTAAGTTTGCCCTAAAAATGACTCTTCAACCAAATTCCCTCAGCTTGCTAATGAATAAAGTCAAGTGAGGAGTGTCAAAGCCCTCCCCAACCTGGAGATCTCCAACAGCAGCTGCTCCTTCCCTGCCCACACCTCTAATGCTGCCGTACAAGTTCTTGTGTTGCTCTGACAATATTTTTTCTGTCAAGTCTGTGTTTGTTATTCATTCCCTTGTCATCTTCCAAGTGCTCACAAATAGTTTGGTTGTTTTTCCCAGAGTTTCAGCAGGAACTGGAGGTTACCTGACTGCTCTGTAACTCCTGTCTAAAGTCAGGACACTGAAATGTCTTCCAGGATTTCACCTTCCCTACACGAGTCTTCAAAACAAGCCACCTCTAGTTCTGAGTTTATTTTGGCTCTACATGTTCTTTTACTGAGTTTTGAAACCAACACTTCTGACAGCAGCTCTCTTGGACACTTTAAGCTGTTTCTTCTCTCTTCAGGGCACAGATCTCATGCCTTTGGCAAGGGCATTAATTATGGGAACTGCTGGCCCACGGGCACCTTCAAGAGAGAAGATACAGAAACCTTTGGTTTCTGGTCTTTGCTCTCCACTGAATTGTGATCCCACACTTTTCTTTATTTTCCCGTTCCTCACGATCTTAGCATTCTCATTTTTGCTATTTTGATATATCTTGCACCCTATTTGATGATTTAGCCTCTCTGGTTTTATCACGATGTGCTCTGCTGTATTTTTATATTTATTCATGCCAGTCTGCAAGGCAGTTCCTTACACCTGGCATCTATCCTCTCCACTGGGATAGTTTGAATTTGATAAAAGGATTCAAATTCTGGGTCTGAATAATTCAAAATAATTGTCACATTAGGTGTCTGTCATTGATTATTCTTTGTTATAACTACCCACTAAACTCTAACTACCCACTAAACTCAAAAAACTTGCTGCTCTTTTACCTGTGATGGCTCAAGTAGTTTTGCCTTGGCCTTCTGCCCTCCTTTGGCACACTCACTCTGTATTCCAGCGAGCACATAAGGTTTTTTACTATTGGGATATGGGAGACTGACAATATTGTCACTTCTCTCCTCTCTGTAACTGGAGGCCACAACAAAGAGAGAAAAATCAAGCCCAAGCTTGCACTCATTGCTGATGGCAGCACTTATTCACGGGTCCAACAACATCCATCCCTCCAACTTTGCACAAGTACTTTTGCAAATGGAGCTCAGCCCCAGCACATTTTCTCTCCCATTTAGTGTCTGCTCTAAGAGCAGTTTGCTTAGTCCTCATCAGGCTCTGGTAATTGACAGCTCTCCACCCCCAGCAGCCCCACTCCGAGCAGGCCTTTCCCAGGAGCCGCCTCAAACAACCTCCAACACTTTATTACTGCTCAATTTGGGTTTCCTGCCCACTCTAAGTGGCAGTGCTGAGGGTCTCTAACTCTCTCTTGTCTTGCTAATCAATAGAAGCAGTCACTTCCAGGCGTTTCCCTGCTACTCAGCAAGAAGGACCAGAGAGTGCCACGGGTTGTAAACAGCACAACAGTCTCAATGGAACAGCAGAAAGTTCAACTTCAGAAACAGGAGCTTGCTTTTATTTTGGACTTTTGGGCTTCTTTCGGGATTTTCTCTCTTTCCAGGCAGACCAAAGCACTGCACTTGGTTTCATGCCATTCCCACTAGCAGCCTCCTTGGTGGGGAGGGTCACAGTTCCCCCTCCCAGGAACAAAACTTCTCTGGGAGCAGCACGTGGCTGGAGACAGCACCAAGAAATTCCATAAAGTGCCAACCACAGCTTTACAGTCACCACGTTATGGGTATGAGAAAGTCAGGATTAAACAATTATTGCCTGGAACTACGGCAGTAAAATTTGTTTATGAGGTAAATTTTAACAAGAAACAAACAGTTAGTGTTGTTTATAAGCAAACTCAAGCTGTAAAATGCAGGGAATGCTTTGTAAATGCCCGTCCAGGGGCCAGGTGAGGTCCTGGAGGGAAGCTCCCTGCTGCTTGCAGCTGGCTCTGGTCACAGCTGTGACCAGCTGCAGGTGACACCAGTGCCAGGGGCTGTGCCAGGGATGGCAGGGACAAACCCTTCCCTGGCTGCTAAAGGGGTTTCCTCTCACTGGCACTGCACAGAATGACCTTGTCCTGTCCATACCCCAGTGGCCACAAGGACAGCTCCTGGGATCCTGGTGCTGTTTTGGGTGGAAAAGGCTCCTCAAGTCCAATCATTAATGCACCACTGCCAAGGCCACTGATAAACCACGTCCCCAAGTGCCACCTTTGCCTCTGCAAGATGCCAAGAAACAGAAGAGAAGCCCATGATCCTATAGCAAGGAGGTCAAGCAAATTCAGTATAGTCTGGTTTCCCAGTGCTACCTTGTTTAAGAGGAAGTGCCCATATTTTTACCCTCTGTTTTAATGAAGGGATTTCATGAGGCTGAGCCCCAGGAGGGCTCTGGGGTGTCCCTGCAGTGCAGAACTGAGGAGCAGCCACTCCAAGCTGACTCCTGTAACAGGGCAGCACAGATGGAGCATCCAACTCACCCAGCCCAGGACAGGACGGGCCAGGGGTGCTGCAGATGTGAGGAGTAAAGCCCAGCCCTGGGAGGCAGAGCAAAGGATGTGGATGTTCCCTGGTGGCACAGCAGGGACACAGAGGTGGGGCCAGAGCAGTGCCTGCTCCTGGGCCACCCAGGGAGCACAAGGGCTGGGCACTACCCAGGAATGTACTGCTTTCATTAAAACCCTCTTGGCACACTCGGAGGAAGGAAGTCCACCTTTGCTGATCCCACTTTACTCTTCCACAACAAGAAAGAAATAAAAAAACCTTGGGGGCAAAAAAAAAATGTAACATTATTCTTTTTACCGCACACACACGAAAAAAAAAAATCTTTAAAAGTGAGTATCTGCCTACTGCAAAGTATTGAGGTGAAGAGGGAGGTGTTATCATGCCCGTTCCCCCAGGATCTCTTAGAGCCTGTGTGTTTCTGTGGTGGTTGGCTTGTGGTTTCGTTGTTCACTACAGTTTCCCAGAGCCCTATATTTTACTGAAACATAAGTACAGGCCCACCAATTTGCTGACAAGCTGATCTATTGGCTCTAGGACACTGAGGGGAATTATGCTCCTGCCGCCCTGATGCTCTCCTTTGTTTAGAAAAAGAAGAGAGAAAGAGAGAGAGTGAAAAAAAAAATCCTCAATCGTTTAGTACAAGTCATTTTACATGCTGGGATAATGAAGTATAAAAATGCCTTCAAAGGACTGATTTCCTACTTTTAACTCACTACCAGCCGAGCTCTTTGTGAGGCCCTCTGGAACATGCATTCCCAGCCCCACTCAAACAAAAGAGCTGCGAATTCATTAAACTATTTAATTATGCCTTTTTATTTTTCTCCATTAGCAAGCCCTGCCAGTACAAAGTAAATAAAGCCACCATGGTCTTTCCCCAGCAGACACACTGACTGTTTTTATTCTTTATTCAGTTTACAATATAAAGGGCTATTTTCCCCCCCTCCTCCTATTCTTGGCGAGTTTCCTAATACAAGCCCTACAAACAGAAGCATCCAAGTGTGGATGCGAGGCCTGGGAGCAGAGCAGCACTCAGCATTGCGAGCACACACCCCAGACAGCTTTCAAAGCACCGCAGCCAACGGCAGCCCACAGCACTCTGCAGCCAACGCGGAAAAGATATTAGCTTTTTTTTTTATACTCTAGTAAATTTGCTTTTTACATCTATTTCTTTTCAGAAGGGCTTGTTATTGAGCTTACTGTCCACAAATTCCATTGATCTCAGGCTGTGACTCAATCCATATGCTCACGCTTTGACACCAGCACAGCAAGCAAGCGATACAAATCCTGTTCAGGCTACAAACTTATTGATTTTATAGATTTCCCCCAAAGTTGTGATAATGATATATCATTGTTAAATTTGGTAGAACAAACTGCTTTCCCAATCTGTCAATGCGAGCATGAAAACCAATTCACAGCCTTGTTTAGAAGGCTTTCCCTTCAGAAGAATAACTACTGCTGGTGGAGGCAGACCAGCAGCACCCCGCCGCTGCCACGGGGTGATGGATGTCACCTTTCCACTTGCCCTTTCCTGACCCACAGCTCACTGCCTTCCCAGACTTGCCTCCTGGTTATGAGAACCACCCTTATTTTTCAGAAGCCTTTCTCAAATTCATTATTTAAAACTTGCAGTAGATGTAAACCGTAATAATAGCTTTTAAACATATTTCCTTTAAATATTTTAGATGCATTAAGATGACATGAGAATTATTGATTTTAGCAAATCACTTTTGCTTGTTCTGTTCTTGGGCTCAGATAAATGGCAAAGTCGTGCTTTTCCCTTCCATGAGAGGGAGACAGAACACTGGCTTCAAGAGGAGTGGCCTCACTCCCTGCCCCACCACAATTCCTCAACCTCCCAACAGTGGGAACAACAGAACATGTCCCTTCACAGCAACTGCTTCCCGTGCCAAACCCACTCGGGCATTTTCCTCATGGTGTTCCAGTGCCAAAGCAGAAACCTGATCTGCCCCATGTCCCAGGCAGCCAGCAAGGGGCCGTGCCAGAGGCATTAGGAAGATGAAACCCAAGCTGTTCCTCAGGTTCTGAGAACGCGACATGAGAAGCTCCTCAGTCCTTCTGTGCTTATCACAGGGCAGGAAGGCTCCCAGCAGCACCACGGCTGCAGGGTGCAGGAGATGGACACAAACTGTAAACAGCTGTTGTGTTTTTAACAAACCATGAAATGGCTCCAACAAAACCGTTTGCTGGAATGACAATGTCAGCTTTCATTCCCACATTCTCCCCCAGCTCTGAAGCAACTATTAGGCCTCCAGAAGGAGACCTAGAAATCATGAACAAAACATTTGCCAAAGAAACTGTTGTCAATGAAAAGGCAAGGCTTACTAATTAAAAAAAAAAATAAATTTAGGAAACTCATGTGAATAAATAATTTCTTGAAAACCTTCTCTTTTCCATGCCAGCCTTTCTGCCTGCTATTTATCCATCTTCACTCAACATCCATCTCTTAGCACTGGAAAAGCAGCCCGAGTCCTCTGACATGATGTCACCAGTTCAACAAACCCCACACAGTGAGAGCTTCCCCGTGCTCTCCCCAGTCCTGCTGCTGCTAAGTGCCCACATCTGGCAGCACAGCCCTGAGCATTTAACCGTGTTCCTGGGACAACAGCTCAGACACATCTTGAAGGGCTGAGCATCTCCCACTAGTGCCTATCCTTTCACTTCTGATTTAATTCAAGGTGATAGGTGCTGAACTCTTTTACCTACCATGGCTTTTTCTGAACTTGCTGAATGCCCTTTCCAAATATGCCTTTGTGAAAAGTCTTTCTGAACTTCAGGGCACTTGAAATTCAAGCATCTGCCTGTGGTCTCTCTTCTCTGTCTTCCAACTCTGATAAGAAACAACAACTCTGATATGCTTCTCATTCACCTGTGGTGTTTTCACTGGTTTCTCACTGAAACAGCAATGTCAGGCTAAGGGAAAGGTGGCAGAACAGCACAAATTCAGGTATTTTATTACCATGCTGCTGAAGAGCTGTGCTGCATGCTTCTCTTTCAGAGCGTGGGCACAAAGGGTCTCACAACAGGCTGTATGTGCTGGGCAGAGGAGCTTCTATCAGTAACAGATCAGCATTCAGCTATTGCTGCTTGAAGAAGTGAAGGTCTTAATGCAGAAAGTCTCATCATGAATTCACTTGTGTGATGGGAGAACAGACTTGGTGGAACTGCAGGACTTGCCAAAGGCCTCACATCAAACCAGTGGTCAGGTGGTGTCCCAGGGATGGAGACCCTCACTCAGGGTGTATTACACCCATTCTGGAACCTGTCAGCTCCTGTCTTCAAGAAAAGAGATGCTCACATTCCTCATTATTCCTTGTTTACTGGACAAACAATGACTTTATTCCAGCCAGTGCCTGCAGTAGTAAAGGCATCACAGGCTGCTCTGCTTGGCTCCTGATGACCTTTCATACCACTTGATATTGAATTTATATGACTCCCACAATAGGAAAAACCTGTTCTTGGAATTCTGTGGTGTTCCCACTAAGGGTAACAGAACATGGGGAAGGATTAACATCGTGGTTCCAGATGACAACAAAAGGGAACTGCTGTCTCAGAAAAAATTAAGTCTGAATGTGTAACAGGAATGTAAAGACATCCAGAGAGCACAAGTACTTCCAAAATTATCTTAATTCCTTCCTTGCCCTGTGCCAAAGCAATCTGTTTGGACAAGCCACAGAGTCTCTGCCTTCAATTTACACTTCTGGAAAAATAAGTCTTTCCTTTCTCACATCCCACTCTTTCTCACTTTCCACCCCCCCCAAAAAAGGGAGAGAAAAGGGGGAAAAAAAAGCCCTTCCTGATAATTGCACTGGTCCAAATGTGCAGGGCTTTCATACAGAATGATGGCTTCCCTTGTCTCCTGCATTTGTTCATCTCCTTTGGGAGGAGCAATTTACAGAAAGCATTATCGATTTTTGCCATAATAGGTACAGAGATGCCTCACTGTCCCCGCTCAGCCAGCTCACTCTCTGCATCACAACTGTCAGGCCAGTTTGTGAAGACCGTCATTATTTTTTTTCAAGTAAATCCATCACAGGAGTGGGGGAAAAGTGATGAAAATAAAATTATTTTCACCTTGCCATAAAAAAGAATGGCCGTGTTCCCTAACAGAAATAAGTGCAAATGCTGTCAACTAAGAGAGCGGAAGGGAAATTCAAAGCAAATAGAAGTGGGCTGGGGGAGGACGGGAGGGGGGTGCCAGGAGGCATGGCAGGAGCTCATTTACTTTGAACACATTCTGGAATTTTCCTCTTAAAGCCGCTATTTACAACTCTTCCAGTTGTTCTTCGTGTTCTCGTTTCTCAGGAAGTGCTGAAATCTATACTCCACACAGATATTTGCTTTGGCTTTCAGGGTGCAGAGGAGATTGCGGGTTTGGGGATGCAGTTATTCAATATTATTGGTGTGGGGATGAAATGCAGCTCCCAGTGAGTGCAGACCACCCACCCGCCCCGGCACCGCCGCTGCTCTCGCTCCTTTGTGCGGGGCTGGGGCTTCTCCCACTCCTGTTCTCGGGGCAGGCTGAGGCCACCAAACTCATTCTGTCCCTGATCAGCATGTCAATGTTGTGGGACACTTACTTCAAATATTTCTGAAGCTAAAAAAGCCTTTTAGAAATCCCATCTAAAAACAAACAATTCCCCCCTGCCCCTAGCCTGCATTACTGACTCTCCAACAAGCCCTTTGGTATTCATCCCTCCTCCTTGATTAGTTTTTGCTGTACCCTTCATGTTGGTCACTTATCTCACATCTTGAAGGTCACACTCTGTACTCCCCTATTCCAGCAGCCTTGGCTTGTTTTTTATTCCTGAAGACAGCCTTGTTTTGGGCTCAGAAGGTTTAATCCAAGAATTGGCTCTGGATCTAATTCCCAGATCCTCAGTTCATTAGCCATGAAAAGTGATAGCTGCTTAAGATTTTTATGAGCCATTGTTCCAAAGCGGGCCACAGAAACGGCACAATTACCCAGCACAGTGCACAAAGGGCCGCCTGCCTCTGGCACTGACACCAGGAGCTCGATAGCAATCAAACAGCTTAATGAAAAGCAGCAAGTTTGCTCTTGGTGAGGAGTGAGGGATCTGGGAAGTTTGTTTCCAAGTGGTGCTTTCTGTAAGGACACTTGTTAGGGCAAAATTTAAATCACCCTACCCATCCTTCAGGAGCTAAAGGAGACACAACTTGGCTTTTTGACCCTCCTACAGAAGCACTTGTGAACATCACAGAATCCTTTGGGTTGGAAAAGGATTTAAAATCATTAAGCCCAGCTGTTGCCCCAGCACTGCCAGGGCCACCACTAACCTGTATCCCCAAGTGCCACATTCACACAGCTGTTAAATCCCTCCAGAAATGGGGACTCTGCCAGTGCCTGGCCATCCTTTTCATGAAGAAATTCTTCCAGATGTCCAACCTGAACCTCCTGTGGCCCAGGGGAGCTTAAGGAACAGCTTAAGGCTGTTTTGTCCTGTCCTGTCCCTTGTTCCCTGGGAGCTGGGAAGAACCCCCAGAACAAATGGACCTCCTATTACCTCCAGCATTTAAAGCTCATCTGTCCTGTCCCTCTGGACTCTCAAGCAGATCTAGACATTATTACTGAAGCTTGAATTCATTGCAATTAGGCCAGGCAAACAGTGAGAAACACTGGACAGAACCATCAGAGCATTGCTCCCAGGCATGGCACAGCAGAAGCCAAGGAACAGTCCCATGCCCAAGTAATAACCAGGATGTGATCAGGCCAGCAAAACTGTAGAGGTTTAGAAGTGAAGTGGGCACTCTGCTGAGTGGTGGATTAAGAATAAGCCAGACCCAGCACAGCTCCAGTGCTTTTAGCAGCCCTTGGGCTCCAGCCATGGGGCCGACACAAATCCCACGTGCCACGTTTATTTATATAAAAACCCCTATATATTAAGAAAATGAAGCAATAGCTGGGTCATCCTAGTTCCACATGTATGAACATGAGATGATGCTGCTGCTCTCAGCAAACAGGCAGCACTTTCCAAGGTGTAGCTGGGCTGCAGTGATCCTTGTGGGTCCTTTCCAGCTCAGGATATTCCATGAGTCCCTGGGAGGGCAGCAGGGATGGGGACAGCAGGCATGGACAGGCTGTGCTCTCCCTCTGGAGCTCCCCTGCCTCCAGACCCCACAGTGACACCTCCCCCAGGGGCTTTGTGCCTGCCTCGGGTATCTCCAGAAAATCAAATCCTGGTTTCTCACTAGAAAGCAAAAAATAAACTTTGTCATGTAGATCGAAGGTACCAGGACAATTTTGCTAGTTTATTAATTGGATCTCACACTCTTCACTGTGCAAACAGCAGGGCAATCCTGTCAATGAATTCCTATCCTAGGGGAAACATTAGTTGAAATTAGCTGAGTTTGTTCCCATGCTCTAACAAGTACCTGTGAAATTGTAATTGTTTCTAACTCTCTGCTCGCTCTGGCAACACCAAGAGCCGTGTCAGGGCAGGTGGCCACCTCCTGGCTCTGTCATTTAGCCAATATTGAGCTGCACTTCATTCCTACATATGTTCAGACACAGCCATCCCCACCCAGAACAGATGTACCCACACACACATATGTGCTGCTGGTTAATGCAGCAAGCACAGTAAAAACAGGAGACTGGGAAAATTTGGAAAACAGCCTGCAGAAAAACAGCTTTCATTTAACTTTTTAATTTTAAACTATATTAAATTAACCATGATCACAAGAGGAGTAAGTGCTGAAAGCAGCCGGGTTCCAGGGTTTGAAGCCAGTGTTTACATTTGGGAACAAAAGGGATTTCACTGTGGCCATGGCACACGGGCACAGCCACCCCTTGCTCCTGGCTGGAGCCTTCAGTGTGGCTTCACTGCGAGAGCTCACAACAGAAACGGCAGCTCCACATCAAAGATTCCTCCCCGTGTGGAAACACAGCCAAGTCCATTGACTGCAGTGACAAAACAGCTGTTTGCCCAACGTCTGTGATCCCACACATGGCAGATACCAGTAAATGTGCAGCAGCACTCGTGTCAAAGTCTCTGTATTTACTGAGCTCTCATCAGTTCCAACCGAAGGGGCAAAGAGAGGGACAAGGAAAATGTCCAATTCCAAGGACATGTTCCCACAAGTGACTGACATGCATCTTACCTGAGGTGATGCTCCTGCACCACTGCTTGCTTTGGCCAGACAGTATTTGCTGCCATCTCCCAAGGCTTGTCTTTTTCTTTTTTTTTTTTTTTTAAGAGACAGAAATTATTTTCTCACATATCCCTCTACACTCCCCGGGTTTGTTACTACTGGCAATCCAACTGTTGTCAAACCTGTATTTTAACAACCATGTTTCTTTTTGTGGTTAAGTCTGAGGTGTCATGCCACAGCTCTCACCTACACTTCAAGCACACTGCTACCATTAAACCAATAAAATATAAAGAGAAATTAACAAAACTGCTCATCTTAGAAGAAATAAATAATCTGAGTATCTAATTTCAATGGATATTTAAATGAGCAAATAGGGTGAGTGATGCACCCTCCTTGCAGATAAAAACGCACACATTGAATTTCCATGGGTTTGGTGGCACACAGAGTAAAAATTAGAAGGAAGAAAGAAACATCTCTGTTTTTTGGGTGGAATCAAACTGGAAAGGGAGTACATCAGAAAGTGGGTTATTTGTGGCAAAACACTCTGGCCAAACACTAGGGCAGAAATTGAGTCTGCAGTGCTGCTTTGTGCTCAGCCTCTGGCAGTCCAGCTGGTAACCAGATCATGTGGAACACAGGCCTCCGAAAGGTGGAAAAAGATCTGAAATATGAAGCACTGCTGTTTTACTGCTAATTCAATAGGGAAAAAATCCTATAAAATATTAAAGAAAGTATTTAAAAATATATTAAACACAATTTGTACCATAATAGCTTAACCTGACATCAAAACGCAGCTTACAGCTTGTTTGTGCCGAGTTCCAGAGCGGAATCACAGGCACAATGTTCCACACAGCCTCCAGCACTCAGCAAAATAGGATTTGGGCTTCGTTAAAACAAATTCCAGGTGGAAAATTGGGCATGCTGATAAAAGCAGTGCAGGAAAGAGTGTTAGCTCTGATAGGGTAGGATGGGTATTGAATTCACTCTTAACATTACAAGACTTAATTAAAGAGGTTGACCTGAGGACCCCGAGCGGCGCCGAGCTAGGAAAGCCATTCCTGCTCCAGTGTGGTGTTACCAAAGTTAATTCTCCTTAATGTGACTCCAACTGGAATGTGGAGAGAAGCATCCTAATTCAGGGGTGAAGGCCTGCATCACTGCTCACCAAGGGAAATAAAGAACACCCAGATGCAGATAATGCTTCAACAGCAGCACACTCAAACACAGTTCTCATCCAGGGAAGACTAATTGTTACTTCTGGATCAGAATGTTATGTGATTTCCCAGGGACATACACAGCATTGTCTTTGAATGACCCTTCTTATTCCAAAGGGACCAGAAGGACAGCAGAGTGCTGGGAACACCCTTGGTCTTTGAAGCTGTGGCTCTCTGGGCTGAGGCTGAGCGATGCCAGCTCTGCTGCAGCACTAATGGCATTCTCAAAGAAAACCCTAAATCAATGGCATTTTTCAGACAGGTTCCTCTGTGACGAATTCCTTTGGCTGAATATCAGTCATGTCAGCAGCCACGCCTGTGCTGGGCACCAGCACCTGCTGCCCCTCACCTCCTCCCACTCACCCATGGCAGTGCTCAGGGAAACCACTAAGAAACCACAAGAGAGGAAGAGATTTTTGTGAGGGAGACAGGAAGGCACCCCTGCCTTCATCCCAAGGGAAGGTGCTGTTAAAATTCTGTGTTTGAAAGCCACCAGTGTTGGGCTGCACTGGGTTCCTAAGGTACTTCCAGGGAGTTGTTTTTCCCTTGGCTATGTGACACTTGCCTGGACTGGGGACAGGAGGAGATGGGATCAGAACACCCACAGCTTGTCCCAGCCCCTTTCTCACAGGGATGGACCTACAGCTATGGATGAGGTTTTCTGTCAGGGAGGGGATGTGCAGCTGAGAACATTGTGCTTGTCATCCTTCACCTCTGCAGACACAGGATATTTTATTTCACCAAACTAAAGCAAAGATGTCCTGAAAAGGTTGGAAATTATAGAACTCATAACATCTGCAGAAGTTAAGGTGCAACAAAAAAAAAATTATTTCCTCCTTTGATAACTTCCTCATACACCAAAACAGGCCCCCATCAAAATCTACAAAAAGAATTTCTGAACAAAACCATAGTGAGCCTAAACAACATCTGGCCAATCAAATTTACAACAATAGAAAAAGTGCAATAAAAGTTTACTTCTTTTGAAGAAGAAGGATGTATTTTTAAAAGCTTTATATACAACCCTGAAATTAAGATTTCTCAAGCAAACCTCTCCTCAGCTGCAGGACTGGATGAAGACAAGGAGCAGATGAGAGCAGCCTCTAACTGTGCTCTGCCCTCAGCATTAAAACCTTCCTCTGCTAACCCTTGGAAAGACCAGAATGAAGAACACTGTCAGCAAATTCAAAGCCATTTCTTGTCACATGCTCTGAGAGCCTCCTGGATGGCCACCACCATCCCCTGATGGCCACCTGGGGCTCGGGCAGGAGCCCAAGGTGACCAGATCCCTGCAGTGGTGGCTCCCACACATCCCACAGACAGCTCTGGACTGCAGCCCTGCTCTCCTGAATCACTGAGAGGGGACAAGCCTCAGCCTGTGAGTTCTGCTGTGCTGCTCCCTCAGCCCAGGCTCAGCACACAGCAGGGGCAAGCACGAGGCATCATCTGGTACCAAACCTCCACCTCTGCTTCTCCAGCACATCTCCTCTCCCCACCAGGTGCCAATCACCTGGCACTTTCCATTTGTCCCTGTGTCTAAGCATACAGGAATTCTCTGCCCACAGCCCTTGATCCCTTTGTTATCTGTGGAAACAAAGCTGTTAACCACACACTTTAACCAAGGAATCAGATCACACCTTTTCCATACAGATTTGGGCTTTCTTTTGTGGCTTGGAAGCACACACATATTTTGGGAACAAGATTACTCCAGAAAAAAATTCTGTAGCAGCTTAATTCTGAAACATGACTCCCACCATAAAGATGTTAAATCTTGTACCTTAAGTTCAGTTGGTTTTATGTTAGGTCCAACACCATGAAATTTCTAATCCCCAGTTTTGATCCCCTGTTTCTTCTGTCAGCCCTCTCTCCTGCTACTGACAGCCCATCCAGGATTTTCCAAACCATACAGCTGATCATCCTTCTTCTCAAGCCTGTGCAAATGTCTGGAGAGACCAGATTTCAGCCTGGAACCTGCAGGACACACTGCACCAGCCCCCTCCTCGAGGCAGCCTGACCTGCTGCCTTAGGGGGCTGGAGCCTCCCTGATCTCTGGGACAGGCACAAAAAGCTCACATCACCCCCTGTGCAGTGGGGCAGCTGCTCAGAGACAAGGATTACTCCAACCCCCCTCACTGATGGCTCAGCTCACACCCAGCTCCCCTCCTGCACTTCAGGCACAGGGGATGAGCTCAAGGACTGGCTCTTGCCTCTCTGGTGTTCACACCGCCCAGACATTCAGGGTAGAAACTTCCATTTAATGCAGCTCCTTTAGCAGAATGCTGCTGCTCCCCCGGAAGCACCAACCTCCCATGGGCAAGGAGCAGCCAGCACACCCCAGGGATACAGATAATTACAGAGCTCAGATAATTCAGAGAACAAGGAGGCAAACATCCAACATCTTGGGCTTTTCAGCCTTGGGCACAACCAGTCAGAATTCAATTTTCCCAAAGAGCCTAGTGCAGGTCAGGCTGCCATGGGGGCCATAAAATGGTTTGGGTTAGGAGGGACCTCAAACCTCCTCCTGTTCCACCCCTGCATGGGCAGGAGCTGCTCCAGGCCCTGGACCCTGCCAGGGGTGGGGGCTCCACCAACTCCTCACAGCCCGGCGGGACAGCAGCTCACTGTGGGACACTGGACTGTCCCTGCTCTCCAGCACAACCCCAAACCCAGGCCAGGGCCGGGAAGGGCCCAGCAGGTCCCTGGGTGCCAGCCCTGGCACGTCCCCTCCCGCTATAGGTGTCGCTGTGCACCCACCCAGCACCTGAGCACAGCCCTGCGCCAGGGGAGAACAATCAACACTTGCAAATTAATGATGTCAGCCTGTCTTCATATATCAAGCTAATTTGAAAGGGCTTTAATTTTCTTAAAGGATAAAAAAAGGTTTCTTTGCTAGATTAAACTTGCAATTGTCATTCATATATTGTTTATAAGGTACTCATCTCCTCGCTCGCTATTTTTTTGTTTTTGATTTTGTATACTAGTTAGCAGTGAAGACTTGTCTGCGTGTATCAGAAGGAATAAAGAGAGAAATGTCCTTAACTGTCAGTTTTAATAAGAGGAGTCAACATGCCTCTATTCAGGTTAAATATTGCCCTGTCACATTTCAATAGAGTCAACAGATTTTTTAAAGAAAAGTCAAAAGCACTGTGTTTGCAAAAAATAATAATAAAAAACCCTACCCCCCACCTCCTTGTCATAGAGTGTCAAAGCCCTTCTTTATTTGGGGGGGCGTGGAGGCAGGACAGAAAATTCTTTTGTAAAATGTGAAAAATTACTACTCATAATTGGCACTGACATGAAAAAGGTTGGGGTTTTTTTGTTCAAAAAACAAAGAAAATCTCTAATTTAATAATCACCTGCAAAGTGTTATTGTGATGGGAACAAAAAACACACAATCAAAGTCATCTCTTTTAAGTAACTATAGTGTTTTTAAGCAATCACTGCGCTTTACTGCAGCTCACACACATAAACCGATGATGTGCAAAGTATAACACGACACTCCAAATTCCTCAAGTAAAGTTTCTCAAATAACAAGTGACAACCTACACAGAGGAAGAGCAAGAAAGGATCTGTCAGGTAAAAGGCAATCACTAAAAGGATGTAAAAGGAGGAGATTCCACCGCGATTGATTCCATAGGAAATGTGCAGCCCTGCCCGAGTGCCCCGGGCAGAGCGGGGCTCTCCCGACCCTCAGTGTGAACCCCCGTGGGCTCCTCCTGCCCACTCCAGACTGGCCCAGCTCTGCAGAGGGACTTGAGACACAGAGCAGATGTCTGGTAGAATAAAATGCAATTTCAGAGTTCCTAATTTACTTTGAGTGGCAGTGTTTGAAGCCCAGGATCATTATTTGGAGTTACTTGTGCTTTGCTTCCTTTGTTGACGAGACACATTGTTTAGGAGGCAGCTCTTGGTCTGTGCTGCATCGACTGCTCACAATCACTACCCAACGATATTAAATAAATCAGCAGAGCCCCCAGAGCTGGGGAACTGGTGCTGCCCCAGAACTGCAGCAGCAGGGGATGAGCACACAACAACTTCCCAGGAGAGGAGTGTGAACTCATTCATAATTCAGCATCTGTCCTTGTGGTCACCCAGGTCCAGCAGCTGATCCTGCTCCCCCCTCCCGCCGACCCCACAGTCTCCAGCAGGGCAGCTGCTCAGATGAGCTGTGAGAGCCCCATAAATCCTCAAGCTGCACGTCAGGCTTCTTTTTCACAGGGCAATCACCAGGTGACACCACAGCCTGCATTTGGGGAACACGTCGTTTTCACAGCAATCCCAACATCTGTAAAACTGGTTCCGTGCGAAGTTTCTGAAGAAAAGCTCACCCAGGTCAGCGACACCAGAAAACCTCCTCTGAGTTCAGGTAACCCACAGCCCTGAAATCCAGGTGGTTCCCGAGATTCTGTTTTACAAGCCATCTGCCAGATGCTTACATTTCATTTTGCAGACTGTCTAATTTTCATGAAATGGCCCAAAGATTTATCCAGTGAAACCGAATCCTGCTGTGTGCAGAGCTGGCTGCTCTGTGTGCTCCTGCACACTCGGGGCCAGGACCTGCTGGGGATGCCTTTTCCATCCTGCTGCACAACTCTTCCTTTGCTGCCTCCCATGTTTACCAACCCAATAAGCAGCACATTCCTCTCTGACTCCTGCCAAGAGTTCCCTGCAGTTCCAGCTGGGGACAAAGGGCTCATCTCAAACCATCCTCCTGCTGCACACCAGCCTCACAGCTTTGGCAACAGTGGGACAATGTCCTGCTGGGCCCCAGGAGCACAGGGCACTTGGAAATACCTATCCTGGCTGCCAAGAGCCAAACTGGGACAAACAGGAGTTACAAGAAAAATCCAAATAATGGTCAAAAGAAGTGTTTCATTAAAAAGAAACAGTCAAAACAAACCAAAAAAAAGAGTGGAAGTTGATCCAGCAATTGCACACATAGATCATCAATCTCCACCAGATAATTTAACAATAGAATTGTTTTCCCATGAAAATTACTTTTGAACTACCTCTAAACTTAAGGAAACATGCACTAAAAAAGCACTGGCATTTCCAGAGAAAACAGCTCTTTACCTGAAAACAGTGCAGACACAGTTTAAGTAGCACCACCAGCAAGTCAGCAGATGGATCTACCAACACCCAGTGTTCAAAGAGCCTTTCATTAGAACATTCACTGGAATTAGATTTGCTCCCTTTACAGCAACTTGTGGGGAAATAAAACCCAACTCTGAATATCATGGAATCATAGAACAGTCTGGGTTGGAAGGGACCTTAAAAGTCATCCAGCTCCACCCCTCTGCAGTGCCCTCTTCCACTAGAGCAGGTTGCTCCAAGCCCCAGCCAACCTGGCCTGAACACTTCCAGGCACGGGGCAACCACAGCTTTCAGTTTTTACTGTTTATTTACATATTGCACTTGCCAAGCCTCTCCTGGGCACTGTTTTCAGCTCTGTATCTCCTGCACTGAAGTCAGTCTGGAGGAACTGGCGAGGGTTTCACCCTCCTGCTCGTTATCTAACATCTCCCAGCAGCAGAGGATGCTCCACGTCACAACGGCTCCATTCCTGCAGGATGCTCTGTCATTCCTGAAACCATGACCTGATGGCACAGGAAGTTAATTTTTCTTGGCATTCTGTGTTGAAATTCAGCTGTTCACACACACTGTGCTGAAGCAGGCAGTGCCAGCGTGACTTCATAGAAACAGACAACAAATATTTCATAAATTAATCTTTGCAAGACAGGGTTCATTAATGTGTAAAAGACTCTGGTTGTGTGTGAACCCAAAGGGCATAACACTGCAATTCTGTGATGCCTTCTGACGTACAAAAGTAGTTCCAAATTTGCAGTCATTATCCAAATAAGCCTCTTGATAAGTCACAGAAATCAGATACTTGGTTCGAGAAAAAACACAAGGAAATTCCACTAAATCCTTATTTTCACAGGTAAAACACATTTAACTCACAAAGCAGTGTTTAATCACAGTTTGGGTGATTTTTGCTCAATGTCTGTGGGCATTGCAACATGTCTGGCAAAGTCCACAGTGACAACTGCAGGACCTAAAAATATTGAGTGTCTGGTTCAGAAACTCTTCCAGAGCTACATCCTCAGCAATTAAAAGATGACACAAAGGATATTCAAGTCCTTCCCCTTGTCTGAGGGCTTCTGTCGTTTTTTAAATCTGTTTGGTTTAGTCTGGTTGAATGTTTTGGGTTTTTTACCTTTTGTTGGTTGTTCATTTGTAGAGTTTTTTGCTTGTTTTTTAACTTTGGTAACGTGTATCTTTACCCCCCAATACACACAAGGAACTTCCTGGAATTTGCAGAGAGATGAGTTTTCAGTGCCTGGGGTGTTTTCTCAGAACTAAAATGAAAAATGGCAGAAAACAGCCCAGAATTTACCTGACCATCAATGAAATCCCTCCTTTGCAGAGGTGCCCATTGGCTTGCCCGTGACCCACGTTTGCCAGCCATGGCACATGTGCCCGTTTGCTCTTGGCCTCTGTGGCCACTGCCTGGGGATGCCAGTGAGCCCAAATGTTCTCTCTGTGGGTGCCCCTAAGAACTCCCACAAAAATCTGGACCTATACATGTAAAACTGCCCCGGCTCCCAAAGCCCAGAGCCTCTCCTGCCCCTGCCAGCACTGTTTCCCTGAACATCACCATTTCTCCCTTTTTTCTCCCCACATATATCATATTTCTAACTTTGGAGCAGTACTTTTGACTCTTGCAGGAACCTAAAATGCTTTAGCAGGAACAAAACTCTTCAGTGATTACTGCCCACCCCAGATTAAATCCCACAATTAAGGAACTCAATTTGCATTCTCAAAGTGAAATCCATTGTTGTAACCACAGCCACAGTTGACACAGTAGAATAAGCCATTGTTGAAGTAATTCCTGTAAAAGGTCAGATACTTAAAGCCTTCAATTTTACTTGACAACCTCTCAGAAAAGAACAGCACAGCTGCTCTGGGTCCAAATAAGCCACACTGACCACCCTGTTTCCTGTGGCTGAACTGTTCTCACCCATCACAGACCTTCCTGGCTGTAAAATGTGCTTTGGGATTTTTGGGAGCCCCCAGCACCCACAGTCCTAGCACATTTCACTCTCTGGAGCAGCACAGAGCAGTCCTGCCCCTGCAGGGCTGAGGGTGCTGGAGGAGGGATGCAGAGTCCCTGAAAGGCCCTTGCCAACCCACCCTTTGATCTGCTCAGCAGAACAAGAAAATGTTGCTTGTCCAAACCAGGAGTTTTGGAGGCTGGTTACCCACTGTAACCTGGATTTTTTATTCTGTGGGTTGTCTGTGCTTTGGGTGGGGAGGCCCTGGCACAGGTTGCCCAGTGAAGCTGTGGCTGCCCCAGTTCTAACTACCATCTCAGTACAAAGGCTTTTACTTTTTAACATCTTTAAAGCTATCTATATATGTTGCATTTTACACCCCTTTTAAACCACCATTTCTGATTGCTTGGTTGGGTTTGGCTGAGGGGTTCAGGCAAAATTCTATTTGGTGGCCAATGTGATGTATTTGTGGCTACTGTTGTGATTCATACAATTAATCTTTTTATTTAGCACAGCTACTTTAGTCAGAAAAGTAGAGGAGAATTTCATAGAATATCTTTAGAGTTGTTACCATGAGTAATAATGCTGTCAGTAAATTTGACCTGAGAGTATTTTTGTGAAATGAATATTCCCTCTCCCTGCCCCCAGAAAACCTGGCTGACCTTGTCAATGGTGCCATTTAGTGCAGCTCTATTGAGTTGAGGGCCACAGGTGCTGGTGGTACCCCTAAAGTGCTTTGAACCCCCTCTTGTATCCCCACTCACTCCTGGCTGGCTTCACCAGGAGCAGGGAACTGAAGGGTTAATACTCACACTCAGTGAGTCACAGGAACCATCCCTGAGAAAAGGCTCAGGAGCAAAGGGCAGCCAAACCTGACTGCAATCAGCAGCTTGTGCCAGAGTTACAGGTGGGGATGGGCAGTCACAGGAGACAAAACCCCCCAAAGACTCAAGGAAATTATTATCCAACCAACACAACTTTAATTACATCAATAAGCAGAGAGAGGACCAGACTAGTTGTTGGGCTAGAATATAATGTATGCATAATTTTTTTGTGCTATTTCTAGTCTGCTTTTAAAGAACATACAGAAATTATCAGTGTGAGCAAATCCATGAGGTAAAATTTTAATAATGTAGCAGCATCATAATATTTAATGTGTCCTTCCTCAGCGAGGAGAACAGTAGCCAAGCATTGGGCATTTCTTCAAAACAATTTCCCAGTTGCAGAAAATTGCCCCACCCGGATTTAACACATTTCTAGGCACAAACTTCCCAGAATGCTTGAATTAAATACTATAATATTTTTTAAGTCTGAAGAAATCCACAGAAGGAATGCAATTAAAACATACATAATGTAACTAATAGGTCTGAGTTAGGTGTGCAATTATAAATAAATTCTAATTAATTTTCTACCACATCTTGGCTATTACCCTTGCTTCACATGAATCCATTTATGTTCATTTGCAAATGAGGAAGGGAAAATAGCTGATACTCTCAAAGGTGTGTTTGTTTTGTTGTCTCGTGGCTCTGCCTCCACACAGACACAGCTCCACTCCTCCTGCTGCCTCCCAGAGACCTTCAGGGAGTGGAGGCACCAATATCTGGTACCAAAACCTACGTTCTCTGCCAGAATGAGAATAATAAACCACCCAAAGGGAGCCCAGCTCACTCAGCCACAGACTTTCCCAATGGGTCTTGCTCTGAGTTTTCCTAAAATTCAACACAAACTTGGAGAGAGCAAGGGCAAGAGAGATGCTCCTCACAGTCCTAAAGAAAACAGACACAAACACTGGAGCAGCCACACTTTGACCAGCCCTCTGCAAGTTTTGGGAATTCTCTCACTTTTATTTATTACGCTGAAATCAGATTTTTTTTTTAAAGCTTCAATGGATGAGTACACAAGATTTATTTTCATTTATCTTCTCAGGTGATCAAAAAGTACCAGATTATTCACTCAGTGCACACGGGGAAGATATTTTCTAGTGGATGAAATGAAACTATAACATTTATTAACCATTTCTGAGCTGCCACACATCCCAAGCAGTGGGAGCAAAGGGCACAAGGCTGTGGGGGCACGGGAGGAGAGCAGAGCCAGGGTTCTGGGCTGTGACCCCAGCCCCTCCCAGGGAACCATCCCTCCCCAACACTGGTGCACAGAAGCACACAGCACATCCACATGGAAACAGCCACTGACATCTTGATTGCAGTGGGGTGGTTGGACTGAAACCCATGCCAGGACCTTTTCTGACTCATTCCTCTGGGCTCAACACCATTGTTGTACCTGAAACACATATTTCTCATTTCTCTGGGTTCCTAAAGTTAGCTTCTGACCCACTGGCATTTCCTACTTCTGACTCTGAGGCCAATCTCAATTAGCCTCATTTGATTTACTCTTTCTAGAATCAAGGAACAGTTTGAGTTGGGAGAGACCCTAAAAACCCACCTGGTTCCACCCCCCTGCACTCCCACTAGACCAGGCTGCAAGCCCTGTTGAGGTTACCAGCCTGGTACCTCCAAAGGCACAGCATGAGCTTTCCTTTGGTGTTCCTTTTTTTTCGTCATTTCCCACGAACTTTTACCAACAGACCCAGCTGCTGTGAGCTCCTAGAGGAGCTGTGAACTCCCTTTTTTTTTCCTCACCACTGATAACTCAGAATAGAAAAACAAAAATCAAGATGGAACCATTTGTCTCCATCATTAACAAATGAAATTTTATCTGCTATTTATATTTTATCTTATTCCATTTCCATGCCACACCAGGAACCCCAAAATCCCAACACTACTGGGCCCTGCTGCAGCTCCACTGCTGCTTCATGGGAGCTGGGTGGATTTACCTCAGCACGTACAAACTGATCCCATTTCTCAGCTCAGGAAAATCAGATCCTCTGCCTCCAAACAAAATAAATAATTGCACTGTAAGCAGCACAAACGTTCCTGTGCAACCAGGAGGTTTAAGATAAAAGCACTCAACTTAAAATAAAGGAAAAAAAAGGGCAGTAAATAAAAAGGCATCATTCCCAAGGACACCCGAACCCAGCCCCACATCTTCGGGGGGGAAAATAAAAATCTATAAGTACAACTGAGGTTTCTTTATTGCTGTCAAGTGGCAGGAAGGAGCTTTTGGATTGGAATATCATCAAGATAAAGAGCAGCCTAGAACAAAAGCTTTCTGCAGCAAAGGGCAGTGTTTACTCTCCTGTCTGAGCCGAGCTCCCCTCGCACATTAACACTTCTCTGCACCCCACAAAGGTGTTTCTAAGGGCACTGGTGCCACCGGGAGGGGCAGGGCGGGGATGGACGCTTTGTGCCCACCGTGCTCAGTGTGCCCGGTACCAGCAGCGCCCGCAGCAGCCCGGCCCGGCCCGGCCCGGCCCCGGCGGCTCGGCTCGGTGCGCCGAGCGGGGCTCCCGCAGCTACCTGGGCTGGGGCCGCACCGAGCCCCATTGTGTTCAGCCAGCAGAGGAGAAAAATAGGGATATTAACCTCTAACACTGATGAAAATAATAGCCACAATAAAAGCGGATGAAAGGCACAGTGGCAGTAATTATTCTGCTCTCGTTTAGCCAGCAGCAAGCCGAGCCTGCAAGGATCGTGTCGCTGTGGCCGGGCTCAGGGCAGTGTGGCAGCCCAGGGGACCCCCCTGTGCCCCCCGGGGCTCTGGGCAGCGCCTGCTGTCTGCCCGAGCCCGCCGGGGAAACCCACCGGGAACGGGATACACGCGGGGAAACCCACCGGGAACGGGATACACGCGGGGAAACCCACCGGGAACGGGATACACGCGGGGAAACCCACCGGGAACGGGCTGAGTGCGGGGAAACCCACCGGGAACGGGATACACGCGGGGAAACCCACCCGCAACGGGATACACCGGGGGAAACCCACCGGGAACGGGCTGAGTGCGGGGAAACCCACCGGGAACGGGATACACGCGGGGAAACCCACCGGGAACGGGATACACGCGGGGAAACCCACCGGGAACGGGATACACGCGGGGAAACCCACCCGCAACGGGATACACACTCAATTCCTGCCCTGACTCCAGCCCTTACATTCCTACAGCACCTTAAATTCTACAGACCTGACTTAGGGGGACGAGGGGGAACCATAAAAACCAGCCTATGAAACCAAACCAGACCTTCCAGGATTTCTCATGTGCACGCGGCAGGGACACCAAAACTCCTTCTATCTGTTCACTCCCTGTTCCTTGGGATTCCTTGTGCTCCTGGTGCACCCATATCCACATCGTGATAAGGGCACAGAACCAAAGGATAAATTCCCAAGGATGGTGTGGAATGCAGGCTTTGTGTGGGGACAGCAATAAGCATTGCTGTTTAAAAAGCAACTGTTTCTTCTTCCACACACACTTTTTTTCTTTATTTTTTTTTTTGTAGAACCTCCATGTCTGTAATTAATTTTTGACATAAATAGCACAATTCCTTTCTATGAGTGATCTTAGTTATTCTCAGGTTTAAATGTCACTCTTCTTTGAAATCTTCTCATTCAATAATCAAGTTGGAGCTAATAAAAAATTCAAAGGTGCATCTAATAATAATGAAATAATAGCAGCAAAAAACATGCATCTGTATTTATGCCAAAGAACAAGGGGTAGAAGAGACAAAAATGTAGGGAAAAAAGAAATTAGAGGGAAAATCATGATATTGCTCAAGTGCTGCTCTCACACTAAGACCAGGGGGATTGGGATAAGGCTAAAGTTAATTGCATTTCCAGATGACAAACCTCTCACCTCTGAACTGAATGGCTCTTTATAAAAGCTATCAGTAATAAACTGTAAATCTCAGCTATGATTGCAAATAAAGGTCATCCCTTTCATGCTGCCACTTTCCTGGGCCTTATTATATTCCTGTCTGAACCTTTCTTACTTCTTAAGGTGTGCAAGCTGCCCATATAAGCAATCAGGGAGGCTTTTTGATTTTTATTTTGAAAGACACAAGGCGATGGGATTTACATTCTGGCACCGCGCTGATCCAAAATGGAAAATCACTGAATTCTGACAAGCAGACAGAATCCTGCTAGCAGAATTAATCTTCATCTTATATTAATGCAAAGAAAGGCAATCCCTTCCTCTCCTTCCCTCCACTCCTGAAATCTGTATTTCCTCCTTCACCAGTACAAACGGGCGGCTCCAATTTTCTTTTAGCCAAATGTGGAGATTATTGTGATAATACTCAGGGGCCACAGCAACCCTGCACCCATCCCCAGCAGCTCCTGCTGTCACTCAGCCCGTGCAGGTGCTCCTGGAGCTGCCTCACCAGCCTCTGCAGGGAACGTGTGGGATGCTGGGCCTGCCTATTCTGAAAGAAAATTCTCCATCAGAGGTAACATTTACCTCAGCACAAATTCTCCTGAGTGATTTTTCTCTGTGGAATACTGCTTTATTTGTGAACACTAAGATTTCTGATACAAAGAATACAGCCCTCAAACCTGTTTTCATTGCAGAGCTTCAATCCCAGTAAGCAGAGTATTAAACAAGGAGTGTGATGAATCTGGGGACATCCATTCCCACTCTGCTCCATCAGGTCACCAGCACAGCTCGCTCCTCACAAGCCCCCTGTGAAGGATTGGTGCAGGCAAGCCCAACACCAGCAATGCCAGGGAGGAGGGAGGAGGAGGGCAGCCCAGGGGAGCTGCAGACCTGGGTCCCGTTCCAGGGCTGTGACCTCCAGGCTCAGAAGGCAGGAGCCAGGCCAGGCACTGCCATTCAGACCCAGGGGATTTCTGCACATGTGGGGCTGCACAGCCCTGAAACACGTGGGATCCCACCCAGAGATGGGACCAAGCCAGTGCTTCTCCTGCTGCCCATCCCACTGAGCTGCACCACAGCCAAAGGAAGAAGCACCCCCTGCTCAAGTCTGGCCAAACTCAGGGGACACTTGCCACATCTGTCAGGCAGCACGGCAGCCAGAGACAGGCAGGGACCAGCACAGCAGGTTTATCTGCAGATCTGGGAGGTGAACTAGCACATGGGCAACCCAGGCAAACTTAACTTTAACAAATGTTTATATTTGCAGCATATGCAAATAGAGAACCAACTGAGCAGCAGACTGGAGCATCTACTGCACCCTTTATAAAAAAGGAGGAAAAAAGGAGATACTCAAACTGCAACTGGTGTAAGGAACAAATAGACTTGTCTATGGAATGGGATAATTATCTTCCACATCTTCAGGCTCTTGGAAAATGTGACAATGGCATCTCTGAACGAGGCTTCTGACAAGTCCCAGATGCAGCCAGGTTTCTTTTAGTTTAGCTTTTAATTTCAGCTGCTCACTTAAAAGTGATACACTGATAGCTCTAGTCAGAGGCAGGAAGGACAGACTTTGGTACAGCCTCAGCAACATCCCTACTCATAAATTACACTGTCCCAAAGCACCATTCCTCCAGCCCTGCGTGATCCTGCCAAGGCACCACACTCCTCATCCTTCCCATCCCTTAACACCAATCTTGGAAAGACAAAAGAGAGACCTGTGATCAAAGAACTGCTGCAGCACACACCCATTTCTGTGTTCTGTTTCCTTGGCCATTTTCACATGCATTCGGGTAATGTGTGCAGAGAGAAGCAGCTCCTGGTGAACACCTGGCCCCAGCTGTGGCCCAGGGTGGGTACAACCCCCAGAGCAGGAGTGACTCCTGGGGCATGACCTGGAGACAGCCCAGTGCTGCTGGGGGGGGCTCAGAGCTCCTCATTGTTTGCACTTTTTCTTTGGTCTTTAAGACAAAGCCCTGGATTTTCCCAGCAGTGAGTGGGGGATCCCTGGAGTGGCACTGGGTGGTAACAGCAGCTTCTGAAGCAAATGCCTTCCCCCATCCCTGCAGAGCAGAGCACCTTCCTCACATTCCACCTCCTGGCTCTTCTCATAGCCAGGAAGTCACATCTTGTTCCACACGTCCCACTCAACCTTCTCTTCAGACGCCCAGAAAAACCACACAAACCTCATGCAAATAATGCAAGGCATTAACACTCTGCAGCACAGATAATTTCCAGCCTTCCTCGTGTGGGAACATCCCTGCTCTGGGTGTTACTCCAGCTGTAACCCCGGGGAAGATCTGGGTTTTACAGAACACTCTCATTAGCTGTTCTTTCAGCACCAGGGCTGTTTGCAGATCTCCTTCAGCACCCATGCAGGTATTCACTCATCCCAGGATAAATGTGATTTGGGAATTCCCAAGTGACAGTATGCAGGATTACAGTTACATCAAGTTTTCAGGGGGACCTGGACTGTTAGAGGAAGATCTACTCTGCACTCATGTCCCGGGCACATGCTGCCCATGCCAAGTGAGCCTGGCACAGCCCTGGGCAGAGGCTCAGGCAGCCAGGCTGACATCAGCCCTGGGGGCTCTGGGGGAGCTCAGCACGAGCAGCCAGGGCTCATTCCTGCTCAGCACAGCCTTGCCTGGGGTTCTTCCACTGAGGACAACAGAACGAGCACCTGGGCAAACAGGCTTCGAAATCTGTCTGGGCAATGAGATGTGACTGTCTCTGCTGTGTCTAACGCCAAATGCTCTTGACATGGAGGAGAATTAATGTGAGGTCTTGCTGCAAGAGCCACAGCCTGAGAGGCTTTTCCTGGCAACGCCTCTCGTTCTGCACGTGTGCATCCTGAGGGTTAGGACAGCTCCAGGAGCGGGGCCATGACCAGCGCTGTGCACAGAGCCTGGCACAGCCTCCCTGGAGTCACGGCCACGTTCCACCCTGGACTGCACCAACAGCACCCAGGGCAAAGGAAAACAGCTGCACGTGCCGAGATAACTCTGACTCCAGCAGAAGCCTTGGAGAAGGGTCCTGCCTGCCAGGCCACCTTCCTCCCTCTGCTTGGGAGGAGCCCCACGGAGGCAGGGAAAGCTGCACCGCACCGATGGGCTGGGGCTGCTGGGGCTGCCAGAGCCCTGCCGGGAGGGGGCGCGGGGCGGGGCACCCCCGGGGCGGGGCACCCCCCGGGGCGGGGCGGGGCACCCCCCGGGGCGGGGCGGGGCACCCCCCGGGGCGGGGCGGGGCACCCCCGGGGCGGGATCTGGAACGCGGCCCTGCCCTGGGGCTGCAGGACTCAAGCCTGTCACCTCTCGTCAGTCCCCAGGGCCACAGGGCACCTCTGCTGGCTGGACACATCATCCAACACATGTGCAGCTCGATTTACTGCTATTATTAAAAATAACTACAGCACACAGCAACCATGTAAAACTGAACTAATTGCTTGAAAAAGAATAAAAATTCTATTGTGTGCGTAATACACACACGTTACCAAACCTTCTGAATTCATGGGATCCCAAAGAATTATTTTTAAATTGCTGGTATAATAAATATATATCAAGGCAGCAGTATCCAACTCAAATGCTGAAACATAATCAGTCAGCAGAGTATTTTTTTAAGATTAAAAATACTCCCTTTCTTGAAAAAGGACACTAAACCCCTAGGCAATGTAACCACCGAGGTTTTACTATAAAATACATTTCAAAAGAATGGCTGAAAGACTTAGGAGCACAGGAGATGAAAAAGAAGAAGCAAACAAGCCTTATTCCACCATTAAATGATAAATTAAAAGCAGTATTTTGCTGTTCTGCCTCATTTTTTAATCACAATGCTCTGGTTGTGGTGGTGTGGGCTTTCCCATCAAAAAGCACTTTTAGTAAAGGTTTACAATTTGACATAGCCATCATCTGTCCCAGACAAAACACAGTCAAGTCAGGTAAAAACCTTATTCCACATCCAAATTTTCATTAAATTTGCAGAAAAAGCACTGCAGGCTTGACATTACAGGCAGAGCCACAAATATACCCCTCATACACGCCCTTTGAAAATTTGAGTAATTTCAGAATGCAGGCTTTGGAATTTTAAGAATAGAGGAGATACTGGATGTGCTGTTGTTGCTATCAGATAAAAAGCTAAATCTTAATCCTCCCTGCTATCTTGCCTCGGTGCAGATTGCAGCACAGCCTATCTCTCTAAAATGCTGGAACAAACACCAGCTAGATACTTGCCTGGGAAAATGGAGATTTACAGAGTGAGAGGGAAATGGGGCTGCATTTATAGTCCCTTGCTCATTCATTTTTTTACTAATTAATACACAATTCGGTTTTGTTCCTACTGTAAATCTGTAACACAGAAGCGCCAATGAAAACATCTGGAGCTGTAAATCCGTTCTTGAATTTTTGTAGACAGACATAATTGGGTGACACATTATGGGGCATTCCCAGCCCACAGCAGCTGAGAGCACCTGAGTTCCCCATCCCAGCTCCCAGAGAACGGGCTCCCCAGGGCTCCTCCTGCTCCCTGCTGGGAGCTGGAGCTGTCACAGCCCCAGGGGGCACCTGAGCCCTGCCGGCAGTGCCAGGCTCACAACGGCATTCAGTCAGAGCCAGCACCCTGCCCCTGGCAAAGTGCTGGAACTGGATCATCTTTAAGGCCCCTTCCAAACCAACCCACAATTCCATGACATTTTGTTCACAAAGTGTCCTTTTGCCTTTGCTTCCCCCAGAAGAAATCATGGAAACAGATTGGTTTGGGTTGGAAGGGACCTCAGAGCCCATCAGTCCCCCCCTGCCACGGGAGGGACACCTCCCACTATCCCAGGGTGCTCCAAACCCTGTCCAGCCTGGCCTGGATGGGACAGCCACAGCTTCTCTGGACAAACCAGCAGCATTAAATCAACAGAACAATGAGAGGTGAAAATGACAATTGTGGCGAAAACAAAAAGTAAAGTTCTATTAATGATAAACACACTTTCCCTTTTGGGTTTACACTCCTGCCCCTGTAACTGTTTCCAGATGGATCAGAGCTGTCTGAGCAGGGAACAGCCTGCACCTCTGGCACCAAGGGGCAGAACCCTGGGCAGAACCACGATTTGTGGCTTTGATGAGCTCAAAACAAACATTGGGAAGAGCAGGAAGCAAAATCAAAAACGCACTCAGAAAAGAAGCCCCCGGCAGCTGAAGAGTTAAGCACAACCTTCTCCCCTTTAACAGAGCCTTCTGTAGTAGCTAATGAAGGTAATGAAATATGACATGTAGTTTGGCCCCTGACCACAGGCAGCACCTCCCTCCCCGTGCCGGCAAACAAAGCCAAAGCAGATGGAGCAGCCACGGCGGGCGGGGGCAGTGCCACAGAGCAGGGCACGGGCACAGCTGGGGGCAGTGCCACAGAGCAGGGCACGGGCACAGCTGGGGACAGTGCCACAGAGCAGGGCACGGGCACAGCTGGGGACAGTGCCACAGAGCAGGGCACGGGCACAGCTGGGGGCAGTGCCACAGAGCAGGGCACGGGCACAGCTGGGGGCAGTGCCACAGAGCGGGGCATGGCACGGGCACAGCTGGGGACAGTGCCACAGAGCAGGGCATGGCACGGGCACAGCTGGGGACAGTGCCACAGAGCAGGGCACGGGCACAGCTGGGGGCAGTGCCACAGAGCAGGGCATGGCACGGGCACAGCTGGGGACAGTGCCACAGAGCGGGGCATGGCACGGGCACAGCTGGGGACAGTGCCACAGAGCAGGGCACGGGCACAGCTGGGGGCAGTGCCACAGAGCAGGGCACGGGCACAGCTGGGGGCAGTGCCACAGAGCGGGGCATGGCACGGGCACAGCTGGGGACAGTGCCACAGAGCAGGGCATGGCACGGGCACAGCTGGGGACAGTGCCACAGAGCAGGGCACGGGCACAGCTGGGGGCAGTGCCACAGAGCAGGGCATGGCACGGGCACAGCTGGGGACAGTGCCACAGAGCGGGGCATGGCACGGGCACAGCTGGGGACAGTGCCACAGAGCAGGGCACGGGCACAGCTGGGGACAGTGCCACAGAGCTGGGCACGGGCACAGCTGGGGCCGTGTCACCTGATTCCAGAAAACCCCATTCCTTCCGTGTAAGGAAACATGAACATGGAATTCTAGTGCAAGGTGCCCCGCCTGGCTGGTTGTGGAACAAGAGAGGATTTAAGGTGCACTCCAACCCAAATCAGTCTGTGATTCCATGGATATGGGTTTTATGTGCCCAACGAGTTCATCTACTGCTAGTCCAAGTATAATTTAACAAGAAAGCACTACCAGCACTAAAAGGAGAAGCCAGGGGATTGCTTGGGCAGGGACAGGCTTCACCTCCCAAATTATCATCCTCCTACCTGAGGGAAGTGACCCACCACAAACGTGCACTCAGCATTTCATTAGCACAGAGCCAATGATAGGAAAGGCATTCTTAAACACTTTAAGAAAAAAATTTCAAATTCACAAAAAACTACAGAACTTATTAACCTTTATAAATTCTTTCCAAAGGTCCTCACCCATGCTTGCTATCAGGTAATAGACTCAGCCTGGCCACGCTCTGGGCTGATGCAGCTGCCAGGAAATAACTGTGAGCAGGTACCAGGTAAAACCGTGTGCCAAGAGGTGCCACACAGACACCTCATCAGCTAAAGGCTGGAGCTCCATCCCAGCTCTGGGAAATACAAGTATGTGGATAATGATCCCTGCTGGACCAGTGACATCAGCTCCATCCCTCCCTTGGCTGAGCAACAGCTGCACCAGGGATGTGTCGTTCCTCAGGGCTGAGGTCACCCAGCAGGGTTGGGGGCACAGGGGGGCGGGCAGGGCGGGCTGCTGTCCCCCTGCCACACCCAGCTCCTCGGCAAGTCTGATCTCAGCAGCCCCTGCCCCCTGCACGGCCACAGCAGGGGACATGGGGCCCAGGGGAGGGACAGGCACAGCCCCGACCCATCTGAGCCACTCCCTGAGGGGCTCCTGTCCCCACACAGAGCCCTGAGTGCTGCTCCAACAGCTGCACCCAACTCCACTGCCCAGGTGACATCTGCACCCTGCACACAGGAGGGACAGAGACCCCCAGTCACTCACTCTGCCTAAGCCCTGAGACAGCAGAACTCCAAATGCAGAACAAGCCTCGAAAACAAAAGTGTCTGGAGACTGTTAAACCTACAGATGCAGCAGGTGAGCAGAAACTGTCCTCCAACCCCACAGCTGATGGGAGCCCCTCAGCCAAGCCAGTGCCACACATTCTACATGGAAAGCACTGTCTTCTGCTTCCTGCAAGAACCACACACGGTGTTCATTAAAAACAAACAAACAACGTATAAAATGATTAAGTTGCAGAAAGCTAGAAAATCCTATCATTAAATTTACCTATTCACCCTTAATTCGTCCCTCTGTTGAATATGCATTATTCCATGTGCTTGAATTCTGTGCTAATTTGCTATCATTGCCCAAGAGCCTGACCCCATTTACTGAGCACAGTAGGAGATGCCATGGGGTGCTGCTGAATCACCAACCAAGTTCTGTGGGCTATAGACACACAGCCTGGTTTCATGGTTTCAACCAAATTCAGCTACATAACTCCTGCACAGGACCTTAACCATGGCAACTCTGCTGCCTGTGTGCAAAAAGGGCTTAAAAGCAATTTATTGTGGCTTTATGCCCTATGATAACACAGTATTTCACAAGGAAGTGTTGAGGGTGTTTACCCAACTAAGTCCCAATACCACTCAACGGGTGATGAATTGAGAAGGATAAATTTTGGAGCCTGTGTTGTTCAGCTTGTCTACAGTGAACAACACAGGGGCAGGAGGGGGGGAAGGAGGAGGTGGGATGTTCCCACATCAGCACCTCTGCTCCCCATACCCACATCTGCCTTGTGCCACATCCCCAAGAGCAGCCCCACGAGCTGGGCATTTCAGGCTGGGTCAGACACGTCACTCAGGGCTCACGTGCAAACTTGAGCATTCCCAAAATTGTTCCGTTTGTTTCTTGATTTTGCAACCTTAACGCCTTATGAGTACATAAAGCTTTGAGCACTAAACCGTGTGCAACCAGCTCTGCAAAGGACTTTCCTGGGTCAGGGGTGGTGCCACTGACAGGCTCCACTCACCCACAGCAGCCCTGGGTGTGAGGGGTGGGCAGGGCAGCAGCCAGGACCCCCCAAACCACAGCCAGGCTCAGAGCTGCTCCCTTCCCAAACCCAGGGCAAATACAGCACAGCCAAACCACAGCCAGGCTCAGAGCTGCTCTCTGCCCAAACCCAGGGCAAATACAGCACAGCCAAACCACAGCCAGCTCAGAGCTGCTCCCTGGGGCAAATACAGCACAGCCAAACCACAGCCAGGCTCAGAGCTGCTCTCTGCCCCTGCCCAGGGCAAATACAGCACAGCCAAACCACAGCCAGCTCAGAGCTGCTCCCTGGGGCAAATACAGCACAGCCAAACCACAGCCAGGCTCAGAGCTGCTCTCTGCCCCTGCCCAGGGCAAATACAGCACAGCCAAACCACAGCCAGGCTCAGAGCTGCTCCCTGCCCTGGGCAAATACAGCACAGCCAAACCACAGCCAGCTCAGAGCTGCTCCCTGCCCAAACCCAGGGCTCGGCAGCCAGGGGAGGCAGGGCTGGGAAATTGATAGCCTGTTCCAGGCATTATTTATCATTCCCAGCACAGACACTGACATGTGCCTTTTGAAAGGGGATACTGTACCTTTAACCTTGACTCTGAGCGCGTTGGTAATTTGGGATGCGAGCCCGGGTTCAAGCGGGGTGACCTTTTGGGGGGAGGGGAGGGACTGCATTTATTTATGAGGCAGTTGGAAATTTTTGACATCACATGCTAGTCCCATTATTCACATGTTACATGACACGAGATTGGCCCTTTTAATGCAACAACATCACATCAAAAAATTTGATTTTCTGCTCTGACAGCAGTCTTGTCCTCTGCAGCTCCCCAAAATGTAATCTGTGGGGGTTAAAGGCCACAGGAAAGTGATTTAAAAATTGCACGTAAGGTGGAAGAGCAGGTCCAGGGCCCTGGCTGAGAGCAGGGATGCTCAGAGACTGCAGGGAAACAGCTGGGTAAGTGCAGAAGCCCAGCTTACCCCAGCAAGGGAACGAATCCCTCTGTGTGACCCTGGATGTGCTGCCTGGGGGTCCCCAGCCCCTCTGCCCAGCCTGGGGCTCCAGCACCACTCCAGCCTCCTGTGGGCTGGGTCCCACCTTCCCTCACTCCATCTCCCCATTCCAGAACCCAGGCTGTGCAGTGTTCTCCACACACACCCAACACACCCAGCCTCCCAAACTGCAGGAAAGGCCTTTGCAACACAGAACATAGGAAAAAATGGGGGTTCCCTATATAAAATAAAATACACCACAAAAAACATCTATTAGGTTCACCCAGATAATTTATTCTAGCAATAATTGCGTTTTCTATGCACAAAAGTCAAAACTTCCCTTCCAGGGCTGTGTTGTATATACACTGAAGTGTTAATCTAGCTCAGGAAGAACGTGCACACACTGTGCAAGAAGCTCAAGCTCAAAACTACACTCCCATTTTCATAGAATTTAAACTATCAGCTAATGCACTTAAAGCTAATGAAATATATTTCACAATAATGCACCACAAAGCACATATATTAAATTACTCATCAGCTAATTCCACAGAGAGAAGAAAAGAGTTTATATCTTTAATTTTTCTAAATATCATTGGTTTAGGGCAGGCAAAGGAGGAATTTTGATTTATATCTGGAAAAGATTGCTGTAATTTCTTTTCAGAAATATCACATGATGGTGATGATGAGGCTGATACTAAAATAACAAGTAAATAAAACAGGCTAATTTTATCAATATTTTTATCAATTTAAACAGTGTTTTCTACTGTGTACATGTAGAAAGAGAAACAAAACCCAAGAAACAACCAGGTTGGGTGGGGTTTGGAGCACCCTGGGATGGTGGAAGGTGTCCTTGTCCACAGCAGGGGGTGGGGCTGGATGAGCTGTAAGGTCCCTCCCCAAACCATTCTGCAATATTAAGAACAAATAACTGTCTCAAACAGACCCAAAGGATGCTTATTCTGCTCCTGCAGCAGAATTTCAGTGCATTGTTCACTTCTGGGGAATCCAAGCAGGGGCAGGAGGAGCATCCCCAGCTGAGCCAAGAGAAGGGGAAGGGGAGCAGCAGCAGGGCTCAAACACCTCCAGGAAAACCCTCCAGGAGCACGAGGAACAGGCTCCTAAGGCAGAATTGCATTTTTACAGATTGATATGGGTTTTGTAGCCAAGTCCCAAGACTGGCAGAACACAGAGGGGGAATTATTTTCTTCTTATTAAAAGAATGAAAAGGGCCACCATTGATTTTGTCCTTCATGAGCACAGAAACCCTCGCAAGCCCAGCGAGGACGACGCTCTGGATTATCACAGCGCCGTAAATCAAAGTGAATGTATTTATTAGGTCGCCTCTCTTTGTTGTACATGTGTGTGCTGTTTGTTGGCCCATACTGTTATTATTTTAATTTATGGTTTGTTTTTTCCACTCTTTCCTCTCCCTCACAAGACTGGAGCCTGTCCACAAGTTCTCCTCATGCCAGTTAAAATCAGCATAATGAAATGTCAGGGCCAGATCCCATCGCTGTGCAAGGACGGCCCAGGGACAGCCCTGAGTGCAGCAAACTGCTGTGCTAAGGGAGCCCACAGCCTCTCCTGCCTGCTTGGCAGCTCTGCTGGCACTAAGTGCACTAAGTTTAAGCAATTTGCAGACCCCACCTCATCTGTGCTCCTGTGACACACCTGATCCCTCAGGAGCGAGCAGCACCGCTGGGTCACAGGCACAGACACCTCCAGAGAGCTTGGAAAGCACGGAATCACCAAAAACACCCACTCCAGCATTCTTTAGTTAAACTTTTGGGGTGATTTGCTTTAATCCTCTCTTAGAAACCATGAAATTTGAGGCTATTTTTCAAGAGTCTCTGAAGAAGTGCAGGAGTGGACAGAGCAGAGACCAAGTCACTGTGCAGCTGCTGGAGCCATGGCAGCACAGCTGAAGGGCTGGATGGGAAGGAGACCGTGTTCCTTCCCATGTAAGAGACCCAAACACTCTGCAACTGCAATATCCAGACAAGCCAGAGAATCATCAAACCATTAAGACTATCAAGTTCAACCACCGCCGTGTTGAGCACTAACCCACATCTCCAAGTGCCACACTCACACAGGTTTTCAACACTTGCAGGGACAGGGACTCCAGCAGTGCAGCCTCTGCCAGGACTGCACAGCCCTTCCCATGAAAAAATTTTCCCCAGTACCAAACCTAAACCTCTCCTAGTGTAACTTGAGGCTGTTTCCTCTTGCCTTGTCACTTGTTACCTGGGCAATGCACACATCTGTGAGAACAGAGTGCAGGAGCTCCTGTCTGCCAAGGTTTCGCTCAGACTTTTCTAATTCAGAAGCTGGGGATTGTGCCAATGTGACTTTAGGGTGTCAGCCCTAAAGCTGAAGGATCTGGCTCATCCCTGCCTTCCACCACACTGAGGACAAGGGACCTGGGTGTGTCTCCAGAGGGTGAGAGAAGAAAAGCAGGACAGGAGCACCAAGAACCTTGTGGGTTCTTGCTCACCGAGGGCTTCTCCATCATCTTCTCCTCAGGAAGATTAAATAACTCCCTATCCGTTATACCCCTACTGCTGTCAGTAACTATTCAAAACAGAAAAATCAAGTGTCATAATGGTATGAAGTCTCAATAAACCATGAAATCCCAAGCAAGTTCCCTTCTCTCCTTTAACCATATTTTTCCAAACGTAGCACAGGGGAAAGGGTGATGGTGAAAAGCCACTTCTGTTCCAAACCCCCAAGCCCCACCTGCTGCCCCTCAACTACCTCAAGCAGTTCCTCCTGGCCACCAGACACTGCATTCAGGGGCGACTCCACATTGATCCCAGACTTCACAATATCCATTAATAACAGACCAGACAGTGCCCACGTTCAGCCCAGCCATATGGTTTGAATCCAGGGAATTTGCTTTTCCCATGCACTGCATTACATATTTATACCAAAATAAGAGCATTTCCCCCCCTCCCCACTTGTGGGGTAATTGGCAGATGGATCTGATTCCAAAGAGGGTAATCAATGCACTCAAAGAGCCTCAGCCCATGCTGCTCTGCCCCAGCTTCAAATGCTTTATTACACAAGGGTCGGGGGACATTTTTTTAAAATTAAAGTTCCTGTAGCTTTTCATGGCAGATTTTCTTTTAAAAAACTTCAGCCTGCTTCAGCAAGTTTTCCTGCAATCAAGTCAAAAACCCAACACAGCTTTCACCACACTAATAATGAAAGTCTTATGTGCACAAATAAGTTCCTTTCAAGTAAAAATCACATGTATTTTTGTTACATCATATCCCCAAACCCACAATATTCCACTGCACATCCCAGCAAGAGTTACCTGAGGCAGACAGCTCAAGGTGCTTTCACAGCCACCAGGTGCAAGAGACACCTGAGCACAGGGACCACATTTCAGACAGTAACAGTGAAAGCAATTCCAGCAAAAAAATCCTACTTGCATGGGGAAGGAGACAAGGCAGGAGTGGGAGGCCATCAAGATGTGCCAGGAAATGCCCTTTCTAGAGCAAGGCTCAAGAAATCTCAGGCTCCAGCTGCTGAGCCCCAGCACACAGAGCTCCCAAACCTCCTCAAGGCAGGGAGCACAAAGCACCACTCCACCACTCCCAGCACGATGGACAGGCTGCCTGAGAACAGCCAACTCCAGCAGAACCTTCCCTGTTCAGGTTACTTACATTGCACAGAGGCATTTCACCAGAGACACCTGGAATTAAAGCTATCCTTTGATTCCTGCAACTGCAGAGAAGCCCAACCAGCAAACCAGAGCAAGAAAACTCAAAGCACCTTGACTCCTCTCAGAGCAGCTCCTTCCCTCACTTTTCCAGGACTCCTCAGAGCTCTGAGCTGCTCTACCCTTGCACACATCCTCTCCCTCCTACCCACAGGACTGCTGTGCTCCCACTCCTGAGCAGGACTGGGTAATGATGCCACTTAGGAGCAGCAGCTGATGCTTGTATGGTCAGACACAGGGACCAGGTGTAGCCCATTGCAGCCCTTTGCAATAAAAGACCCTCAAAAGAATTAGCAATAAACCCAGAGGAGTCCTCACAGCCCAAAGTGTAAAATAAGCCTCTTCATCATCAACAGGCTCCCAGAGCAGAAGAACACCAGAGAGGCCTAAAGCAAGTTTCTTCCAGAAAAAAAATTCTGTGGTTACCACCCTTCCCTCACTATTCATAATTATTCACCTGACCCCAATGACCAACCCTCCCCACTCAGATCTAGCAGGGAGGGTTCTGGCTGCTCATGGAACTGTAGCATTCTTCCTGCTAAGGCAGAACAGGTCCTGATGACACTTCCCCTCGGGAAGAGCTGGCTCAGAATAAATCAACCCCCAGACATGATGCTGCAAAAGGGGGACCACAGGGTGACAGAGCTCAGGTTAGAAGTCATGTGTGCAGATCATACAGCCCAACCCACCTGCTCCAGCAAGGTCATGCAGAGAGGGAGTCCAGGACCATGTGCAGATGGAAATCTCCAAGGATGGAGACTACACAGTCATTGTGGGCAGCCTGTGTCACAGTCTGACTGCACTCACAGTGAAAAGGGCTTTTCTGGTGTTGAAATGGAGTTTCCTGGCTTTCAGGTTGTGCCCCTGCTTCTCATTTGAGAGCTCACCAAGAAGACAGGACAGGTGTGCCAGCAGATCTGCCCTCCATGGGCTGAGCTCCCCCTGAGCAGCAGCTCCCAGGCTGGGTGACATTTAGTGCTAACTGGGGAGAGCTGAAGCTGAACTCATTTGAATTCATTTGTGCCAACCGTACCTGCTAAGGGCTACAGAGACTCTTTGGTACAGGCATGATTTTATTCAAACAAGCATCACCACACAACCCTTCCCCAGGCAGGTGGTTACTGCATAGAAAAGGTTCTGGAGATGTTGGTAGGCAGCCACACAGGAGCTGGCTCAGTGTCAGGGCTACACACATGGCAAGAATTCCTCGTGAGAAGCATTTTGAAGTGTATCTGTGCATTGTTCTCTTTTAGATCAATTTTTTCCCAACAACACCTATAATCAGAAGGGTGATAAACAGTCACCACACATTAATCCAGCTAATGTTCCCTATACTCCCCGTGACTCTAAGTTGGCAACAAAAAACAGTGCCTGACCTGCAGCGTGGAGGTGACCTGAGGCATGACCCTCCTGCCATGGCCCTGTCCCCCAGCCCTGTCCCCCAGCCATGCCCCTCCTGCCATGGCCATGCCCCTCCTGCCATGGCCATGTCCCCCAGCCCTGTCCCCCAGCCATGCCCCTCCTGCCATGGCCATGTCCCCCAGCCCTGTCCCCCAGCCCTGTGCCCTGGCACATTTCCCAGCCACAGCACCACGCTGCCACGGGGGCCCTGCTGCCACAGCCGCCTCCCTGCTGCCTCACAGGCTCTTCCAGGCCAGGATCAGCACAGACAGCATTAGACATGCTCTGCAAACCCTTTGCCCAGCTGCTCATTAGGACTGCATTAGTCTGTAAACTCGAGCGCAGAACGCCTAGTTCAAGTTGCTCTTTCTTGATGTACTTGAAAGGTCCTGGGAATTTATGGCAGGATAATGCGGAGCACAGCACCTATTTATGAGTTGATCATTTGTACAAAACCCCTCTCAAAGCACCGAAGGTTACCATTCGACCAAGAGCTGCACTTAGCTGCTCAGAGGGCAAGAAAGCCAAGTATATGAAAGTTAAAAGCATTAATAAAAGTGTGACTTATAAATTACTTCATCTTTGTCACCCTTTTTGAAATGGGGTGAGAGAGGCCAGGGTAAATTTATTTTTTAAGTGCTTTCTGAGACCTGCAAGGGTCAGCCCTGAAATGCTGTACTCTATAAATCATTCCATGTGTATCTGAGAGATGCGAGTGCATCATAACATTAACAAATATTGATTTGTTTATCATTTGCAACTGTTTATCGCTAAACAGCTGCCTTTATACTCTTGGTAGGGAGAAGAAACTTTAATCCCTGAGAATGCAGAAGAGAAGCTGCCTTTGCAGGACAAAAGAGCAGCCCCCGTTCCCCTGTCACCCGACTGCCGGCTCAGCGGACGTGTTACTGTGTATCATGAAACCAGTTATTTCACAAAATGACTGAAATTTCCAGGGAACTGCTCGTGTGGCTGCTGAGAGCCAAGCGAAACCTCGCATTAGGGGCTTGGCTGAGTCACAGCACGGGGAGGCAAAGCAGAGCCAAGCATGAGCAGGGCTGAGGATGGGCAGGGCTCAGGATGGGCAGGGCTGAGGATGGGCAGAGCTGAGGATGGGCAGAGCTGAGGATGGGCAGGGCTGAGGATGGGCAGAGCCAAGGATGGGCAGAGCTGAGGATGGGCAGGGCTCAGGATGGGCAGAGCCCAGCATGGGCAGAGCCCAGGATGGGCAGAGCTGAGGATGGGCAGAGCTGAGGATGGGCAGAGCCCAGCATGGGCAGAGCTGAGGATGGGCAGAGCTGAGGATGGGCAGAGCCAAGGATGGGCAGAGCTCAGGATGGGCAGAGCTGAGGATGGGCAGAGCCAAGGATGGGCAGAGCCCAGCATGGGCAGAGCTGAGGATGGGCAGAGCTGAGGATGGGCAGAGCCCAGCATGGGCAGAGCTGAGGATGGGCAGAGCTGAGGATGGGCAGAGCTGAGGATGGGCAGAGCCAAGGATGGGCAGAGCTGAGGATGGGCAGGGCCCAGCATGGGCAGAGCTGAGGATGGGCAGAGCTGAGGATGGGCAGAGCTGAGGATGGGCAGGGCTCAGGATGGGCAGAGCTGAGGATGGGCAGGGCCCAGCATGGGCAGAGCTGAGGATGGGCAGAGCTGAGGATGGGCAGAGCCAAGGATGGGCAGAGCCCAGGATGGGCAGAGCTGAGGATGGGCAGAGCCAAGGATGGGCAGAGCCCAGGATGGGCAGAGCTGAGGATGGGCAGAGCTGAGGATGGGCAGGGCTCAGGATGGGCAGAGCTGAGGATGGGCAGAGCCAAGGATGGGCAGAGCCCAGGATGGGCAGAGCTGAGGATGGGCAGAGCCAAGGATGGGCAGAGCCGAGGATGGGCAGAGCCAAGGATGGGCAGAGCCCAGGATGGGCAGAGCTGAGGATGGGCAGAGCCCAGGATGGGCAGAGCCCAGGATGGGCAGAGCTGAGGGCAGCAGCTCCTCCCTGCCAGAACAGCCTCCCCACCACTCAGCCCTTGCAATGCCACCAGCACCCTGGCCCAGGCCTCTGGCTGCAATCAATGAACAGCAGCAGGAATCAGCCCCAGAGCTGCCCAGCACTGAGCACCATCTCTGGCAGCAGAGCCTGGAATTCAATGGTCTTTAACGACCCAAACCACTCTGTGACTCTAGGAACTGACCTTACATCATCAACCCTGCCTGGTTCTAGACCTGACACAACATGGCAGCATCAACTGGTCTGTGCTCTCCTTCATTTCATATTATACAGTGGCTTTTAAATGCTGGGAAGATACCTGGAGCAACAGGAGGAAGCTGGGGAAAATTTCAATAAAAATCTCATTACCTTAATGAGGGAGACAAACTATCTAGCAAACCTCTTCCCAATGCCTTAAATCACTACATATTAAGTACAAACCAAACCCTTTTATTAAACAACTACAATAAAATAGGTTATTTTCTCTCCCCTCCCGCTTTTTTTTAAATCACACAACTCTCTGCTTTTATTTGTTTTTGGAACCAGGCTCCATAACCAATTTCTCCACAGAGCCACTTCACTAAGTGGAAACTCACCGCACTATCCATGTGCACACACCCTCACTCACCAAAGCTTCAGAGAGCTCCAAAGTAAGTATTTGGTGATTTCCCTGAGAGAGGACTGTGCTTTATTTGCAGTTCTCCCTATCTGTAACTAACCACTGGTAAATTTGCAAAATCCAGGTAGTTTATAAATCTCTTCTTCTTTTTCAGGCTTAGTTCCCAAACCATTCCTGTAATAAGGCAGCAAAATCAAGAACTTTGGAACACAGAACAAATTCCAGAGGTGCCACAAAGCACAAGTGGCATCAATTCCCCACCTGGCTGGTGTCTCCTGAAAGAGCAGCCAGGAGCTCCCGAGCAGCAGAATGAAGACCTGGCTATATCTGAATGGCAGTGTTAGATCAGCTGAGATATCTCTTCTTGGGGAGAGCTGCAGCTCGAAGCCCCAGCAGGGCTGGGGTGGCCTTTCCTTGCAGGCACAGGATCAGTGCTGGAGGGGAAGGGCTGAGGAGCTGCCCTGGGCTCTGCTCCCAGCATCGCTCCGGCACCCAGAGCAAACTCAGCCAGCCCCACTCCCACCAATTACAGGGCGTCAATATTGACTAGCTGAGGGATTTCCATGCTCAGGAAGCAAATTAGAAACTCAATACCTGAACTATTCCTAAATGCAGTTATCAACTTCAGAGTTTTATCTCATAAAACCAATTCAGCTTAGAGTTTAATTCTATTAAATTAGGGCTTAGAAATAAGATTTGCTCGGAGAATGAATGCATCATTAGTTTTAAAATGCAATATAGTGAAACCCAAAATGTGTGGCATTACAGTTTGAAGAATAAATGAGTAGAGATGGCACCCAAATGTACTTCTCCCTAAATATATTTACCAGAAAAACCCATTGCCTCGTTAGGACAGTGTTTTGGTGGGGGGAACGTCCACCTTCCTTTGGGAATCATAATCCTCTTGTGTCTCCCCTTGGCACAAGTTTTTTTCTTTGTTCTTAAAACCTTCTTATTTCAGCAGCTGACAGAGAAAAAAGAATCAGCATCCTCTTTCTTAATAAAAATGCCACAATGAGACCCTGTCGGGCTTGTGCCAGGCGTGTCAAAGGAGCAGGGACTAATACAGGAAACCTCAAGAACTCCCCGTTTTGTGCAAGTTACAGTACAGGGAAGAGTCACGTAGGGCTGGGTTTTAAATCAGGCTTGCAATAGATGAAAAGCACCCTTCCATGGGGTGCGTGTAATCTCTGAATAGGGCCCTTAGTTTCCTGTGGTATTGTATTAGAAGGGATGTTTGATGCAATAACACGGGGACAGAATATGCTCAAAGAGGGGGCGGGGGCGGGCGGCTCTTTGATGGCAGAGCCAGCCCGGCCGTACCTGCAGCAGCAGCAGCAGCAGCCGGGGCTGGGCTGGGGCACCAGAGCCAAACCCACAGGGAGAGCACGCCAAGTCCTGCAGAGCAAGGAGCTCCTGGTGAGCCCTGCTCCTCTGCCATTTCCTCCTCCACATGTGCATCTCTGACCGTCCAAAGACAGCAGCAGGTGCCTCTTCAGGCCCGGCCACATGCTCAGCATTTGAAAAAGCTCCTTCTTCAAAAGCACAAACACTGTCCCCAAACAGGACTGCAGAGTTACAAACTGTGCTCTGTGCCACAGCAGCCCTCATCTCTCACACTGATGGGCTGGGTTAAAGCCTTAGAGATGTATTTTAATATGTGTTAATTTCCTACTTTTACTTAAGTAGACTATGAGTTTTGTTCTTAGAAGTACAAAATTAAAACCAACTGAAATGATCTCATTATAATTTTTGGTAGGAGAGTCAATAAGGAACAACCCAACTGACTCTATCGAGCCCAAAATACTCCCCAGTATGCATTTGAATGCACCAATTCCCTTGAAAATGCATGCAGAGCAGTGGGAGAGAGAAGGCTGAAATGATAAATGTGAGATATGTCCATGTCATTGCTGTGCAGCAGCTCTGGGGGTGCTGCCCACCATCACCCCATCTTCAGGCAGGGCCTGATTTTACAATCACCAAATTCTCATATTCAAAAAGGAGCCAGATAAGCACAACATGGTCAGATGTTTGTGGTTTGCCATATGATCTTCCTCTTCCTTAATTTTTTATTCTATCTAGGTCAAAACAGTTCTTGTATTTTTCATGAATGCAAGGCTCAAACTTTCCCTTTTCTGTTCCACCCTCAAAAGCAGAGGTGCCACCTCCCTGTGAGCCGGGCCACAACTACAAAATGTTGTAGTTTTGCTACAATTCATGTTTGCTTTTGGTTTTCATTGAGTAGAATGACTTTATCTGCTCCAAACAGTAAGGCAGAGCAGCTCAGCCAAGATGCTACAGGGCTGCTGACATTTGGAATGCTATTTTCAGTCCTATTTTACATATGCTTTCAAAATGTATCCTATGAAAAACAGAAGTCAGGTACAAGAGGGGCTGATTGGTGTCTCTGGCAAAGTCCATGAGCTACCTCAGCCAAAAGGTGGGAAACCCACGGATACTGGCAGGGAAGGGAGGGGAAGGGAGGGGTCACACCAAACCCTGTTCGAGCAGCCAAGGAGGGAAAATGCAGCCTGGAATGGGCACTGGAGAGGGAGGTGGGGCCATGCTGTGGGCACGGGGCAAACTCTCCTATTCCTGATCCTTGCAACAGGAAAAGGCAGCTGGGAAACAAAAGGGTTTGGGAAGTGTAACCCCAGGGGGAACATTACCTTGCACACCTTTTAATGGTGAGCTTCCCACAAATCTGGTGTCTTCCCCCAGAAGGGGGAACAGAACCCCAACATTCCTCAAAAAAAGAAACTATTTTTTTTTGCAAAGAAAAGCAGAATGAATCAAAACACCACCTGAGAAAACAGATTAAAGGGAAAAATAAAATAAAAAGCTGTTAAAGTTATTAAAATGCCTCTATTTGAGGCCAAAGCAGCACCTCTCAACTCCTCCCTGATACTTCCCATTCCATGTGGCTCTTTCTGCCTATAAACAAATTGTAAAAGATGGCAACAGCTAATTTAAAAAATAAAATGTGAAGTGTTGTGGTAGAGTCTAAATTGAGTCTGACAACCAAGGTCACATAACTTTTCACTTTTATTTAAAGGCATTGCCTTGATTACTGAAAAATATTGCAAGATATATAAACACAAATCTGGGGGCAGGCCAGCCAGCCTCTGAGGACTCCAGACATGGCTCCTCGTCCTTTGCTTTAAAAGGAACAACAGGAATAATTTTTTAAATTGCCAAATGTTGTGTAATTATAAAGCTGTAGAAAATTGTCAGAAATCATCGATATAAATTCTGGAATTATGTTTTCAATGTAAGCAAAATGTCCTAACCTGTCCTGTTATACCCAAATAAATTTCAGTTATTTCTGGAAATTTAAGAAATGTTTGCTGCATTAATTCCTGTAAATGCAAAATCATTCTTTATGCCTTAGATTTAACAGTATTTGTTGTAGGCTTTTTCCTGTGAGCCTGGAGGAGAATGTTCAGTCTGTAACACATGGGGCTGGCACTGAGGGATCCCAGCTCCTGCTCCCCAGCAGAGCCTGTGGAGGTGGATCTCACTTCCAGCTTTGTTTAAAAGAGAAAACCCAGGAATTCTGAGGAGAACCAGAGCCTGTTTGATGTTCTGATCTGTTGTCTCCAGGCAGATCTGAATAAAAGCTTGGAATTAAACCACCTTTGAATATATTTTTCATTGCAAGTGCTCTAAAATAAAACAATCTGGTTTCCACATCCAAGTTTCCAGAGCCAGCTGCCACATTCCCCTTCATTCATACACTTCCAAAGTTATACTATTGTAAAATTAAGATATCATTTTGTCATGGATTTTTTATGAATTAAAGGTAATTATCAGCCATTTTCTTTTCCTTTGTAAAAATTCCTTTCCAGGACCTGGAGCTTTCTCTGTCACTCCTCCACTGCAGTGCCCAAGCACCCTCAAATGTTCACACCTGCCCTCCTCTGTGAGAAATTCCTGCTGAAATCATTAATATATCCTTGACTAGGAAACAAATATAAGGTCACTGATATCAAGTGATTTGAAGCACACAGGTGGACTTAGACCAGTTCCTCACTGGAGCACCAAAAATAAGGACCTAGAACCACTTGGAGCGAGTTCAGAGGAGCCACAGAGCTGCTGCAGGGCTGGAGCCCCTCTGCTCTGTGCTCAGTGGAGAGGAGAAGGATCCAGGGGGGCCTTAGAGTTCCTTGCAGCACCTAAAGGAGCTCCAGGAGAGCTGGAGAGGGACTGGGGACAAGGGATGGCTCCCACTGCCACAGAGCAGGGATGGATGGGATATTGGGCAGGAATTGTCCCTGGGAGGGTGGGCAGGCCCTGGCACAGGTGCCCAGAGCAGCTGTGGCTGCCCCTGGATCCCTGGCAGTGCCAAGGCCAGGCTGGACTGGGCTGGGAGCAGCTGGGACAGGGGAAGGTGTCCCTGCCATGGCAGGGGTGGGATGAGATGGGCTGTGAGGTCCCTTCCCTCGCAAACCATCGTGGGATTCTATGAATCACCATTTCTTGTAATTGTGTTTGGGTAGTGCTTTTGGCATGTGAAAAGGCTCTTTAAAACTGTGATCATGAAAAACATCCCCAGGTAAAGTCACCTCCCAGCCAGGCTTGTTCCACTGAAACACTGCCCAGCCTGGATTCCAGCCCAGCCCAGCTGTGCCAAGGGCCACCTGCTCATTCTCCCCTGGTGCCATCTCCATGTTCAGCCAGCTGAAGTGCAGCAAGTTCCAGAGCACAGACCCCTGTTCTGTGGGGCTGTGTCCCAGAGCAGCTCTGGGCACAGGGAGGGCAGTGAGGACACGTCCTCAGGACTCACTGTTCCCTGGCACAGGGGCCCTGGGTTCAAGGCACCACTCACCCTGGTGCCCCCATTCCCCAGCCAGACCCTTAGTGTGGTGGCTTTTTGTCAGGATGGGCTCCCTGTAGCCACAGGGGCCATGTCCAGTCCCTCCTGGCCAGTGCCACAGCCCTCACACCATCAGCAGCTCACAGCACCCCAGCATCACCTGCACACCCACCCAGTCAGCCTCTGAGGGAGTGCAGGTGTGCCCTGTCCCTGTCCCTGTCCCTGCAGTCTCCCTTTACTCCCTGCTCCTTTAGGGAGTGCCTAAACCCCACAGAAATATTGCACACAGTGAGGGAAGGCTCTTGCCCTGCTCCCCCCAGCACTCTGTCTTCCCTGGCACTGAAACACGAGCTGTGTCTGGGGGGGAGCACGGCAGGGGACAGCCCAGGGACTGCTGCCAGCCAGGTGTGCAGCAGCTGCAGGTGCAGCAGTGTCCCCTGCACAGGCAGCTGTGGGCACCAGCACTGCTGCAGCCAGCAGGAGGGAGGAACCAGGAAAGGAGACCAGTCAGAAAAACACAAGGAGAAATCATCAACTAAAACAGAAATGAAAAGCTCTGCTGAACATTTTTTTCCTGGGACAAGTAAGAATGGGGAAAGCATTAAGTGCTGCACCTTTTCTTCACCTAATGACACAGGAAAATTTATTTTCTCCAAATAATTCAAGCAAACAATCTCCAGAAAGCATGAACAACAAGACGAAATTTCTTGAAATTAGCCAAGCTCCCAGAACACAGTGGCTGTTCGTGCTGCAGGAGGCTGTGGCTCTGAAACAGTCCTTTATCATTTACCTGGAATATAGTTCACTGTAAATATTATTTCAAAGACAAAAAAAACCTTATGCCAAACTCACCTTGGCAAAATATCATTAACTGATTTCTTACAAAGATCTGATTCACTTTCACTTGCAAAACACTTTGTCACTGGTTTATATGCACTCCTTCCAAAGAAAGGAGAGAGAAAGGAGAGATTTTTAGGTCAAATGATTAAGGAGAAAAGAGATTTAAACCAACAATTTTTTTAAAAGTTCTAATTGTTTGCTTATTGACACCAATTTACATGGAGCCACTTAGTGAATAAAGGTTTTCACAGTACATGGCACTTCTTTATGTCAGTTTTTAGCCATCATGTCACAGCCTGGCTTGAAAAGAAGAAATGCTGAAAACTGGTAGGCCAGAAATGAACAGCCTATTAAGATCTGAAAAGCTGTCATCCCCGCTGAAAGGACTTGCGTCAGCCACTGAGGATATATTTTAAACCGCCTGTCCGCAAGAAAACTTTAATAATGCAGCCTTGCTCTAATGTCTTGTGAGAGGAGAGGCAATTTTACTTCTTCTATTAACCCAACGTGATTACAATGGCTTATTTCATGGAATATTAAGTTCAAATTCTGCTCCCTAGGAGGACAATAAAAAAAAAGAGTGTGCTTATGACATTGCCCGAAATAGCCACAAGGACCACAACTCCTTGGTGCCTTTAATGCATCCGAGCCATAATCCACCTTAATTTGCTAATGGTTAAGTAAATTAGCAACAAAATAATAAACCACAAAAAGGTATCGACACAGGAACAAAATGCTTTCCTCTAAAAAATATTAAAATAACAAACGAATGTTTTCCTAAGGATGCTGTGGCCTTTCAGTCCCCTCCCTCCCCCTCCAGCCAGCTCCACAGACAAACAGACTCCCTGTGTTGGATGGGCTTTGGGGCTTTGGCCACCAGGTGATCAGGAGGGAAGGGGTTTGTGCCCACAGCACAGCTGGGACAGCTTTGTGCAAACAGAGCCATGAACAACTGCCTGGGAGTCACAGGCACTTCCCAAAGTGCCTGGACAGCCCAGTGCCAACAGCAGGAAATGGGGTCCCCGAGAGCTGTGTGCCTGGCACAGTGCTGCTGGCACCTACTGCAGAGCTGGCCAGACCATGGGCATCCTGTGCCATGGGGCACCCCTGTGCCATGGGGTGTCCCTGTGCCATGGGGCACCCCTGTGCCAACCAGCAGCACCCCTGTGCCATGGGGTGTCCCTGTGCCATGGGGCACCCCTGTGCCAACCAGCAGCACCCCTGTGCCATGGGGTGTCCCTGTGCCATGGGGTGTCCCTGTGCCATGGGGTGTCCCTGTGCCAACCAGCAGCGCCCCTGTGCCATGGGGCACCCCTGTGCCATGGGGTGTCCCTGTGCCATGGGGCACCCCTGTGCCATGGGGCACCCTGCATCACAGCCCCTGCAGATGCCAGAGCACTGTTCCAGAGGAGCCAGTGCCCATTGCCACCTCCAGGTGAGGCTGTGCTGGGAGTGTTGGGTTTGAACACCATTTGCACCATTTGCAGGCTGCCCCTTTCTTGAACACTTGTTTAGGCCTGATCCTGACCATAAAAACCAGCATTAAAAATGTGAATTACAGATGCAAATGGCATTACCACTGTGGGTAATTCCAGTCCTGGCCCTGGCTGTGACTCGCTGCCCCAAAGCTCAGGAACTCTGTGCTTGGCACTGGGGGTTCCGGGGGAAGGGGAGAAAGAGCCCAAAACCCCAGCAGGAGAAACCTCAAATACCATGTTTTGGTTTCAGACTGATATTAGATGCAGAGAAGGCCCCTATCCCTCCCCATTCTCCTTTTCTGGCATGGCCTTCCTACATTTTTCCTTTTTCAATTTTCCAATGTGGGGAAAAAAAGAAAATAAATTTTTCGTTTAAAAAAATTAATGTATGCAAATATCCAGAAAATTATAAATAGCCACCATTAATTTCTTCTTCCTAGTTCCACAATTCCAAAGCAAAAAGGCAAAAACTTAAATAAATACATTTAAATCTCCTGCTGTGTAATAGTAAAGAGACTCCATAAAACCAGAACAATATTTATTTTTCCTTTTCGGAGCAGCTCCCTGGTTTATTAGGCCCGTGCTCCCAGCGATCTGATAAGCAGGAGCGAGGCTAAATGGCAAATGGCAAACATCCCAAATCCCAACCTGATGTATTTCCACAGCCCTGACCTTCAGATAAAAATCACACAGAAATCTGCAAACCCACCAAATATGCAGCACCACAGGCCTGTGCTCAGACACAACAGTCAGGTGATAAAAGGCACAGCCAGAAGGGCCCTGAGCCCTGAGCCCTGAGCCCTGAGCCCTGAGCCCCAATCCCTGAGCCCCAATCCCTGAGCCCCAATCCCTGAGCCCTGAGCCCTGAGCCCCAATCCCTGAGCCCCGAGCCCTGAGCCCCAATCCCTGAGCCCTGAGCCCCAATCCCTGAGCCCCAATCCCTGAGCCCTGAGCCCCAATCCCTGAGCCCTGAGCTCTCAGCCCTGAGCCCTGAGCCCCAATCCCTGAGCCCCGAGCCCTGAGCCCCAATCCCTGAGCCCCAATCCCTGAGCCCCAATCCCTGAGCCCCAATCCCTGAGCCCCGAGCCCTGAGCCCCAATCCCTGAGCCCTGAGCCCCAATCCCTGAGCTCTCAGCCCTGAGCCCTGAGCCCCAATCCCTGAGCCCCAATCCCTGAGCCCTGAGCTCTCAGCCCTGAGCCTTCCCCTCCCTCCGGATCCCACTCCGATCGCCACTTCCAGGGGACGTGGGCACACCCCACAAAGCCAAGGCTGTGACCATCAGGGAAACACCAGACACAACCAATAATCCCACTGCCACATTCTGTGCATATTTAGGAAAATACTTCAAACAGGAAAAAAAAAAAAAATTTAGTGTGAAATTAGCTACAATTATGACAACTGCAAGAAAAAAATTATACGGGCAAAATTTGGGGCTGCTGGAAGAATTCTTTGATGTCTGGATTCCAATTTAACCCCGACTGAGTTCTGAGAATCAAATGAACCAAGTCTATCACACACCCCAAGTCTGCCTGTCGGTGCGAGGCATCGCTCCCGTTCCATTCCTGCAGCCAGAGGATTCCCAAGCCCCTGCCGACATCTCCTCCCTCACAGCCCCTTGTGCCCGACACTGCAGCCACAGCCCAACTGTGCATTTCTTTATTCATTTGCACACAGGCATTGGTATCAATAAATATGTGTAACAGTATTTTCTCCCTGTCCCTGCGCAGGCCGGGACTCGGGCTGGGGCTGTGTGGGGAACAACAGAAACAAATCATATTTCATATCAATATTTTTAGGCAAAGGACTGTCACAAACACTGTGCCTGTACCTTCACACGGTGGCTGGGGAGAGCGGGAGTTTATTAAATAAGACTGGAGGTGCATAATCAGGCCCTGCTAAATGCCCATGAATATCTGGCGCAGCAGAGCAGGGAGGTGCTGCTGTCGCTGGCTCCCAACGTCACCTCTGTTTTCTACCGGGGCGTCAGCGCGGAGCCGCCGCCACCGCACGCATCCCAGGCTGAATAAATAACATCATCCCCAGCACTGGGTGCTGTGCATTCAAAAATCACTTTTTCTTCAGGTACTGAACCACTGTAGCCTCTAAACCTGAACCGAGCTGCTGGATTTTCGAAGCAGTTGTAAAACATTAATAATATATCTGGGTTGTTTAAAGAATATTTCCAAATAACATGAAATATTTAGTCTGTTCCCCCCCTCGCCCCACCCTCAGTGCTACCACCATCGTAAAAAGATAAGATTTATCATGAAATGTTTGAGGGGTAATCAGCCATTTTTGGCCAATATATTTTAATATTTATATACCTGACATATCTGAATATAAATGATACATCATGATTTTCCATAGTGCATGGAATTTATACAATTAACGGAGGGATCCAATGGCTTTAGGGCACACAAGGTGCAAACAGTGTTACAGTTGGTTGCTGATTATTGTTATAAATCTCACAAACCATAAAGACATTAACGTGCATTTTGTTTACCCCATTTGTTTTCAAATATTATGTACAGCAAAATTATTTATCATTAAAAGAGTTACACTTTCCCAGCGCATTTATTTCATGAGATACATTTATAGAACTATTTAAAAAATACAGCTGGCAAAATGCATGGCTGAAACAGGCAGGAAAATGGGATCATTTTCAATTTTTTCCCGAAGATGATGGTTTTTCATTCTAAAACCGAGAAGACATTTAAGCACTAGCTATATCCGAAATGTCTAATTGGCAAAGACGCTGGGCTGGAGAACCGTGCGCGCTTTGGGGGACCCTCCCGCGCAGCCCCGCATCCCTCCCGGAGCCGCCGCCGCCGCTCCCCGCGCACCGGCGGGGCCAGCGCCTCGCAGCCCCGAGCACGGCTCAGCACGGGACAGCTCAGGGACAAACACTGCCCCGGGACAAACACTGCCCCGGGACAAACGCTGCCGGGCAAAACCAGCGCCAACACCAGCCCTGGGCTTTCCTGGGGAACTCGGCACTTTTCCTGGGAAGAGCTACCTCCCTGCTCCGTGGAGATGCAGCAGAACTGAGCGATATACTCACAAATACAAATTGCCCCAAATGTTCCCGAGTGGGGATAATGTCCCGGGATTGTTTCAATTATTCCCCCTTGGGCTGGCCGCGTTTGGAGCGCCGGAGCCCCCGCGAGTGAAAGGTGAGCCGGGAGCGGGGCTGAGCCCCGGCAGCGCCGGGGTGTCCCCGGCAGCGCAGGGACCCGAGCGCTGCAGCTGCTCATCAAATCACGTTTATGTGCCTGAAATGAGTTCCTGCTGCTGAGCCTCGATTCACAGACAGTCGAAAAAAGAGATGGATACAGCCCCAAACAAGCGCCCTGGAAGCACGTCCAGGGGACGGCTCTTTGTGCCCCCGTGGAGGCGGCTGGGGGGATTTGTTTTATACCTACGGAAACACAACGTGCCGCTTCCACGTCTGCGTCTTTACAGAAACCCCCAAAATACATGTTTTAAGGCATTGCTGGCGTTTGCTTTGCTTTGCCAGAGGTGAATGAGTCCTTTCCCTTCCTCCTGCCCTCCTGCAGCACTGGTGAGGCAATTTCTCACAGATATTTTGCCATCCAGGAGGTGCAGCATCATTTACTGAACACAAATCTAGTATTCCTTATATTTATATTATTTCAGCCAAACCAACTGGAGAAATAAAAAAAGCCAAATTTTACCGTTTGCTGCCCTTTTCCAGCACAAACAAAACCCCAGCCCAGGGAGTTACCCAGAATTTGCCTTTCTCTTTCGGCCTGCTCAAAGCTTGCTTTCTAATGTACATAAAACACAGAAATAGGACGGAAATGTGGATGTACCGAACTGGCTGTTGACTTCAGGCACGGGAAGTGTTTTGTTGAGAATTCGCAGGTGCTAAAACCTCATCAATGAGTGGGAAATGGTGCTAAATACGAGCTCTGCGAACTTTATTTTTAATGATGACTTTAAAACCCGGGGATCAGCGAGGTGAATGTAAAAACTGTTAATCTTAAATTTCTACAAACCCGAGTGTCAGGGCAAGCATGTCTGGTGCATCAAGCATAACAAGATGAAAACGAGGAGGTGTGGGTAAGGAGGGGGTCCGAGACACTTGCTTTTCTTGAATCCCTCTGAATACATTTCACAATTCATCAGTTTTTGTCTTCCCTGCCACGAGTGAGGACAATCAGACCAGACACCCATTAGATTTTTCATGCAATTTTTTTTTTCTTGTTCATGACATGTTGGCAGGGAGGATGGCAATTCTGAAATCTTACCAAATGAGAAAAATGTCAGAAACTGAACTGACAGCTGGTGGTTACTATGGTGATAGGTGATATTGAAAAAAAAAATAAAATAAGACTCAGTTAATTCAAAAGGAATCAAGTTCAGTATTTTTAAGCCAGTTGATAGAGATGAAAACTTAATCCCAATACTAGGGTGTTTTCCTGTTTTAGCTAAAATCCAAATAAAACAATTTGCTTGATTAGATAATTAACTAGATACAGATAACTATATAAATAACTAGATAACTCTATACTAAATATACAACAAAAATTATAGTGAAACCAAAAATAATAATAAAAAATAACATGTTTTTCAAAAAGGAAACAGCCATATTAGGGAAAAATAAGCAGACTGGGGAAAATCTCCCGTCTGTGTGAGCAATCCAGAATTGTCCTCTCCATAATCACAATTACCAACACGGGGCTGCTTTCTGCCATCGGTTTGAGGCAGAAACAGTAGTTTCGCTCAGTGACAAAGACAAATCAGCTGGAAGGGAGGGAAAGCTGCTGACTGATGGCTTCAGTCGAGGGAAGGCTGCGCAGGCAACTTCGCCAGGAACCTGGATATCTCCATATTTGTGTTTATGTATTTTATGGGCTTTTTAAAAATTCCCAAGGGAGCTGTTTCTGGGGCCCAGATACCGCGAGATCTGCTGTTCTCCTGGCATTTCCATCGAGGAAGTGAAATACTAAAATACCATGAGAACATCAGATCTCCTGTTATTTCGGCTGCATTAATGGTTCCCTCAGGTATTAACAAAGCCCCTAAAAAACAAACACAAATATTTGAGGCAGAAATAGAAGTGCTGGAAGATCCACCCCCACCCCCCACCAAGCAATCCAATGCACCCACATAAAAACCACCTCCTTTTTGTGATCTCACTTTTCGAGGAACAAACTGTGCAACCATACACATATCAAATCAATATTATATGGAAATTTGCCACCACCTCTGTCTTTGTGGCAGGAATTGAGTTTGTTCCCCAACAGCCCAGAGGAGGACAATCTCCATATAAATGCAGGTGGGGTTTAGGGATATTGTTATAGAAAACAACATTTGAATGGCAAAAGTCTCCAAACAATTGGAGCTGTGCCTGTGCTCCCTGGGCAGAGATCACAGAGTTGAAGTGGGATGGGGATGGGGATGGGGATGGGGATGGGGATGGGGATGGGGATGGGATGGGATGGGATGGGATGGGATGGGATGGGATGGGATGGGATGGGATGGGATGGGATGGGATGGGATGGGATGGGATGGGATGGGATGTGTCGGACCCTCGGGAAGGCTCCGGGCGGGAGCGGGGGGAGCCCGAGGCGGCGGCGGCGCTGGCGCTGCGCGGGCGGCACCGCCCCCTGCCGGGCACGGCGGGAACGGCGGGGAATGCCCGGCACCGGGATCGCCCGGCCCTGGCATGTGCTCCATGCCCTCTCAGGGCTTTTCCAACTGAAACAATCCCAGTTCTGGTAACAATGCGCGGAAATCGTCCATCGCTATTTCACGGGTGGGGACGCAGCTTCTCCCAGCTCCCGGAGCGAGCAGGCAGGGCCCGTCCCTGCTCTGCACAGCCAGGAGGCTGCAAGGACACGGGCAAGGAGCCAAGAGTCCCTCAGAACCAGGGGCACCATCCATGGCCTCGGCCACCTCACCTTCCACACCTGCTCCTTGCCCACCGCGGGCGGGAGCTCATCTCAGGCCAGGCCAGGAGAGCAGGAGGCAGGGCAGGCACGGCAGGACACATGCAGAGCTCCAGAGCGGGCATGTGGGGTTATGGGATGGGATGGGATGGGATGGGATGGGATGGGATGGGATGGGATAATGGGATGGGATGGGATGGGATGGGATGGGATGGGATGGGATGGGATGGGATGGGATGGGATGGGATGGGATGGGATGGGATGGGATGGGATGGGATGGGATGGGATGGGATGGGATGGGATGGGATAATGGGATGGGATGGGATGGGATAATGGGATGGGATGGGATGGGATGGGATGGGATGGGATGGGATGGGATAATGGGATGGGATGGGATGGGATGGGATGGGATGGGATGGGATGGGATGGGATGGGATAATGGGATGGGATGGGATGGGATGGGATGGGATGGGATAATGGGATGGGATGGGATGCAAGGCCACCTGCTGCCCTCAGCCCGTGGCTCTGGGCGTTGTCCCGCAGTGAGGACGTGGCACAGCCGCACTCAGCGATTACATCTCTAGTGCAGCAAATCTGCTTTCTGCTCAAAAACACAGGAAAATGTCCAAAAAACAGTGGCCTATAAACAGAAATTGCTTCTGGGACAGTTTAAGCCCAGACCCACAACACCAAATTTCACTGCTCCTTACAGGAATGGTGACAGTGCCTGCTTGTCTGAATCCCAAGCGTGGAACAGACAATTTGGGAATCTTCCCTGTTCAACTGCACGTACTGCTGCACTGAACTGCTCCAGGGAGAGCAGCAAAACAAGTCCCTTAATACTCACAAGAAAAAAACCCTCTTGGTCTAAACAACACAATTATATTAAAAGTAAAAAAAATACTGTTTTAAATAAATGCAATTGCAAAAAAGGCTCTGGATGATAAGAGAATGAAGATGTAAAAAAAGCAAAACCAAAAGATACAGCAAACCTCATTTCAAGACAAAAGCCACTATAAATAACTGGCTTGGACTGTTTAAAATACTGTTATAAATTATATTTTCATTATACATGAAAAGTAGACACTGTTGAAAATCAAAGCCTATAGAAAAGCGCTAAAACTGCTTCAAAATATATTATGTATAACTTAGAATATGTTAAATTCAGTGAAATGTTGAATTTCACGGAGTTTAGAAGAGGTTTTTATTTGTCACCACACCAGGAGATCTGTAAAATGACCATATGTAAATACCCACAGATTTTTAGTCTATTTTTATATGTATTTCTGCAAAAATCAAGTGTCTTTTTTAAAAATGTGTGTTTTAGTGTTCTTTGTACTGGTTAGAGAGGTAGGGATCAGCAGACAGCTGATGTTAACTAATAATACAGACAACTAAGAATAATACACTTCTTTCTTTACCCCTTTTGCCTTTTAAAAATATTGATAGAGAATTAAATGGTGATAAAATTTCCACTAGTTTATGGGACGGTTGTTTCTCCCTGAATATTTTCAATCAAAAGCCACACGGTGCCTTTTAGCTGCAGCACCGAACACAACTGGATTGTGGAGAGCAGGGAGCAATCTGGGATTTGCACATCCACGGGTGTCCATGTGTGTGCCCTGCACCTTCATTTCCCCTCAGACCCCCGTCCAACCATCTCTGGTTTTCAGCCCAGTGTCCCCTCCTCTGTGCACTCTGCCGGGCTACTTGTGCACACAGGGACTGCACTGGGCACAGGAGGAGTTTTCCCGTTTGTTCCTTTCCCGGATAAAGCAGCTGCCAGCACTGCCCCTGTGGCTCTCCCATACCCGTGCAATGGGCACAGGAGGAGTTTTCCCGTTTGTTCCTTTCCCGGATAAAGCAGCTGCCAGCTCTGCCCGTCCCTGCCCGTGCTCTCCCAGCACCATTCCGCCCAGCTCGGGCTCAGCTCTCCTGCACTGCTGGGCCCAGCCCTGGGCCAGCCTTGGTCACACCTGAACCGCAGCCCCTGCACGGGCAGGGGGCACAGGGAGAACACAGTGCTGGGGTCACCGTCCCACAGCCCTGCAAAAGTTCTTCAAGCAAACCAAGTGAAACACCCAACTGTGAAAGTTCTACAGAAACACGAGCACTGGACTTCACATTTAGGAAGAATTAAGCTTTTAAAGAATTTTTTCCACTGAAAAAAAAAGTCTTTAATGGGAGTTATCCAGGTGGCCCCTGGATTTATTGTTGGATTTCTCTTTGACTGCTCTGGGGTTCCCAAGGGGACTATTACATCAACAATTTCTAAGGCAACATTTTATTCCAGGTAACTTAAATTCCTTAGAAGATGAGAGCTTTGGCTTGGAGATTCTGGGATCCCATCTGAAATCACTCACACTGACTACAGAAGAATTTTTAAAATACATTACTGTATTGCCTCTTGTTTTCAGCTACATCTATCATCTACCTATATATATTTATAAACATTCTTTATAGAACAATTTCAAACTTAATTCTCCCCAAGCTATTAAAACTTCCTATTTAATTGCAATCATAAAAAGTTGTCTGGAATACAGTCAAAACCGACTATTTAATTCAAGGTGTATTCTATATTAACACACTTTCCCATTCTGAAAAATTAGCAATAGGGGCTGTTCTGTGTATGGAACTCCCATCAGAGTCAGTCAAGAGCCTTTATTTATAAAATCAGCGGGCTTCTGATGTCTTTAATGACTATTTTTGGTCAAACTTGAAAGAAAGAGACAAGACACAAAGATCTCCCAGTTTCCAATGTACAAAGAATCTATTACCAGTAGGAAAAGCTGAGCAGGGCCTTCGATCCAGACTAAACAAATTTCAGCATCAGATGATAAATGAATCGAGGAACTTGCACTCTCAGATCCTAAATTACATTAAGTCACTGATTTTATGAAGCCAGAAAAAGGTCATCACACTATACTTATGAACTATGGTAAATAACTAAAATTTATGCAGCAGGATGATTGTAATCGTTGGTATCCTGAAAACCTTAGAAATAGACACAACTTGTAACTAATTAGGAAAGTTAAAGGGAAACTATAATTGTTCTTTTTAAGAACTATTATGCGTAATATCCATTGGCCATATTTGTTCCACAGGTCAGATATAAAAATAAATTTACTGTATTTTTTGCATTTGATTAACAGAAAGAGCTTAATGATATGTGTCCACATTCCTGTCTCTGCACTAGTGTCTATCTGGGCTTTCTTGCCTAAACTGAAAACCATCTGTCATAAATACAATAACGGCTTTTAAACCCACCCCACCTAGTCCTCCTGCTCCCCAAAAAGGGGCACATCAAGCACGGGCTGCTCCTGAAATATTCCTTGCAAGTTGCTAAGTGGATATAAAAGAACACAGACCTAAAATAATCTGCAAATAACTGTAACATAAGCCCTGAAAAAATGCTTGTGGAGCTGGCGCGAGGAGGGAGAGACGGCGTCCGCTGAGCCGAGAGCAGCGCGGGGTGACCCGGGCAGGGGGACGATGTTTGTCACTGGGACACTTGGTAATTGTGAAAGATTATTACAGATCTTATTTAAATCAGGTTTCCTTTTGAATATTTTCATCTAATTGGACAAGTGTTGAGCTGTGCCGGGCTGTCACAGCTGTTACAGGACATGAACCACACTTACAGTAACAGCTTTCGTTCCACATTTTTGTGGAGCAGTTTCCATAGCACTCAGATCAGGGCTTGCATATTTTTATACCACTTGCATATTGAAAATAAACTCTCTGTTTAGCTCGCTTTCTCCAAGTGTATCTGGTACTTAAATTCCCTGAAAAACAAGCTGGCAACTGATTGAAGCCCAAGCAGGCAGGGTGTGACACCTTGGTTAACTTTTATAAAGTTATTTTTAGCCTTCCTTTTCCCTAAAGTGTAACTTCATAGGAGATGGGGATGAGAGAGCTGGAAGTTGGCATTTATCTTAATTGCCATCCCTGAATTTAACATAAGGGCAAACTTTTCCATTCACAACAATATCCAAGATAGCCAGACACTGTGCATGTGGAATTGCCTGTGCCTTGCTGAAACGATCCCGTGTTCAGAGCAGGTAAGAGGCCAAGAGCTCAGGAGCTGCAGGGACACAAGTTCCAGTGGCCAGGTCGCCCTGAGGCCGCCCCAGTCCCACAGCAGGAGGCTTCAGGCACCCCTGAGCCCGGCCAGGCAGAGCACGAGCCTGTTGGGAAGTTTATTCCTGGTGGACGAGTCACTTTCTAATTAGAAAAACCAACAGGATGCTGTGAGTGGGACTGAAGCGCAGCGAGCCAGCCCAGGCTGGGGCCGTGCCACTGGCCAGGCTTTGTCCCAACAAACCCCCCCTGCCCCACAGCCCCTCACTCCTAACCCCCTTTCCAATTAGCAGATTGAAAATTAGCAAAATACAGCCCCTGCTTTGCACTTCAAATTTTAATAAGAAACAGAGACATCTCTCTCTTTCTTCTGCTGTTCCTCCCTCTCTGCCAAGAACAGAAGGCTGCTGGTGAAAGGAATGAAAATCTGGAAAGAATTTGGGGTGGACTGGCCAACCCCCCTTTCATTTCCTTCAGATGTTTACAATCTAGCACCTTTCTGAAGACAAAGATGGGAAAAAAGCTATTTTTTCTTTTGACTGAAGGGTGAGACAGGGGGGTATTAAAAACTGATCAATGTAATTTTTTTCACAGAAGTATTTGCACATCTGTGAAATAATGTAATTTATGAAAAAAATCTTTTTATATGACATCCATGATTATAGCCTGATCTGGAGAATTATTCAAATATAAAATTAAATACTCAAAAACTCGCTGCGCTGTGGATGACTGAGCTTTTACCAGCTGTGCATCACACTTCTCTAATTCTATTAAAAGTATAGAAGTGAGGCTTCCAAGGATGTCTGAATCCCTTGTAAAAGGAATGTTACATTTCTAAATGCTTTATGATCAGTTGCTTTTTGTTTTTTCTTGATTATCATCCCAGTTGTTGGATGTTTTATCTGACTGTAACAAAAAAATGAAGAGAGGAGGAATGCATACCCGTGGAGAGTGCTCTATAAATTATATTGTATTTTATTATCGCAGGGCTTAAGGAAAAATTGGCTCTTAAGAAAGGTTAAAAACCTTTAAAGTGAATTCTTCTGTTTGGTTAAAAGTACTTTTGATTTAATATGATCCATCTGCAATCTGGGCCTGGCCCTGTCCCCCCTGGGGACCAGCACAGGGCAGCGATTCCTGCCCGGACAGGACGGGTTTGGGTCACCCCGTGCCAGCGTCCCTCCCAGCAAGGGACAGCTCAGTCTCTCCTCAGACAGCAATCCCCAGGTTTTAAATGATTCATCCAGGGAAAACGAGCGGCCACGGGCGCTCCCGGGGGCAGTTTCACAGCCCAGCGTCGCTCGGCAGGAGCAGTTTCCAAAGGGAAACTTCAATCCTATTCTCCAAGCTTCAACAGGAGCTTTGGTAGGGATCCTGCACTGCCTGGGCATTATCCACAGGTTACAGACAGAATCACCAGGAACTCACCGTGCCTTCCCACACCACGAGCCACCATCAGCCTCCAAGGGAAAACACAAATCTCCACAGGGAGCGAAACGCCGTGGTACAAACCGGCCACGGCAAGAGCCCCCAAATGGGCCACGTTAGGAAAAGCCACTTGGAGTTTAGCAAAGAGAGAGACAAAATCAGGGCTAAGCCATTGTTTCTGCTGCCGAAGACAGACGGACTTTAATAACACTTAACAGAATGATGCACATTAACGATCTCAGAAAGCACTTCTTATGCCTCATCCATCATGCGGAGGGGAAAATGAAGCCTTCGACAGCATTAGGAATTATTCTAGATCTTGTCAGTAATTCGCAGCTTCTCGGTAGTATCGTAACACAAATTTGTGTGGATGAGACACTGACCATTAATCTAAGGGGCTTTTTTTCCCTCGCTGCAGCGTGTGGAGAATGTATCAATTGTTTCATGGAGAAATTTCACAGCTGAAACCTTACTAAATAAAACAGGGGTGAGGAAAGAGATATAGACAGAAACATAAACAACTGCAACGCGGAGACAAATCATTATCTTTAAAACAAAACCTACCATAAAATCTCCATATGTGTGTTTTGTGAATGGGCAGTGAGCTGCCTCCTGCTCTGAAAATCCTCACAATATGCTGATTATAAAGTTATGTTTGTACATACAAACACACTTAGATTTCATTTTCTGGGAGGCTTTTTTCCCTTTTTTTTTTTTCTGGAGTATCGGCAAAAAAATCCTGATTTCTCCTCCCAAGAGAGCCCTGTATTTTTTCCAAATAGTAGCAAAACAAATTTCAAGACAAAATGCCACACAACTAAATAAACAACAGCTTTTGGCAACCTCTCTCCTAAGTCGCAAGCTGCTGTTCGTCGTGTGATAGCTGTTGCCACTGGAATCTCTACTACAAAGGAAAAGGTCCATAAATATTTGTACAGCAAACTCCACAGAAAAAAAAAAAGCCTCCCCAAGTGAGCTCAGAATTCATTTCTATACGTGCAATGTAAAGATGAAAGCTAATGAGTTCTGTGGAGTTTATGATAAATTAAAAGTGCGGGGCTCCCCGCCCCAGCCGCGTGTTTACACGGATCTGATCCGCTGCTCCCCAACAAAACACTTGTCAGACAGAATGAGGTGAATTCGCCTCCGGATGTGGAGGAGCTGGATTGTTTCAGGGACAAAAAAAACAGATAGGATTTGATCAAATACTAATCAGGCAGCAATAATGTGGTATCCTAAAACACACCCTATTTTATCTCCAATGAAATAGTGACATCTATCCAAAAAGTCCTCAAAGAAACTTGGGTTTAGGTAATATATTGTGATTGCAGCAGATAGGCAGGATTAAAATCAGGCTTGATCTTCAAAGAGAATAAGAATGTATAGTTCTGTTTACTGCACACATATTTGTATATAAAAGATATGACAAATATTTCGAGTTCTTTAGAAACCTGTATTTCTGTATTTTGAATTTTCACAGACCAAGTGCTGAGAAAGAGATTTGACAGTCCCAGGTAATAGAGGCAAATTAGAGATTAAACTCATTAGAAATTATAAACACTCACATAGTCTGTTAAAGCCCCTGACAGAACCTGGAAATTAGAAATCCAATAACACAGCATCAATAGGGTCTTTAACGGCTGGACAGATGTTTAAAGTGCGCGATGCTCGTGAGAGGAGTGAGATGGAACAGTCGGAATCGAGGTTTGCATTAAATAACACGGCATTGATGTCGGATCAGATCACTCATGTGAACTGGTTTGATCCTTTTTTTTGCCATTAATTTCCATTCTCCTGTTATGGTCTAAATTTGTTACTAATTTTGCATCGTTTTAAACATTTTTCTTATTTGCAAATACGCAGATGAGGGAGGCAGCTCTGGAAGGCACCGCACAGAGCAGGGCTGTGTCCAAGGGGCCACTAACCCCTGGGGCTGCCCTCCACGTAAAAACACTTTGAAAATAAAATATTATCTGCAAGCTTTAATTTTTTGGCCTAATTAATTAAATCACAGAGGGAAATACTGTGAAAACAATGACTTCACTAAGGACAACTCAATAAATCCCCAGGAACGGGCACTGGGATAGCGAAAGCAAAATTGTTTGCGTTCCTAATGTTGGGTCTGACCTGGAAAGGATAACAAAAGAATCTGGCATGAATATGTATTTTTATAGGGAGTGCTTCTGGTAAACAGACCAAATAAAAGCGAGGGGATTATTTTAAAATAGTTTCTCCTAAACTCTCAATATGTTTAATCTCGTGATATGAAAAACCATCCATAAAGAAGAAACACATTCAGTCCCTACAAAATTCTGTACAGAGAAGTGAGGGTTTCAGCAGAAGAAAACAAACAAACAGCAGAAATCCTGCAAAGCTGCGGCATCTCCCCACGCCCGCCTGCTCTCCAGCGCCGAGATAAAGACCCAATCTGCTCATCAAACACCTCCGGGCTCGGCCATCTAATAGGAACAAATTGGCAATGACTGCCCAAGCAAGTAACACAGGCCCACTGATTTGTAGATTGATACTGATGCCTAATGATCCCCTTGGGCAGATCAATAGCAACAATCCTCATCCCTGCCTTTCTTCTTTATTGGCACGGCGGAGCGAGCGGGGACTGGTGCGCTCACGGCTGCAGGTGCCGGGCCAGGCCGGGCACCAAGGCCCCGAGCCCGCGCTGCCCTGCTGAGCCCGGGCTGGCCTGCCCGCCCTGCCCCGGGGCCGTGCCCTCGGCACCGCCCGCGGCCACCGACAGAAAGCAGACACCGGCATCGTGAACGAGACAACACCCAACACTGCCAGCTGGGCTGTGTGAGAGCTGGAGGCCAGCATGGCATTTGGGTGGCAGAGCTGTGCGGGACACTGGGCACGCTTCGGAGAGCAGGGCACGCAGGCGGGTGGTTTGCCCTGCTGGAACCGGGTTATACTTCTCTCCTGCTCCATCGCTCGCCTTCTCCCTCTCCTCCCCTGAGCTGACTCCTTGTCTCTTAGTGCACTACACTATGATCAATCAGCACTATCAGCACAGGGGTTTTATTCAGTTACCCTGGGGTCACTTTCATCTGCTGCTTCCAGCCCCACGCCTCAAAAGATTTAGGGATTTTCTATTTATTTATCAATCTAGTGAATATGGTTATCCCATTAGTAGATCCTTTTAAAGTCCCTGGTAGAACCCAAGAGAAACTAATGGAGTTGATTTGCATTTAGTTTTTTTCCCAGTGAATTAATGCCAGTGATGTTCTGCAGAACCACACATGATCACTGCCACCTCGGGGTGCTGGCAGACATTCCCAGCAGCACTCCACTCCCCTGGAAATTGCTCTCTCCATGGAATAGCCATGTATAAACTTAGGACGTGACCAGGCATACCCAGATCACCAGGTAGGCGAACAGAGGAGAAGGAAAAATGTACCACAAAGTTTGTGTCTCTGGAACATGAAATATGAATTTTGCAGGAAGGTGTGTGTCGTCAGCACAGTGTCCCCAGGCCGGGCGCACAGCCGGGGGCGCCGCCCGCAGCCCCGCCAGGCACCGATTTAAATCCTATTCACACTCCAGATCTGCTTTGTTCAGCAATCACCTGGCTACTCTTATTCTTCATGGCTCTTTTATTAAAATGTGGATAAAGCAAAAGGCAAAGGATGAAATTAAATTCCATTGACTGTAAATTTCTAAATCATCCCTCCAATAAAGGATTTTCCTTTAATAACAAAAACGCCTTTCCCATCTTTTTGCCGATCTCGGCGTATACTCGCAATAAAACGGAGCTGCGTGAAAACCTTTGTAACTCGACCCTTCCAGTGCATAAATTAATCATTTTCCAAATCCTGTCTTTTCTTTCCTTAAGTTCCCGTGCGCGGGGGTCGTGCCCCCGCCCAGCCTTGACCATCACAAAATTCAAATTCCCACTAATGATGAGTGTAATCATCGCAATCACCGTCACCATCATCATCGCCGGGAAAGCCGGGTCCCCTTGGCCCCTGACATCAATCAGCGAGGGGGGAGAGCCGCCCCCGCCCCGCGCCCCCCGGCAGCGATCGCGTCCGTTCCCTGCGTGTCGGGGTCACCCCGCTCCCATCCCGGCCTCGCACCTCCGCCGCTGCCAGCGCGGGACGGGACGGGCGCGACGGGACGGGACGGGCGCGACAGGGTGGGTGCCGCCCCCCCCCCATGTCCCCAGGTCCCCTCCGAGCCCCCGGTGGGAAAGGAGCGAGCGAGGGAGGGGAGCGAGGGGAGGGGGAGCAGCCGCACGTGTGACGCGCCCGGCCGCTCATTTGCATATTCACATCAGCGCCGCGCCCACTTAAGCAGCGCGAGGCGAAGGTGTCTCCTCCACCCACCACCCACCCACCCACCTCCACCTTCCCTGCGCTCCCCAGCAGCCGCGCTCCCAGCCCAAAAGCGAGGCGCGGGGGCCGGCAGCAGGGTGGGCGCAGGCTGCCTTACCTCCGCTCCCGCGCTACCAGGGATTCCCCGTGCTTCCGACAGCAATTTTGGAGAGCCATCCTTCAAGGCTTTTTAGTTCTGTCTTTCTCTCTCTTCCTCCTCCTCCTCCTCCTCTTCCCGTGTTGTGACTGGGTTTATAAAAAAAATAAAAAAAAAAAGACAACTCCATGTAAGCTCGCAGCCAGGGCACGGCGAAGTCTGGGGCTCCGGGGGGAGGGAGCAGCGGAGGGAGGGTCACAGCTCCATGCCTTACAAAAGGCAACCCAAAGCCCGGATATTTTTTTAATATCGTACACAAAACGCTGCGCACGTAACGCAGGCCCCAGACATGGCGTTAATTAGGTTTTAGCCAAAAACTGTCGAGGTTGAGCCTATGGCACGAATAAAGCAGCGGGGCTGGAGTTGTGAGCCCTCACCTGCCCGAGCCCCGAGCGCTGCCCAGGAGGGCGCGCGGGGATGGGGCGCGTCGAGAGCTCCCAGGGCGGCGGGGAGCCAGGGTCAGCCGCAAGCACGCGGACCGACCTGGGCTATTTCAACCCCGCTGCTGTTCCAGGGCTATTTTGGCACAAATTAATTTTACTGTTTCACAGCTCCACTCACAGTGGGGGGAAAAAAAAATAATAATCAGGGTTGTGTATCCCCTTGCAAACGTCAGAGAAGCAGCATCCCGTGTGCCGGGACAGGTCTCCAGGAGCACGGGCCTATTGTTCTAAGGACACGGCTTTTGTGAGCGGGGCAGCACAGCCGGGCTGGAGCAGCAGGAGGAGGAGGAAGAGGGGAGGGAAGCCCTTGCACAAGCAGCCACTGTTTCACACCCTCGCATTACATGTTTGCTGAAAATACACGGTGCACACGTGTGGCACTTTTTTCCAAACATGTCATTACCGGCAATGATTAAGGGCTTCATTGCTTCCCAGTGCAAGGTCTCGGCTTGGATTTCTGACTGATGGCTGAATTCCCCCGTACACCTGGCAACATGATTTTAGTGAGAGGATGGGATGGGGGGGATGCACTTTCTTGAATGTTTTTTCATACACGGAGTATTTAGTAAAGAGTCAGGTAGAATTGTGCAAGTGGCAAAAGCCGAGGTGCTCCCAATCTGAAGCGTGGCAAGCCGTGTTCAGCCGCAGTCCATCTGCAGGCAGTGCCCGCCCCGAGGGGCCGTGTGCCAGCAGGGCCGGGACGCTGCGGCCCGGGCGGGGGGTCCGTGCGCCCACCCGCCTGCAGGGGAGGCCGCGCCGAGGCACCAACGGCGGCTGCAGCAGCCGGGAGGTGCAGGGGGGTCTGCCCGTGACCCCCGGCCAGGAAAGCAGGTCACTCCGTATCAACTGGCTAAGCAAACGCCAAAACAAAGCGTGGGGCTGGATTTTGACGAGCCAGACATGCTTTCTAATAAAAAATAATTTCCCTGCCTTTGTTTTTCCTCTTCTCCTTCAAAGCAAGGGGAAGAGCAGGCTACTGTGTTCACACTGGCTTTCCGAAGGAAAAAAGATGATTTTTAAGAATCTGCCCACCAAGCATGAGTTACTTGTCTTCCCTCCCTCCAACAAGAAAAAGGGGAAAAAAATCCTCAACAAGACTCAAAGGATTCCTGAAATAAAGAAGAAAGAAAAACATCCAAAACATTAGACACAGAAATATTATATTTCAATATTATCATATGAATTAAATGTAATCCTTGAAG